>NW_027671283.1:0-636161 GCF_964165515.1 Mesoplodon bidens
CAACCCAATACAAAAATGGGCAGAAGATCTAGAGACGTTTCTTCAAAGAAGACACAGAGATGGCCAAGACGCACATGAAAAGCTGCTCAACATCACTAATTATTAGAGAAATGCAAATCAAAACTACAATGAGGTAAGACCTCACACCTGTGAGAATCGGCCTCATCAGCTAATCTACAAACAACAAATTCTGGGGAGGGTGTGGACAAAAGGAACCCTCTTCCGCTATTGGTGGGAATGTAAATTGATACAGTCACTATGGAGAACAGTATGGAGGTTCCTTTTAAAAACTAAAAAGAGAATTACCATAGGATCCAGCAATCCCACTTCTGGGCATATACCCAGAGAAAACCATAAATCACAAAGACACATTCACCACAATGTTCATTGCAGCACTATTTACAATAGCCAGGTAATGGAAGCAACCTAAATGCCCACAGACAGATGAATGGATAAAGATGTGGTACATATATAAAATGGAATATTACTCAGCCAAAAAAAGGAATGAAACTGGGTCATTTGTAGAGAAGTTGATGGATCTAGAGACTGTCATACAGAGTGAAGTAAGTCAGAAAGAGAAAAACAAATATTGTATATTAATGCCTATATGTGGAACCTAGAAAAATGGTACAGATGAACTGGTTTGCAGGGCAGAAATAGAGACACAGAGGTAGAGAACAAACGTATGGACATGGACACAAAGTGGGGGAAGCCATGGGGTGGTGGTGGTGGGATGAGTTGGGAGATTGGGATTGACCTGTATACATGTATATGCATAAAATAGATAACTAATAATAACCTACTGTATAAAAAAATAAATTAAATTTCAAAATTTTTAAAAATAAAATGTAAAAATAAAACAGAAAAAAAGTTCTTCCATTCACACTGATGTATTTATAAGAATGAATTATTTCCATGCTTATATCCATAAATACATAAAAGAGGAATAAAATCTAACTTGAACCAAAAAAGAAAAAAAAACTGAACCTAACATTTATACAGAGGAAAACACTACCAAGGCACTTGCTCCAGTGGTAAACAATTCTGAAATTGGTCAGAGGTGGGGAATCATCTCCCATACAGCCAGCAGCCCCGCCTGCCCACGCAAGGAGCGTCCTTATTGCAAAGCTGGGGGACCGTGCCGAGGCCTCTGTGAGGAAACGTGAGCTGAGCCCCAGGCCAGCTGCTGCTGAACTCTTCCCACCCTTCCCAGGTGAAACACCTGAATATGTACAAGGGCTTGAAAGCCTAGAGGAAGGGCCGTGGAGCCACACCAGCAACAGCACGCAGGCCAACTTGGTGCCTGCAGGTCAGCCAGGATGGTCCTGGCCACGGGCGCTCTTCTGGAAGCTTTCCATTGCCCTGCCTGAGATACCCTTCCTGTCCCGGCCCCCACTCCTTTTTTTCCTTCCTCACCTCAGCCCGGAGAGATATTCCAGTGGAAGTTATGGGTGACACATCCTCTTCTTTACAGGTGGCAGCCTGGCAACTCCTGCCGAAAGTGCAGCAGAGCCCCACTCACACCGGGCCCCCCACAAAGCCGTGGACCCTCACACCCTCCCACCAGCACAGCCCCGAGACTGCTGACGGGGCAGAGAATATGGAGTCAGGCACAGCTGCAGGGGCTATTGCTGCCTGGAGTGCTGTTTATATTGACCTCAACCCAGGCACACCTGGGGAGGGCTTGCCGGCAGGGCCAGGCTGCCCAGGTCAGCTAATCCTCAGCCCTCGGGGAATCACACTGCAGAAAATGGACCTCGCTAAGACAGAATATTCGCCAAGGAAAACAAGGACACAATGCCATTTGCAGCACCGTAGATGAGTCTCGAGGTAATCACGTGACTTGGAGTAAGTCAGAAAGTGAAAGACACATATCATATCATATCACTTATAGGTGTTACCTATAAATTGATACCAGGGCAGATATTTCCACGGAGAAGGGCAATCACAGATTCATTAAACAAACTTATGGTTCACCAAAGGAAAGGTGTGAGGATTGAATTCATTACGATATTGGGGTTAACAGACATATACAAACACAGTAGACGTATAGATTCACCAAAGACCTACAGAGAACCAAGAGAAGACTACTCAACATTCTGTCATAACGTACATGGGAAAAGGATCCCAGGAAGAACAGACATATGTATATGTGTAAAAGAACCACCTCTTGCACACCTACAACAAGCTAAACGTTGTACTCAAACTTGCTGTAATAAAAAATAAAAAATTAAATTAAAAACACGAACAAGAAGTAGTGAGACAAACTTGAGGGGCTTTCTCCTGGCACATTCCGTTCTACATTCCAATCTAGAACGCGACTTCCATTGAGGCTCTGCTGCCCTAGTAACCAGATTTGGTAAGGGAGAACTGCTGCCACCTTGTGGCCGTTTCACACAACAGCAGCTTTAATCCCAGCGCTAATGGTCAGTGGATATTCCAAATCATTACAGGCCTGTAAATGACACCTGCCCTGAAAACAAATCCTGGGGTCATATATCGACCAAAAAATTCAAAAGACGTCCATATGTCAAAACGACAGTTTCAAGAGGCATATTTCACGCACATTAGTGTTCTGCTTCTTTTGCTTGCTTTCTTTCTTTGTTAAAAAAACGGGAATGGAAAAAGGCAACCCTCAGAATGGGCGAAAACGTTCAGAAACGAATCAATGGACAAAGGTTTAATCTCCAATATATATAAACAGCTCATGCAGCTTAATATTAATAAAACAAACAACCCAATACAAAAATGGGCAGAAGATCTAGAGACGTTTCTTCAAAGAAGACACAGAGATGGCCAAGACGCACATGAAAAGCTGCTCAACATCACTAATTATTAGAGAAATGCAAATCAAAACTACAATGAGGTAAGACCTCACACCTGTGAGAATCGGCCTCATCAGCTAATCTACAAACAACAAATTCTGGGGAGGGTGTGGACAAAAGGAACCCTCTTCCGCTATTGGTGGGAATGTAAATTGATACAGTCACTATGGAGAACAGTATGGAGGTTCCTTTTAAAAACTAAAAAGAGAATTACCATAGGATCCAGCAATCCCACTTCTGGGCATATACCCAGAGAAAACCATAAATCACAAAGACACATTCACCACAATGTTCATTGCAGCACTATTTACAATAGCCAGGTAATGGAAGCAACCTAAATGCCCACAGACAGATGAATGGATAAAGATGTGGTACATATATAAAATGGAATATTACTCAGCCAAAAAAAGGAATGAAACTGGGTCATTTGTAGAGAAGTTGATGGATCTAGAGACTGTCATACAGAGTGAAGTAAGTCAGAAAGAGAAAAACAAATATTGTATATTAATGCCTATATGTGGAACCTAGAAAAATGGTACAGATGAACTGGTTTGCAGGGCAGAAATAGAGACACAGAGGTAGAGAACAAACGTATGGACATGGACACAAAGTGGGGGAAGCCATGGGGTGGTGGTGGTGGGATGAGTTGGGAGATTGGGATTGACCTGTATACATGTATATGCATAAAATAGATAACTAATAATAACCTACTGTATAAAAAAATAAATTAAATTTCAAAATTTTTAAAAATAAAATGTAAAAATAAAACAGAAAAAATGTTCTTCCATTCACACTGATGTATTTATAAGAATGAATTATTTCCATGCTTATATCCATAAATACATAAAAGAGGAATAAAATCTAACTTGAACCAAAAAAGAAAAAAAAAACTGAACCTAACATTTATACAGAGGAAAACACTACCAAGGCACTTGCTCCAGTGGTAAACAATTCTGAAATTGGTCAGAGGTGGGGAATCATCTCCCATACAGCCAGCAGCCCCGCCTGCCCACGCAAGGAGCGTCCTTATTGCAAAGCTGGGGGACCGTGCCGAGGCCTCTGTGAGGAAACGTGAGCTGAGCCCCAGGCCAGCTGCTGCTGAACTCTTCCCACCCTTCCCAGGTGAAACACCTGAATATGTACAAGGGCTTGAAAGCCTAGAGGAAGGGCCGTGGAGCCACACCAGCAACAGCACGCAGGCCAACTTGGTGCCTGCAGGTCAGCCAGGATGGTCCTGGCCACGGGCGCTCTTCTGGAAGCTTTCCATTGCCCTGCCTGAGATACCCTTCCTGTCCCGGCCCCCACTCCTTTTTTTCCTTCCTCACCTCAGCCCGGAGAGATATTCCAGTGGAAGTTATGGGTGACACATCCTCTTCTTTACAGGTGGCAGCCTGGCAACTCCTGCCGAAAGTGCAGCAGAGCCCCACTCACACCGGGCCCCCCACAAAGCCGTGGACCCTCACACCCTCCCACCAGCACAGCCCCGAGACTGCTGACGGGGCAGAGAATATGGAGTCAGGCACAGCTGCAGGGGCTATTGCTGCCTGGAGTGCTGTTTATATTGACCTCAACCCAGGCACACCTGGGGAGGGCTTGCCGGCAGGGCCAGGCTGCCCAGGTCAGCTAATCCTCAGCCCTCGGGGAATCACACTGCAGAAAATGGACCTCGCTAAGACAGAATATTCGCCAAGGAAAACAAGGACACAATGCCATTTGCAGCACCGTAGATGAGTCTCGAGGTAATCACGTGACTTGGAGTAAGTCAGAAAGTGAAAGACACATATCATATCATATCACTTATAGGTGTTACCTATAAATTGATACCAGGGCAGATATTTCCACGGAGAAGGGCAATCACAGATTCATTAAACAAACTTATGGTTCACCAAAGGAAAGGTGTGAGGATTGAATTCATTACGATATTGGGGTTAACAGACATATACAAACACAGTAGACGTATAGATTCACCAAAGACCTACAGAGAACCAAGAGAAGACTACTCAACATTCTGTCATAACGTACATGGGAAAAGGATCCCAGGAAGAACAGACATATGTATATGTGTAAAAGAACCACCTCTTGCACACCTACAACAAGCTAAACGTTGTACTCAAACTTGCTGTAATAAAAAATAAAAAATTAAATTAAAAACACGAACAAGAAGTAGTGAGACAAACTTGAGGGGCTTTCTCCTGGCACATTCCGTTCTACATTCCAATCTAGAACGCGACTTCCATTGAGGCTCTGCTGCCCTAGTAACCAGATTTGGTAAGGGAGAACTGCTGCCACCTTGTGGCCGTTTCACACAACAGCAGCTTTAATCCCAGCGCTAATGGTCAGTGGATATTCCAAATCATTACAGGCCTGTAAATGACACCTGCCCTGAAAACAAATCCTGGGGTCATATATCGACCAAAAAATTCAAAAGACGTCCATATGTCAAAACGACAGTTTCAAGAGGCATATTTCACGCACATTAGTGTTCTGCTTCTTTTGCTTGCTTTCTTTCTTTGTTAAAAAAACGGGAATGGAAAAAGGCAACCCTCAGAATGGGCGAAAACGTTCAGAAACGAATCAATGGACAAAGGTTTAATCTCCAATATATATAAACAGCTCATGCAGCTTAATATTAATAAAACAAACAACCCAATACAAAAATGGGCAGAAGATCTAGAGACGTTTCTTCAAAGAAGACACAGAGATGGCCAAGACGCACATGAAAAGCTGCTCAACATCACTAATTATTAGAGAAATGCAAATCAAAACTACAATGAGGTAAGACCTCACACCTGTGAGAATCGGCCTCATCAGATAATCTACAAACAACAAATTCTGGGGAGGGTGTGGACAAAAGGAACCCTCTTCCGCTATTGGTGGGAATGAAAATTGATACAGTCACTATGGAGAACAGTATGGAGGTTCCTTTAAAAAACTAAAAAGAGAATTACCATAGGATCCAGCAATCCCACTTCTGGGCATATACCCAGAGAAAACCATAAATCACAAAGACACATTCACCACAATGTTCATTGCAGCACTATTTACAATAGCCAGGTAATGGAAGCAACCTAAATGCCCACAGACAGACGAATGGATAAAGATGTGGTACATATATAAAATGGAATATTACTCAGCCAAAAAAAGGAATGAAACTGGGTCATTTGTAGAGAAGTTGATGGATCTAGAGACTGTCATACAGAGTGAAGTAAGTCAGAAAGAGAAAAACAAATATTGTATATTAATGCCTATATGTGGAACCTAGAAAAATGGTACAGATGAACTGGTTTGCAGGGCAGAAATAGAGACACAGAGGTAGAGAACAAACGTATGGACATGGACACAAAGTGGGGGAAGCCATGGGGTGGTGGTGGTGGGATGAGTTGGGAGATTGGGATTGACCTGTATACATGTATATGCATAAAATAGATAACTAATAATAACCTACTGTATAAAAAAATAAATTAAATTTCAAAATTTTTAAAAATAAAATGTAAAAATAAAACAGAAAAAAAGTTCTTCCATTCACACTGATGTATTTATAAGAATGAATTATTTCCATGCTTATATCCATAAATACATAAAAGAGGAATAAAATCTAACTTGAACCAAAAAAGAAAAAAAAAAACTGAACCTAACATTTATACAGAGGAAAACACTACCAAGGCACTTGCTCCAGTGGTAAACAATTCTGAAATTGGTCAGAGGTGGGGAATCATCTCCCATACAGCCAGCAGCCCCGCCCGCCCACGCAAGGAGCGTCCTTATTGCAAAGCTGGGGGACCATGCCGAGTCCTCTGTGAGGAAACGTGAGCTGAGCCCCAGGCCAGCTGCTGCTGAACTCTTCCCACCCTTCCCAGGTGAAACACCTGAATATGTACAAGGGCTTGAAAGCCTAGAGGAAGGGCCGTGGAGCCACACCAGCAACAGCACGCAGGCCAACTTGGTGCCTGCAGGTCAGCCAGGATGGTCCTGGCCACGGGCGCTCTTCTGGAAGCTTTCCATTGCCCTGCCTGAGACACCCTTCCTGTCCCGGCCCCCACTCCTTTTTTTCCTTCCTCACCTCAGCCCGGAGAGATATTCCAGTGGAAGTTATGGGTGACACATCCTCTTCTTTACAGGTGGCAGCCTGGCAACTCCTGCCGAAAGTGCAGCAGAGCCCCACTCACACCGGGCCCCCCACAAAGCCGTGGACCCTCACACCCTCCCACCAGCACAGCCCCGGGACTGCTGACGGGGCAGAGAATATGGAGTCAGGCACAGCTGCAGGGGCTATTGCTGCCTGGAGTGCTGTTTATATTGACCTCAACCCAGGCACACCTGGGGAGGGCTTGCCGGCAGGGCCAGGCTGCCCAGGTCAGCTAATCCTCAGCCCTCGGGGAATCACACTGCAGAAAATGGACCTCGCTAAGACAGAATATTCGCCAAGGAAAACAAGGACACAATGCCATTTGCAGCACCGTAGATGAGTCTCGAGGTAATCACGTGACTTGGAGTAAGTCAGAAAGTGAAAGACACATATCATATCATATCACTTATAGGTGTTACCTATAAATTGATACCAGGGCAGATATTTCCACGGAGAAGGGCAATCACAGATTCATTAAACAAACTTATGGTTCACCAAAGGAAAGGTGTGAGGATTGAATTCATTACGATATTGGGGTTAACAGACATATACAAACACAGTAGACGTATAGATTCACCAAAGACCTACAGAGAACCAAGAGAAGACTACTCAACATTCTGTCATAACGTACATGGGAAAAGGATCCCAGGAAGAACAGACATATGTATATGTGTAAAAGAACCACCTCTTGCACACCTACAACAAGCTAAACGTTGTACTCAAACTTGCTGTAATAAAAAATAAAAAATTAAATTAAAAACACGAACAAGAAGTAGTGAGACAAACTTGAGGGGCTTTCTCCTGGCACATTCCGTTCTACATTCCAATCTAGAACGCGACTTCCATTGAGGCTCTGCTGCCCTAGTAACCAGATTTGGTAAGGGAGAACTGCTGCCACCTTGTGGCCGTTTCACACAACAGCAGCTTTAATCCCAGCGCTAATGGTCAGTGGATATTCCAAATCATTACAGGCCTGTAAATGACACCTGCCCTGAAAACAAATCCTGGGGTCATATATCGACCAAAAAATTCAAAAGACGTCCATATTTCAAAACGACAGTTTCAAGAGGCATATTTCACGCACATTAGTGTTCTGCTTCTTTTGCTTGCTTTCTTTCTTTGTTAAAAAAACGGGAATGGAAAAAGGCAACCCTCAGAATGGGCGAAAACGTTCACAAACGAATCAATGGACAAAGGTTTAATCTCCAATATATATAAACAGCTCATGCAGCTTAATATTAATAAAACAAACAACCCAATACAAAAATGGGCAGAAGATCTAAAGAGACGTTTCTTCAAAGAAGACACAGAGATGGCCAAGACGCACATGAAAAGCTGCTCAACATCACTAATTATTAGAGAAATGCAAATCAAAACTACAATGAGGTAAGACCTCACACCTGTGAGAATCGGCCTCATCAGCTAATCTACAAACAACAAATTCTGGGGAGGGTGTGGACAAAAGGAACCTTCTTCCGCTATTGGTGGGAATGTAAATTGATACAGTCACTATGGAGAACAGTATGGAGGTTCCTTTTAAAAACTAAAAAGAGAATTACCATAGGATCCAGCAATCCCACTTCTGGGCATATACCCAGAGAAAACCATAAATCACAAAGACACATTCACCACAATGTTCATTGCAGCACTATTTACAATAGCCAGGTAATGGAAGCAACCTAAATGCCCACAGACAGACGAATGGATAAAGATGTGGTACATATATAAAATGGAATATTACTCAGCCAAAAAAAGGAATGAAACTGGGTCATTTGTAGAGAAGTTGATGGATCTAGAGACTGTCATACAGAGTGAAGTAAGTCAGAAAGAGAAAAACAAATATTGTATATTAATGCCTATATGTGGAACCTAGAAAAATGGTACAGATGAACTGGTTTGCAGGGCAGAAATAGAGACACAGAGGTAGAGAACAAACGTATGGACATGGACACAAAGTGGGGGAAGCCATGGGGTGGTGGTGGTGGGATGAGTTGGGAGATTGGGATTGACCTGTATACATGTATATGCATAAAATAGATAACTAATAATAACCTACTGTATAAAAAAATAAATTAAATTTCAAAATTTTTAAAAATAAAATGTAAAAATAAAACAGAAAAAAAGTTCTTCCATTCACACTGATGTATTTATAAGAATGAATTATTTCCATGCTTATATCCATAAATACATAAAAGAGGAATAAAATCTAACTTGAACCAAAAAAGAAAAAAAAAACTGAACCTAACATTTATACAGAGGAAAACACTACCAAGGCACTTGCTCCAGTGGTAAACAATTCTGAAATTGGTCAGAGGTGGGGAATCATCTCCCATACAGCCAGCAGCCCCGCCCGCCCACGCAAGGAGCGTCCTTATTGCAAAGCTGGGGGACCGTGCCGAGGCCTCTGTGAGGAAACGTGAGCTGAGCCCCAGGCCAGCTGCTGCTGAACTCTTCCCACCCTTCCCAGGTGAAACACCTGAATATGTACAAGGGCTTGAAAGCCTAGAGGAAGGGCCGTGGAGCCACACCAGCAACAGCACGCAGGCCAACTTGGTGCCTGCAGGTCAGCCAGGATGGTCCTGGCCACGGGCGCTCTTCTGGAAGCTTTCCATTGCCCTGCCTGAGATACCCTTCCTGTCCCGGCCCCCACTCCTTTTTTTCCTTCCTCACCTCAGCCCGGAGAGATATTCCAGTGGAAGTTATGGGTGACACATCCTCTTCTTTACAGGTGGCAGCCTGGCAACTCCTGCCGAAAGTGCAGCAGAGCCCCACTCACACCGGGCCCCCCACAAAGCCGTGGACCCTCACACCCTCCCACCAGCACAGCCCCGAGACTGCTGACGGGGCAGAGAATATGGAGTCAGGCACAGCTGCAGGGGCTATTGCTGCCTGGAGTGCTGTTTATATTGACCTCAACCCAGGCACACCTGGGGAGGGCTTGCCGGCAGGGCCAGGCTGCCCAGGTCAGCTAATCCTCAGCCCTCGGGGAATCACACTGCAGAAAATGGACCTCGCTAAGACAGAATATTCGCCAAGGAAAACAAGGACACAATGCCATTTGCAGCACCGTAGATGAGTCTCGAGGTAATCACGTGACTTGGAGTAAGTCAGAAAGTGAAAGACACATATCATATCATATCACTTATAGGTGTTACCTATAAATTGATACCAGGGCAGATATTTCCACGGAGAAGGGCAATCACAGATTCATTAAACAAACTTATGGTTCACCAAAGGAAAGGTGTGAGGATTGAATTCATTACGATATTGGGGTTAACAGACATATACAAACACAGTAGACGTATAGATTCACCAAAGACCTACAGAGAACCAAGAGAAGACTACTCAACATTCTGTCATAACGTACATGGGAAAAGGATCCCAGGAAGAACAGACATATGTATATGTGTAAAAGAACCACCTCTTGCACACCTACAACAAGCTAAACGTTGTACTCAAACTTGCTGTAATAAAAAATAAAAAATTAAATTAAAAACACGAACAAGAAGTAGTGAGACAAACTTGAGGGGCTTTCTCCTGGCACATTCCGTTCTACATTCCAATCTAGAACGCGACTTCCATTGAGGCTCTGCTGCCCTAGTAACCAGATTTGGTAAGGGAGAACTGCTGCCACCTTGTGGCCGTTTCACACAACAGCAGCTTTAATCCCAGCGCTAATGGTCAGTGGATATTCCAAATCATTACAGGCCTGTAAATGACACCTGCCCTGAAAACAAATCCTGGGGTCATATATCGACCAAAAAATTCAAAAGACGTCCATATTTCAAAACGACAGTTTCAAGAGGCATATTTCACGCACATTAGTGTTCTGCTTCTTTTGCTTGCTTTCTTTCTTTGTTAAAAAAACGGGAATGGAAAAAGGCAACCCTCAGAATGGGCGAAAACGTTCAGAAACGAATCAATGGACAAAGGTTTAATCTCCAATATATATAAACAGCTCATGCAGCTTAATATTAATAAAACAAACAACCCAATACAAAAATGGGCAGAAGATCTAGAGACGTTTCTTCAAAGAAGACACAGAGATGGCCAAGACGCACATGAAAAGCTGCTCAACATCACTAATTATTAGAGAAATGCAAATCAAAACTACAATGAGGTAAGACCTCACACCTGTGAGAATCGGCCTCATCAGATAATCTACAAACAACAAATTCTGGGGAGGGTGTGGACAAAAGGAACCCTCTTCCGCTATTGGTGGGAATGTAAATTGATACAGTCACGATGGAGAACAGTATGGAGGTTCCTTTAAAAAACTAAAAAGAGAATTACCATAGGATCCAGCAATCCCACTTCTGGGCATATACCCAGAGAAAACCATAAATCACAAAGACACATTCACCACAATGTTCATTGCAGCACTATTTACAATAGCCAGGTAATGGAAGCAACCTAAATGCCCACAGACAGACGAATGGATAAAGATGTGGTACATATATAAAATGGAATATTACTCAGCCAAAAAAAGGAATGAAACTGGGTCATTTGTAGAGAAGTTGATGGATCTAGAGACTGTCATACAGAGTGAAGTAAGTCAGAAAGAGAAAAACAAATATTGTATATTAATGCCTATATGTGGAACCTAGAAAAATGGTACAGATGAACTGGTTTGCAGGGCAGAAATAGAGACACAGAGGTAGAGAACAAACGTATGGACATGGACACAAAGTGGGGGAAGCCATGGGGTGGTGGTGGTGGGATGAGTTGGGAGATTGGGATTGACCTGTATACATGTATATGCATAAAATAGATAACTAATAATAACCTACTGTATAAAAAAATAAATTAAATTTCAAAATTTTTAAAAATAAAATGTAAAAATAAAACAGAAAAAAAGTTCTTCCATTCACACTGATGTATTTATAAGAATGAATTATTTCCATGCTTATATCCATAAATACATAAAAGAGGAATAAAATCTAACTTGAACCAAAAAAGAAAAAAAAAACTGAACCTAACATTTATACAGAGGAAAACACTACCAAGGCACTTGCTCCAGTGGTAAACAATTCTGAAATTGGTCAGAGGTGGGGAATCATCTCCCATACAGCCAGCAGCCCCGCCCGCCCACGCAAGGAGCGTCCTTATTGCAAAGCTGGGGGACCGTGCCGAGTCCTCTGTGAGGAAACGTGAGCTGAGCCCCAGGCCAGCTGCTGCTGAACTCTTCCCACCCTTCCCAGGTGAAACACCTGAATATGTACAAGGGCTTGAAAGCCTAGAGGAAGGGCCGTGGAGCCACACCAGCAACAGCACGCAGGCCAACTTGGTGCCTGCAGGTCAGCCAGGATGGTCCTGGCCACGGGCGCTCTTCTGGAAGCTTTCCATTGCCCTGCCTGAGATACCCTTCCTGTCCCGGCCCCCACTCCTTTTTTTCCTTCCTCACCTCAGCCCGGAGAGATATTCCAGTGGAAGTTATGGGTGACACATCCTCTTCTTTACAGGTGGCAGCCTGGCAACTCCTGCCGAAAGTGCAGCAGAGCCCCACTCACACCAGGCCCCCCACAAAGCCGTGGACCCTCACACCCTCCCACCAGCACAGCCCCGAGACTGCTGACGGGGCAGAGAATATGGAGTCAGGCACAGCTGCAGGGGCTATTGCTGCCTGGAGTGCTGTTTATATTGACCTCAACCCAGGCACACCTGGGGAGGGCTTGCCGGCAGGGCCAGGCTGCCCAGGTCAGCTAATCCTCAGCCCTCGGGGAATCACACTGCAGAAAATGGACCTCGCTAAGACAGAATATTCGCCAAGGAAAACAAGGACACAATGCCATTTGCAGCACCGTAGATGAGTCTCGAGGTAATCACGTGACTTGGAGTAAGTCAGAAAGTGAAAGACACATATCATATCATATCACTTATAGGTGTTACCTATAAATTGATACCAGGGCAGATATTTCCACGGAGAAGGGCAATCACAGATTCATTAAACAAACTTATGGTTCACCAAAGGAAAGGTGTGAGGATTGAATTCATTACGATATTGGGGTTAACAGACATATACAAACACAGTAGACGTATAGATTCACCAAAGACCTACAGAGAACCAAGAGAAGACTACTCAACATTCTGTCATAACGTACATGGGAAAAGGATCCCAGGAAGAACAGACATATGTATATGTGTAAAAGAACCACCTCTTGCACACCTACAACAAGCTAAACGTTGTACTCAAACTTGCTGTAATAAAAAATAAAAAATTAAATTAAAAACACGAACAAGAAGTAGTGAGACAAACTTGAGGGGCTTTCTCCTGGCACATTCCGTTCTACATTCCAATCTAGAACGCGACTTCCATTGAGGCTCTGCTGCCCTAGTAACCAGATTTGGTAAGGGAGAACTGCTGCCACCTTGTGGCCGTTTCACACAACAGCAGCTTTAATCCCAGCGCTAATGGTCAGTGGATATTCCAAATCATTACAGGCCTGTAAATGACACCTGCCCTGAAAACAAATCCTGGGGTCATATATCGACCAAAAAATTCAAAAGACGTCCATATGTCAAAACGACAGTTTCAAGAGGCATATTTCACGCACATTAGTGTTCTGCTTCTTTTGCTTGCTTTCTTTCTTTGTTAAAAAAACGGGAATGGAAAAAGGCAACCCTCAGAATGGGCGAAAACGTTCACAAACGAATCAATGGACAAAGGTTTAATCTCCAATATATATAAACAGCTCATGCAGCTTAATATTAATAAAACAAACAACCCAATACAAAAATGGGCAGAAGATCTAAACAGACGTTTCTTCAAAGAAGACACAGAGATGGCCAAGACGCACATGAAAAGCTGCTCAACATCACTAATTATTAGAGAAATGCAAATCAAAACTACAATGAGGTAAGACCTCACACCTGTGAGAATCGGCCTCATCAGCTAATCTACAAACAACAAATTCTGGGGAGGGTGTGGACAAAAGGAACCCTCTTCCGCTATTGGTGGGAATGTAAATTGATACAGTCACTATGGAGAACAGTATGGAGGTTCCTTTTAAAAACTAAAAAGAGAATTACCATAGGATCCAGCAATCCCACTTCTGGGCATATACCCAGAGAAAACCATAAATCACAAAGACACATTCACCACAATGTTCATTGCAGCACTATTTACAATAGCCAGGTAATGGAAGCAACCTAAATGCCCACAGACAGATGAATGGATAAAGATGTGGTACATATATAAAATGGAATATTACTCAGCCAAAAAAAGGAATGAAACTGGGTCATTTGTAGAGAAGTTGATGGATCTAGAGACTGTCATACAGAGTGAAGTAAGTCAGAAAGAGAAAAACAAATATTGTATATTAATGCCTATATGTGGAACCTAGAAAAATGGTACAGATGAACTGGTTTGCAGGGCAGAAATAGAGACACAGAGGTAGAGAACAAACGTATGGACATGGACACAAAGTGGGGGAAGCCATGGGGTGGTGGTGGTGGGATGAGTTGGGAGATTGGGATTGACCTGTATACATGTATATGCATAAAATAGATAACTAATAATAACCTACTGTATAAAAAAATAAATTAAATTTCAAAATTTTTAAAAATAAAATGTAAAAATAAAACAGAAAAAAAGTTCTTCCATTCACACTGATGTATTTATAAGAATGAATTATTTCCATGCTTATATCCATAAATACATAAAAGAGGAATAAAATCTAACTTGAACCAAAAAAGAAAAAAAAAACTGAACCTAACATTTATACAGAGGAAAACACTACCAAGGCACTGGCTCCAGTGGTAAACAATTCTGAAATTGGTCAGAGGTGGGGAATCATCTCCCATACAGCCAGCAGCCCCGCCTGCCCACGCAAGGAGCGTCCTTATTGCAAAGCTGGGGGACCGTGCCGAGGCCTCTGTGAGGAAACGTGAGCTGAGCCCCAGGCCAGCTGCTGCTGAACTCTTCCCACCCTTCCCAGGTGAAACACCTGAATATGTACAAGGGCTTGAAAGCCTAGAGGAAGGGCGGTGGAGCCACACCAGCAACAGCACGCAGGCCAACTTGGTGCCTGCAGGTCAGCCAGGATGGTCCTGGCCACGGGCGCTCTTCTGGAAGCTTTCCATTGCCCTGCCTGAGATACCCTTCCTGTCCCGGCCCCCACTCCTTTTTTTCCTTCCTCACCTCAGCCCGGAGAGATATTCCAGTGGAAGTTATGGGTGACACATCCTCTTCTTTACAGGTGGCAGCCTGGCAACTCCTGCCGAAAGTGCAGCAGAGCCCCACTCACACCGGGCCCCCCACAAAGCCGTGGACCCTCACACCCTCCCACCAGCACAGCCCCGAGACTGCTGACGGGGCAGAGAATATGGAGTCAGGCACAGCTGCAGGGGCTATTGCTGCCTGGAGTGCTGTTTATATTGACCTCAACCCAGGCACACCTGGGGAGGGCTTGCCGGCAGGGCCAGGCTGCCCAGGTCAGCTAATCCTCAGCCCTCGGGGAATCACACTGCAGAAAATGGACCTCGCTAAGACAGAATATTCGCCAAGGAAAACAAGGACACAATGCCATTTGCAGCACCGTAGATGAGTCTCGAGGTAATCACGTGACTTGGAGTAAGTCAGAAAGTGAAAGACACATATCATATCATATCACTTATAGGTGTTACCTATAAATTGATACCAGGGCAGATATTTCCACGGAGAAGGGCAATCACAGATTCATTAAACAAACTTATGGTTCACCAAAGGAAAGGTGTGAGGATTGAATTCATTACGATATTGGGGTTAACAGACATATACAAACACAGTAGACGTATAGATTCACCAAAGACCTACAGAGAACCAAGAGAAGACTACTCAACATTCTGTCATAACGTACATGGGAAAAGGATCCCAGGAAGAACAGACATATGTATATGTGTAAAAGAACCACCTCTTGCACACCTACAACAAGCTAAACGTTGTACTCAAACTTGCTGTAATAAAAAATAAAAAATTAAATTAAAAACACGAACAAGAAGTAGTGAGACAAACTTGAGGGGCTTTCTCCTGGCACATTCCGTTCTACATTCCAATCTAGAACGCGACTTCCATTGAGGCTCTGCTGCCCTAGTAACCAGATTTGGTAAGGGAGAACTGCTGCCACCTTGTGGCCGTTTCACACAACAGCAGCTTTAATCCCAGCGCTAATGGTCAGTGGATATTCCAAATCATTACAGGCCTGTAAATGACACCTGCCCTGAAAACAAATCCTGGGGTCATATATCGACCAAAAAATTCAAAAGACGTCCATATGTCAAAACGACAGTTTCAAGAGGCATATTTCACGCACATTAGTGTTCTGCTTCTTTTGCTTGCTTTCTTTCTTTGTTAAAAAAACGGGAATGGAAAAAGGCAACCCTCAGAATGGGCGAAAACGTTCAGAAACGAATCAATGGACAAAGGTTTAATCTCCAATATATATAAACAGCTCATGCAGCTTAATATTAATAAAACAAACAACCCAATACAAAAATGGGCAGAAGATCTAGAGACGTTTCTTCAAAGAAGACACAGAGATGGCCAAGACGCACATGAAAAGCTGCTCAACATCACTAATTATTAGAGAAATGCAAATCAAAACTACAATGAGGTAAGACCTCACACCTGTGAGAATCGGCCTCATCAGCTAATCTACAAACAACAAATTCTGGGGAGGGTGTGGACAAAAGGAACCCTCTTCCGCTATTGGTGGGAATGTAAATTGATACAGTCACGATGGAGAACAGTATGGAGGTTCCTTTAAAAAACTAAAAAGAGAATTACCATAGGATCCAGCAATCCCACTTCTGGGCATATACCCAGAGAAAACCATAAATCACAAAGACACATTCACCACAATGTTCATTGCAGCACTATTTACAATAGCCAGGTAATGGAAGCAACCTAAATGCCCACAGACAGACGAATGGATAAAGATGTGGTACATATATAAAATGGAATATTACTCAGCCAAAAAAAGGAATGAAACTGGGTCATTTGTAGAGAAGTTGATGGATCTAGAGACTGTCATACAGAGTGAAGTAAGTCAGAAAGAGAAAAACAAATATTGTATATTAATGCCTATATGTGGAACCTAGAAAAATGGTACAGATGAACTGGTTTGCAGGGCAGAAATAGAGACACAGAGGTAGAGAACAAACGTATGGACATGGACACAAAGTGGGGGAAGCCATGGGGTGGTGGTGGTGGGATGAGTTGGGAGATTGGGATTGACCTGTATACATGTATATGCATAAAATAGATAACTAATAATAACCTACTGTATAGAAAATTAAATTAAATTAAATTTCAAAATTTTTAAAAATAAAATGTAAAAATAAAACAGAAAAAAAGTTCTTCCAATCACACTGATGTATTTATAAGAATGAATTATTTCCATGCTTATATCCATAAATACATAAAAGAGGAATAAAATCTAACTTGAACCAAAAAAGAAAAAAAAAACTGAACCTAACATTTATACAGAGGAAAACACTACCAAGGCACTTGCTCCAGTGGTAAACAATTCTGAAATTGGTCAGAGGTGGGGAATCATCTCCCATACAGCCAGCAGCCCCGCCCGCCCACGCAAGGAGCGTCCTTATTGCAAAGCTGGGGGACCGTGCCGAGGCCTCTGTGAGTAAACGTGAGCTGAGCCCCAGGCCAGCTGCTGCTGAACTCTTCCCACCCTTCCCAGGTGAAACACCTGAATATGTACAAGGGCTTGAAAGCCTAGAGGAAGGGCCGTGGAGCCACACCAGCGACAGCACGCAGGCCAACTTGGTGCCTGCAGGTCAGCCAGGATGGTCCTGGCCACGGGCGCTCTTCTGGAAGCTTTCCATTGCCCTGCCTGAGATACCCCTCCTGTCCCGGCCCCCACTCCTTTTTTTCCTTCCTCACCTCAGCCCGGAGAGATATTCCAGTGGAAGTTATGGGTGACACATCCTCTTCTTTACAGGTGGCAGCCTGGCAACTCCTGCCGAAAGTCCAGCAGAGCCCCACTCACACCGGGCCCCCCACAAAGCCGTGGACCCTCACACCCTCCCACCAGCACAGCCCCGAGACTGCTGACGGGGCAGAGAATATGCAGTCAGGCACAGCTGCAGGGGCTATTGCTGCCTGGAGTGCTGTTTATATTGACCTCAACCCAGGCACACCTGGGGAGGGCTTGCCGGCAGGGTCAGGCTGCCCAGGTCAGCTAATCCTCAGCCCTCGGGGAATCACATTGCAGAAAATGGACCTCGCTAAGACAGAATATTCGCCAAGGAAAAAAAGGACACAATGCCATTTGCAGCACCGTAGATGAGTCTCGAGGTAATCACGTGACTTGGAGTAAGTCAGAAAGTGAAAGACACATATCATATCATATCACTTATAGGTGTTACCTATAAATTGATACCAGGGCAGATATTTCCACGGAGAAGGGCAATCACAGATTCATTAAACAAACTTATGGTTCACCAAAGGAAAGGTGTGAGGATTGAATTCATTACGATATTGGGGTTAACAGACATATACAAACACAGTAGACGTATATAATCACCAAAGACCTACGGAGTACCAAGAGAAGACTACTCAACATTCTGTCAAAACGTACATGGGAAAAGGATCCCAGGAAGAACAGACATATGTATATGTGTAAAAGAACCACCTCTTGCACACCTACAACAAGCTAAACGTTGTACTCAAACTTGCTGTAATAAAAAATAAAAAATTAAATTAAAAACACGAACAAGAAGTAGTGAGACAAACTTGAGGGGCTTTCTCCTGGCACATTCCGTTCTACATTCCAATCTAGAACGCGACTTCCATTGAGGCTCTGCTGCCCTAGTAACCAGATTTGGTAAGGGAGAACTGCTGCCACCTTGTGGCCGTTTCACACAACAGCAGCTTTAATCCCAGCGCTAATGGTCAGTGGATATTCCAAATCATTACAGGCCTGTAAATGACACCTGCCCTGAAAACATATCCTGGGGTCATATATCGACCAAAAAATTCAAAAGACGTCCATATTTCAAAACGACAGTTTCAAGAGGCATATTTCACGCACATTAGTGTTCTGCTTCTTTTGCTTGCTTTCTTTCTTTGTTAAAAAAACGGGAATGGAAAAAGGCAACCCTCAGAATGGGCGAAAACGTTCACAAACGAATCAATGGACAAAGGTTTAATCTCCAATACATATAAACAGCTCATGCAGCTTAATATTAATAAAACAAACAACCCAATACAAAAATGGGCAGAAGATCTAAAGAGACGTTTCTTCAAAGAAGACACAGAGATGGCCAAGACGCACATGAAAAGCTGCTCAACATCACTAATTATTAGAGAAATGCAAATCAAAACTACAATGAGGTAAGACCTCACACCTGTGAGATTCGGCATCATCAGATAATCTACAAACAACAAATTCTGGGGAGGGTGTGGACAAAAGGAACCCTCTTCCGCTATTGGTGGGAATGTAAATTGATACAGTCACTATGGAGAACAGTATGGAGGTTCCTTTCAAAAACTAAAAAGAGAATTACCATAGGATCCAGCAATCCCACTTCTGGGCATATACCCAGAGAAAACCATAAATCACAAAGACACATTCACCACAATGTTCATTGCAGCACTATTTACAATAGCCAGGTAATGGAAGCAACCTAAATGCCCACAGACAGACGAATGGATAAAGATGTGGTACATATATAAAATGGAATATTACTCAGCCAAAAAAAGGAATGAAACTGGGTCATTTGTGGAGAAGTTGATGGATCTAGAGACTGTCATACAGAGTGAAGTAAGTCAGAAAGAGAAAAACAAATATTGTATATTAATGCCTATATGTGGAACCTAGAAAAATGGTACAGATGAACTGGTTTGCAGGGCAGAAAGAGAGACACAGAGGTAGAGAACAAACGTATGGACATGGACACAAAGTGGGGGAAGCCATGGGGTGGTGGTGGTGGGATGAGTTGGGAGATTGGGATTGACCTGTATACATGTATATGCATAAAATAGATAACTAATAATAACCTACTGTATAAAAAAATAAATTAAATTTCAAAATTTTAAAAAATAAAATGTAAAAATAAAACAGAAAAAAAGTTCTTCCATTCACACTGATGTATTTATAAGAATGAATTATTTCCATGCTTATATCCATAAATACATAAAAGAGGAATAAAATCTAACTTGAACCAAAAAAGAAAAAAAAACTGAAGCTAACATTTATACAGAAGAAAACACTACCAAGGCACTTGCTCCAGTGGTAAACAATTGTGAAATTGGTCAGAGGTGGGGAATCATCTCCCATACAGCCAGCAGCCCCGCCCGCCCACGCATAGAGCGTCCTTATTGCAAAGCTGGGGGACCGTGCCGAGGCCTCTGTGAGTAAACGTGAGCTGAGCCCCAGGCCAGCTGCTGCTGAACTCTTCCCACCCTTCCCAGGTGAAACACCTGAATATGTACAAGGGCTTGAAAGCCTAGAGGAAGGGCCGTGGAGCCACACCAGCGACAGCACGCAGGCCTACTTGGTGCCTGCAGGTCAGCCAGGATGGTCCTGGCCACGGGCGCTCTTCTGGAAGCTTTCCATTGCCCTGCCTGAGATACCCCTCCTGTCCCGGCCCCCACTCCTTTTTTTCCTTCCTCACCTCAGCCCGGAGAGATATTCCAGTGGAAGTTTGGGTGACACATCCTCTTCTTTACAGGTGGCAGCCTGGCAACTCCTGCCGAAAGTCCAGCAGAGACCCACTCACACCGGGCCCCCCACAAAGCCGTGGACCCTCACACCCTCCCACCAGCACAGCCCCGAGACTGCTGACGGGGCAGAGAATATGGAGTCAGGCACAGCTGCAGGGGCTATTGCTGCCTGGAGTGCTGTTTATATTGACCTCAACCCAGGCACACCTGGGGAGGGCTTGCCGGCAGGGTCAGGCTGCCCAGGTCAGCTAATCCTCAGCCCTCAGGGAATCACATTGCAGAAAATGGACCTCGCTAAGACAGAATATTCGCCAAGGAAAAAAAGGACACAATGCCATTTGCAGCACCGTAGATGAGTCTCGAGCTAATCACGTGACTTGGAGTAAGTCAGAAAGTGAAAGACATATCATATCATATCACTTATAGGTGTTACCTATAAATTGATACCAGGGCAGATATTTCCACGGAGAAGGGCAATCACAGATTCATTAAACAAACTTATGGTTCACCAAAGGAAAGGTGTGAGAATTGAATTCATTACGATATTGGGGTTAACAGACATATACAAACACAGTAGACGTATATAATCACCAAAGACCTACGGAGTACCAAGAGAAGACTACTCAACATTCTGTCATAACGTACATGGGAAAAGGATCCCAGGAAGAACAGACATATGTATATGTGTAAAAGAACCACCTCTTGCACACCTACAACAAGCTAAACGTTGTACTCAAACTTGCTGTAATAAAAAATAAAAAATTAAATTAAAAACACGAACAAGAAGTAGTGAGACAAACTTGAGGGGCTTTCTCCTGGCACATTCCGTTCTACATTCCAATCTAGAACGCGACTTCCATTGAGGCTCTGATGCCCTATTAAGCAGATTTGGTAAGGGAGAACTGCTGCCACCTTGTGGCCGTTTCACGCAACAGAAGCTTTAATCCCAGCGCTAATGGTCAGTGGATATTCCAAATCATTACAGGCCTGTAAATGACACCTGCCCTGAAAATATACCCTGGGGACATATATCGACCAAAAAATTCAAAAGACGTCCATATTTCAAAACGACAGTTTCAAGAGGCATATTTCACGCACATTAGTGTTCTGCTTCTTTTGCTTGCTTTCTTTCTTTGTTAAAAAAACGGGAATGGAAAAAGGCAACCCTCAGAATGGGCGAAAACCTTCACAAACGAATCAATGGACAAAGGTTTAATCTCCAATATATATAAACAGCTCATGCAGCTTAATATTAATAAAACAAACAACCCAATACAAAAATGGGCAGAAGATCTAAAGAGACGTTTCTTCAAAGAAGACACAGAGATGGCCAAGACGCACATAAAAAGCTGCTCAACATCACTAATTATTAGAGAAATGCAAATCAAAACTACAATGAGGTAAGACCTCACACCTGTGAGAATCGGCATCATCAGATAATCTACAAACCACAAATTCTGGGGAGGGTGTGGACAAAAGGAACCCTCTTCCGCTATTGGTGGGAATGTAAATTGATACAGTCACTATGGAGAACAGTATGGAGGTTCCTTTCAAAAACTAAAAAGAGAATTACCATAGGATCCAGCAATCCCACTTCTGGGCATATACCCAGAGAAAACCATAAATCACAAAGACACATTCACCACAATGTTCATTGCAGCACTATTTACAATAGCCAGGTAATGGAAGCAACCTAAATGCCCACAGACAGCCGAATGGATAAAGATGTGGTACATATATAAAATGGAATATTACTCAGCCAAAAAAAGGAATGAAACTGGGTCATTTGTAGAGAAGTTGATGGATCTAGAGACTGTCATACAGTGTGAAGTAAGTCAGAAAGAGAAAAACAAATATTGTATATTAATGCCTATATGTGGAACCTAGAAAAATGGTACAGATGAACTGGTTTGCAGGGCAGAAAGAGAGACACAGAGGTAGAGAACAAACGTATGGACACAAAGTGGGGGAAGCCATGGGGTGGTGGTGGTGGGATGAGTTGGGAGATTGGGATTGACCTGTATACATGTATATGCATAAAATAGATAACTAATAATAAACTACTGTATAAAAAAATATATTAAATTAAATTTCAAAATTTTTAAAAATAAAATGTAAAAATAAAACAGAAAAAAAGTTCTTCCATTCACACTGATGTATTTATAAGAATGAATTATTTCCATGCTTATATCCATAAATACATAAAAGAGGAATAAAATCTAACTTGAACCAAAAAAGAAAAAAAAACTGAAGCTAACATTTATACAGAGGAAAACACTACCAAGGCACTTGCTCCAGTGGTAAACAATTCTGAAATTGGTCAGATTTGGGGAATCATCTCCCATACAGCCAGCAGGCCCGCGCGCCCACGCAAGGAGCGTCCTTATTGCAAAGCTGGGGGACCGTGCCGAGGCCTCTGTGAGTAAACGTGAGCTGAGCCCCAGGCCAGCTGCTGCTGAACTCTTCCCACCCTTCCCAGGTGAAACACCTGAATATGTACAAGGGCTTGAAAGCCTAGAGGAAGGGCCGTGGAGCCACACCAGCGACAGCACGCTGGCCTACTTGGTGCCTGCAGGTCAGCCAGGATGGTCCTGGCCACGGGCGCTCTTCTGGAAGCTTTCCATTGCCCTGCCTGAGATACCCCTCCTGTCCCGGCCCCCACTCCTTTTTTTCCTTCCTCACCTCAGCCCGGAGAGATATTCCAGTGGAAGTTATGGGTGACACATCCTCTTCTTTACAGGTGGCAGCCTGGCAACTCCTGCCGAAAGTCCAGCAGAGCCCCACACACACCGGGCCCCCCACAAAGCCGTGGACCCTCACACCCTCCCAGCAGCACAGCCCCGAGACTGCTGACGGGGCAGAGAATATGGAGTCAGGCACGGCTGCAGGGGCTATTGCTGCCTGGAGTGCTGTTTATATTGACCTCAACCCAGGCACACCTGGGGAGGGCTTGCCGGCAGGGTCAGGCTGCCCAGGTCAGCTAATCCTCAGCCCTCAGGGAATCACATTGCAGAAAATGCACCTCGCTACGACAGAATATTCGCCAAGGAAAAAAAGGACACAATGCCATTTGCAGCACCGTAGATGAGTCTCGAGCTAATCACGTGACTTGGAGTAAGTCAGAAAGTGAAAGACATATCATATCATATCACTTATAGGTGTTACCTATAAATTGATACCAGGGCAGATATTTCCACGGAGAAGGGCAATCACAGATTCATTAAACAAACTTATGGTTCACCAAAGGAAAGGTGTGAGAATTGAATTCATTACGATATTGGGGTTAACAGACATATACAAACACAGTAGACGTATATAATCACCAAAGACCTACGGAGTACCAAGAGAAGACTACTCAACATTCTGTCATAACGTACATGGGAAAAGGATCCCAGGAAGAACAGACATATGTATATGTGTAAAAGAACCACCTCTTGCACACCTACAACAAGCTAAACGTTGTACTCAAACTTGCTGTAATAAAAAATAAAAAATTAAATTAAAAACACGAACAAGAAGTAGTGAGACAAACTTGAGGGGCTTCCTCCTGGCACATTCCGTTCTACATTCCAATCTAGAACGCGACTTCCATTGAGGCACTGCTGCCCTAGTAACCAGATTTGGTAAGGGAGAACTGCTGCCACCTTGTGGCCGTTTCACGCAACAGCAGCTTTAATCCCAGCGCTAATGGTCAGTGGATATTCCAAATCATTACAGGCCTGTAAATGACACCTGCCCTGAAAACATATCCTGGGGTCATATATCGACCAAAAAATTCAAAAGACGTCCATATTTCAAAACGACAGTTTCAAGAGGCATATTTCACGCACATTAGTGTTCTGCTTCTTTTGCTTGCTTTCTTCCTTTGTTAAAAAAACGGGAATGGAAAAAGGCAACCCTCAGAATGGGCGAAAACGTTCACAAACGAATCAATGGACAAAGGTTTAATCTCCAATATATATAAACAGCTCATGCAGCTTAATATTAATAAAACAAACAACCCAATACAAAAATGGGCAGAAGATCTAAAGAGACGTTTCTTCAAAGAAGACACAGAGATGGCCAAGACGCACATAAAAAGCTGCTCAACATCACTAATTATTAGAGAAATGCAAATCAAAACTACAATGAGGTAAGACCTCACACCTGTGAGAATCGGCATCATCAGATAATCTACAAACAACAAATTCTGGGGAGGGTGTGGACAAAAGGAACCCTCTTCCGCTATTGGTGGGAATGTAAATTGATACAGTCACTATGGAGAACAGTATGGAGGTTCCTTTCAAAAACTAAAAAGAGAATTACCATAGGATCCAGCAATCCCACTTCTGGGCATATACCCAGAGAAAACCATAAATCACAAAGACACATTCACCACAATGTTCATTGCAGCA
Organism: Mesoplodon bidens; assembly: GCF_964165515.1. NCBI lineage: Eukaryota > Metazoa > Chordata > Mammalia > Artiodactyla > Ziphiidae > Mesoplodon > Mesoplodon bidens. The sequence continues at coordinate 25,009 of NW_027671283.1, forward strand.
CTATTTACAATAGCCAGGTAATGGAAGCAACCTAAATGCCCACAGACAGACGAATGGATAAAGATGTGGTACATATATAAAATGGAATATTACTCAGCCAAAAAAAGGAATGAAACTGGGTCATTTGTAGAGAAGTTGATGGATCTAGAGACTGTCATACAGAGTGAAGTAAGTCAGAAAGAGAAAAACAAATATTGTATATTAATGCCTATATGTGGAACCTAGAAAAATGGCACAGATGAACTGGTTTGCAGGGCAGAAAGAGAGACACAGAGGTAGAGAACAAACGTATGGACACAAAGTGGGGGAAGCCATGGGGTGGTGGTGGTGGGATGAGTTGGGAGATTGTGATTGACCTGTATACATGTATATGCATAAAATAGATAACTAATAATAACCTACTGTATAAAAATATAAATTAAATTAAATTTCAAAATTTTTAAAAATAAAATGTAAAAATAAAACAGAAAAAAAGTTCTTCCATTCACACAGATGTATTTATAAGAATGAATTATTTCCATGCTTATATCCATAAATACATAAAAGAGGAATAAAATCTAACTTGAACCAAAAAGGAAAGAAAAAACTGAAGCTAACATTTATACAGAGGAAAACACTACCAAGGCACTTGCTCCAGTGGTAAACAATTCTGAAATTGGTCAGAGGTGGGGAATCATCTCTCATACAGCCAGCAGCCCCGCCCGCCCACGCAAGGAGCGTCCTTATTGCAAAGCTGGGGGACCGTGCCGAGGCCTCTGTGAGTAAACGTGAGCTGAGCCCCAGGCCAGCTGCTGCTGAACTCTTCCCACCCTTCCCAGGTGAAACACCTGAACATGTACAAGGGCTTGAAAGCCTAGAGGAAGGGCCGTGGAGCCACACCAGCGACAGCACGCAGGCCAACTTGGTGCCTGCAGGTCAGCCAGGATGGTCCTGGCCACGGGCGCTCTTCTGGAAGCTTTCCATTGCCCTGCCTGAGATACCCCTCCTGTCCCGGCCCCCACTCCTTTTTTTCCTTCCTCACCTCAGCCCGGAGAGATATTCCAGTGGAAGTTATGGGTGACACATCCTCTTCTTTACAGGTGGCAGCCTGGCAACTCCTGCCGAAAGTCCAGCAGAGCCCCACTCACACCGGGCCCCCCACAAAGCCGTGGACCCTCACACCCTCCCACCAGCACAGCCCCGAGACTGCTGACGGGGCAGAGAATATGGAGTCAGGCACAGCTGCAGGGGCTATTGCTGCCTGGAGTGCTGTTTATATTGACCTCAACCCAGGCTCACCTGGGGAGGGCTTGCCGGCAGGGTCAGGCTGCCCAGGTCAGCTAATCCTCAGCCCTCGGGGAATCACATTGCAGAAAATGGACCTCGCTAAGACAGAATATTCGCCAAGGAAAAAAAGGACACTATGCCATTTGCAGCACCGTAGATGAGTCTCGAGGTAATCACGTGACTTGGAGTAAGTCAGAAAGTGAAAGACACATATCATATCATATCACTTATAGGTGTTACCTATAAATTGATACCAGGGCAGATATTTCCACGGAGAAGGGCAATCACAGATTCATTAAACAAACTTATGGTTCACCAAAGGAAAGGTGTGAGGATTGTATTCATTACGATATTGGGGTTAACAGACATATACAAACACAGTAGACGTATAGAATCACCAAAGACCTACGGAGTACCAAGAGAAGACTACTCAACATTCTGTCATAACGTACATGGGAAAAGGATCCCAGGAAGAACAGACATATGTATATGTGTAAAAGAACCACCTCTTGCACACCTACAACAAGCTAAACGTTGTACTCAAACTTGCTGTAATAAAAAATAAAAAATTAAATTAAAAACACGAACAAGAAGTAGTGAGACAAACTTGAGGGGCTTTCTCCTGGCACATTCCGTTCTACATTCCAATCTAGAACGCGACTTCCATTGAGGCTCTGCTGCCCTATTAACCAGATTTGGTAAGGGAGAACTGCTGCCACCTTGTGGCCGTTTCACACAACAGCAGCTTTAATCCCAGCGCTAATGGTCAGTGGATATTCCAAATCATTACAGGCCTGTAAATGACACCTGCCCTGAAAACAAATCCTGGGGTCATATATCGACCAAAAAATTCAAAAGACGTCCATATTTCAAAACGACAGTTTCAAGAGGCATATTTCGCACACATTAGTGTTCTGCTTCTTTTGCTTGATTTCTTTCTTTGTTAAAAAAACGGGAATGGAAAAAGGCAACCCTCAGAATGGGCGAAAACGTTCACAAACGAATCAATGGACAAAGGTTTAATCTCCAATATATATAAACAGCTCATGCAGCTTAATATTAATAAAACAAACAACCCAATACAAAAATGGGCAGAAGATCTAAAGAGACGTTTCTTCAAAGAAGACACAGAGATGGCCAAGACGCACATGAAAAGCTGCTCAACATCACTAATTATTAGAGAAATGCAAATCAAAACTACAATGAGGTAAGACCTCACACCTGTGAGAATCGGCATCATCAGATAATCTACAAACAACAAATTCTGGGGAGGGTGTGGACAAAAGGAACCCTCTTCCGCTATTGGTGGGAATGTAAATTGATACAGTCACTATGGAGAACAGTATGGAGGTTCCTTTCAAAAACTAAAAAGAGAATTACCATAGGATCCAGCAATCCCACTTCTGGGCATATACCCAGAGAAAACCATAAATCACAAAGACACATTCACCACAATGTTCATTGCAGCACTATTTACAATAGCCAGGTAATGGAAGCAACCTAAATGCCCACAGACAGACGAATGGATAAAGATGTGGTACATATATAAAATGGAATATTACTCAGCCAAAAAAAGGAATGAAACTGGGTCATTTGTAGAGAAGTTGATGGATCTAGAGACTGTCATACAGAGTGAAGTAAGTCAGAAAGAGAAAAACAAATATTGTATATTAATGCCTATATGTGGAACCTAGAAAAATGGTACAGATGAACTGGTTTGCAGGGCAGAAATAGAGACACAGAGGTAGAGAACAAACGTATGGACATGGACACAAAGTGGGGGAAGCCAAGGGGTGGTGGTGGTGGGGTGAGTTGGGAGATTGGGATTGACCTGTATACATGTATATGCATAAAATAGATAACTAATAATAACCTACTGTATAAAAAAATAAATTAAATTAAATTTCAAAATTTTTAAAAATAAAATGTAAAAATAAAACAGAAAAAATGTTCTTCCATTCACACTGATGTATTTATAAAAATGAATTATTTCCTTGCTTATATCTATAAATACATAAAAGAGGAATAAAATCTAACTTGAACCAAAAAAGAAAAAATAAACTGAACCTAACATTTATACAGAGGAAAACACTACCAAGGCACTTGCTCCAGTGGTAAACAATTCTGAAATTGGTCAGAGGTGGGGAATCATCTCCCATACAGCCAGCAGCCCCGCCCGCCCACGCATGGAGCGTCCTTATTGCAAAGCTGGGGGACCGTGCCGAGGCCTCGGTGAGTAAACGTGAGCTGTGCCCCAGGCCAGCTGCTGCTGAACTCTTACCACCCTTCCCAGGTGAAACACCTGAATATGTACAAGGGCTTGAAAGCCTAGAGGAAGGGCCGTGGAGCCACACCAGCGACAGCACGCAGGCCAACTTGGTGCCTGCAGGTCAGCCAGGATGGTCCTGGCCACGGGCGCTCTTCTGGAAGCTTTCCATTGCCCTGCCTGAGATACCCCTCCTGTCCCGGCCCCCACTCCTTTTTTTCCTTCCTCACCTCAGCCCGGAGAAATATTCCAGTGGAAGTTATGGGTGACACATCCTCTTCTTTACAGGTGGCAGCCTGGCAACTCCTGCCGAAAGTCCAGCAGAGCCCCACTCACACCGGGCCCCCCACAAAGCCGTGGACCCTCACACCCTCCCACCAGCACAGCCCCGAGACTGCTGACGGGGCAGAGAATATGGAGTCAGGCACAGCTGCAGGGGCTATTGCTGCCTGGAGTGCTGTTTATATTGACCTCAACCAAGGCACACCTGGGGAGGGCTTGCCGGCAGGGTCAGGCTGCCCAGGACAGCTAATCCTCAGCCCTCGGGGAATCACATTGCAGAAAATGGACCTCTCTAAGACAGAATATTCGCCAAGGAAAAAAAGGACACAATGCCATTTGCAACACTGTAGATGAGTCTCGAGGTAATCACGTGACTTGGAGTAAGTCAGAAAGTGAAAGACACATATCATATCATATCACTTATAGGTGTTACCTATAAATTGATACCAGGGCAGATATTTCCACGGAGAAGGGCAATCACAGACTCATTAAACAAACTTATGGTTCACCAAAGGAAAGTTGTGAGGATTGAATTCATTACGATATTGGGGTTAACAGACATATACAAACACAGTAGACGTATAGAATCACCAAAGACCTACGGAGTACCAAGAGAAGACTACTCAACATTCTGTCATAACGTACATGGGAAAATGATCCCAGGAAGAACAGACATATGTATATGTGTAAAAGAACCACCTCTTGCACACCTACAACAAGCTAAACCTTATACTCAAACTTGCTGTAATAAAAAATAAAAAATTAAATTAAAAACACGAACAAGAAGTAGTGAGACAAACTTGAGGGGCTTTCTCCTGGCACATTCCGTTCTACATTCCAATCTAGAACGCGACTTCCACTGAGGCTCTGCTGCCCTAGTAACCAGATTTGGTAAGGGAGAACTGCTGCCACCTTGTGGCCGTTTCACACAACAGCAGCTTTAATCCCAGCGCTAATGGTCAGTGGATATTCCAAATCATTACAGGCCTGTAAATGACACCTGCCCTGAAAACATATCCTGGGGTCATATATCGACCAAAAAATTCCAAAGACGTCCATATTTCAAAACGACAGTTTCAAGAGGCATATTTCACGCACATTAGTGTTCTGCTTCTTTTGCTTGCTTTCTTTCTTTGTTAAAAAAACGGGAATGGAAAAAGGCAACCCTCAGAATGGGCGAAAACGTTCACAAACGAATCAATGGACAAAGGTTTAATCTCCAATATATATAAACAGCTCATGCAGCTTAATATTAGTAAAACAAACAACCCAATACAAAAATGGGCAGAAGATCTAAAGAGACGTTTCTTCAAAGAAGACACAGAGATGGCCAAGACGCACATGAAAAGCTGCTCAACATCACTAATTATTAGAGAAATGCAAATCAAAACTACAATGAGGTAAGACCTCACACCTGTGAGAATCGGCATCATCAGATAATCTACAAACAACAAATTCTGGGGAGGGTGTGGACAAAAGGAACCCTCTTCCGCTATTGGTGGGAATGTAAATTGATACAGTCACTATGGAGAACAGTATGGAGGTTCCTTTCAAAAACTAAAAAGAGAATTACCATAGGATCCAGCAATCCCACTTCTGGGCATATACCCAGAGAAAACCATAAATCACAAAGACACATTCACCACAATGTTCATTGCAGCACTATTTACAATAGCCAGGTAATGGAAGCAACCTAAATGCCCACAGACAGACGAATGGATAAAGATGTGGTACATATATAAAATGGAATATTACTCAGCCAAAAAAAGGAATGAAACTGGGTCATTTGTAGAGAAGTTGATGGATCTAGAGACTGTCATACAGAGTGAAGTAAGTCAGAAAGAGAAAAACAAATATTGTATATTAATGCCTATATGTGGAACCTAGAAAAATGGTACAGATGAACTGGTTTGCAGGGCAGAAATAGAGACACAGAGGTAGAGAACAAACGTATGGACATGGACACAAAGTGGGGGAAGCCATGGGGTGGTGGTGGTGGGATGAGTTGGGAGATTGGGATTGACCTGTATACATGTATATGCATAAAATAGATAACTAATAATAACCTACTGTATAAAAAAATAAATTTCAAAATTTTTAAAAATAAAATGTAAAAATAAAACAGAAAAAAAGTTCTTCCATTCACACTGATGTATTTATAAGAATGAATTATTTCCATGCTTATATCCATAAATACATAAAAGAGGAATAAAATCTAACTTGAACCAAAAAAGAAAAAAAAAACTGAACATAACATTTATACAGAGGAAAACACTACCAAGGCACTTGCTCCAGTGGTAAACAATTGTGAAATTGGTCAGAGGTGGGGAATCATCTCCCATACAGCCAGCAGCCCCGCCCGCCCACGCAAGGAGCGTCCTTATTGCAAAGCTGGGGGACCGTGCCGAGGCCTCTGTGAGTAAACGTGAGCTGAGCCCCAGGCCAGCTGCTGCTGAACTCTTCCCACCCTTCCCAGGTGAAACACCTGAATATGTACAAGGGCTTGAAAGCCTAGAGGAAGGGCCGTGGAGCCACACCAGCGACAGCACGCAGGCCAACTTGGTGCCTGCAGGTCAGCCAGGATGGTCCTGGCCACGGGCGCTCTTCTGGAAGCTTTCCATTGCCCTGCCTGAGATACCCCTCCTGTCCCGGCCCCCACTCCTTTTTTTCCTTCCTCACCTCAGCCCGGAGAGATATTCCAGTGGAAGTTATGGGTGACACATCCTCTTCTTTACAGGTGGCAGCCTGGCAACTCCTGCCGAAAGTCCAGCAGAGCCCCACTCACACCGGGCCCCCCACAAAGCCGTGGACCCTCACACACTCCCACCAGCACAGCCCCGAGACTGCTGACGGGGCAGAGAATATGGAGTCAGGCACAGCTGCAGGGGCTATTGCTGCCTGGAGTGCTGTTTATATTGACCTCAACCCAGGCACACCTGGGGAGGGCTTGCCGGCAGGGTCAGGCTGCCCAGGTCAGCTAATCCTCAGCCCTCGGGGAATCACATTGCAGAAAATGGACCTCGCTAAGACAGAATATTCGCCAAGGAAAAAAATGACACAATGCCATTTGCAGCACCGTAGATGAGTCTCGAGGTAATCACGTGACTTGGAGTAAGTCAGAAAGTGAAAGACACATATCATATCATATCACTTATAGGTGTTACCTATAAACTGATACCAGGGCAGATATTTCCACGGAGAAGGGCAATCACAGATTCATTAAACAAACTTAAGGTTCACCAAAGGAAAGGTGTGAGGATTGAATTCATTACGATATTGGGGTTAACAGACATATTCAAACACAGTAGACGTATATAATCACCAAAGACCTACGGAGTACCAAGAGAAGTCTACTCAACATTCTGTCATAACGTACATGGGAAAAGGATCCCAGGAAGAACAGACATATGTATATGTGTAAAAGAACCACCTCTTGCACACCTACAACAAGCTAAACGTTGTAGTCAAACTTGCTGTAATAAAAAATAAAAAATTAAATTTAAAACACGAACAAGAAGTAGTGAGACAAACTTGAGGGGCTTTCTCCTGGCACATGCCGTTCTACATTCCAATCTAGAACGCGACTGCCATTGAGGCTCTGCTGCCCTAGTAACCAGATTTGGTAAGGGAGAACTGCTGCCACCTTGTGGCCGTTTCACACAACAGCTGCTTTAATCCCAGCGCTAATGGTCAGTGGATATTCCAAATCATTACAGGCCTGTAAATGACACTTGCCCTGAAAACATATCCTGGGGTCATATATCGACCAAAAAATTCAAAAGACGTCCATATTTCAAAACGACAGTTTCAAGAGGCATATTTCACGCACATTAGTGTTCTGCTTCTTTTGCTTGCTTTCTTTCTTTGTTAAAAAAACGGGAATGGAAAAAGGCAACCCTCAGAATGCGCGAAAACGTTCACAAACGAATCAATGGACAAAGGTTTAATCTCCAATATATATAAACAGCTCATGCAGCTTAATATTAATAAAACGAACAACCCAATACAAAAATGGGCAGAAGATCTAAAGAGACGTTTCTTCAAAGAAGACACAGAGATGGCCAAGACGCACATGAAAAGCTGCTCAACATCACTAATTATTAGAGAAATGCAAATCAAAACTACAATGAGGTAAGACCTCACACCTGTGAGAATCGGCATCATCAGATAATCTACAAACAACAAATTCTGGGGAGGGTGTGGACAAAAGGATCCCTCTTCCGCTATTGGTGGGAATGTAAATTGATACAGTCACTATGGAGAACCGTATGTAGGTTCCTTTCAAAAACTAAAAAGAGAATTACCATAGGATCCAGCAATCCCACTTCTGGGCATATACTCAGAGAAAACCATAAATCACAAAGACACATTCACCACAATGTTCATTGCAGCACTATTTACAATAGCCAGGTAATGGAAGCAACCTAAATGCCCACAGACAGACGAATGGATAAAGATGTGGTACATATATAAAATGGAATATTACTCAGCCAAAAAAAGGAATGAAACTGGGTCATTTGTAGAGAAGTTGATGGATCTAGAGACTGTCATACAGAGTGAAGTAAGTCAGAAAGAGAAAAACAAATATTGTATATTAATGCCTATATGTGGAACCTAGAAAAATGGTACAGATGAACTGGTTTGCAGGGCAGAAATAGAGACACAGAGGTAGAGAACAAACGTATGGACATGGACACAAAGTGGGGGAAGCCATGGGTTGGTGGTGGTGGGATGAGTTGGGAGATTGGGATAGACCTGTATACATGTATATGCATAAAATAGATAACTAATAATAACCTACTGTATAAAAAAATAAATTAAATTAAATTTCAAAATTTTAAAAAATAAAATGTAAAAATAAAACAGAAAAAAAGTTCTTCCATTCACACTGATGTATTTATAAGAATGAATTATTTCCATGCTTATATCCATAAATACATAAAAGAGGAATAAAATCTAACTTGAACCAAAAAAGAAAAAAAAACTGAACCTAACATTTATACAGAGGAAAACACTACCAAGGCACTTGCTCCAGTGGTAAACAATTCTGAAATTGGTCAGAGGTGGGGAATCATCTCCCATACAGCCAGCAGCCCCGCCCGCCCACGCATGGAGCGTCCTTATTGGAAACCTGGGGGACCGTGCCGAGGCCTCTGTGAGTAAACGTGAGCTGGGCCCCAGGCCAGCTGCTGCTGAACTCTTCCCACCATTCCCAGGTGAAACACCTGAATATGTACAAGGGCTTGAAAGCCTAGAGGAAGGGCCGTGGAGCCACACCAGCGACAGCACGCAGGCCAACTTGGTGCCTGCAGGTCAGCCAGGATGGTCCTGGCCACGGGCGCTCTTCTGGAAGTTTCCATTGCCCTGCCTGAGATACCCCTCCTGTCCCGGCCCCCACTCCTTTTTTTCCTTCCTCACCTCAGCCCGGAGAGATATTCCAGTGGAAGTTATGGGTGACACATCCTCTTCTTTACAGGTGGCAGCCTGGCAACTCCTGCCGAAAGTCCAGCAGAGCCCCACTCACACCGGGCCCCCCACAAAGCCGTGGACCCTCACACCCTCCCAGCAGCACAGCCCCGAGACTGCTGACGGGGCAGAGAATATGGAGTCAGGCACAGCTGCAGGGGCTATTGCTGCCTGGAGTGCTGTTTATATTGACATCAACCCAGGCACACATGGGGAGGGCTTGCCGGCAGGGTCAGGCTGCCCAGGTCAGCTAATCCTCAGCACTCGGTGAATCACATTGCAGAAAATGGACCTCGCTAAGACAGAATATTCGCCAAGGAAAAAAAGGACACAATGCCATTTGCAGCACCGTAGATGAGTCTCGAGGTAATCACGTGACTTGGAGTAAGTCAGAAAGTGAAAGACATATCATATCATATCACTTATAGGTGTTACCTATAAATTGATACCAGGGCAGATATTTCCACGGAGAAGGGCAATCACAGATTCATTAAACAAACTTATGGTTCACCAAAGGAAAGGTGTGAGAATTGAATTCATTACGATATTGGGGTTAACAGACATATACAAACACAGTAGACGTATAGAATCACCAAAGACCTACGGAGTACCAAGAGAAGACTACTCAACATTCTGTCATAATGTACATGGGAAAAGGATCCCAGGAAGAACAGACATATGTATATGTGTAAAAGAACCACCTCTTGCAAACCTACAACAAGCTAAACGTTGTACTCAAACTTGCTGTAATAAAAAATAAAAAATTAAATTAAAAACACGAACAAGAAGTAGTGAGACAAACTTGAGGGGCTTTCTCCTGGCACATTCCGTTCTACATTCCAATCTAGAACGCAAGTTCCTTTGAGGCTCTGCTGCCCTAGTAAGCAGATTTGGTAAGGGAGAACTGCTGCCACCTTGTGGCCGTTTCACGCAACAGCAGCTTTAATCCCAGCGCTAATGGTCAGTGGATATTCCAAATCATTACAGGCCTGTAAATGACACCTGCCCTGAAAATATACCCTGGGGACATATATCGACCAAAAAATTCAAAAGTCGTCCATATTTCAAAACGACAGTTTCAAGAGGCATATTTCACGCACATTAGTGTTCTGCTACTTTTGCTTGCTTGCTTTCTTTGTTAAAAAAACGGGAATGGAAAAAGGCAACCCTCAGAATGGGCGAAAACGTTCAGAAACGAATCAATGGACAAAGGTTTAATCTCCAATATATATAAACAGCTCATGCAGCTTAATATTAATAAAACAAACAACCCAATACAAAAATGGGCAGAAGATCTAAAGAGACGTTTCTTTAAAGAAGACACAGAGATGGCCAAGACGCACATAAAAAGCTGCTCAACATCACTAATTATTAGAGAAATGCAAATCAAAACTACAATGAGGTAAGACCTCACACCTGTGAGAATCGGCATCATCAGATAATCTACAAACCACAAATTCTGGGGAGGGTGTGGACAAAAGGAACCCTCTTCCGCTATTGGTGGGAATGTAAATTGATACAGTCACTATGGAGAACAGTATGGAGGTTCCTTTCAAAAACTAAAAAGAGAATTACCATAGGATCCAGCAATCCCACTTCTGGGCATATACCCAGAGAAAACCATAAATCACAAAGACACATTCACCACAATGTTCATTGCAGCACTATTTACAATAGCCAGGTAATGGAAGCAACCTAAATGCCCACAGACAGACGAATGGATAAAGATGTGGTACATATATAAAATGGAATATTACTCAGCCAAAAAAAGGAATGAAACTGGGTCATTTGTAGAGAAGTTGATGGATCTAGAGACTGTCATACAGAGTGAAGTAAGTCAGAAAGAGAAAAACAAATATTGTATATTAATGCCTATATGTGGAACCTAGAAAAATGGTACAGATGAACTGGTTTGCAGGGCAGAAAGAGAGACACAGAGGTAGAGAACAAACGTATGGACACAAAGTGGGGGAAGCCATGGGGTGGTGGTGGTGGGATGAGTTGGGAGATTGGGATTGACCTGTATACATGTATATGCATAAAATAGATAACTAATAATAACCTACTGTATAAAAAAATAAATTAAATTAAATTTCAAAATTTTTAAAAATAAAATGTAAAAATAAAACAGAAAAAAAGTTCTTCCATTCACACTGATGTATTTATAAGAATGAATTATTTCCATGCTTATATCCATAAATACATAAAAGAGGAATAAAATCTAACTTGAACCAAAAAAGAAAAAAAAACTGAAGCTAACATTTATACAGAGGAAAACACTACCAAGGCACTTGCTCCAGTCGTAAACAATTCTGAAATTGGTCAGATTTGGGGAATCATCTCCCATACAGCCAGCAGGCCCGCGCGCCCACACAAGGAGCGTCCTTATTGCAAAGCTGGGGGACCGTGCCGAGGCCTCTGTGAGTAAACGTGAGCTGTGCCCCAGGCCAGCTGCTGCTGAACTCTTCCCACCCTTCCCAGGTGAAACACCTGAATATGTACAAGGGCTTGAAAGCCTAGAGGAAGGGCCGTGGAGCCACACCAGCGACAGCACGCAGGCCAACTTGGTGCCTGCAGGTCAGCCAGGATGGTCCTGGCCACGGGCGCTCTTCTGGAAGCTTTCCATTGCCCTGCCTGAGATACCCCTCCTGTCCCGGCCCCCACTCCTTTTTTTCCTTCCTCACCTCAGCCCGGAGAGATATTCCAGTGGAAGTTATGGGTGACACATCCTCTTCTTTACAGGTGGCAGCCTGGCAACTCCTGCCGAAAGTCCAGCAGAGCCCCACACACACCGGGCCCCCCACAAAGCCGTGGACCCTCACACCCTCCCAGCAGCACAGCCCCGAGACTGCTGACGGGGCAGAGAATATGGAGTCAGGCACAGCTGCAGGGGCTATTGCTGCCTGGAGTGCTGTTTATATTGACCTCAACCCAGGCACACCTGGGGAGGGCTTGCCGGCAGGGTCAGGCTGCCCAGGTCAGCTAATCCTCAGCCCTCAGGGAATCACATTGCAGAAAATGGACCTCGCTAAGACAGAATATTCGCCAAGGAAAAAAAGGACACAATGCCATTTGCAGCACCGTAGATGAGTCTCGAGGTAATCACGTGACTTGGAGTAAGTCAGAAAGTGAAAGACATATCATATCATATCACTTATAGGTGTTACCTATAAATTGATACCAGGGCAGATATTTCCACGGAGAAGGGCAATCACAGATTCATTAAACAAACTTATGGTTCACCAAAGGAAAGGTGTGAGAATTGAATTCATTACGATATTGGGGTTAACAGACATGTACAAACACAGTAGACGTATATAATCACCAAAGACCTACGGAGTACCAAGAGAAGACTACCCAACATTCTGTCATAACGTACATGGGAAAAGGATCCCAGGAAGAACAGACATATGTATATGTGTAAAAGAACCACCTCTTGCACACCTACAACAAGCTAAACGTTGTACTCAAACTTGCTGTAATAAAAAATAAAAAATTAAATTAAAAACACGAACAAGAAGTAGTGAGACAAACTTGAGGGGCTTCCTCCTGGCACATTCCGTTCTACATTCCAATCTAGAACGCGACTTCCATTGAGGCACTGCTGCCCTAGTAACCAGATTTGGTAAGGGAGAACTGCTGCCACCTTGTGGCCGTTTCACGCAACAGCAGCTTTAATCCCAGCGCTAATGGTCAGTGGATATTCCAAATCATTACAGGCCTGTAAATGACACCTGCCCTGAAAATATATCCTGGGGTCATATATCGACCAAAAAATTCAAAAGACGTCCATATTTCAAAACGACAGTTTCAAGAGGCATATTTCACGCACATTAGTGTTCTGCTTCTTTTGCTTGCTTTCTTCCTTTGTTAAAAAAACGCGAAAGGAAAAAGGCAACCCTCAGAATGGGCGAAAACGTTCACAAACGAATCAATGGACAAAGGTTTAATCTCCAATATATATAAACAGCTCATGCAGCTTAATATTAATAAAACAAACAACCCAATACAAAAATGGGCAGAAGATCTAAAGAGACGTTTCTTCAAAGAAGACACAGAGATGGACAAGACGCACATAAAAAGCTGCTCAACATCACTAATTATTAGAGAAATGCAAATCAAAACTACAATGAGGTAAGACCTCACACCTGTGAGAATCGGCATCATCAGATAATCTACAAACAACAAATTCTGGGGAGGGTGTGGACAAAAGGAACCCTCTTCCGCTATTGGTGGGAATGTAAATTGATACAGTCAGTATGGAGAACAGTATGGAGGTTCCTTTAAAAAACTAAAAAGAGAATTACCATAGGATCCAGCAATCCCACTTCTGGGCATATACCCAGAGAAAACCATAAATCACAAAGACACATTCACCACAATGTTCATTGCAGCACTATTTACAATAGCCAGGTAATGGAAGCAACCTAAATGCCCACAGACAGACGAATGGATAAAGATGTGGTACATATATAAAATGGAATATTACTCAGCCAAAAAAAGGAATGAAACTGGGTCATTTGTAGAGAAGTTGATGGATCTAGAGACTGTCATACAGAGTGAAGTAAGTCAGAAAGAGAAAAACAAATATTGTATATTAATGCCTATATGTGGAACCTAGAAAAATGGTACAGATGAACTGGTTTGCAGGGCAGAAAGAGAGACACAGAGGTAGAGAACAAACGTATGGACACAAAGTGGGGGAAGCCATGGGGTGGTGGTGGTGGGATGAGTTGGGAGATTGGGATTGACCTGTATACATGTATATGCATAAAATAGATAACTAATAATAACCTACTGTATAAAAAAATAAATTAAATTAAATTTCAAAATTTTTAAAAATAAAATGTAAAAATAAAACAGAAAAAAAGTTCTTCCATTCACACTGATGTATTTATAAGAATGAATTATTTCCATGCTTATATCCATAAATACATAAAAGAGGAATAAAATCTAACTTGAACCAAAAAGGAAAAAAAAAACTGAACCTAACATTTATACAGAGGAAAACACTACCAAGGCACTTGCTCCAGTGGTAAACAATTCTGAAATTGGTCAGAGGTGGGGAATCATCTCCCATACAGCCAGCAGCCCCGCCCGCCCACGCAAGGAGCGTCCTTATTGCAAAGCTGGGGGACCGTGCCGAGGCCTCTGTGAGTAAACGTGAGCTGAGCCCCAGGCCAGCTGCTGCTGAACTCTTCCCACCCTTCCCAGGTGAAACACCTGAACATGTACAAGGGCTTGAAAGCCTAGAGGAAGGGCCGTGGAGCCACACCAGCGACAGCACGCAGGCCAACTTGGTGCCTGCAGGTCAGCCAGGATGGTCCTGGCCACGGGCGCTCTTCTGGAAGCTTTCCATTGCCCTGCCTGAGATACCCCTCCTGTCCCGGCCCCCACTCCTTTTTTTCCTTCCTCACCTCAGCCCGGAGAGATATTCCAGTGGAAGTTATGGGTGACACATCCTCTTCTTTACAGGTGGCAGCCTGGCAACTCCTGCCGAAAGTCCAGCAGAGCCCCACTCACACCGGGCCCCCCACAAAGCCGTGGACCCTCACACCCTCCCACCAGCACAGCCCCGAGACTGCTGACGGGGCAGAGAATATGGAGTCAGGCACAGCTGCAGGGGCTATTGCTGCCTGGAGTGCTGTTTATATTGACCTCAACCCAGGCACACCTGGGGAGGGCTTGCCGGCAGGGTCAGGCTGCCCAGGTCAGCTAATCCTCAGCCCTCGGGGAATCACATTGCAGAAAATGGACCACGCTAAGACAGAATATTCGCCAAGGAAAAAAAGGACACAATGCCATTTGCAGCACCGTAGATGAGTCTCGAGGTAATCACGTGACTTGGAGTAAGTCAGAAAGTGAAAGACACATATCATATCATATCACTTATAGGTGTTACCTATAAATTGATACCAGGGCAGATATTTCCACGGAGAAGGGCAATCACAGATTCATTAAACAAACTTATGGTTCACCAAAGGAAAGGTGTGAGGATTGAATTCATTATGATATTGGGGTTAACAGACATATACAAACACAGTAGACGTATATAATCACCAAAGACCTACGGAGTACCAAGAGAAGACTACTCAACATTCTGTCATAACGTACATGGGAAAAGGATCCCAGGAAGAACAGACATATGTATATGTGTAAAAGAACCACCTCTTGCACACCTACAACAAGCTAAACGTTGTACTCAAACTTGCTGTAATAAAAAATAAAAAATTAAATTAAAAACACGAACAAGAAGTAGTGAGACAAACTTGAGGGGCTTTCTCCTGGCACATTCCGTTCTACATTCCAATCTAGAACGCGACTTCCATTGAGGCTCTGCTGCCCTAGTAACCAGATTTGGTAAGGGAGAACTGCTGCCACCTTGTGGCCGTTTCACACAACAGCAGCTTTAATCCCAGCGCTAATGGTCAGTGGATATTCCAAATCATTACAGGCCTGTAAATGACACCTGCCCTGAAAACATATCCTGGGGTCATATATCGACCAAAAAATTCAAAAGACGTCCATATTTCAAAACGACAGTTTCAAGAGGCATATTTCACGCACATTAGTGTTCTGCTTCTTTTGCTTGCTTTCTTTCTTTGTTAAAAAAACGGGAATGGATAAAGGCAACGATCAGAATGGGCGAAAACGTTCACAAACGAATCAATGGACAAAGGTTTAATCTCCAATATATATAAACAGCTCATGAAGCTTAATATTAATAAAACAAACAACCCAATACAAAAATGGGCAGAAGATCTAAAGAGACGTTTCTTCAAAGAAGACACAGAGATGGCCAAGACGCACATGAAAAGCTGCTCAACATCACTAATTATTAGAGAAATGCAAATCAAAACTACAATGAGGTAAGACCTCACACCTGTGAGAATCGGCATCATCAGATAATCTACAAACAACAAATTCTGGGGAGGGTGTGGACAAAAGGAACCCTCTTCCGCTATTGGTGGGAATGTAAATTGATACAGTCACTATGGAGAACAGTATGGAGGTTCCTTTCAAAAACTAAAAAGAGAATTACCATAGGATCCAGCAATCCCACCTCTGGGCATATACCCAGAGAAAACCATAAATCACAAAGACACATTCACCACAATGTTCATTGCAGCACTATTTACAATAGCCAGGTAATGGAAGCAACCTAAATGCCCACAGACAGACGAATGGATAAAGATGTGGTACATATATAAAATGGAATATTACTCAGCCATAAAAAGGAATGAAACTGGCTCATTTGTAGAGAAGTTGATGGATCTAGAGACTGTCATACAGAGTGAAGTCAGTCAGAAAGAGAAAAACAAATATTGTATATTAATGCCTATATGTGGAACCTAGAAAAATGGTACAGATGAACTGGTTTGCAGGGCAGAAATAGAGACACAGAGGTAGAGAACAAACGTATGGACATGGACACAAAGTGGGGGAAGCCATGGGGTGGTGGTGGTGGGATGAGTTGGGAGATTGGGATTGACCTGTATACATGTATATGCATAAAATAGATAACTAATAATAACCTACTGTATAAAAAAATAAATTAAATTAAATTTCAAAATTTTAAAAAATAAAATGTAAAAATAAAACAGAAAAAAAGTTCTTCCATTCACACTGATGTATTTATAAGAATGAATTATTTCCATGCTTATATCCATAAATACATAAAAGAGGAATAAAATCTAACTTGAACCAAAAAAGAAAAAAAAACTGAACCTAACATTTATACAGAGGAAAACACTACCAAGGCACTTGCTCCAGTGGTAAACAATTGTGAAATTGGTCAGAGGTGGGGAATCATCTCCCATACAGCCAGCAGCCCCGCCCGCCCACGCAAGGAGCGTCCTTATTGCAAAGCTGGGGGACCGTGCCGAGGCCTCTGTGAGGAAACGTGAGCTAAGACCCAGGCCAGCTGCTGCTGAACTGTTCCCACCCTTCCCAGGTGAAACACCTGAATATGTACAAGGGCTTGAAAGCCTAGAGGAAGGGCCGTGGAGCCACACCAGCGACAGCACGCAGGCCAACTTGGTGCCTGCAGGTCAGCCAGGATGGTCCTGGCCACGGGTGCTCTTCTGGAAGCTTTCCATTGCCCTGCCTGAGATACCCCTCCTGTCCCGGCCCCCACTACTTTTTTTCCTTCCTCACCTCAGCCCGGAGAGATATTCCAGTGGAAGTTATGGGTGACACATCCTCTTCTTTACAGGTGGCAGCCTGGCAACTCCTGCCGAAAGTCCAGCAGAGCCCCACTCACACCGGGCCACCCACAAAGCCGTGGACCCACACACCCTCCCACCAGCACAGCCCCGAGACTGCTGATGGGGCAGATAATATGCAGTCAGGCACAGCTGCAGGGGCTATTGCTGCCTGGAATGCTGTTTATATTGACCTCAACCCAGGCCCACCTGGGGAGGGCTTGCCGGCAGGGTCAGGCTGCCCAGGTCAGCTAATCCTCAGCCCTCGGGGAATCACATTGCAGAAAATGGACCTCGCTAAGACAGAATATTCGCCAAGGAAAAAAAGGACACAATGCCATTTGCAGCACCGTAGATGAGTCTCGAGGTAATCACGTGACTTGGAGTAAGTCAGAAAGTGAAAGACACATATCATATCATATCACTTATAGGTGTTACCTATAAATTGATACCAGGGCAGATATTTCCACGGAGAAGGGCAATCACAGATTCATTAAACAAACTTATGGTTCACCAAAGGAAAGGTGTGAGGATTGAATTCATTACGATATTGGGGTTAACAGACATCTACAAACACAGTAGACGTATAGAATCACCAAAGACCTACGGAGTACCAAGAGAAGACTACTCAACATTCTGTCATAACGTACATGGGAAAAGGATCCCAGGAAGAACAGACATATGTATATGTGTAAAAGAACCACCTCTTGCACACCTACAACAAGCTAAACGTTGTACTCAAACTTGCTGTAATAAAAAATAAAAAATTAAATTAAAAACACGAACAAGAAGTAGTGAGACAAACTTGAGGGGCTTTCTCCTGGCACATTCCGTTCTACATTCCAATCTAAAACGCGACTTCCATTGAGGCTCTGCTGCCCTAGTAACCAGATTTGGTAAGGGAGAACTGCTGCCACCTTGTGGCCGTTTCACACAACAGCAGCTTTAATCCCAGCGCTAATGGTCAGTGGATATTCCAAATCATTACAGGCCTGTAAATGACACCTGCCCTGAAAACAAATCCTGGGGTCATATATCGACCAAAAAATTCAAAAGACGTCCATATTTCAAAACGACAGTTTCAAGAGGCATATTTCACGCACATTAGTGTTCTGCTTCTTTTGCTTGCTTTCTTTCTTTGTTAAAAAAACGGGAATGGAAAAAGGCAACCCTCAAAATGGGCGAAAACGTTCACAAACGAATCAATGGACAAAGGTTTAATCTCCAATATATATAAACAGCTCATGCAGCTTAATATTAATAAAACAAACAACCCAATACAAAAATGGGCAGAAGATCTAAAGAGACGTTTCTTCAAAGAAGACACAGAGATGGCCAAGACGCACATGAAAAGCTGCTCAACATCACTAATTATTAGAGAAATGCAAATCAAAACTACAATGAGGTAAGACCTCACACCTGTGAGAATCGGCATCATCAGATAATCTACAAACAACAAATTCTGGGGAGGGTGTGGACAAAAGGAACCCTCTTCCGCTATTGGTGGGAATGTAAATTGATACAGTCACTATGGAGAACAGTATGGAGGTTCCTTTCAAAAACTAAAAAGAGAATTACCATAGGATCCAGCAATCCCACTTCTGGGCATATACCCAGAGAAAACCATAAATCACAAAGACACATTCACCACAATGCTCATTGCAGCACTATTTACAATAGCCAGGTAATGGAAGCAACCTAAATGCCCACAGACAGACGAATGGATAAAGATGTGGTACATATATAAAATGGAATATTACTCAGCCAAAAAAAGGAATGAAACTGGGTCTTTTGTAGAGAAGTTGATGGATCTAGAGACTGTCATACAGAGTGAAGTAAGTCAGAAAGAGAAAAACAAATATTGTATATTAATGCCTATATGTGGAACCTAGAAAAATGGTACAGATGAACTGGTTTGCAGGGCAGAAATAGAGACACAGAGGTAGAGAACAAACGTATGGACATGGACACAAAGTGGGGGAAGCCATGGGGTGGTGGTGGTGGGATGAGTTGGGAGATTGGGATTGACCTGTATACATGTATATGCATAAAATAGATAACTAATAATAACCTACTGTATAAAAAAATAAATTAAATTAAATTTCAAAATTTTTAAAAATAAAATGTAAAAATAAAACAGAAAAAAAGTTCTTCCATTCACACTGATGTATTTATAAGAATGAATTATTTCCATGCTTATATCCATAAATACATAAAAGAGGAATAAAATCTAACTTGAACCAAAAAAGAAAAAATAACTGAACCTAACATTTATACAGAGGAAAACACTACCAAGGCACTTGCTCCAGTGGTAAACAATTCTGAAATTGGTCAGAGGTGGGGAATCATCTCCCATACAGCCAGCAGCCCCGCCCGCCCACGCAAGGAGCGTCCTTATTGCAAAGCTGGGCGACCGTGCCGAGGCCTCAGTGAGGAAACGTGAGCTGAGCCCCAGGCCAGCTGCTGCTGAACTGTTCCCACCCTTCCCAGGTGAAACACCTGAATATGTACAAGGGCTTGAAAGCCTAGAGGAAGGGCCGTGGAGCCACACCAGCGACAGCACGCAGGCCAACTTGGTGCCTGCAGGTCAGCCAGGATGGTCCTGGCCACGGGTGCTCTTCTGGAAGCTTTCCATTGCCCTGCCTGAGATACCCCTCCTGTCCCGGCCCCCACTCCTTTTTTTCCTTCCTCACCTCAGCCCGGAGAGATATTCCAATGGAAGTTATGGGTGACACATCCTCTTCTTTACAGGTGGCAGCCTGGCAACTCCTGCCGAAAGTCCAGCAGAGCCCCACTCACACCGGGCCACCCACAAAGCCGTGGACCCACACACCCTCCCACCAGCACAGCCCCGAGACTGCTGATGGGTCAGATAATATGCAGTCAGGCACAGCTGCAGGGGCTATTGCTGCCTGGAATGCTGTTTATATTGACCTCAACCCAGGCACACCTGGGGAGGGCTTGCCGGCAGGGTCAGGCTGCCCAGGTCAGCTAATCCTCAGCCATCGGGGAATCACATTGCAGAAAATGGACCTCGCTAAGACAGAATATTCGCCAAGGAAAAAAAGGACACAATGCCATTTGCAGCACCGTAGATGAGTCTCGAGGTAATCACGTGACTTGGAGTAAGTCAGAAAGTGAAAGACACATATCATATCATATCACTTATAGGTGTTACCTATAAATTGATACCAGGGCAGATATTTCCACGGAGAAGGGCAATCACAGATTCATTAAAAAAACTTATGGTTCACCAAAGGAAAGGTGTGAGGATTGAATTCATTACGATATTGGGGTTAACAGACATATACAAACACAGTAGACGTATAGAATCACCAAAGACCTACGGAGTACCAAGAGAAGACTACTCAACATTCTGTCATAACGTACATGGGAAAAGGATCCCAGGAAGAACAGACATATGTATATGTGTAAAAGAACCACCTCTTGCACACCTACAACAAGCTAAACGTTGTACTCAAACTTGCTGTAATAAAAAATAAAAAATTAAATTAAAAACACGAACAAGAAGTAGTGAGACAAACTTGAGGGGCTTTCTCCTGGCACATTCCCTTCTACATTCCAATCTAGAACGCGACTTCCATTGAGGCTCTGCTGCCCTAGTAACCAGATTTGGTAAGGGAGAACTGCTGCCACCTTGTGGCCGTTTCACACAACAGCAGCTTTAATCCCAGCGCTAATGGTCAGTGGATATTCCAAATCATTACAGGCCTGTAAATGACACCTGCCCTGAAAACAAATCCTGGGGTCATATATCGACCAAAAAATTCAAAAGACGTCCATATTTCAAAACGACAGTTTCAAGAGGCATATTTCACGCACATTAGTGTTCTGCTTCTTTTGCTTGCTTTCTTTCTTTGTTAAAAAAACGGGAATTGAAAAAGGCAACCCTCAGAATGGGCGAAAACGTTCACAAAGGAATCAATGGACAAAGGTTTAATCTCCAATATATATAAACAGCACATGCAGCTTAATATTAATAAAACAAACAACCCAATACAAAAATGGGCAGAAGATCTAAAGAGACGTTTCTTCAAAGAAGACACAGAGATGGCCAAGACGCACAAGAAAAGCTGCTCAACATCACTAATTATTAGAGAAATGCAAATCAAAACTACAATGAGGTAAGACCTCACACCTGTGAGAATCAGCATCATCAGATAATCTACAAACAACAAATTCTGGGGAGGGTGTGGACAAAAGGAACCCTCTTCCGCTATTGGTGGGAATGTAAATTGATACAGTCACTATGGAGAACAGTATGGAGGTTCCTTTCAAAAACTAAAAAGAGAATTACCATAGGATCCAGCAATCCCACTTCTGGGCATATACCCAGAGAAAACCATAAATCACAAAGACACATTCACCACAATGTTCATTGCAGCACTATTTACAATAGCCAGGTAATGGAAGCAACCTAAATGCCCACAGACAGACGAATGGATAAAGATGTGGTACATATATAAAATGGAATATTACTCAGCCAAAAAAAGGAATGAAACTGGGTCATTTGTAGAGAAGTTGATGGATCTAGAGACTGTCATACAGAGTGAAGTAAGTCAGAAAGAGAAAAACAAATATTGTATATTAATGCCTATATGTGGAACCTAGAAAAATGGTACAGATGAACTGGTTTGCAGGGCAGAAAGAGAGACACAGAGGTAGAGAACAAACGTATGGACACAAAGTGGGGGAAGCCATGGGGTGGTGGTGGTGGGATGAGTTGGGAGATTGGGATTGACCTGTATACATGTATATGCATAAAATAGATAACTAATAATAACCTACTGTATAGAAAAATAAATTAAATTAAATTTCAAAATTTTTAAAAATAAAATGTAAAAATAAAACAGAAAAAAAGTTCTTCCATTCACACTGATGTGTTTATAAGAATGAATTATTTCCATGCTTATATCCATAAATACATAAAAGAGGAATAAAATCTAACTTGAACCAAAAAAGAAAAAAAACTGAACCTAACATTTATACAGAGGAAAACACTACCAAGGCACTTGCTCCAGTGGTAAACAATTCTGAAATTGGTCAGAGGTGGGGAATCATCTCCCATACAGCCAGCAGCCCCGCCCGCCCACGCAAGGAGCGTCCTTATTGCAAAGCTGGGGGACCGTGCCGAGGCCTCTGTGAGTAAACGTGAGCTGAGCCCCAGGCCAGCTGCTGCTGAACTCTTCCCACCCTTCCCAGGTGAAACACCTGAACATGTACAAGGGCTTGAAAGCCTAGAGGAAGGGCCGTGGAGCCACACCAGCGACAGCACGCAGGCCAACTTGGTGCCTGCAGGTCAGCCAGGATGGTCCTGTCCACGGGCGCTCTTCTGGAAGCTTTCCATTGCCCTGCCTGAGATACCCCTCCTGTCCCGGCCCCCACTCCTTTTTTTCCTTCCTCACCTCAGCCCGGAGAGATATTCCAGTGGAAGTTATGGGTGACACATCCTCTTATTTACAGGTGGCAGCCTGGCAACTCCTGCCGAAAGTCCAGCAGAGCCCCACTCACACCGGGCCCCCCACAAAGCCGTGGACCCTCACACCCTCCCACCAGCACAGCCCCGAGACTGCTGACGGGGCAGAGAATATGGAGTCAGGCACAGCTGCAGGGGCTATTGCTGCCTGGAGTGCTGTTTATATTGACCTCAACCCAGGCACACCTGGGGAGGGCTTGCCGGCAGGGTCAGGCTGCCCAGGTCAGCTAATCCTCAGCCATCGGGGAATCACATTGCAGAAAATGGACCTCGCTAAGACAGAATATTCGCCAAGGAAAAAAAGGACACAATGCCATTTGCAGCACCGTAGATGAGTCTCGAGGTAATCACGTGACTTGGAGTAAGTCAGAAAGTGAAAGACACATATCATATCATATCACTTATAGGTGTTACTTATAAATTGATACCAGGGCAGATATTTCCACGGAGAAGGGCAATCACAGATTCATTAAACAAACTTATGGTTCACCAAAGGAAAGGTGTGAGGATTGAATTCATTACGATATTGGGGTTAACAGACATATACAAACACAGTAGACATATAGAATCACCAAAGACCTACGGAGTACCAAGAGAAGACTACTCAACATTCTGTCATAACGTACATGGGAAAAGGATCCCAGGAAGAACAGACATATGTATATGTGTAAAAGAACCACCTCTTGCACACCTACAACAAGCTAAACGTTGTACTCAAACTTGCTGTAAAAAAAATAAAAAATTAAATTAAAAACACGAACAAGAAGTAGTGAGACAAACTTGAGGGGCTTTCTCCTGGCACATTCCGTTCTACATTCCAATCTAGAACGCGACTTCCATTGAGGCTCTGCTGCCCTAGTAACCAGATTTGGTAAGGGAGAACTGCTGCCACCTTGTGGCCGTTTCACACAACAGCAGCTTTAATCCCAGCGCTAATGGTCAGGGGATATTCCAAATCATTACAGGCCTGTAAATGACACCTGCCCTGAAAACAAATCCTGGGGTCATATATCGACCAAAAAATTCAAAAGACGTCCATATTTCAAAACGACAGTTTCAAGAGGCATATTTCACGCACATTAGTGTTCTGCTTCTTTTGCTTGCTTTCTTTCTTTGTTAAAAAAACGGGAATGGAAAAAGGCAACCCTCAGAATGGGCGAAAACGTTCACAAACGAATCAATGGACAAAGGTTTAATCTCCAATATATATAAACAGCTCATGCAGCTTAATATTAATAAAACAAACAACCCAATACAAAAATGGGCAGAAGATCTAAAGAGACGTTTCTTCAAAGAAGACACAGAGATGGCCAAGACGCACATGAAAAGCTGCTCAACATCACTAATTATTAGAGAAATGCAAATCAAAACTACAATGAGGTAAGACCTCACACCTGTGAGAATCGGCATCATCAGATAATCTACAAACAACAAATTCTGGGGAGGGTGTGGACAAAAGGAACCCTCTTCCGCTATTGGTGGGAATGTAAATTGATACAGTCACTATGGAGAACAGTATGGAGGTTCCTTTCAAAAACTAAAAAGAGAATTACCATAGGATCCAGCAATCCCACTTCTGGGCATATACCCAGAGAAAACCATAAATCACATAGACACATTCACCTCAATGTTCATTGCAGCACTATTTACAATAGCCAGGTAATGGAAGCAACCTAAATGCCCACAGACAGACGAATGGATAAAGATGTGGTACATATATAAAATGGAATATTACTCAGCCAAAAAAAGGAATGAAACTGGGTCATTTGTAGAGAAGTTGATGGATCTAGAGACTGTCATACAGAGTGAAGTAAGTCAGAAAGAGAAAAACAAATATTGTATATTAATGCCTATATGTGGAACCTAGAAAAATGGTACAGATGAACTGGTTTGCAGGGCAGAAATAGAGACACAGAGGTAGAGAACAAACGTATGGACATGGACACAAAGTGGGGGAAGCCAAGGGGTGGTGGTGGTGGGGTGAGTTGGGAGATTGGGATTGACCTGTATACATGTATATGCATAAAATAGATAACTAATAATAACCTACTGTATAAAAAAATAAATTAAATTAAATTTCAAAATTTTTAAAAATAAAATGTAAAAATAAAACAGAAAAAATGTTCTTCCATTCACACTGATGTATTTATAAAAATGAATTATTTCCTTGCTTATATCTATAAATACATAAAAGAGGAATAAAATCTAACTTGAACCAAAAAAGAAAAAATAAACTGAACCTAACATTTATACAGAGGAAAACACTACCAAGGCACTTGCTCCAGTGGTAAACAATTCTGAAATTGGTCAGAGGTGGGGAATCATCTCCCATACAGCCAGCAGCCCCGCCCGCCCACGCATGGAGCGTCCTTATTGCAAAGCTGGGGGACCGTGCCGAGGCCTCTGTGAGTAAACGTGAGCTGTGCCCCAGGCCAGCTGCTGCTGAACTCTTCCCTCCCTTCCCAGGTGAAACACCTGAATATGTACAAGGGCTTGAAAGCCTAGAGGAAGGGCCGTGGAGCCACACCAGCGACAGCACGCAGGCCAACTTGGTGCCTGCAGGTCAGCCAGGATGGTCCTGGCCACGGGCGCTCTTCTGGAAGCTTTCCATTGCCCTGCCTGAGATACCCCTCCTGTCCCGGCCCCCACTCCTTTTTTTCCTTCCTCACCTCAGCCCGGAGAGATATTCCAGTGGAAGTTATGGGTGACACATCCTCTTCTTTACAGGTGGCAGCCTGGCAACTCCTGCCGAAAGTCCAGCAGAGCCCCACTCACACCGGGCCCCCCACAAAGCCGTGGACCCTCACACCCTCTCACCAGCACAGCCCCGAGACTGCTGACGGGGCAGAGAATATGGAGTCAGGCACAGCTGCAGGGGCTATTGCTGCCTGGAGTGCTGTTTATATTGACCTCAACCAAGGCACACCTGGGGAGGGCTTGCCGGCAGGGTCAGGCTGCCCAGGTCAGCTAATCCTCAGCCCTCGGGGAATCACATTGCAGAAAATGGACCTCGCTAAGACAGAATATTCGCCAAGGAAAAAAAGGACACAATGCCATTTGCAACACTGTAGATGAGTCTCGAGGTAATCACGTGACTTGGAGTAAGTCAGAAAGTGAAAGACACATATCATATCATATCACTTATAGGTGTTACCTATAAATTGATACCAGGGCAGATATTTCCACGGAGAAGGGCAATCACAGATTCATTAAACAAACTTATGGTTCACCAAAGGAAAGGTGTGAGAATTGAATTCATTACGATATTGGGGTTAACAGACATATACAAACACAGTAGACGTATATAATCACCAAAGACCTACGGAGTACCAAGAGAAGACTACTCAACATTCTGTCATAACGTACATGGGAAAAGGATCCCAGGAAGAACAGACATATGTATATGTGTAAAAGAACCACCTCTTGCACACCTACAACAAGCTAAACGTTGTACTCAAACTTGCTGTAATAAAAAATAAAAAATTAAATTAAAAACACGAACAAGAAGTAGTGAGACAAACTTGAGGGGCTTTCTCCTGGCACATTCCGTTCTACATTCCAATCTAGAACGCGAGTTCCTTTGAGGCTCTGCTGCCCTAGTAAGCAGATTTGGTAAGGGAGAACTGCTGCCACCTTGTGGCCGTTTCACGCAACAGCAGCTTTAATCCCAGCGCTAAAGGTCAGTGGATATTCCAAATCATTACAGGCCTGTAAATGACACCTGCCCTGAAAATATAACCTGGGGACATATATCGACCAAAAAATTCAAAAGACGTCCATATTTCAAAACGACAGTTTCAAGAGGCATATTTCACGCACATTAGTGTTCTGCTTCTTTTGCTTGCTTTCTTTCTTTGTTAAAAAAACGGGAATGGAAAAAGGCAACCCTCAGAATGGGCGAAAACGTTCACAAACGAATCAATGGACAAAGGTTTAATCTCCAATATATATAAACAGCTCATGCAGCTTAATATTAATAAAACAAACAACCCAATACAAAAATGGGCAGAAGATCTAAAGAGACGTTTCTTCAAAGAAGAAACAGAGATGGCCAAGACGCACATAAAAAGCTGCTCAACATCACTAATTATTAGAGAAATGCAAATCAAAACTACAATGAGGTAAGACCTCACACCTGTGAGAATCGGCATCATCAGATAATCTACAAACCACAAATTCTGGGGAGGGTGTGGACAAAAGGAACCCTCTTCCGCTATTGGTGGGAATGTAAATTGATACAGTCACTATGGAGAACAGTATGGAGGTTCCTTTCAAAAACTAAAAAGAGAATTACCATAGGATCCAGCAATCCCACTTCTGGGCATATACCCAGAGAAAACCATAAATCACAAAGACACATTCACCACAATGTTCATTGCAGCACTATTTACAATAGCCAGGTAATGGAAGCAACCTAAATGCCCACAGACAGACGAATGGATAAAGATGTGGTACATATATAAAATGGAATATTACTCAGCCAAAAAAAGGAATGAAACTGGGTCATTTGTAGAGAAGTTGATGGATCTAGAGACTGTCATACAGAGTGAAGTAAGTCAGAAAGAGAAAAACAAATATTGTATATTAATGCCTATATGCGGAACCTAGAAAAATGGTACAGATGAACTGGTTTGCAGGGCAGAAAGAGAGACACAGAGGTAGAGAACAAACGTATGGACATGGACACAAAGTGGGGGAAGCCATGGGGTGGTGGTGGTGGGATGAGTTGGGAGATTGGGATTGACCTGTATACATGTATATGCATAAAATAGATAACTAATAATAACCTACTGTATAAAAAAATAAATTAAATTAAATTTCAAAATTTTTAAAAATAAAATGTAAAAATAAAACAGAAAACAAGTTCTTCCATTCACACTGATGTATTTATAAGAATGAATTATTTCCATGCTTATATCCATAAATACATAAAAGAGGAATAAAATCTAACTTGAACCAAAAAAGAAAAAAAAAACTGAACCTAACATTTATACAGAGGAAAACACTACCAAGGCACTTGCTCCAGTGGTAAACAATTCTGAAATTGGTCAGAGGTGGGGAATCATCTCCCATACAGCCAGCAGCCCCGCCCACCCACGCAAGGAGCGTGCTTATTGCAAAGCTGGGGGACCGTGCCGAGGCCTCTGTGAGTAAACGTGAGCTGAGCCCCAGGCCAGCTGCTGCTGAACTCTTCCCACCCTTCCCAGGTGAAACACCTGAGTATGCACAAGGGCTTGAAAGCCTAGAGGAAGGGCCGTGGAGCCACACCAGCGACAGCACGCAGGCCAACTTGGTGCCTGCAGGTCAGCCAGGATGGTCCTGGCCATGGGCGCTCTTCTGGAAGCTTTCCATTGCCCTGCCTGAGATACCCCTCCTGTCCCGGCCCCCACTCCATTTTTTCCTTCCTCACCTCAGCCCGGAGAGATATTCCAGTGGAAGTTATGGGTGACACATCCTCTTCTTTACAGGTGGCAGCCTGGCAACTCCTGCCGAAAGTCCAGCAGAGCCCCACTCACACAGGGCCCCCCACAAAGCCGTGGACCCTCACACCCTCCCACCAGCACAGCCCCGAGACTGCTGACGGGGCAGAGAATATGGAGTCAGGCACAGCTGCAGGGGCTATTGCTGCCTGGAGTGCTGTTTATATTGAGCTCAACCCAGGCACACCTGGGGAGGGCTTGCCGGCAGGGTCAGGCTGCCCAGGTCAGCTAATCCTCAGCCCTCGGGGAATCACATTGCAGAAAATGGACCACGCTAAGACAGAATATTCGCCAAGGAAAAAAAGGACACAATGCCATTTGCAGCACCGTAGATGAGTCTCGAGGTAATCACGTGACTTGGAGTAAGTCAGAAAGTGAAAGACACATATCATATCATATCACTTATAGGTGTTACCTATAAATTGATACCAGGGCAGATATTTCCACGGAGAAGGGCAATCACAGATTCATTAAACAAACTTATGGTTCACCAAAGGAAAGGTGTGAGGATTGAATTCATTATGATATTGGGGTTAACAGACATATACAAACACAGTAGACGTATATAATCACCAAAGACCTACGGAGTACCAAGAGAAGACTACTCAACATTCTGTCATAACGTACATGGGAAAAGGATCCCAGGAAGAACAGACATATGTATATGTGTAAAAGAACCACCTCTTGCACACCTACAACAAGCTAAACGTTGTACTCAAACTTGCTGTAATAAAAAATAAAAAATTAAATTAAAAACACGAACAAGAAGTAGTGAGACAAACTTGAGGGGCTTTCTCCTGGCACATTCCCTTCTACATTCCAATCTAGAACGCGACTTCCATTGAGGCTCTGCTGCCCTAGTAACCAGATTTGGTAAGGGAGAACTGCTGCCACCTTGTGGCCGTTTCACACAACAGCAGCTTTAATCCCAGCGCTAATGGTCAGTGGATATTCCAAATCATTACAGGCCTGTAAATGACACCTGCCCTGAAAACATATCCTGGGGTCATATATCGACCAAAAAATTCAAAAGACGTCCATATTTCAAAACGACAGTTTCAAGAGGCATATTTCACGCACATTAGTGTTCTGCTTCTTTTGCTTGCTTTCTTTCTTTGTTAAAAAAACGGGAATGGAAAAAGGCAACCCTCAGAATGGGCGAAAACGTTCACAAACGAATCAATGGACAAAGGTTTAATCTCCAATATATATAAACAGCTCATGCAGCTTAATATTAATAAAATGAACAACCCAATACAAAAATGGGCAGCAGATCTAAAGAGATGTTTCTTCAAAGAAGACACAGAGATGGCCAAGACGCACATGAAAAGCTGCTCAACATCACTAATTATTAGAGAAATGCAAATCAAAACTACAATGAGGTAAGACCTCACACCTGTGAGAATCGGCATCATCAGATAATCTACAAACAACAAATTCTGGGGAGGGTGTGGACAAAAGGAACCCTCTTCCGCTATTGGTGGGAATGTAAATTGATACAGTCACTATGGAGAACAGTATGGAGGTTCCTTTCAAAAACTAAAAAGAGAATTACCATAGGATCCAGCAATCCCACTTCTGGGCATATACCCAGAGAAAACCATAAATCACAAAGACACATTCACCACAATGTTCATTGCAGCACTATTTACAATAGCCAGGTAATGGAAGCAACCTAAATGCCCACAGACAGACGAATGGATAAAGATGTGGTACATATATAAAATGGAATATTACTCAGCCAAAAAAAGGAATGAAACTGGGTCATTTGTAGAGAAGTTGATGGATCTAGAGACTGTCATACAGAGTGAAGTAAGTCAGAAAGAGAAAAACAAATATTGTATATTAATGCCTATATGCGGAACCTAGAAAAATGGTACAGATGAACTGGTTTGCAGGGCAGAAAGAGAGACACAGAGGTAGAGAACAAACGTATGGACATGGACACAAAGTGGGGGAAGCCATGGGGTGGTGGTGGTGGGATGAGTTGGGAGATTGGGATTGACCTGTATACATGTATATGCATAAAATAGATAACTAATAATAACCTACTGTATAAAAAAATAAATTAAATTAAATTTCAAAATTTTTAAAAATAAAATGTAAAAATAAAACAGAAAACAAGTTCTTCCATTCACACTGATGTATTTATAAGAATGAATTATTTCCATGCTTATATCCATAAATACATAAAAGAGGAGTAAAATCTAACTTGAACCAAAAAAGAAAAAAAAACTGAACCTAACATTTATACAGAGGAAAACACTACCAAGGCACTTGCTCCAGTGGTAAACAATTCTGAAATTGGTCAGAGGTGGGGAATCATCTCCCATACAGCCAGCAGCCCCGCCCGCCCACGCATGGAGCGTCCTTATTGGAAACCTGGGGGACCGTGCCGAGGCCTCTGTGAGTAAACGTGAGCTGGGCCCCAGGCCAGCTGCTGCTGAACTCTTCCCACCATTCCCAGGTGAAACACCTGAATATGTACAAGGGCTTGAAAGCCTAGAGGAAGGGCCGTGGAGCCACACCAGCGACAGCACGCAGGCCAACTTGGTGCCTGCAGGTCAGCCAGGATGGTCCTGGCCACGGGCGCTCTTCTGGAAGTTTCCATTGCCCTGCCTGAGATACCCCTCCTGTCCCGGCCCCCACTCCTTTTTTTCCTTCCTCACCTCAGCCCGGAGAGATATTCCAGTGGAAGTTTTGGGTGACACATCCTCTTCTTTACAGGTGGCAGCCTGGCAACTCCTGCCGAAAGTCCAGCAGAGCCCCACTCACACCGGGCCCCCCACAAAGCCGTGGACCCTCACACCCTCCCACCAGCACAGCCCCGAGACTGCTGACGGGGCAGAGAATATGGAGTCAGGCACAGCTGCAGGGGCTATTGCTGCCTGGAGTGCTGTTTATATTGACATCAACCCAGGCACACATGGGGAGGGCTTGCCGGCAGGGTCAGGCTGCCCAGGTCAGCTAATCCTCAGCACTCGGTGAATCACATTGCAGAAAATGGACCTCGCTAAGACAGAATATTCGCCAAGGTAAAAAAGGACACAATGCCATTTGCAGCACCGTAGATGAGTCTCGAGGTAATCACGTGACTTGGAGTAAGTCAGAAAGTGAAAGACATATCATATCATATCACTTATAGGTGTTACCTATAAATTGATACCAGGGCAGATATTTCCACGGAGAAGGGCAATCACAGATTCATTAAACAAACTTATGGTTCACCAAAGGAAAGGTGTGAGAATTGAATTCATTACGATATTGGGGTTAACAGACATATACAAACACAGTAGACGTATATAATCACCAAAGACCTACGGAGTACCAAGAGAAGACTACTCAACATTCTGTCATAACGTACATGGGAAAAGGATCCCAGGAAGAACAGACATATGTATATGTGTAAAAGAACCACCTCTTGCACACCTACAACAAGCTAAACGTTGTACTCAAACTTGCTGTAATAAAAAATAAAAAATTAAATTAAAAACACGAACAAGAAGTAGTGAGACAAACTTGAGGGGCTTTCTCCTGGCACATTCCCTTCTACATTCCAATCTAGAACGCGAGTTCCTTTGAGGCTCTGCTGCCCTAGTAAGCAGATTTGGTAAGGGAGAACTGCTGCCACCTTGTGGCCGTTTCACGCAACAGCAGCTTTAATCCCAGCGCTAAAGGTCAGTGGATATTCCAAATCATTACAGGCCTGTAAATGACACCTGCCCTGAAAATATACCCTGGGGACATATATCGACCATAAAATTCAAAAGACGTCCATATTTCAAAACGACAGTTTCAAGAGGCATATTTCACGCACATTAGTGTTCTGCTTCTTTTGCTTGCTTTCTTTCTTTGTTAAAAAAACGGGAATGGAAAAAGGCAACCCTCAGAATGGGCGAAAACGTTCACAAACGAATCAATGGACAAAGGTTTAATCTCCAATATATATAAACAGCTCATGCAGCTTAATATTAATAAAACAAACAACCCAATACAAAAATGGGCAGAAGATCTAAAGAGACGTTTCTTCAAAGAAGAAACAGAGATGGCCAAGACGCACATAAAAAGCTGCTCAACATCACTAATTATTAGAGAAATGCAAATCAAAACTACAATGAGGTAAGACCTCACACCTGTGAGAATCGGCATCATCAGATAATCTACAAACAACAAATTCTGGGGAGGGTGTGGACAAAAGGAACCCTCTTCCGCTATTGGTGGGAATGTAAATTGATACAGTCTCTATGGAGAACAGTATGGAGGTTCCTTTAGAAAACTAAAAAGAGAATTACCATAGGATCCAGCAAACCCACTTCTGGGCATATACCCAGAGAAAACCATAAATCACAAAGACACATTCACCACAATGTTCATTGCAGCACTATTTACAATAGCCAGGTAATGGAAGCAACCTAAATGCCCACAGACAGACGAATGGATAAAGATGTGGTACATATATAAAATGGAATATTACTCATCCAAAAAAAGGAATGAAACTGGGTCATTTGTAGAGAAGTTGATGGATCTAGAGACTGTCATACAGAGTGAAGTAAGTCAGAAAGAGAAAAACAAATATTGTATATTAATGCCTATATGCGGAACCTAGAAAAATGGTACAGATGAACTGGTTTGCAGGGCAGAAAGAGAGACACAGAGGTAGAGAACAAACGTATGGACATGGACACAAAGTGGGGGAAGCCATGGGGTGGTGGTGGTGGGATGAGTTGGGAGATTGGGATTGACCTGTATACATGTATATGCATAAAATAGATAACTAATAATAACCTACTGTATAAAAAAATAAATTAAATTAAATTTCAAAATTTTTAAAAATAAAATGTAAAAATAAAACAGAAAACAAGTTCTTCCATTCACACTGATGTATTTATAAGAATGAATTATTTCCATGCTTATATCCATAAATACATAAAAGAGGAATAAAATCTAACTTGAACCAAAAAAGAAAAAAAAAACTGAACCTAACATTTATACAGAGGAAAACACTACCAAGGCACTTGCTCCAGTGGTAAACAATTCTGAAATTGGTCAGAGGTGGGGAATCATCTCCCATACAGCCAGCAGCCCCGCCCACCCACGCAAGGAGCGTGCTTATTGCAAAGCTGGGGGACCGTGCCGAGGCCTCTGTGAGTAAGCGTGAGCTGAGCCCCAGGCCAGCTGCTGCTGAACTCTTCCCACCCTTCCCAGGTGAAACACCTGAGTATGTACAAGGGCTTGAAAGCCTAGAGGAAGGGCCGTGGAGCCACACCAGCGACAGCACGCAGGCCAACTTGGTGCCTGCAGGTCAGCCAGGATGGTCCTGGCCACGGGCGCTCTTCTGGAAGCTTTCCATTGCCCTGCCTGAGATACCCCTCCTGTCCCGGCCCCCACTCCTTTTTTTCCTTCCTCACCTCAGCCCGGAGAGATATTCCAGTGGAAGTTTGGGTGACACATCCTCTTCTTTACAGGTGGCAGCCTGGCAACTCCTGCCGAAAGTCCAGCAGAGCCCCACTCACACCGGGCCCCCCACAAAGCCGTGGACCCTCACACCCTCCCAGCAGCACAGCCCCGAGACTGCTGACGGGGCAGAGAATATGGAGTCAGGCACAGCTGCAGGGGCTATTGCTGCCTGGAGTGCTGTTTATATTGACCTCAACCCAGGCACACCTGGGGAGGGCTTGCCGGCAGGGTCAGGCTGCCCAGGTCAGCTAATCCTCAGCCATCGGGGAATCACATTGCAGAAAATGGACCTCGCTAAGACAGAATATTCGCCAAGGAAAAAAAGGACACAATGCCATTTGCAGCACCGTAGATGAGTCTCGAGGTAATCACGTGACTTGGAGTAAGTCAGAAAGTGAAAGACACATATCATATCATATCACTTATAGGTGTTACCTATAAATTGATACCAGGGCAGATATTTCCACGGAGAAGGGCAATCACAGATTCATTCAACAAACTTATGGTTCACCAAAGGAAAGGTGTGAGGATTGAATTCATTACGATATTGGGGTTAACAGACATATACAAACACAGTAGACGTATATAATCACCAAAGACCTACGGAGTACCAAGAGAAGACTACTCAACATTCTGTCATAACGTACATGGGAAAAGGATCCCAGGAAGAACAGACATATGTATATGTGTAAAAGAACCACCTCTTGCACACCTACAACAAGCTAAACGTTGTACTCAAACTTGCTGTAATAAAAAATAAAAAATTAAATTAAAAACACGAACAAGAAGTAGTGAGACAAACTTGAGGGGCTTTCTCCTGGCACATTCCGTTCTACATTCCAATCTAGAACGCGAGTTCCTTTGAGGCTCTGCTGCCCTAGTAAGCAGATTTGGTAAGGGAGAACTGCTGCCACCTTGTGGCCGTTTCACGCAACAGCAGCTTTAATCCCAGCGCTAAAGGTCAGTGGATATTCCAAATCATTACAGGCCTGTAAATGACACCTGCCCTGAAAATATAACCTGGGGACATATATCGACCAAAAAATTCAAAAGACGTCCATATTTCAAAACGACAGTTTCAAGAGGCATATTTCACGCACATTAGTGTTCTGCTTCTTTTGCTTGCTTTCTTTCTTTGTTAAAAAAACGGGAATGGAAAAAGGCAACCCTCAGAATGGGCGAAAACGTTCACAAACGAATCAATGGACAAAGGTTTAATCTCCAATATATATAAACAGCTCATGCAGCTTAATATTAATAAAACAAACAACCCAATACAAAAATGGGCAGAAGATCTAAAGAGACGTTTCTTCAAAGAAGACACAGAGATGGCCAAGACGCACATGAAAAGCTGCTCAACATCACTAATTATTAGAGAAATGCAAATCAAAACTACAATGAGGTAAGACCTCACACCTGTGAGAATCGGCATCATCAGATAATCTACAAACAACAAATTCTGGGGAGGGTGTGGACAAAAGGAACCCTCTTCCGCTATTGGTGGGAATGTAAATTGATACAGTCACTATGGAGAACAGTATGGAGGTTCCTTTCAAAAACTAAAAAGAGAATTACCATAGGATCCAGCAATCCCACTTCTGGGCATATACCCAGAGAAAACCATAAATCACATAGACACATTCACCTCAATGTTCATTGCAGCACTATTTACAATAGCCAGGTAATGGAAGCAACCTAAATGCCCACAGACAGACGAATGGATAAAGATGTGGTACATATATAAAATGGAATATTACTCAGCCAAAAAAAGGAATGAAACTGGGTCATTTGTAGAGAAGTTGATGGATCTAGAGACTGTCATACAGAGTGAAGTAAGTCAGAAAGAGAAAAACAAATATTGTATATTAATGCCTATATGTGGAACCTAGAAAAATGGTACAGATGAACTGGTTTGCAGGGCAGAAATAGAGACACAGAGGTAGAGAACAAACGTATGGACATGGACACAAAGTGGGGGAAGCCAAGGGGTGGTGGTGGTGGGGTGAGTTGGGAGATTGGGATTGACCTGTATACATGTATATGCATAAAATAGATAACTAATAATAACCTACTGTATAAAAAAATAAATTAAATTAAATTTCAAAATTTTTAAAAATAAAATGTAAAAATA
This sequence comes from Mesoplodon bidens, assembly GCF_964165515.1. Lineage (NCBI taxonomy): Eukaryota > Metazoa > Chordata > Mammalia > Artiodactyla > Ziphiidae > Mesoplodon > Mesoplodon bidens. Next base: position 61,058 of record NW_027671283.1, read on the forward strand.
AAACAGAAAAAATGTTCTTCCATTCACACTGATGTATTTATAAAAATGAATTATTTCCTTGCTTATATCTATAAATACATAAAAGAGGAATAAAATCTAACTTGAACCAAAAAAGAAAAAATAAACTGAACCTAACATTTATACAGAGGAAAACACTACCAAGGCACTTGCTCCAGTGGTAAACAATTCTGAAATTGGTCAGAGGTGGGGAATCATCTCCCATACAGCCAGCAGCCCCGCCCGCCCACGCATGGAGCGTCCTTATTGCAAAGCTGGGGGACCGTGCCGAGGCCTCTGTGAGTAAACGTGAGCTGTGCCCCAGGCCAGCTGCTGCTGAACTCTTCCCTCCCTTCCCAGGTGAAACACCTGAATATGTACAAGGGCTTGAAAGCCTAGAGGAAGGGCCGTGGAGCCACACCAGCGACAGCACGCAGGCCAACTTGGTGCCTGCAGATCAGCCAGGATGGTCCTGGCCACGGGCGCTCTTCTGGAAGCTTTCCATTGCCCTGCCTGAGATACCCCTCCTGTCCCGGCCCCCACTCCTTTTTTTCCTTCCTCACCTCAGCCTGGAGAGATATTCCAGTGGAAGTTATGGGTGACACATCCTCTTCTTTACAGGTGGCAGCCTGGCAACTCCTGCCGAAAGTCCAGCAGAGCCCCACTCACACCGGGCCCCCCACAAAGCCGTGGACCCTCACACCCTCTCACCAGCACAGCCCCGAGACTGCTGACGGGGCAGAGAATATGGAGTCAGGCACAGCTGCAGGGGCTATTGCTGCCTGGAGTGCTGTTTATATTGACCTCAACCAAGGCACACCTGGGGAGGGCTTGCCGGCAGGGTCAGGCTGCCCAGGTCAGCTAATCCTCAGCCCTCGGGGAATCACATTGCAGAAAATGGACCTCGCTAAGACAGAATATTCGCCAAGGAAAAAAAGGACACAATGCCATTTGCAACACTGTAGATGAGTCTCGAGGTAATCACGTGACTTGGAGTAAGTCAGAAAGTGAAAGACACATATCATATCATATCACTTATAGGTGTTACCTATAAATTGATACCAGGGCAGATATTTCCACGGAGAAGGGCAATCACAGATTCATTAAACAAACTTATGGTTCACCAAAGGAAAGGTGTGAGAATTGAATTCATTACGATATTGGGGTTAACAGACATATACAAACACAGTAGACGTATATAATCACCAAAGACCTACGGAGTACCAAGAGAAGACTACTCAACATTCTGTCATAACGTACATGGGAAAAGGATCCCAGGAAGAACAGACATATGTATATGTGTAAAAGAACCACCTCTTGCACACCTACAACAAGCTAAACGTTGTACTCAAACTTGCTGTAATAAAATATAAAAAATTAAATTAAAAACACGAACAAGAAGTAGTGAGACAAACTTGAGGGGCTTTCTCCTGGCACATTCCGTTCTACATTCCAATCTAGAACGCGAGTTCCTTTGAGGCTCTGCTGCCCTAGTAAGCAGATTTGGTAAGGGAGAACTGCTGCCACCTTGTGGCCGTTTCACGCAACAGCAGCTTTAATCCCAGCGCTAAAGGTCAGTGGATATTCCAAATCATTACAGGCCTGTAAATGACACCTGCCCTGAAAATATAACCTGGGGACATATATCGACCAAAAAATTCAAAAGACGTCCATATTTCAAAACGACAGTTTCAAGAGGCATATTTCACGCACATTAGTGTTCTGCTTCTTTTGCTTGCTTTCTTTCTTTGTTAAAAAAACGGGAATGGAAAAAGGCAACCCTCAGAATGGGCGAAAACGTTCACAAACGAATCAATGGACAAAGGTTTAATCTCCAATATATATAAACAGCTCATGCAGCTTAATATTAATAAAATGAACAACCCAATACAAAAATGGGCAGCAGATCTAAAGAGATGTTTCTTCAAAGAAGACACAGAGATGGCCAAGACGCACATGAAAAGCTGCTCAACATCACTAATTATTAGAGAAATGCAAATCAAAACTACAATGAGGTAAGACCTCACACCTGTGAGAATCGGCATCATCAGATAATCTACAAACAACAAATTCTGGGGAGGGTGTGGACAAAAGGAACCCTCTTCCGCTATTGGTGGGAATGTAAATTGATACAGTCACTATGGAGAACAGTATGGAGGTTCCTTTCAAAAACTAAAAAGAGAATTACCATAGGATCCAGCAATCCCACTTCTGGGCATATACCCAGAGAAAACCATAAATCACAAAGACACATTCACCACAATGTTCATTGCAGCACTATTTACAATAGCCAGGTAATGGAAGCAACCTAAATGCCCACAGACAGACGAATGGATAAAGATGTGGTACATATATAAAATGGAATATTACTCAGCCAAAAAAAGGAATGAAACTGGGTCATTTGTAGAGAAGTTGATGGATCTAGAGACTGTCATACAGAGTGAAGTAAGTCAGAAAGAGAAAAACAAATATTGTATATTAATGCCTATATGCGGAACCTAGAAAAATGGTACAGATGAACTGGTTTGCAGGGCAGAAAGAGAGACACAGAGGTAGAGAACAAACGTATGGACATGGACACAAAGTGGGGGAAGCCATGGGGTGGTGGTGGTGGGATGAGTTGGGAGATTGGGATTGACCTGTATACATGTATATGCATAAAATAGATAACTAATAATAACCTACTGTATAAAAAAATAAATTAAATTAAATTTCAAAATTTTTAAAAATAAAATGTAAAAATAAAACAGAAAACAAGTTCTTCCATTCACACTGATGTATTTATAAGAATGAATTATTTCCATGCTTATATCCATAAATACATAAAAGAGGAGTAAAATCTAACTTGAACCAAAAAAGAAAAAAAAACTGAACCTAACATTTATACAGAGGAAAACACTACCAAGGCACTTGCTCCAGTGGTAAACAATTCTGAAATTGGTCAGAGGTGGGGAATCATCTCCCATACAGCCAGCAGCCCCGCCCGCCCACGCATGGAGCGTCCTTATTGGAAACCTGGGGGACCGTGCCGAGGCCTCTGTGAGTAAACGTGAGCTGGGCCCCAGGCCAGCTGCTGCTGAACTCTTCCCACCCTTCCCAGGTGAAACACCTGAATATGTACAAGGGCTTGAAAGCCTAGAGGAAGGGCCGTGGAGCCACACCAGCGACAGCACGCAGGCCAACTTGGTGCCTGCAGGTCAGCCAGGATGGTCCTGGCCACGGGCGCTCTTCTGGAAGTTTCCATTGCCCTGCCTGAGATACCCCTCCTGTCCCGGCCCCCACTCCTTTTTTTCCTTCCTCACCTCAGCCCGGAGAGATATTCCAGTGGAAGTTTTGGGTGACACATCCTCTTCTTTACAGGTGGCAGCCTGGCAACTCCTGCCGAAAGTCCAGCAGAGCCCCACTCACACCGGGCCCCCCACAAAGCCGTGGACCCTCACACCCTCCCACCAGCACAGCCCCGAGACTGCTGACGGGGCAGAGAATATGGAGTCAGGCACAGCTGCAGGGGCTATTGCTGCCTGGAGTGCTGTTTATATTGACATCAACCCAGGCACACATGGGGAGGGCTTGCCGGCAGGGTCAGGCTGCCCAGGTCAGCTAATCCTCAGCACTCGGTGAATCACATTGCAGAAAATGGACCTCGCTAAGACAGAATATTCGCCAAGGAAAAAAAGGACACAATGCCATTTGCAGCACCGTAGATGAGTCTCGAGGTAATCACGTGACTTGGAGTAAGTCAGAAAGTGAAAGACATATCATATCATATCACTTATAGGTGTTACCTATAAATTGATACCAGGGCAGATATTTCCACGGAGAAGGGCAATCACAGATTCATTAAACAAACTTATGGTTCACCAAAGGAAAGGTGTGAGAATTGAATTCATTACGATATTGGGGTTAACAGACATATACAAACACAGTAGACGTATATAATCACCAAAGACCTACGGAGTACCAAGAGAAGACTACTCAACATTCTGTCATAACGTACATGGGAAAAGGATCCCAGGAAGAACAGACATATGTATATGTGTAAAAGAACCACCTCTTGCACACCTACAACAAGCTAAACGTTGTACTCAAACTTGCTGTAATAAAAAATAAAAAATTAAATTAAAAACACGAACAAGAAGTAGTGAGACAAACTTGAGGGGCTTTCTCCTGGCACATTCCCTTCTACATTCCAATCTAGAACGCGAGTTCCTTTGAGGCTCTGCTGCCCTAGTAAGCAGATTTGGTAAGGGAGAACTGCTGCCACCTTGTGGCCGTTTCACGCAACAGCAGCTTTAATCCCAGCGCTAAAGGTCAGTGGATATTCCAAATCATTACAGGCCTGTAAATGACACCTGCCCTGAAAATATACCCTGGGGACATATATCGACCATAAAATTCAAAAGACGTCCATATTTCAAAACGACAGTTTCAAGAGGCATATTTCACGCACATTAGTGTTCTGCTTCTTTTGCTTGCTTTCTTTCTTTGTTAAAAAAACGGGAATGGAAAAAGGCAACCCTCAGAATGGGCGAAAACGTTCACAAACGAATCAATGGACAAAGGTTTAATCTCCAATATATATAAACAGCTCATGCAGCTTAATATTAATAAAACAAACAACCCAATACAAAAATGGGCAGAAGATCTAAAGAGACGTTTCTTCAAAGAAGAAACAGAGATGGCCAAGACGCACATAAAAAGCTGCTCAACATCACTAATTATTAGAGAAATGCAAATCAAAACTACAATGAGGTTAGACCTCACACCTGTGAGAATCGGCATCATCAGATAATCTACAAACAACAAATTCTGGGGAGGGTGTGGACAAAAGGAACCCTCTTCCGCTATTGGTGGGAATGTAAATTGATACAGTCTCTATGGAGAACAGTATGGAGGTTCCTTTAGAAAACTAAAAAGAGAATTACCATAGGATCCAGCAAACCCACTTCTGGGCATATACCCAGAGAAAACCATAAATCACAAAGACACATTCACCACAATGTTCATTGCAGCACTATTTACAATAGCCAGGTAATGGAAGCAACCTAAATGCCCACAGACAGACGAATGGATAAAGATGTGGTACATATATAAAATGGAATATTACTCATCCAAAAAAAGGAATGAAACTGGGTCATTTGTAGAGAAGTTGATGGATCTAGAGACTGTCATACAGAGTGAAGTAAGTCAGAAAGAGAAAAACAAATATTGTATATTAATGCCTATATGCGGAACCTAGAAAAATGGTACAGATGAACTGGTTTGCAGGGCAGAAAGAGAGACACAGAGGTAGAGAACAAACGTATGGACATGGACACAAAGTGGGGGAAGCCATGGGGTGGTGGTGGTGGGATGAGTTGGGAGATTGGGATTGACCTGTATACATGTATATGCATAAAATAGATAACTAATAATAACCTACTGTATAAAAAAATAAATTAAATTAAATTTCAAAATTTTTAAAAATAAAATGTAAAAATAAAACAGAAAACAAGTTCTTCCATTCACACTGATGTATTTATAAGAATGAATTATTTCCATGCTTATATCCATAAATACATAAAAGAGGAATAAAATCTAACTTGAACCAAAAAAGAAAAAAAAAACTGAACCTAACATTTATACAGAGGAAAACACTACCAAGGCACTTGCTCCAGTGGTAAACAATTCTGAAATTGGTCAGAGGTGGGGAATCATCTCCCATACAGCCAGCAGCCCCGCCCACCCACGCAAGGAGCGTGCTTATTGCAAAGCTGGGGGACCGTGCCGAGGCCTCTGTGAGTAAGCGTGAGCTGAGCCCCAGGCCAGCTGCTGCTGAACTCTTCCCACCCTTCCCAGGTGAAACACCTGAGTATGTACAAGGGCTTGAAAGCCTAGAGGAAGGGCCGTGGAGCCACACCAGCGACAGCACGCAGGCCAACTTGGTGCCTGCATTCAGCCAGGATGGTCCTGGCCACGGGCGCTCTTCTGGAAGCTTTCCATTGCCCTGCCTGAGATACCCCTCCTGTCCCGGCCCCCACTCCTTTTTTTCCTTCCTCACCTCAGCCCGGAGAGATATTCCAGTGGAAGTTTGGGTGACACATCCTCTTCTTTACAGGTGGCAGCCTGGCAACTCCTGCCGAAAGTCCAGCAGAGCCCCACTCACACCGGGCCCCCCACAAAGCCGTGGACCCTCACACCCTCCCAGCAGCACAGCCCCGAGACTGCTGACGGGGCAGAGAATATGGAGTCAGGCACAGCTGCAGGGGCTATTGCTGCCTGGAGTGCTGTTTATATTGACCTCAACCCAGGCACACCTGGGGAGGGCTTGCCGGCAGGGTCAGGCTGCCCAGGTCAGCTAATCCTCAGCCCTCAGGGAATCACATTGCAGAAAATGGACCTCGCTAAGACAGAATATTCGCCAAGGAAAAAAAGGACACAATGCCATTTGCAGCACCGTAGATGAGTCTCGAGGTAATCACGTGACTTGGAGTAAGTCAGAAAGTGAAAGACATATCATATCATATCACTTATAGGTGTTACCTATAAATTGATACCAGGGCAGATATTTCCACGGAGAAGGGCAATCACAGATTCATTAAACAAACTTATGGTTCACCAAAGGAAAGGTGTGAGGATTGACTTCATTACGATATTGGGGTTAACAGACATATACAAACACAGTAGACGTATATAATCACCAAAGACCTATGGAGTACCAAGAGAAGACTACTCAACATTCTGTCATAACGTACATGGGAAAAGGATCCCAGGAAGAACAGACATATGTATATGTGTAAAAGAACCACCTCTTGCACACCTACAACAAGCTAAACGTTGTACTCAAACTTGCTGTAATAAAAAATAAAAAATTAAATTAAAAACACGAACAAGAAGTAGTGAGACAAACTTGAGGGGCTTTCTCCTGGCACATTCCGTTCTACATTCCAATCTAGAACGCGACTTCCATTGAGGCACTGCTGCCCTAGTAACCAGATTTGATAAGGGAGAACTGCTGCCACCTTGTTGCCGTTTCACGCAACAGCAGCTTTAATCCCAGCGCTAATGGTCAGTGGATATTCCAAATCATTACAGGCCTGTAAATGACCCCTGCCTTGAAAATATATCCTGGGGTCATATATCGACCAAAAAATTCAAAAGACGTCCATATTTCAAAACGACAGTTTCAAGAGGCATATTTCACGCACATTAGTGTTCTGCTTCTATTGCTTGCTTTCTTTCTTTGTTAAAAAAACGGGAATGGAAAAAGGCAACCCTCAGAATGGGCGAAAACGTTCACAAACGAATCAATGGACAAAGGTTTAATCTCCAATATATATAAACAGCTCATGCAGCTTAATATTAATAAAACAAACAACCCAATACAAAAATGGGCAGAAGATCTAAAGAGACGTTTCTTCAAAGAAGACACAGAGATGGCCAAGACGCACATAAAAAGCTGCTCAACATCACTAATTATTAGAGAAATGCAAATCTAAACTACAATGAGGTAAGACCTCACACCTTTGAGAATCGGCATCATCAGATAATCTACAAACCACAAATTCTGGGGAGGGTGTGGACAAAAGGAACCCTCTTCCGCTATTGGTGGGAATGTAAATTGATACAGTCACTATGGAGAACAGTATGGAGGTTCCTTTAAAAAACTAAAAAGAGAATTACCATAGGATCCAGCAATCCCACTTCTGGGCATATACCCAGAGAAAACCATAAATCACAAAGACACATTCACCACAATGTTCATTGCAGCACTATTTACAATAGCCAGGTAATGGAAGCAACCTAAATGCCCACAGACAGACGAATGGATAAAGATGTGGTACATATATAAAATGGAATATTACTCAGCCAAAAAAAGGAATGAAACTGGGTCATTTGTAGAGAAGTTGATGGATCTAGAGACTGTCATACAGAGTGAAGTAAGTCAGAAAGAGAAAAACAAATATTGTATATTAATGCCTATATGTGGAACCTAGAAAAATGGTACAGATGAACTGGTTTGCAGGGCAGAAAGAGAGACACAGAGGTAGAGAACAAACGTATGGACACAAAGTGGGGGAAGCCATGGGGTGGTGGTGGTGGGATGAGTTGGGAGATTGGGATTGACCTGTATACATGTATATGCATAAAATAGATAACTAATAATAACCTACTGTATAAAAAAATAAATTAAATTAAATTTCAAAATTTTTAAAAATAAAATGTAAAAATAAAACAGAAAAAAAGTTCTTCCATTCACACTGATGTATTTATAAGAATGAATTATTTCCATGCTTATATCCATAAATACATAAAAGAGGAATAAAATCTAACTTGAACCAAAAAAGAAAAAAAAAACTGAAGCTAACATTTATACAGAGGAAAACACTACCAAGGCACTTGCTCCAGTGGTAAACAATTCTGAAATTGGTCAGAGGTGGGGAATCATCTCCCATACAGCCAGCAGGCCCGTCCGCCCACGCAAGGAGCGTCCTTATTGCAAAGCTGGGGGACCGTGCCGAGGCCTCTGTGAGTAAACGTGAGCTGTGCCCCAGGCCAGCTGCTGCTGAACTCTTCCCACCCTTCCCAGGTGAAACACCTGAATATGTACAAGGGCTTGAAAGCCTAGAGGAAGGGCCGTGGAGCCACACCAGCGACAGCACGCAGGCCAACTTGGTGTCTGCAGGTCAGCCAGGATGGTCCTGGCCACGGGCGCTCTTCTGGAAGCTTTCCATTGCCCTGCCTGAGATACCCCTCCTGTCCCGGCCCCCACTCCTTTTTTTCCTTCCTCACCTCAGCCCGGAGAGATATTCCAGTGGAAGTTATGGGTGACACATCCTCTTCTTTACAGGTGGCAGCCTGGCAACTCCTGCCGAAAGTCCAGCAGAGCCCCACTCACACCGGGCCCCCCACAAATCCGTGGACCCTCACTCCCTCCCAGCAGCACAGCCCCGAGACTGCTGACGGGGCAGAGAATATGGAGTCAGGCACAGCTGCAGGGGCTATTGCTGCCTGGAGTGCTGTTTATATTGACCTCAACCCAGGCACACCTGGGGAGGGCTTGCCGGCAGGGTCAGGCTGCCCAGGTCAGCTAATCCTCAGCCTCAGGGAATCACATTGCAGAAAATGGACCTCGCTAAGACAGAATATTCGCCAAGGAAAAAAAGGACACAATGCCATTTGCAGCACCGTAGATGAGTCTCGAGGTAATCACGTGACTTGGAGTAAGTCAGAAAGTGAAAGACATATCATATCATATCACTTATAGGTGTTACCTATAAATTGATACCAGGGCAGATATTTCCACGGAGAAGGGCAATCACAGATTCATTAAACAAACTTATGGTTCACCAAAGGAAAGGTGTGAGAATTGAATTCATTACGATATTGGGGTTAACAGACATATACAAACACAGTAGACGTATATAATCACCAAAGACCTACGGAGTACCAAGAGAAGACTACTCAACATTCTGTCATAACGTACATGGGAAAAGGATCCCAGGAAGAACAGACATATGTATATGTGTAAAAGAACCACCTCTTGCACACCTACAACAAGCTAAACGTTGTACTCAAACTTGTTGTAATAAAAAATAAAAAATTAAATTAAAAACACGAACAAGAAGTAGTGAGACAAACTTGAGGGGCTTCCTCCTGGCACATTCCGTTCTACATTCCAATCTAGAACGCGACTTCCATTGAGGCACTGCTGCCCTAGTAACCAGATTTGGTAAGGGAGAACTGCTGCCACCTTGTGGCCGTTTCACACAGCAGCAGCTTTAATCCCAGCGCTAATGGTCAGTGGATATTCCAAATCATTAGAGGCCTGTAAATGACACCTGCCCTGAAAACAAATCCTGGGGTCATATATCGACCAAAAAATTCAAAAGACGTCCATATTTCAAAACGACAGTTTCAAGAGGCATATTTCACGCACATTAGTGTTCTGCTTCTTTTGCTTGCTTTGTTTCTTTGTTAAAAAAACGGGAATGGAAAAAGGCAACCCTCAGAATGGGCGAAAACGTTCACAATCGAATCAATGGACAAAGGTTTAATCTCCAATACATATAAACAGCTCATGCAGCTTAATATTAATAAAACAAACAACCCAATATAAAAATGGGCAGAAGATCTAAAGAGACGTTTCTTCAAAGAAGACACAGAGATGGCCAAGACGCACATGAAAAGCTGCTCATCATCACTAATTATTAGAGAAATGCAAATCAAAACTACAATGAGGTAAGACCTCACACCTGTGAGAATCGGCATCATCAGATAATCTACAAACAACAAATTCTGGGGAGGGTGTGGACAAAAGGAACCCTCTTCCGCTATTGGTGGGAATGTAAATTGATACAGTCACTATGGAGAACAGTATGGAGGTTCCTTTAAAAAAGTAAAAAGAGAATTACCATAGGATCCAGCAATCCCACTTCTGGGCATATACCCAGAGAAAACCATAAATCACAAAGACACATTCACCACAATGTTCATTGCAGCACTATTTACAATAGCCAGGTAATGGAAGCAACCTAAATGCCCACAGACAGACGAATGGATAAAGATGTGGTACATATATAAAATGGAATATTACTCAGCCAAAAAAAGGAATGAAACTGGGTCATTTGTAGAGAAGTTGATGGATCTAGAGACTGTCATACAGAGTGAAGTAAGTCAGAAAGAGAAAAACAAATATTGTATATTAATGCCTCTATGTGGAACCTAGAAAAATGGTACAGATGAACTGGTTTGCAGGGCAGAAATAGAGACACAGAGGTAGAGAACAAACGTATGGACATGGACACAAAGTGGGGGAAGCCATGGGGTGGTGGTGGTGGGATGAGTTGGGAGATTGGGATTGACCTGTATACATGTATATGCATAAAATAGATAACTAATAATAACCTACTGTATAAAAAATAAATTAAATTTCAAAATTTTTAAAAATAAAATGTAAAAATAAAACAGAAAAAAAGTTCTTCCATTCACACTGATGTATTTATAAGAATGAATTATTTCCATGCTTATATCCATAAATACATAAAAGAGGAATAATATCTAACTTGAACCAAAAAAGAAAAAAAAAACTGAACCTAACATTTATACAGAGGAAAACACTACCAAGGCACTTGCTCCAGTGGTAAACAATTCTGAAATTGGTCAGAGGTGGGGAATCATCTCCCATACAGCCAGCAGCCCCGCCCGCCCACGCAAGGAGCGTCCTTATTGCAAAGCTGGGGGACCGTGCCGAGGCCTCTGTGAGGAAACGTGAGCTGAGCCCCAGGCCAGCTGCTGCTGAACTCTTCCCACCCTTCCCAGGTGAAACACCTGAATATGTACAAGGGCTTGAAAGCCTAGAGGAAGGGCCGTGGAGCCACACCAGCGACAGCACGCAGGCCAACTTGGTGCCTGCAGGTCAGCCAGGATGGTCCTGGCCACGGGCGCTCTTCTGGAAGCTTTCCATTGCCCTGCCTGAGATACCCCTCCTGTCCCGGCCCCCACTCCTTTTTTTCCTTCCTCACCTCAGCCCGCAGAGATATTCCAGTGGAAGTTATGGGTGACACATCCTCTTCTTTACAGGTGGCAGCCTGTCAACTCCTGCCGAAAGTCCAGCAGAGCCCCACTCACACCGGGCCCCACACAAAGCCGTGGACCCTCACACCCTCCCACCAGCACAGCCCCGAGACTGCTGACGGGGCAGACAATATGGAGTCAGGCACAGCTGCAGGGGCTATTGCTGCCTGGAGTGCTGTTTATATTGACCTCAAACCAGGCACACCTGGGGAGGGCTTGCCGGCAGGGTCAGGCTGCCCAGGTCAGCTAATCCTCAGCCCACGGGGAATCACATTGCAGAAAATGGACCTCGCTAAGACAGAATATTCGCCAAGGAAAAAAAGGCCACAATGCCATTTGCAGCACTGTAGATGAGTCTCGAGGTAATCACGTGACTTGGAGTAAGTCAGAAAGTGAAAGACACATATCATATCATATCACTTATAGGTGTTACCTATAAATTGATACCAGGGCAGATATTTCCACGGAGAAGGGCAATCACAGATTCATTAAACAAACTTATGGTTCACCAAAGGAAAGGTGTGAGGATTGAATTCATTACGATATTGGGGTTAACAGACATATACAAACACAGTAGACGTATAGAATCACCAAAGACCTACGGAGTACCAAGAGAAGACTACTCAACATTCTGTCATAACGTACATGGGAAAAGGATCCCAGGAAGAACAGACATATGTATATGTGTAAAAGAACCACCTCTTGCACACCTACAACAAGCTAAACGTTGTACTCAAACTTGCTGTAATAAAAAATAAAAAATTAAATTAAAAACACGAACAAGAAGTAGTGAGACAAACTTGAGGGGCTTTCTCCTGGCACATTCCGTTCTACATTCCAATCTAGAACGCGACTTCCATTGAGGCTCTGCTGCCCTAATAAGCAGATTTGGTAAGGGAGAACTGCTGCCACCTTGTGGCCGTTTCACGCAACAGCAGCTTTAATCCCAGCGCTAATGGTCAGTGGATATTCCAAATCATTACAGGCCTGTAAATGACACCTGCCCTGAAAATATACCCTGGGGACATATATCGACCAAAAAATTCAAAAGACGTCCATATTTCAAAACGACAGTTTCAAGAGGCATATTTCACGCACATTAGTGTTCTGCTTCTTTTGCTTGCTTTCTTTCTTTGTTAAAAAAACGGGAATGGAAAAAGGCAACCCTCAGAATGGGCGAAAACGTTCACAAACGAATCAATGGACAAAGGTTTAATCTCCAATATATATAAACAGCTCATGGAGCTTAATATTAATAAAACGAACAACCCAATACAAAAATGGGCAGAAGATCTAAAGAGACGTTTCTTCAAAGAAGACACAGAGATGGCCAAGACGCACATGAAAAGCTGCTCAACATCACTAATTATTAGAGAAATGCAAATCAGAACTACAATGAGGAAAGACCTCACACCTGTGAGAATCGGCATCATCAGATAATCTACAAACAACAAATTCTGGGCAGGGTGTGGACAAAAGGAACCCTCTTCCGCTATTGGTGGGAATGTAAATTGATACAGTCACTATGGAGAACAGTATGGAGGTTCCTTTCAAAAACTAAAAAGAGAATTACCATAGGATCCAGCAATCCCACTTCTGGGCATATACCCAGAGAAAACCATAAATCACAAAGACACATTCACCACAATGTTCATTGCAGCACTATTTACAATAGCCAGGTAAAGGAAGCAACCTAAATGCCCACAGACAGACGAATGGACAAAGATGTGGTACATATATAAAATGGAATATTACTCAACCAAAAAAAGGAATGAAACTGGGTCATTTGTAGAGAAGTTGATGGATCTAGAGACTGTCATGCAGAGTGAAGTAAGTCAGAAAGGGAAAAACAAATATTGTATATTAATGCCTATATGTGGAACCTAGAAAAATGGTACAGATGAACTGGTTTGCAGGGCAGAAAGAGAGACACAGAGGTAGAGAACAAACGTATGGACACAAAGTGGGGGAAGCCATGGGGTGGTGGTGGTGGGATGAGTTGGGAGATTGGGATTGACCTGTATACATGTATATGCATAAAATAGATAACTAATAATAACCTACTGTATAAAAAAAATAAATTAAATTAAATTTCAAAATTTTTAAAAATAAAATGTAAAAATAAAACAGAAAAAAAGTTCTTCCATCCACACTGATGTATTTATAAGAATGAATTATTTCCATGCTTATATCCATAAATACATAAAAGAGGAATAAAATCTAACTTGAACCAAAAAAGAAAAAAAACTGAACCTAACATTTATACAGAGGAAAACACTACCAAGGCACTTGCTCCAGTGGTAAACAATTCTGAAATTGGTCAGAGGTGGGGAATCATCTCCCATACAGCCAGCAGCCCCGCCCGCCCACGCAAGGAGCGTCCTCATTGCAAAGCTGGGGGACCGTGCCGAGGCCTCTGAGAGGAAACGTGAGCTGAGCCCCAGGCCAGTTGCTGCTGAACTCATCCCACCCTTCCCAGGTGAAACACCTGAATATGTACAAGGGCTTGAAAGCCTAGAGGAAGGGCCGTGGAGCCACACCAGCGACAGCACGCAGGCCAACTTGGTGCCTGCAGGTCAGCCAGGATGGTCCTGGCCACGGGCGCTCTTCTGGAAGCTTTCCATTGCCCTGCCTGAGATACCCCTCCTGTCCCGGCCCCCACTCCTTTTTTTCCTTCCTCACCTCAGCCCGGAGAGATATTCCAGTGGAAGTTATGGGTGACACATCCTCTTCTTTTCAGGTGGCAGCCTGGCAACTCCTGCCGAAAGTCCAGCAGAGCCCCACTCACACCGGGCCCCCCACAAAGCCGTGGACCCTCACACCCTCCCACCAGCACAGCCCCGAGACTGCTGACGGGGCAGAGAATATGGAGTCAGGCACAGCTGCAGGGGCTATTGCTGCCTGGAGTGCTGTTTATATTGACCTCAACCCAGGCACACCTGGGGAGGGCTTGCCGGCAGGGTCAGGCTGCCCAGGTCCGCTAATCCTCAGCCCTCGGGGAATCACATTGCAGAAAATGGACCTCGCTAAGACAGAATATTCGCCAAGGAAAAAAAGGACACAATGCCATTTGCAGCCCCGTAGATGAGTCTCGAGGTAATCACGTGACTTGGAGTAAGTCAGATAGTGAAAGACACATATCATATCATATCACTTATAGGTGTTACCTATAAACTGATACCAGGGCAGATATTTCCACGGAGAAGGGCAATCACAGATTCATTCAACAAACTTATGGTTCACCAAAGGAAAGGTGTGAGGATTGAATTCATTACGATATTGGGGTTAACAGACATATACAAACACAGTAGACGTATAGAATCACCAAAGACCTACGGAGTACCAAGAGAAGACTACTCCACATTCTGTCATAACGTACATGGGAAAAGGATCCCAGGAAGAACAGACATATGTATATGTGTAAAAGAACCACATCTTGCACACCTACAACAAGCTAAACGTTGTACTCAAACTTGTTGTAATAAAAAATTAAAAATTAAATTAAAAACACGAAGTAGTGAGACAAACTTGAGGGGCTTTCTCCTGGCACATTCCGTTCTACATTCCAATCTAGAACGCGACTTCCATTGAGGCTCTGCTGCCCTAGTAACCAGATTTGGTAAGGGAGAACTGCTGCCACCTTGTGGCCGTTTCACACAACAGCAGCTTTAATCCCAGCGCTAATGGTCAGTGGATATTCCAAATCATTACAGGCCTGTAAATGACACCTGCCCTGAAAACAAATCCTGGGGTCATATATCGACCAAAAAATTCAAAAGACGTCCATATTTAAAAACGACTGTTTCAAGAGGCATATTTCACGCACATTAGTGTTCTGCTTCTTTTGCTTGCTTTCTTTCTTTGTTAAAAAAATGGGAATGGAAAAAGCAACCCTCAGAATGGGCGAAAACGTTCACAAACGAATCAATGGACAAAGGTTTAACCTCCAATACATATAAACAGCTCATGCAGCTTAATATTAATAAAACAAACAACCCAATACAAAAATGGGCAGAAGATCTAAAGAGACGTTTCTTCAAAGAAGACACAGAGATGGCCAAGACGCACATGAAAAGCTGCTCAACATCACTAATTATTAGAGAAATGCAAATCAAAACTACAATGAGGTAAGACCTCACACCTGTGAGAATCGGCATCATCAGATAATCTACAAACAACAAATTCTGGGGAGGGTGTGGACAAAAGGAACCCTCTTCCGCTATTGGTGGGAATGTAAATTGATACAGTCACTATGGAGAACAGTATGGAGGTTCCTTTAAAAAATTAAAAAAGAGAATTACCATAGGATCCAGCAATCCCACTTCTGGGCATATACCCAGAGAAAACCATAAATCACAAAGACACATTCACCACAATGTTCATTGCAGCACTATTTACAATAGCCAGGTAATGGAAGCAACCTAAATGCCCACAGACAGACGAATGGATAAAGATGTGGTACATATATAAAATGGAATATTACTCAGCCAAAAAAAGGAATGAAACTGAGTCATTTGTAGAGAAGTTGATGGATCTAGAGACTGTCATACAGAGTGAAGTAAGTCAGAAAGAGAAAAACAAATATTGTATATTAATGCCTATATGTGGAACCTAGAAAAATGGTACAGATGAACTGGTTTGCAGGGCAGAAAGAGAGACACAGAGGTAGAGAACAAACGTATGGACATGGACACAAAGTGGGGGAAGCCATGGGGTGGTGGTGGTGGGATGAGTTGGGAGATTGGGATTGACCTGTATACATGTATATGCATAAAATAGATAACTAATAATAACCTACTGTATAGAAAAATAAATTAAATTAAATTTCAAAATTTTAAAAAAAAAATGTAAAAATAAAACAGAAAAAAAAGTTCTTCCATTCACACTGATGTATTTATAAGAATGAATTATTTCCATGCTTATATCCATAAATACATAAAAGAGGAATAAAATCTAACTTGAACCAAAAAAGAAAAAAAAAACTGAACCTAACATTTATACAGAGGAAAACACTACCAAGGCACTTGCTCCAGTGGTAAACAATTCTGAAATTGGTCAGAGGTGGGGAATCATCTCCCATACAGCCAGCAGCCCCGCCCGCCCACGCAAGGAGCGTCCTTATTGCAAAGCTGGGGGACCGTGCCGAGGCCTCTGTGAGGAAACGTGAGCTGAGCCCCAGGCCAGCTGCTGCTGAACTCTTCCCACCCTTCCCAGGTGAAACACCTGAATATGTACAAGGGCTTGAAAGCCTAGAGGAAGGGCCGTGGAGCCACACCAGCGACAGCACGCAGGCCAACTTGGTGCCTGCAGGTCAGCCAGGATGGTCCTGGCCACGGGCGCTCTTCTGGAAGCTTTCCATTGCCCTGCCTGAGATACCCCTCCTGTCCCGGCCCCCACTCCTTTTTTTCCTTCCTCACCTCAGCCCGGAGAGATATTCCAGTGGAAGTTATGGGTGACACATCCTCTTCTTTACAGGTGGCAGCCTGGCAACTCCTGCCGAAAGTCCAGCAGAGCCCCACTCACACCGGGCCACCCACAAAGCCGTGGACCCTCACACCCTCCCACCAGCACAGCCCCGAGACTGCTGACGGGGCAGAGAATATGCAGTCAGGCACAGCTGCAGGGGCTATTGCTGCCTGGAGTGCTGTTTATATTGACCTCAACCCAGGCACACCTGGGGAGGGCTTGCCGGCAGGGTCAGGCTGCCTAGGTCAGCTAATCCTCAGCCCTCGGGGAATCACATTGCAGAAAATGGACCTCGCTAAGACAGAATATTCGCCAAGGAAAAATAGGACACAATGCCATTTGCAGCACCGTAGATGAGTCTCGAGGTAATCACGTGACTTGGAGTAAGTCAGAAAGTGAAAGACACATATCATATCATATCACTTATAGGTGTTACCTATAAATTGATACCAGGGCAGATATTTCCACGGAGAAGGGCAATCACAGATTCATTAAACAAACTTATGGTTCACCAAAGGAAAGGTGTGAGGATTGAATTCATTACGATATTGGGGTTAACAGACATATACAAACACAGTAGACGTATAGAATCACCAAAGACCTACGGAGTACCAAGAGAAGACTACTCAACATTCTGTCATAACGTACATGGGAAAAGGATCCCAGGAAGAACAGACATATGTATATGTGTAAAAGAACCACCTCTTGCACACCTACAACAAGCTAAACGTTGTAGTCAAACTTGCTGTAATAAAAAATAAAAAATTAAATTAAAAACACGAACAAGAAGTAGTGAGACAAACTTGAGGGGCTTTCTCCTGGCACATTCCGTTCTACATTCCAATCTAGAACGCGAGTTCCATTGAGGCTCTGCTGCCCTAGTAACCAGATTTGGTAAGGGAGAACTGCTGCCACCTTGTGGCCGTTTCACACAACAGCAGCTTTAATCCCAGCGCTAATGGTCAGTGGATATTCCAAATCATTACAGGCCTGTAAATGACACCTGCCCTGAAAACAAATCCTGGGGTCATATATCGACCAAAAAATTCAAAAGACGTCCATATTTCAAAACGACAGTTTCAAGAGGCATATATCACGCACATTAGTGTTCTGCTTCTTTTGCTTGCTTTCTTTCTTTGTTAAAAAAACGGGAATGGAAAAAGGCAACCCTCAGAATGGGCGAAAACGTTCACAAACGAATCAATGGACAAAGGTTTAATCTCCAATATATATAAACAGCTCATGCAGCTTAATATTAATAAAACAAACAACCCAATACAAAAATGGGCAGAAGATCTAAAGAGACGTTTCTTCAAAGAAGACACAGAGATGGCCAAGACGCACATGAAAAGCTGCTCATCATCACTAATTATTAGAGAAATGCAAATCAAAACTACAATGAGGTAAGACCTCACACCTGTGAGAATCGGCATCATCAGATAATCTACAAACAACAAATTCTGGGGAGGGTGTGGACAAAAGGAACCCTCTTCCGCTATTGGTGGGAATGTAAATTGATACAGTCACTATGGAGAACAGTATGGAGGTTCCTTCAAAAAACTAAAAAGAGAATTACCATAGGATCCAGCAATCCCACTTCTGGGCATATACCCAGAGAAAACCATAAATCACAAAGACACATTCACCACAATGTTCATTGCAGCACTATTTACAATAGCCAGGTAATGGAAGCAAACTAAATGCCCACAGACAGACGAATGGATAAAGATGTGGTACATATATAAAATGGAATATTACTCAGCCAAAAAAAGGAATGAAACTGGGTCATTTGTAGAGAAGTTGATAGATCTAGAGACTGTCATACAGAGTGAAGTAAGTCAGAAAGAGAAAAACAAATATTGTATATTAATGCCTATATGTGGAACCTAGAAAAATGGTACAGATGAACTGGTTTGCAGGGCAGAAATAGAGACACAGAGGTAGAGAACAAACGTATGGACATGGACACAAAGTGGGGGAAGCCATGGGGTGGTGGTGGTGGGATGAGTTGGGAGATTGGGATTGACCTGTATACATGTATATGCATAAAATAGATAACTAATAATAACCTACTGTATAAAAAATAAATTAAATTTCAAAATTTTAAAAAATAAAATGTAAAAATAAAACAGAAAAAAAGTTCTTCCATTCACACTGATGTATTTATAAGAATGAATTATTTCCATGCTTATATCCATAAATACATAAAAGAGGAATAAAATCTAACTTGAACCAAAAAAGAAAAAAACTGAACCTAACATTTATACAGAGGAAAACACTACCAAGGCACTTGCTCCAGTGGTAAACAATTCTGAAATTGGTCAGAGGTGGGGAATCATCTCCCATACAGCCAGCAGCCCCGCCCGCCCACGCAAGGAGCGTCCTTATTGCAAAGCTGGGGGACCGTGCCGAGGCCTCTGTGAGGAAACGTGAGCTGAGCCCCAGGCCAGCTGCTGCTGAACTCTTCCCACCCTTCCCAGGTGAAACACCTGAATATGTACAAGGGCTTGAAAGCCTAGAGGAAGGGCCGTGGAGCCACACCAGCGACAGCACGCAGGCCAACTTGGTGCCTGCAGGTCAGCCAGGATGGTCCTGGCCACGGGCGCTCTTCTGGAAGCTTTCCATTGCCCTGCCTGAGATACCCCTCCTGTCCCGGCCCCCACTCCTTTTTTTCCTTCCTCACCTCAGCCCGGAGAGATATTCCAGTGGAAGTTATGGGTGACACATCCTCTTCTTTACAGGTGGCAGCCTGGCAACTCCTGCCGAAAGTCCAGCAGAGCCCCACTCACACCGGGCCCCCCACAAAGCCGTGGACCCTCACACCCTCCCACCAGCACAGCCCCGAGACTGCTGACGGGGCAGAGAATATGCAGTCAGGCACAGCTGCAGGGGCTATTGCTGCCTGGAGTGCTGTTTATATTGACCTCAACCCAGGCACACCTCGGGAGGGCTTGCCGGCAGGGTCAGGCTGCCCAGGTCAGCTAATCCTCAGCCCTCGGGGAATCACATTGCAGAAAATGGACCTCGCTAAGACAGAATATTCGCCAAGGAAAAAAAGGACACAATGCCATTTGCAGCACCGTAGATGAGTCTCGAGGTAATCACGTGACTTGGAGTAAGTCAGAAAGTGAAAGACACATATCATATCATATCACTTATAGGTGTTACCTATAAATTGATACCAGGGCAGATATTTCCACGGAGAAGGGCAATCACAGATTCATTAAACAAACTTATGGTTCACCAAAGGAAAGGTGTGAGGATTGAATTCATTACGATATTGGGGTTAACAGACATATACAAACACAGTAGACGTATAGAATCACCAAAGACCTACGGAGTACCAAGAGAAGACTACTCAACATTCTGTCATAAAGTACATGGGAAAAGGATCCCAGGAAGAACAGACCTATGTATATGTGTAAAAGAACCACCTCTTGCACACCTACAACAACTAAACGTTGTACTCAAACTTGCTGTAATAAAAAATAAAAAATTAAATTAAAAACACGAACAAGAAGTAGTGAGACAAACTTGAGGGGTTTTCTCCTGGCACATTCCGTTCTACATTCCAATCTAGAACGCGACTTCCATTGAGGCTCTGCTGCCCTAGTAACCAGATTTGGTAAGGGAGAACTGCTGCCACCTTGTGGCCGTTTCACACAACAGCAGCTTTAATCCCAGCGCTAATGGTCAGTGGATATTCCAAATCATTACAGGCCTGTAAATGACACCTGCCCTGAAAACATATCCTGGGGTCATATATCGACCAAAAAATTCAAAAGACGTCCATATTTCAAAACGACAGTTTCAAGAGGCATATTTCACGCACATTAGTGTTCTGCTTCTTTTGCTTGCTTTCTTTCTTTGTTAAAAAAACGGGAATGGAAAAAGGCAACCCTCAGAATGGACGAAAACGTTCACAAACGAATCAATGGACAAAGGTTTAATCTCCAATATATATAAACAGCTCATGCAGCTTAATATTAATAAAACAAACAACCCAATACAAAAATGGGCAGAAGATCTAAATAGACGTTTCTTCAAAGAAGACACAGAGATGGCCAAGACGCACATGAAAAGCTGCTCAACATCACTAATTATTAGAGAAATGCAAATCAAAACTACAATGAGGTAAGACCTCACACCTGTGAGAATCGGCATCATCAGATAATCTACAAACAACAAATTCTGGGGAGGGTGTGGACAAAAGGAACCCTCTTCCGCTATTGGTGGGAATGTAAATTGATACAGTCACTATGGAGAACAGTATGGAGGTTCCTTTCAAAAACTAAAAAGAGAATTACCATAGGATCCAGCAATCCCACTTCTGGGCATATACCCAGAGAAAACCATAAATCACAAAGACACATTCACCACAATGTTCATTGCAGCACTATTTACAATAGCCAGGTAATGGAAGCAACCTAAATGCCCACAGACAGACGAATGGATAAAGATGTGGTACATATATAAAATGGAATATTACTCAGCCAAAAAAAGGAATGAAACTGGGTCATTTGTGGAGAAGTTGATGGATCTAGAGACTGTCATACAGAGTGAAGTAAGTCAGAAAGAGAAAAACAAATATTGTATATTAATGCCTATATGTGGAACCTAGAAAAATGGTACAGATGAACTGGTTTGCAGGGCAGAAAGAGAGACACAGAGGTAGAGAACAAACGTATGGACATGGACACAAAGTGGGGGAAGCCATGGGGTGGTGGTGGTGGGATGAGTTGGGAGATTGGGATTGACCTGTATACATGTATATGCATAAAATAGATAACTAATAATAACCTACTGTATAAAAAAATAAATTAAATTTCAAAATTTTAAAAAATAAAATGTAAAAATAAAACAGAAAAAAAGTTCTTCCATTCACACTGATGTATTTATAAGAATGAATTATTTCCATGCTTATATCCATAAATACATAAAAGAGGAATAAAATCTAACTTGAAACAAAAAAGAAAAAAAACTGAACCTAACATTTATACAGAGGAAAACACTACCAAGGCACTTGCTCCAGTGGTAAACAATTCTGAAATTGGTCAGAGGTGGGGAATCATCTCCCATACAGCCAGCAGCCTTGCCCGCCCACGCAAGGAGCGTCCTTATTGCAAAGCTGGGGGACCGTGCCGAGGCCTCTGTGAGGAAACGTGAGCTGAGCCCCAGGCCAGCTGCTACTGAACTCTTCCCACCCTTCCCAGGTGAAACACCTGAATATGTTCAAGGGCTTGAAAGCCTAGAGGAAGGGCCGTGGAGCCACACCAGCGACAGCACGCAGGCCAACTTGGTGCCTGCAGGTCAGCCAGGATGGTCCTGGCCACAGGCGCTCTTCTGGAAGCTTTCCATTGCCCTGCCTGAGATACCCCTCCTGTCCCGGCCCCCACTCCTTTTTTTCCTTCCTCACCTCAGCCCGGAGAGATATTCCAGTGGAAGTTATGGGTGACACATCCTCTTCTTTACAGGTGGCAGCCTGGCAACTCCTGCCGAAAGTCCAGCAGAGCCCCACTCACACCGGGCCCCCCACATAGCCGTGGACCCTCACACCCTCCCACCAGCACAGCCCCGAGACTGCTGACGGGGCAGAGAATATGCAGTCAGGCACAGCTGCAGGGGCTATTGCTGCCTGGAGTGCTGTTTATATTGACCTCAACCCAGGCACACCTCGGGAGGGCTTGCCGGCAGGGTCAGGCTGCCCAGGTCAGCTAATCCTCAGCCCTCGGGGAATCACATTGCAGAAAATGGACCTCGCTAAGACAGAATAATCGCCAAGGAAAAAAAGGACACAATGCCATTTGCAGCACCGTAGATGAGTCTCGAGGTAATCACGTGACTTGGAGTAAGTCAGAAAGTGAAAGACACATATCATATCATATCACTTATAGGTGTTACCTATAAATTGATACCAGGGCAGATATTTCCACGGAGAAGGGCAATCACAGATTCATTAAACAAACTTATGGTTCACCAAAGGAAAGGTGTGAGGATTGAATTCATTACGATATTGGTGTTAACAGACATATACAAACACAGTAGACGTATATAATCACCAAAGACCTACGGAGTACCAAGAGAAGACTACTCAACATTCTGTCATAACGTACATGGGAAAAGGATCCCAGGAAGAACAGACCTATGTATATGTGTAAAAGAACCACCTCTTGCACACCTACAACAACTAAACGTTGTACTCAAACTTGGTGTAATAAAAAATAAAAAATTAAATTAAAAACACGAACAAGAAGTAGTGAGACAAACTTGAGGGGCTTTCTCCTGGCACATTCCGTTCTACATTCCAATCTAGAACGTGACTTCCATTGAGGCTCTGCTGCCCTAGTAACCAGATTTGGTAAGGGAGAACTGCTGCCACCTTGTGGCCGTTTCACACAACAGCAGCTGTAATCCCAGCGCTAATGGTCAGTGGATATTCCAAAACATTACAGGCCTGTAAATGACACCTGCCCTGAAAACAAATCCTGGGGTCATATATCGACCAAAAAATTCAAAAGACGTCCATATTTCAAAACGACAGTTTCAAGAGGCATATTTCACGCACATTAGTGTTCTGCTTCTTTTGCTTGCTTTCTTTCTTTGTTAAAAAAACGGGAATGGAAAAAGGCAACCCTCAGAATGGGCGAAAACGTTCACAAACGAATCAATGGACAAAGGTTTAATCTCCAATATATATAAACAGCTCATGCAGCTTAATATTAATAAAACAAACAACCCAATACAAAAATGGGCAGAAGATCTAAAGAGACGTTACTTCAAAGAAGACACAGAGATGGCCAAGACGCACATGAAAAGCTGCTCAACATCACTAATTATTAGAGAAATGCAAATCAAAACTACAATGACGTAAGACCTCACACCTGTGAGAATCGGCATCATCAGATAATCTACAAACAACAAATTCTGGGGAGGGTGTGGACAAAAGGAACCCTCTTCCGCTATTGGTGGGAATGTAAATTGATACAGTCACTATGGAGAACAGTATGGAGGTTCCTTTCAAAAACTAAAAAGAGAATTACCATAGGATCCAGCAATCCCACTTCTGGGCATATACCCAGAGAAAACCATAAATCACAAAGACACATTCACCACAATGTTCATTGCAGCACTATTTACAATAGCCAGGTAATGGAAGCAACCTAAATGCCCACAGACAGACGAATGGATAAAGATGTGGTACATATATAAAATGGAATATTGCTCAGCCAAAAAAAGGAATGAAACTGGGTCATTTGTAGAGAAGTTGATGGATCTAGAGACTGTCATACAGAGTGAAGTAAGTCAGAAAGAGAAAAACAAATATTGTATATTAATGCCTATATGTGGAACCTAGAAAAATGGTACAGATGAACTGGTTTGCAGGGCAGAAAGAGAGACACAGAGGTAGAGAACAAACGTATGGACATGGACACAAAGTGGGGGAAGCCATGGGGTGGTGGTGGTGGGATGAGTTGGGAGATTGTGATTGACCTGTATACATGTATATGCATAAAATAGATAACTAATAATAACCTACTGTATAAAAAAATAAATTAAATTTCAAAATTTTAAAAAATAAAATGTAAAAATAAAACAGAAAAAAAATTCTTCCATTCACACTGATGTATTTATAAGAATGAATTATTTCCATGCTTATATCCATAAATACATAAAAGAGGAATAAAATCTAACTTGAACCAAAAAAGAAAAAAAACTGAACCTAACATTTATACAGAGGAAAACACTACCAAGGCACTTGCTCCAGTGGTAAACAATTCTGAAATTGGTCAGAGGTGGGGAATCATCTCCCATACAGCCAGCAGCCCCGCCCGCCCACGCAAGGAGCGTCCTTATTGCAAAGCTGGGGGACCGTGCCGAGGCCTCTGTGAGGAAACGTGAGCTGAGCCCCAGGCCAGCTGCTGCTGAACTCTTCCCACCCTTCCCAGGTGAAACACCTGAATATGTACAAGGGCTTGAAAGCCTAGAGGAAGGGCCGTGGAGCCACACCAGCGACAGCACGCAGGCCAACTTGGTGCCTGCAGGTCAGCCAGGATGGTCCTGGCCACGGGCGCTCTTCTGGAAGCTTTCCATTGCCCTGCCTGAGATACCCCTCCTGTCCCGGCCCCCACTCCTTTTTTTCCTTCCTCACCTCAGCCCGGAGAGATATTCCAGTGGAAGTTATGGGTGACACATCCTCTTCTTTACAGGTGGCAGCCTGGCAACTCCTGCCGAAAGTCCAGCAGAGCGCCACTCACACCGGGCCCCCCACAAAGCCGTGGACCCTCACACCCTCCCACCAGCACAGCCCCGAGACTGCTGACGGGGCAGAGAATATGGAGTCAGGCAAAGCTGCAGGGGCTATTGCTGCCTGGAGTGCTGTTTATATTGACCTCAACCCAGGCACACCTCGGGAGGGCTTGCCGGCAGGGTCAGGCTGCCCAGGTCAGCTAATCCTCAGCCCTCGGGGAATCACATTGCAGAAAATGGACCTCGCTAAGACAGAATATTCGCCAAGGAAAAAAGGACACAATGCCATTTGCAGCACCGTAGATGAGTCTCGAGGTAATCACGTGACTTGGAGTAAGTCAGAAAGTGAAAGACACATATCATATCATATCACTTATAGGTGTTACCTATAAATTGATACCAGGGCAGATATTTCCACGGAGAAGGGCAATCACAGATTCATTAAACAAACTTATGGTTCACCAAAGGAAAGGTGTGAGGATTGAATTCATTACGATATTGGGGTTAACAGACATATACAAACACAGTAGACGTATATAATCACCAAAGACCTACGGAGTACCAAGAGAAGACTACTCAACATTCTGTCATAACGTACATGGGAAAAGGATCCCAGGAAGAACAGACATATGTATATGTGTAAAAGAACGACCTCTTGCACACCTACAACAAGCTAAACGTTGTAGTCAAACTTGGTGTAATAAAAAATAAAAAATTAAATTAAAAACACGAACAAGAATTAGTGAGACAAACTTGAGGGGCTTTCTCCTGGCACATTCCGTTCTACATTCCAATCTAGAACGCGAGTTCCATTGAGGCTCTGCTGCCCTAGTAACCAGATTTGGTAAGGGAGAACTGCTGCCACCTTGTGGCCGTTTCACACAACAGCAGCTTTAATCCCAGCGCTAATGGTCAGTGGATATTCCAAATCATTACAGGCCTGTAAATGACACCTGCCCTGAAAACAAATCCTGGGGTCATATATCGACCAAAAAATTCAAAAGACGTCCATATTTCAAAACGACAGTTTCAAGAGGCATATTTCACGCACATTAGTGTTCTGCTTCTTTTGCTTGCTTTCTTTCTTTGTTAAAAAAACGGGAATGGAAAAAGGCAACCCTCAGAATGGGCGAAAACGTTCACAAACGAATCAATGGACAAAGGTTTAATCTCCAATATATATAAACAGCTCATGCAGCTTAATATTAATAAAACAAACAACCCAATACAAAAATGGGCAGAAGATCTAAAGAGACGTTTCTTCAAAGAAGACACAGAGATGGCCAAGACGCACATGAAAAGCTGCTCATCATCACTAATTATTAGAGAAATGCAAATCAAAACTACAATGAGGTAAGACCTCACACCTGTGAGAATCGGCATCATCAGATAATCTACAAACAACAAATTCTGGGGAGGGTGTGGACAAAAGGAACCCTCTTCCGCTATTGGTGGGAATGTAAATTGATACAGTCACTATGGAGAACAGTATGGAGGTTCCTTCAAAAAACTAAAAAGAGAATTACCATAGGATCCAGCAATCCCACTTCTGGGCATATACCCAGAGAAAACCATAAATCACAAAGACACATTCACCACAATGTTCATTGCAGCACTATTTACAATAGCCAGGTAATGGAAGCAAACTAAATGCCCACAGACAGACGAATGGATAAAGATGTGGTACATATATAAAATGGAATATTACTCAGCCAAAAAAAGGAATGAAACTGGGTCATTTGTAGAGAAGTTGATAGATCTAGAGACTGTCATACAGAGTGAAGTAAGTCAGAAAGAGAAAAACAAATATTGTATATTAATGCCTATATGTGGAACCTAGAAAAATGGTACAGATGAACTGGTTTGCAGGGCAGAAATAGAGACAGAGGTAGAGAACAAACGTATGGACATGGACACAAAGTGGGGGAAGCCATGGGGTGGTGGTGGTGGGATGAGTTGGGAGATTGGGATTGACCTGTATACATGTATATGCATAAAATAGATAACTAATAATAACCTACTGTATAAAAAAATAAATTAAATTAAATTTCAAAATTTTTAAAAATAAAATGTAAAAATAAAACAGAAAAAATGTTCTTCCATTCACACTGATGTATTTATAAGAATGAATTATTTCCATGCTTATATCCATAAATACATAAAAGAGGAATAAAATCTAACTTGAACCAAAAAAGAAAAAAAAACTGAACCTAACATTTATACAGAGGAAAACACTACCAAGGCACTTGCTCCAGTGGTAAACAATTCTGAAATTGGTCAGAGGTGGGGAATCATCTCCCATACAGCCAGCAGCCCCGCCCGCCCACGCAAGGAGCGTCCTTATTGCAAAGCTGGGGGACCGTGCCGAGGCCTCTGTGAGGAAACGTGAGCTGAGCCCCAGGCCAGCTGCTGCTGAACTCTTCCCACCCTTCCCAGGTGAAACACCTGAATATGTACAAGGGCTTGAAAGCCTAGAGGAAGGGCCGTGGAGCCACACCAGCGACAGCACGCAGGCCAACTTGGTGCCTGCAGGTCAGCCAGGATGGTCCTGGCCACGGGCGCTCTTCTGGAAGCTTTCCATTGCCCTGCCTGAGATACCCCTCCTGTCCCGGCCCCCACTCCTTTTTTTCCTTCCTCACCTCAGCCCGGAGAGATATTCCAGTGGAAGTTATGGGTGACACATCCTCTTCTTTACAGGTGGCAGCCTGGCAACTCCTGCCGAAAGTCCAGCAGAGCCCCACTCACACCGGGCCCCCCACAAAGCCGTGGACCCTCACACCCTCCCACCAGCACAGCCCCGAGACTGCTGACGGGGCAGAGAATATGGAGTCAGGCACAGCTGCAGGGGCTATTGCTGCCTGGAGTGCTGTTTATATTGACCTCAACCCAGGCACACCTCGGGAGGGCTTGCTGGCAGGGTCAGGCTGCCCAGGTCAGCTAATCCTCAGCCCTCGGGGAATCACATTGCAGAAAATGGACCTCGCTAAGACAGAATATTCGCCAAGGAAAAAAAGGACACAATGCCATTTGCAGCACCGTAGATGAGTCTCGAGGTAATCACGTGACTTGGAGTAAGTCAGAAAGTGAAAGACACATATCATATCATATCACTTATAGGTGTTACCTATAAATTGATACCAGGGCAGATATTTCCACGGAGAAGGGCAATCACAGATTCATTAAACAAACTTATGGTTCACCAAAGGAAAGGTGTGAGGATTGAATTCATTACGATATTGGGGTTAACAGACATATACAAACACAGTAGATGTATATAATCACCAAAGACCTACGGAGTACCAAGAGAAGACTACTCAACATTCTGTCATAACGTACATGGGAAAAGGATCCCAGGAAGAACAGACCGATGTATATGTGTAAAAGAACCACCTCTTGCACACCTACAACAACTAAATGTTGTACTCAAACTTGCTGTAATAAAAAATAAAAAATTAAATTAAAAACACGAACAAGAAGTAGTGAGACAAACTTGAGGGGCTTTCTCCTGGCACATTCCGTTCTACATTCCAATCTAGAACGCGACTTCCATTGAGGCTCTGCTGCCCTAGTAACCAGATTTGGTAAGGGAGAACTGCTGCCACCTTGTGGCCGTTTCACACAACAGCAGCTTTAATCCCAGCGCTAATGGTCAGTGGATATTCCAAATCATTACAGGCCTGTAAATGACACCTGCCCTGAAAACATATCCTGGGGTCATATATCGACCAAAAAATTCAAAAGACGTCCATATTTCAAAACGACAGTTTCAAGAGGCATATTTCACGCACATTAGTGTTCTGCTTCTTTTGCTTGCTTTCTTTCTTTGTTAAAAAAACGGGAATGGAAAAAGGCAACCCTCAGAATGGGCGAAAACGTTCACAAACGAATCAATGGACAAAGGTTTAATCTCCAATATATATAAACAGCTCATGCAGCTTAATATTAATAAAACAAACAACCCAATACAAAAATGGGCAGAAGATCTAAAGAGACGTTTCTTCAAAGAAGACACAGAGATGGCCAAGACGCTCATGAAAAGCTGCTCAACATCACTAATTATTAGAGAAATGCAAATCAAAACTACAATGAGGTAAGACCTCACACCTGTGAGAATCGGCATCATCAGATAATCTACAAACAACAAATTCTGGGGAGGGTGTGGACAAAAGGAACCCTCTTCCGCTATTGGTGGGAATGTAAATTGATACAGTCACTATGGAGAACAGTATGGAGGTTCATTTCAAAAACTAAAAAGAGAATTACCATAGGATCCAGCAATCCCACTTCTGGGCATATACCCAGAGAAAACCATAAATCACAAAGACACATTCACCACAATGTTCATTGCAGCACTATTTACAATAGCCAGGTAATGGAAGCAACCTAAATGGCCACAGACAGACGAATGGATAAAGATGTGGTACATATATAAAATGGAATATTACTCAGCCAAAAAAAGGAATGAAACTGGGTCATTTGTAGAGAAGTTGATGGATCTAGAGACTGTCATACAGAGTGAAGTAAGTCAGAAAGAGAAAAACAAATATTGTATATTAATGCCTATATGTGGAACCTAGAAAAATGGTACAGATGAACTGGTTTGCAGGGCAGAAAGAGAGACACAGAGGTAGAGAACAAACGTATGGACACAAAGTGGGGGAAGCCATGGGGTGGTGGTGGTGGGATGAGTTGGGAGATTGGGATTGACCTGTATACATGTATATGCATAAAATAGATAACTAATAATAACCTACTGTATAAAAAAATAAATTACATTTCAAAATTTTAAAAAATAAAATGTAAAAATAAAACAGAAAAATGTTCTTCCATTCACACTGATGTATTTATAAGAATGAAATATTTCCATGCTTATATCCATAAATACATAAAAGAGGAATAAAATCTAACTTGAACCAAAAAAGAAAAAAAACTGAACCTAACATTTATACAGAGGAAAACACTACCAAGGCACTTGCTCCAGTGGTAAACAATTCTGAAATTGGTCAGAGGTGCGGAATCATCTACCATACAGCCAGCAGCCCCGCCCGCCCACGCAAGGAGCGTCCTTATTGCAAAGCTGGGGGACCGTGCCGAGGCCTCTGTGAGTAAACGTGAGCTGAGCCCCAGGCCAGCTGCTGCTGAACTCTTCCCACCCTTCCCAGGTGAAACACCTGAATATGTACAAGGGCTTGAAAGCCTAGAGGAAGGGCCGTGGAGCCACACCAGCGACAGCACGCAGGCCAACTTGGTGCCTGCAGGTCAACCAGGATGGTCCTGGCCACGGGCGCTCTTCTGGAAGCTTTCCATTGCCCTGCCTGAGATACCCCTCCTGTCCCGGCCCCCACTCCTTTTTTTCCTTCCTCACCTCAGCCCGGAGAGATATTCCAGTGGAAGTTATGGGTGACACATCCTCTTCTTTACAGGTGGCAGCCTGGCAACTCCTGCCGAAAGTCCAGCAGAGCCCCACTCACACCGGGCCCCCCACAAAGCCGTGGACCCTCACACCCTCCCACCAGCACAGCCCCGAGACTGCTGACGGGGCAGAGAATATGGAGTCAGGCACAGCTGCAGGGGCTATTGCTGCCTGGAGTGCTGTTTATATTGACCTCAACCCAGGCACACCTCGGGAGGGCTTGCCGGCAGGGTCAGGCTGCCCAGGTCAGCTAATCCTCAGCCCTCGGGGAATCACATTGCAGAAAATGGACCTCGCTAAGACAGAATATTCGCCAAGGAAAAAAGGACACAATGCCATTTGCAGCACCGTAGATGAGTCTCGAGGTAATCACGTGACTTGGAGTAAGTCAGAAAGTGAAAGACACATATCATATCATATCACTTATAGGTGTTACCTATAAATTGATACCAGGGCAGATATTTCCACGGAGAAGGGCAATCACAGATTCATTAAACAAACTTATGGTTCACCAAAGGAAAGGTGTGAGGATTGAATTCATTACGATATTGGGGTTAACAGACATATACAAACACAGTAGACGTATAGAATCACCAAAGACCTACGGAGTACCAAGAGAAGACTACACAACATTCTGTCATAACGTACATGGGAAAAGGATCCCAGGATGAACAGACATATGTATATGTGTAAAAGAACGACCTCTTGCACACCTACAACAAGCTAAACGTTGTAGTCAAACTTGCTGTAATAAAAAATAAAAAATTAAATTAAAAACACGAACAAGAATTAGTGAGACAAACTTGAGGGGCTTTCTCCTGGCACATTCCGTTCTACATTCCAATCTAGAACGCGACTTCCATTGAGGCTCTGCTGCCCTAGTAACCAGATTTGGTAAGGGAGAACTGCTGCCACCTTGTGGCCGTTTCACACAACAGCAGCTTTAATCCCAGCGCTAATGGTCAGTGGATATTCCAAATCATTACAGGCCTGTAAATGACACCTGCCCTGAAAACAAATCCTGGGGACATATATCGACCAAAAAATTCAAAAGACGTCCATATTTCAAAACGACAGTTTCAAGAGGCATATTTCACGCACATTAGTGTTCTGCTTCTTTTGCTTGCTTTCTTTCTTTGTTAAAAAAACGGGAATGGAAAAAGGCAACCCTCAGAATGGGCGAAAACGTTCACAAACGAATCAATGGACAAAGGTTTAATCTCCAATATATATAAACAGCTCATGCAGCTTAATATTAATAAAACAAACAACCCAATACAAAAATGGGCAGAAGATCTAAAGAGACGTTTCTTCAAAGAAGACACAGAGATGGCCAAGACGCACATGAAAAGCTGCTCATCATCACTAATTATTAGAGAAATGCAAATCAAAACTACAATGAGGTAAGACCTCACACCTGTGAGAATCGGCATCATCAGATAATCTACAAACAACAAATTCTGGGGAGGGTGTGGACAAAAGGAACCCTCTTCCGCTATTGGTGGGAATGTAAATTGATACAGTCACTATGGAGAACAGTATGGAGGTTCCTTCAAAAAACTAAAAAGAGAATTACCATAGGATCCAGCAATCCCACTTCTGGGCATATACCCAGAGAAAACCATAAATCACAAAGACACATTCACCACAATGTTCATTGCAGCACTATTTACAGTAGCCAGGTAATGGAAGCAAACTAAATGCCCACAGACAGACGAATGGATAAAGATGTGGTACATATATAAAATGGAATATTACTCAGCCAAAAAAAGGAATGAAACTGGGTCATTTGTAGAGAAGTTGATAGATCTAGAGACTGTCATACAGAGTGAAGTAATTCAGAAAGAGAAAAACAAATATTGTATATTAATGCCTATATGTGGAACCTAGAAAAATGGTACAGGTGAACTGGTTTGCAGGGCAGAAATAGAGACAGAGGTAGAGAACAAACGTATGGACATGGACACAAAGTGGGGGAAGCCATGGGGTGGTGGTGGTGGGATGAGTTGGGAGATTGGGATTGACCTGTATACATGTATATGCATAAAATAGATAACTAATAATAACCTACTGTATAAAAAAATAAATTAAATTAAATTTCAAAATTTTTAAAAATAAAATGTAAAAATAAAACAGAAAAAAAGTTCTTCCATTCACACTGATGTATTTATAAGAATGAATTATTTCCATGCTTATATCCATAAATACATAAAAGAGGAATAAAATCTAACTTGAACCAAAAAAGAAAAAAAAACTGAACATAACATTTATACAGAGGAAAACACAACCAAGGCACTTGCTCCAGTGGTAAACAATTCTGAAATTGGTCAGAGGTGGGGAATCATCTCCCATACAGCCAGCAGCCCCGCCCGCCCACGCAAGGAGCGTCCTTATTGCAAAGCTGGGGGACCGTGCCGAGGTCTCTGTGAGGAAACGTGAGCTGAGCCCCAGGCCAGCTGCTGCTGAACTCTTCCCACCCTTTCCAGGTGAAACACCTGAATATGTACAAGGGCTTGAAAGCCTAGAGGAAGGGCCGTGGAGCCACACCAGCGACAGCACGCAGGCCAACTTGGTGCCTGCAGGTCAGCCAGGATGGTCCTGGCCACGGGCGCTCTTCTGGAAGCTTTCCATTGCCCTGCCTGAGATACCCCTCCTGTCCCGGCCCCCACTCCTTTTTTTCCTTCCTCACCTCAGCCCGGAGAGATATTCCAGTGGAAGTTATGGGTGACACATCCTCTTCTTTACAGGTGGCAGCCTGGCAACTCCTGCCGAAAGTCCAGCAGAGCCCCACTCACACCGGGCCCCCCACAAAGCCGTGGACCCTCACACCCTCCCACCAGCACAGCCCCGAGACTGCTGACGGGGCAGAGAATATGCAGTCAGGCACAGCTGCAGGGGCTATTGCTGCCTGGAGTGCTGTTTATATTGACCTCAACCCAGGCACACCTCGGGTGGGCTTGCTGGCAGGGTCAGGCTGCCCAGGTCAGCTAATCCTCAGCCCTCGGGGAATCACATTGCAGAAAATGGACCTCGCTAAGACAGAATATTCGCCAAGGAAAAAAAGGACACAATGCCATTTGCAGCACCGTAGATGAGTCTCGAGGTAATCACGTGACTTGGAGTAAGTCAGAAAGTGAAAGACACATATCATATCATATCACTTATAGGTGTTACCTATAAATTGATACCAGGGCAGATATTTCCACGGAGAAGGGCAATCACAGATTCATTAAACAAACTTATGGTTCACCAAAGGAAAGGTGTGAGGATTGAATTCATTACGATATTGGGGTTAACAGACATATACAAACACAGTAGACGTATAGAATCACCAAAGACCTACGGAGTACCAAGAGAAGACTACTCAACATTCTGTCATAACGTACATAGGAAAAGGATCCCAGGAAGAACAGACCGATGTATATGTGTAAAAGAACCACCTCTTGCACACCTACAACAACTAAACGTTGTACTCAAACTTGCTGTAATAAAAAATAAAAAATTAAATTAAAAACACGAACAAGAAGTAGTGAGACAAACTTGAGGGGCTTTCTCCTGGCACATTCCGTTCTACATTCCAATCTAGAACGCGACTTCCATTGAGGCTCTGCTGCCCTAGTAACCAGATTTGGTAAGGGAGAACTGCTGCCACCTTGTGGCCGTTTCACACAACAGCAGCTTTAATCCCAGCGCTAATGGTCAGTGGATATTCCAAATCATTACAGGCCTGTAAATGACACCTGCCCTGAAAACATATCCTGGGGTCATATATCGACCAAAAAATTCAAAAGACGTCCATATTTCAAAACGACAGTTTCAAGAGGCATATTTCACGCACATTAGTGTTCTGCTTCTTTTGCTTGCTTTCTTTCTTTGTTAAAAAAACGGGAATGGAAAAAGGCAACCCTCAGAATGGGCGAAAACGTTCACAAACGAATCAATGGACAAAGGTTTAATCTCCAATATATATAAAAAGCTCATGCAGCTTAATATTAATAAAACAAACAACCCAATACAAAAATGGGCAGAAGATCTAAAGAGACGTTTCTTCAAAGAAGACACAGAGATGGCCAAGACGCACATGAAAAGCTGCTCAACATCACTAATTATTAGAGAAATGCAAATCAAAACTACAATGAGGTAAGACCTCACACCTGTGAGAATCGGCATCATCAGATAATCTACAAACAACAAATTCTGGGGAGGGTGTGGACAAAAGGAACCCTCTTCCGCTATTGGTGGGAATGTAAATTGATACAGTCACTATGGAGAACAGTATGGAGGTTCCTTTCAAAAACTAAAAAGAGAATTACCATAGGATCCAGCAATCCCACTTCTGGGCATATACCCAGAGAAAACCATAAATCACAAAGACACATTCACCACAATGTTCATTGCAGCACTATTTACAATAGCCAGGTAATGGAAGCAACCTAAATGCCCACAGACAGACGAATGGATAAAGATGTGGTACATATATAAAATGGAATATTACTCAGCCAAAAAAAGGAATGAAACTGGGTCATTTGTAGAGAAGTTGATGGATCTAGAGACTGTCATACAGAGTGAAGTAAGTCAGAAAGAGAAAAACAAATATTGTATATTAATGCCTATATGTGGAACCTAGAAAAATGGTACAGATGAACTGGTTTGCAGGGCAGAAAGAGAGACACAGAGGTAGAGAACAAACGTATGGACATGGACACAAAGTGGGGGAAGCCATGGGGTGGTGGTGGTGGGATGAGTTGGGAGATTGGGATTGACCTGTATATATGTATATGCATAAAATAGATAACTAATAATAACCTACTGTATAAAAAAATAAATTAAATTAAATTTCAAAATTTTTAAAAATAAAATGTAAAAATAAAACAGAAAAAAATTTCTTCCATTCACACTGATGTATTTATAAGAATGAATTATTTCCATGCTTATATCCATAAATACATAAAAGAGGAATAAAATCTAACTTGAACCAAAAAAGAAAAAAAACTGAACCTAACATTTATACAGAGGAAAACACTACCAAGGCACTTGCTCCAGTGGTAAACAATTCTGAAATTGGTCAGAGGTGGGGAATCATCTCCCATACAGCCAGCAGCCCCGCCCGCCCACGCAAGGAGCGTCCTTATTGCAAAGCTGGGGGACCGTGCCGAGGCCTCTGTGAGGAAACGTGAGCTGAGCCCCAGGCCAGCTGCTGCTGAACTCTTCCCACCCTTCCCAGGTGAAACACCTGAATATGTACAAGGGCTTGAAAGCCTAGAGGAAGGGCCGTGGAGCCACACCAGCGACAGCACGCTGGCCAACTTGGTGCCTGCAGGTCAGCCAGGATGGTCCTGGCCACGGGCGCTCTTCTGGAAGCTTTCCATTGCCCTGCCTGAGATACCCCTCCTGTCCCGGCCACCACTCCTTTTTTTCCTTCCTCACCTCAGCCCAGAGAGATATTCCAGTGGAAGTTATGGGTGACACATCCTCTTCTTTACAGGTGGCAGCCTGGCAACTCCTGCCGAAAGTCCAGCAGAGCCCCACTCACACCGGGCCCCCCACAAAGCCGTGGACCCTCACACCCTCCCACCAGCACAGCCCCGAGACTGCTGATGGGGCAGAGAATATGGAGTCAGGCACAGCTGCAGGGGCTATTGCTGCCTGGAGTGCTGTTTATATTGACCTCAACCCAGGCACACCTCGGGAGGGCTTGCCGGCAGGGTCAGGCTGCCCAGGTCAGCTAATCCTCAGCCCTCGGGGAATCACATTGCAGAAAATGGACCTCGCTAAGACAGAATATTCGCCAAGGAAAAAAAGGACACAATGCCATTTGCAGCACCGTAGATGAGTCTCGAGGTAATCACGTGACTTGGAGTAAGTCAGAAAGTGAAAGTCACATATCATATCATATCACTTATAGGTGTTACCTATAAATTGATACCAGGGCAGATATTTCCACGGAGAAGGGCAATCACAGATTCATTAAACAAACTTATGGTTCACCAAAGGAAAGGTGTGAGGATTGAATTCATTACGATATTGGGGTTAACAGACATATACAAACACAGTAGACGTATATAATCACCAAAGACCTACGGAGTATCAAGAGAAGACTACTCAACATTCTGTCATAACGTACATGGGAAAAGGATCCCAGGAAGAACAGACCTATGTATATGTGTAAAAGAACCACCTCTTGCACACCTACAACAACTAAACGTTGTACTCAAACTTGGTGTAATAAAAAATAAAAAATTAAATTAAAAACACGAACAAGAAGTAGTGAGACAAACTTGAGGGGCTTTCTCCTGGCACATTCCGTTCTACATTCCAATCTAGAACGTGACTTCCATTGAGGCTCTGCTGCCCTAGTAACCAGATTTGGTAAGGGAGAACTGCTGCCACCTTGTGGCCGTTTCACACAACAGCAGCTGTAATCCCAGCGCTAATGGTCAGTGGATATTCCAAAACATTACAGGCCTGTAAATGACACCTGCCCTGAAAACAAATCCTGGGGTCATATATCGACCAAAAAATTCAAAAGACGTCCATATTTCAAAACGACAGTTTCAAGAGGCATATTTCACGCACATTAGTGTTCTGCTTCTTTTGCTTGCTTTCTTTCTTTGTTAAAAAAACGGGAATGGAAAAAGGCAACCCTCAGAATGGGCGAAAACGTTCACAAACGAATCAATGGACAAAGGTTTAATCTCCAATATATATAAACAGCTCATGCAGCTTAATATTAATAAAACAAACAACCCAATACAAAAATGGGCAGAAGATCTAAAGAGACGTTTCTTCAAAGAAGACACAGAGATGGCCAAGACGCACATGAAAAGCTGCTCAACATCACTAATTATTAGAGAAATGCAAATCAAAACTACAATGAGGTAAGACCTCACACCTGTGAGAATCGGCATCATCAGATAATCTACAAACAACAAATTCTGGGGAGGGTGTGGACAAAAGGAACCCTCTTCCGCTATTGGTGGGAATGTAAATTGATACAGTCACTATGGAGAACAGTATGGAGGTTCCTTTCAAAAACTAAAAAGAGAATTACCATAGGATCCAGCAATCCCACTTCTGGGCATATACCCAGAGAA
The DNA here is from genome assembly GCF_964165515.1 of Mesoplodon bidens. Lineage (NCBI taxonomy): Eukaryota > Metazoa > Chordata > Mammalia > Artiodactyla > Ziphiidae > Mesoplodon > Mesoplodon bidens. The sequence continues at coordinate 98,831 of NW_027671283.1, forward strand.
AACCATAAATCACAAAGACACATTCACCACAATGTTCATTGCAGCACTATTTACAATAGCCAGGTAATGGAAGCAACCTAAATGCCCACAGACAGACGAATGGATAAAGATGTGGTACATATATAAAATGGAATATTACTCAGCCAATAAAAGGAATGAAACTGGGTCATTTGTAGAGAAGTTGATGGATCTAGAGACTGTCATACAGAGTGAAGTAAGTCAGAAAGAGAAAAACAAATATTGTATATTAATGCCTATATGTGGAACCTAGAAAAATGGTACAGATGAACTGGTTTGCAGGGCAGACATAGAGACACAGAGGTAGAGAACAAACGTATGGACATGGAGACAAAGTGGGGGAAGCCATGGGGTGGTGGTGGTGGGATGAGTTGGGAGATTGGGATTGACCTGTATACATGTATATGCATAAAATAGATAACTAATAATAACCTACTGTATAAAAAAATAAATTAAATTAAATTTCAAAATTTTAAAAAATAAAATATAAAAATAAAACAGAAAAAAAGTTCTTCCATTCACACTGATGTGTTTATAAGAATGAATTATTTCCATGCTTATATCCATAAATACATAAAAGAGGAATAAAATCTAACTTGAACCAAAAAAGAAAAAAAAACTGAACCTAACATTTATACAGAGGAAAACACTACCAAGGCACTTGCTCCAGGGGTAAACAATTCTGAAATTGGTCAGAGGTGGGGAATCATCTCCCATACAGCCAGCAGCCCCGCCCGCCCACGCAAGGAGCGTCCTTATTGCAAAGCTGGGGGACCGTGCCGAGGCCTCTGTGAGGAAACGTGAGCTGAGCCCCAGGCCAGCTGCTGCTGAACTGTTCCCACCCTTCCCAGGTGAAACACCTGAATATGTACAAGGGCTTGAAAGCCTAGAGGAAGGGCCGTGGAGCCACACCAGCGACAGCACGCAGGCCAACTTGGTGCCTGCAGGTCAGCCAGGATGGTCCTGGCCACGGGTGCTCTTCTGGAAGCTTTCCTTTGCCCTGCCTGAGATACCCCTCCTGTCCCGGCCCCCACTACTTTTTTTTCCTTCCTCACCTCAGCCCGGAGAGATATTCCAGTGGAAGTTATGGGTGACACATCCTCTTCTTTACAGGTGGCAGCCTGGCAACTCCTGCCGAAAGTCCAGCAGAGCCCCACTCACACCGGGCCACCCACAAAGCCGTGGACCCTCACACCCTCCCACCAGCACAGCCCCGAGACTGCTGATGGGGCAGATAATATGCAGTCAGGCACAGCTGCAGGGGCTATTGCTGCCTGGAATGCTGTTTATATTGACCTCAACCCAGGCACACCTGGGGAAGGCTTGCCGGCAGGGTCAGGCTGCCCAGGTCAGCTAATCCTCAGCCCTCGGGGAATCACATTGCAGAAAATGGACCTCACTAAGACAGAATATTCGCCAAGGAAAAAAAGGACACAATGCCATTTGCAGCACCGTAGATGAGTCTCGAGGTAATCACGTGACTTGGAGTAAGTCAGAAAGTGAAAGACACATATCATATCATATCACTTATAGGTGTTACCTATAACTTGATACCAGGGCAGATATTTCCACGGAGAAGGGCAATCACAGATTCATTAAACAAACTTATGGTTCACCAAAGGAAAGGTGTGAGGATTGAATTCATTACGATATTGGGGTTAACAGACATATACAAACACAGTAGACGTATAGAATCACCAAAGACCTACGGAGTACCAAGAGAAGACTACTCAACATTCTGTCATAATGTACATGGGAAAAGGATCCCAGGAAGAACAGACATATGTATATGTGTAAAAGAACCACCTCTTGCACACCTACAACAAGCTAAACGTTGTACTCAAACTTGCTGTAATAAAAAATAAAAAATTAAATTAAAAACACGAACAAGAAGTAGTGAGACAAACTTGAGGGGCTTTCTCCTGGCACATTCCGTTCTACATTCCAATCCAGAACGCGACTTCCATTGAGGCTCTGCTGCCCTAGTAACCAGATTTGGTAAGGGAGAACTGCTGCCACCTTGTGGCCGTTTCACACAACAGCAGCTTTAATCCCAGCGCTAATGGTCAGTGGATATTCCAAATCATTACAGGCCTGTAAATGACACCTGCCCTGAAAACAAATCCTGGGGTCATATATCGACCAAAAAATTCAAAAGACGTCCATATTTCAAAACGACAGTTTCAAGAGGCATATTTCACGCACATTAGTGTTCTGCTTCTTTTGCTTGCTTTCTTTCTTTGTTAAAAAAACGGGAATGGAAAAAGGCAACCCTCAGAATGGGCGAAAACGTTCACAAACGAATCAATGGACAAAGGTTTAATCTCCAATATATATAAACAGCTCATGCAGCTTAATATTAATAAAACAAACAACCCAATACAAAAATGGGCAGAAGATCTAAAGAGACGTTTCTTCAAAGAAGACACAGAGATGGCCAAGACGCACATGAAAAGCTGCTCAACATCACTAATTATTAGAGAAATGCAAATCAAAACTACAATGAGGTAAGACCTCACACCTGTGAGAATCGGCATCATCAGATAATCTACAAACAACAAATTCTGGGGAGGGTGTGGACAAAAGGAACCCTCTTCCGCTATTGGTGGGAATGTAAATTGATACAGTCACTATGGAGAACAGTATGGAGGTTCCTTTCAAAAACTAAAAAGAGAATTACCATAGGATCCAGCAATCCCACTTCTGGGCATATACCCAGAGAAAACCATAAATCACAAAGACACATTCACCACAATGTTCATTGCAGCACTATTTACAATAGCCAGGTAATGGAAGCAACCTAAATGCCCACAGACAGACGAATGGATAAAGATGTGGTACATATATAAAATGGAATATTACTCAGCCAAAAAAAGGAATGAAACTGGGTCATTTGTAGAGAAGTTGATGGATCTAGAGACTGTCATACAGAGTGAAGTAAGTCAGAAAGAGAAAAACAAATATTGTATATTAATGCCTATATGTGGAACCTAGAAAAATGGTACAGATGAACTGGTTTGCAGGGCAGAAATAGAGACACAGAGGTAGAGAACAAACGTATGGACACAAAGTGGGGGAAGCCATGGGGTGGTGGTGGTGGGATGAGTTGGGAGATTGGGATTGACATGTATACATGTATATGCATAAAATAGATAACTAATAATAACCTACTGTATAAAAAAATAAATTAAATTAAATTTCAAAATTTTTAAAAATAAAATGTAAAAATAAAACAGAAAAAAAGTTCTTCCATTCACACTGATGTATTTATAAGAATGAATTATTTCCATGCTTATATCCATAAATACATAAAAGAGGAATAAAATCTAACTTGAACCAAAAAAGAAAAAATAACTGAACCTAACATTTATACAGAGGAAAACACTACCAAGGCACTTGCTCCAGTGGTAAACAATTCTGAAATTGGTCAGAGGTGGGGAATCATCTCCCATACAGCCAGCAGCCCCGCCCGCCCATGCAAGGAGCGTCCTTATTGCAAAGCTGGGGGACCGTGCCGAGGCCTCTGTGAGGAAACGTGAGCTGAGCCCCAGGCCAGCTGCTGCTGAACTGTTCCCACCCTTCCCAGGTGAAACACCTGAATATGTACAAGGGCTTGAAAGCCTAGAGGAAGGGCCGTGGAGCCACACCAGCGACAGCACGCAGGCCAACTTGGTGCCTGCAGGTCAGCCAGGATGGTCCTGGCCACGGGTGCTCTTCTGGAAGCTTTCCATTGCCCTGCCTGAGATACCCCTCCTGTCCCGGCCCCCACTACTTTTTTTCCTTCCTCACCTCAGCCCGGAGAGATATTCCAGTGGAAGTTATGGGTGACACATCCTCTTCTTTACAGGTGGCAGCCTGGCAACTCCTGCCGAAAGTCTAGCAGAGCCCCACTCACACCGGGCCACCCACAAAGCCGTGGACCCACACACCCTCCCACCAGCACAGCCCCGAGACTGCTGATGGGGCAGATAATATGCAGTCAGGCACAGCTGCAGGGGCTATTGCTGCCTGGAATGCTGTTTATATTGACCTCAACCCAGGCTCACCTGGGGAGGGCTTGCCGGCAGGGTCAGGCTGCCCAGGTCAGCTAATCCTCAGCCCTCGGGGAATCACATTGCAGAAAATGGACCTCGCTAAGACAGAATATTCGCCAAGGAAAAAAAGGACACAATGCCATTTGCAGCACCGTAGATGAGTCTCGAGGTAATCACTTGACTTGGAGTAAGTCAGAAAGTGAAAGACACATATCATATCATATCACTTATAGGTGTTACCTATAAATTGATACCAGGGCAGATATTTCCACGGAGAAGGGCAATCACAGATTCATTAAACAAACTTATGGTTCACCAAAGGAAAGGTGTGAGGATTGAATTCATTACGATATTGGGGTTAACAGACATATACAAACACAGTAGACGTATAGAATCACAAAGACCTACGGAGTACCAAGAGAAGACTACTCAACATTCTGTCATAACGTACATGGGAAAAGGATCCCAGGAAGAACAGACATATGTATATGTGTAAAAGAACCACCTCTTGCACACCTACAACAAGCTAAACGTTGTACTCAAACTTGCTGTAATAAAAAATAAAAAATTAAATTAAAAACACGAACAAGAAGTAGTGAGACAAACTTGAGGGGCTTTCTCCTGGCACATTCCGTTCTACATTCCAATCTAGAACGCGACTTCCATTGAGGCTCTGCTGCCCTAGTAACCAGATTTGGTAAGGGAGAACTGCTGCCACCTTGTGGCTGTTTCACACAACAGCAGCTTTAATCCCAGCGCTAATGGTCAGTGGATATTCCAAATCATTACAGGCCTGTAAATGACACCTGCCCTGAAAACAAATCCTGGGGTCATATAGCGACCAAAAAATTCAAAAGACGTCCATATTTCAAAACGACAGTTTCAAGAGGCATATTTCACGCACATTAGTGTTCTGCTTCTTTTGCTTGCTTGCTTTCTTTGTTAAAAAAACGGGAATGGAAAAAGGCAACCCTCAGAATGGGCGAAAACGTTCACAAACGAATCAATGGACAAAGGTTTAATCTCCAATATATATAAACAGCTCATGCAGCTTAATATTAATAAAACAAACAACCCAATACAAAAATGGGCAGAAGATCTAAAGAGACGTTTCTTCAAAGAAGACACAGAGATGGCCAAGACGCACATGAAAAGCTGCTCAACATCACTAATTATTAGAGAAATGCAAATCAAAACTACAATGAGGTAAGACCTCACACCTGTGAGAATCGGCATCATCAGATAATCTACAAACAACAAATTCTGGGGAGGGTGTGGACAAAAGGAACCCTCTTCCGCTATTGGTGGGAATGTAAATTGATACAGTCACTATGGAGAACAGTATGGAGGTTCCTTTCAAAAACTAAAAAGAGAATTACCATAGGATCCAGCAATCCCACTTCTGGGCATATACCCAGAGAAAACCATAAATCACAAAGACACATTCACCACAATGTTCATTGCAGCACTATTTACAATAGCCAGGTAATGGAAGCAACCTAAATGCCCACAGACAGACGAATGGATAAAGATGTGGTACATATATAAAATGGAATATTACTCAGCCAATAAAAGGAATGAAACTGGGTCATTTGTAGAGAAGTTGATGGATCTAGAGACTGTCATACAGAGTGAAGTAAGTCAGAAAGAGAAAAACAAATATTGTATATTAATGCCTATATGTGGAACCTAGAAAAATGGTACAGATGAACTGGTTTGCAGGGCAGACATAGAGACACAGAGGTAGAGAACAAACGTATGGACATGGAGACAAAGTGGGGGAAGCCATGGGGTGGTGGTGGTGGGATGAGTTGGGAGATTGGGATTGACCTGTATACATGTATATGCATAAAATAGATAACTAATAATAACCTACTGTATAAAAAAATAAATTAAATTAAATTTCAAAATTTTAAAAAATAAAATATAAAAATAAAACAGAAAAAAAGTTCTTCCATTCACACTGATGTGTTTATAAGAATGAATTATTTCCATGCTTATATCCATAAATACATAAAAGAGGAATAAAATCTAACTTGAACCAAAAAAGAAAAAAAAACTGAACCTAACATTTATACAGAGGAAAACACTACCAAGGCACTTGCTCCAGGGGTAAACAATTCTGAAATTGGTCAGAGGTGGGGAATCATCTCCCATACAGCCAGCAGCCCCGCCCGCCCACGCAAGGAGCGTCCTTATTGCAAAGCTGGGGGACCGTGCCGAGGCCTCTGTGAGGAAACGTGAGCTGAGCCCCAGGCCAGCTGCTGCTGAACTGTTCCCACCCTTCCCAGGTGAAACACCTGAATATGTACAAGGGCTTGAAAGCCTAGAGGAAGGGCCGTGGAGCCACACCAGCGACAGCACGCAGGCCAACTTGGTGCCTGCAGGTCAGCCAGGATGGTCCTGGCCACGGGTGCTCTTCTGGAAGCTTTCCTTTGCCCTGCCTGAGATACCCCTCCTGTCCCGGCCCCCACTACTTTTTTTTCCTTCCTCACCTCAGCCCGGAGAGATATTCCAGTGGAAGTTATGGGTGACACATCCTCTTCTTTACAGGTGGCAGCCTGGCAACTCCTGCCGAAAGTCCAGCAGAGCCCCACTCACACCGGGCCACCCACAAAGCCGTGGACCCTCACACCCTCCCACCAGCACAGCCCCGAGACTGCTGATGGGGCAGATAATATGCAGTCAGGCACAGCTGCAGGGGCTATTGCTGCCTGGAATGCTGTTTATATTGACCTCAACCCAGGCACACCTGGGGAAGGCTTGCCGGCAGGGTCAGGCTGCCCAGGTCAGCTAATCCTCAGCCCTCGGGGAATCACATTGCAGAAAATGGACCTCACTAAGACAGAATATTCGCCAAGGAAAAAAAGGACACAATGCCATTTGCAGCACCGTAGATGAGTCTCGAGGTAATCACGTGACTTGGAGTAAGTCAGAAAGTGAAAGACACATATCATATCATATCACTTATAGGTGTTACCTATAACTTGATACCAGGGCAGATATTTCCACGGAGAAGGGCAATCACAGATTCATTAAACAAACTTATGGTTCACCAAAGGAAAGGTGTGAGGATTGAATTCATTACGATATTGGGGTTAACAGACATATACAAACACAGTAGACGTATAGAATCACCAAAGACCTACGGAGTACCAAGAGAAGACTACTCAACATTCTGTCATAATGTACATGGGAAAAGGATCCCAGGAAGAACAGACATATGTATATGTGTAAAAGAACCACCTCTTGCACACCTACAACAAGCTAAACGTTGTACTCAAACTTGCTGTAATAAAAAATAAAAAATTAAATTAAAAACACGAACAAGAAGTAGTGAGACAAACTTGAGGGGCTTTCTCCTGGCACATTCCGTTCTACATTCCAATCCAGAACGCGACTTCCATTGAGGCTCTGCTGCCCTAGTAACCAGATTTGGTAAGGGAGAACTGCTGCCACCTTGTGGCCGTTTCACACAACAGCAGCTTTAATCCCAGCGCTAATGGTCAGTGGATATTCCAAATCATTACAGGCCTGTAAATGACACCTGCCCTGAAAACAAATCCTGGGGTCATATATCGACCAAAAAATTCAAAAGACGTCCATATTTCAAAACGACAGTTTCAAGAGGCATATTTCACGCACATTAGTGTTCTGCTTCTTTTGCTTGCTTTCTTTCTTTGTTAAAAAAACGGGAATGGAAAAAGGCAACCCTCAGAATGGGCGAAAACGTTCACAAACGAATCAATGGACAAAGGTTTAATCTCCAATATATATAAACAGCTCATGCAGCTTAATATTAATAAAACAAACAACCCAATACAAAAATGGGCAGAAGATCTAAAGAGACGTTTCTTCAAAGAAGACACAGAGATGGCCAAGACGCACATGAAAAGCTGCTCAACATCACTAATTATTAGAGAAATGCAAATCAAAACTACAATGAGGTAAGACCTCACACCTGTGAGAATCGGCATCATCAGATAATCTACAAACAACAAATTCTGGGGAGGGTGTGGACAAAAGGAACCCTCTTCCGCTATTGGTGGGAATGTAAATTGATACAGTCACTATGGAGAACAGTATGGAGGTTCCTTTCAAAAACTAAAAAGAGAATTACCATAGGATCCAGCAATCCCACTTCTGGGCATATACCCAGAGAAAACCATAAATCACAAAGACACATTCACCACAATGTTCATTGCAGCACTATTTACAATAGCCAGGTAATGGAAGCAACCTAAATGCCCACAGACAGACGAATGGATAAAGATGTGGTACATATATAAAATGGAATATTACTCAGCCAAAAAAAGGAATGAAACTGGGTCATTTGTAGAGAAGTTGATGGATCTAGAGACTGTCATACAGAGTGAAGTAAGTCAGAAAGAGAAAAACAAATATTGTATATTAATGCCTATATGTGGAACCTAGAAAAATGGTACAGATGAACTGGTTTGCAGGGCAGAAATAGAGACACAGAGGTAGAGAACAAACGTATGGACACAAAGTGGGGGAAGCCATGGGGTGGTGGTGGTGGGATGAGTTGGGAGATTGGGATTGACATGTATACATGTATATGCATAAAATAGATAACTAATAATAACCTACTGTATAAAAAAATAAATTAAATTAAATTTCAAAATTTTTAAAAATAAAATGTAAAAATAAAACAGAAAAAATGTTCTTCCATTCACACTGATGTATTTATAAGAATGAATTATTTCCATGCTTATATCCATAAATACATAAAAGAGGAATAAAATCTAACTTGAACCAAAAAAGAAAAAATAACTGAACCTAACATTTATACAGAGGAAAACACTACCAAGGCACTTGCTCCAGTGGTAAACAATTCTGAAATTGGTCAGAGGTGGGGAATCATCTCCCATACAGCCAGCAGCCCCGCCCGCCCATGCAAGGAGCGTCCTTATTGCAAAGCTGGGGGACCGTGCCGAGGCCTCTGTGAGGAAACGTGAGCTGAGCCCCAGGCCAGCTGCTGCTGAACTGTTCCCACCCTTCCCAGGTGAAACACCTGAATATGTACAAGGGCTTGAAAGCCTAGAGGAAGGGCCGTGGAGCCACACCAGCGACAGCACGCAGGCCAACTTGGTGCCTGCAGGTCAGCCAGGATGGTCCTGGCCACGGGTGCTCTTCTGGAAGCTTTCCATTGCCCTGCCTGAGATACCCCTCCTGTCCCGGCCCCCACTACTTTTTTTCCTTCCTCACCTCAGCCCGGAGAGATATTCCAGTGGAAGTTATGGGTGACACATCCTCTTCTTTACAGGTGGCAGCCTGGCAACTCCTGCCGAAAGTCTAGCAGAGCCCCACTCACACCGGGCCACCCACAAAGCCGTGGACCCACACACCCTCCCACCAGCACAGCCCCGAGACTGCTGATGGGGCAGATAATATGCAGTCAGGCACAGCTGCAGGGGCTATTGCTGCCTGGAATGCTGTTTATATTGACCTCAACCCAGGCTCACCTGGGGAGGGCTTGCCGGCAGGGTCAGGCTGCCCAGGTCAGCTAATCCTCAGCCCTCGGGGAATCACATTGCAGAAAATGGACCTCGCTAAGACAGAATATTCGCCAAGGAAAAAAAGGACACAATGCCATTTGCAGCACCGTAGATGAGTCTCGAGGTAATCACTTGACTTGGAGTAAGTCAGAAAGTGAAAGACACATATCATATCATATCACTTATAGGTGTTACCTATAAATTGATACCAGGGCAGATATTTCCACGGAGAAGGGCAATCACAGATTCATTAAACAAACTTATGGTTCACCAAAGGAAAGGTGTGAGGATTGAATTCATTACGATATTGGGGTTAACAGACATATACAAACACAGTAGACGTATAGAATCACAAAGACCTACGGAGTACCAAGAGAAGACTACTCAACATTCTGTCATAACGTACATGGGAAAAGGATCCCAGGAAGAACAGACATATGTATATGTGTAAAAGAACCACCTCTTGCACACCTACAACAAGCTAAACGTTGTACTCAAACTTGCTGTAATAAAAAATAAAAAATTAAATTAAAAACACGAACAAGAAGTAGTGAGACAAACTTGAGGGGCTTTCTCCTGGCACATTCCGTTCTACATTCCAATCTAGAACGCGACTTCCATTGAGGCTCTGCTGCCCTAGTAACCAGATTTGGTAAGGGAGAACTGCTGCCACCTTGTGGCTGTTTCACACAACAGCAGCTTTAATCCCAGCGCTAATGGTCAGTGGATATTCCAAATCATTACAGGCCTGTAAATGACACCTGCCCTGAAAACAAATCCTGGGGTCATATAGCGACCAAAAAATTCAAAAGACGTCCATATTTCAAAACGACAGTTTCAAGAGGCATATTTCACGCACATTAGTGTTCTGCTTCTTTTGCTTGCTTGCTTTCTTTGTTAAAAAAACGGGAATGGAAAAAGGCAACCCTCAGAATGGGCGAAAACGTTCACAAACGAATCAATGGACAAAGGTTTAATCTCCAATATATATAAACAGCTCATGCAGCTTAATATTAATAAAACAAACAACCCAATACAAAAATGGGCAGAAGATCTAAAGAGACGTTTCTTCAAAGAAGACACAGAGATGGCCAAGACGCACATGAAAAGCTGCTCAACATCACTAATTATTAGAGAAATGCAAATCAAAACTACAATGAGGTAAGACCTCACACCTGTGAGAATCGGCATCATCAGATAATCTACAAACAACAAATTCTGGGGAGGGTGTGGACAAAAGGAACCCTCTTCCGCTATTGGTGGGAATGTAAATTGATACAGTCACTATGGAGAACAGTATGGAGGTTCCTTTCAAAAACTAAAAAGAGAATTACCATAGGATCCAGCAATCCCACTTCTGGGCATATACCCAGAGAAAACCATAAATCACAAAGACACATTCACCACAATGTTCATTGCAGCACTATTTACAATAGCCAGGTAATGGAAGCAACCTAAATGCCCACAGACAGACGAATGGATAAAGATGTGGTACATATATAAAATGGAATATTACTCAGCCAAAAAAAGGAATGAAACTGGGTCATTTGTAGAGAAGTTGATGGATCTAGAGACTGTCATACAGAGTGAAGTAAGTCAGAAAGAGAAAAACAAATATTGTATATTAATGCCTATATGTGGAACCTAGAAAAATGGTACAGATGAACTGGTTTGCAGGGCAGAAATAGAGACACAGAGGTAGAGAAGAAACGTATGGACATGGACACAAAGTGGGGGAAGCCATGGGGTGGTGGTGGTGGGATGAGTTGGGAGATTGGGATTGACCTGTATACATGTATATGCATAAAATAGATAACTAATAATAACCTACTGTATAGAAAAATAAATTAAATTAAATTTCAAAATTTTTAAAAATAAAATGTAAAAATAAAACAGAAAAAAAAGTTCTTCCATTCACACTGATGTATTTATAAGAATGAATTATTTCCATGCTTATATCCATAAATACATAAAAGAGGAATAAAATCTAACTTGAACCAAAAAAGAAAAAAAAAACTGAACCTAACATTTATACAGAGGAAAACACTACCAAGGCACTTGCTCCAGTGGTAAACAATTCTGAAATTGGTCAGAGGTGGGGAATCATCTCCCATACAGCCAGCAGCCCCGCCCGCCCACGCAAGGAGCGTCCTTATTGCAAAGCTGGGGGACCGTGCCGAGGCCTCTGTGAGGAAACGTGAGCTGAGCCCCAGGCCAGCTGCTGCTGAACTGTTCCCACCCTTCCCAGGTGAAACACCTGAATATGTACAAGGGCTTGAAAGCCTAGAGGAAGGGCCGTGGAGCCACACCAGCGACAGCACGCAGGCCAACTTGGTGCCTGCAGGTCAGCCAGGATGGTCCTGGCCACGGGCGCTCTTCTGGAAGCTTTCCATTGCCCTGCCTGAGATACCCCTCCTGTCCCGGCCCCCACTCCTTTTTTTCCTTCCTCATCTCAGCCCGGAGAGATATTCCAGTGGAAGTTATGGGTGACACATCCTCTTCTTTACAGGTGGCAGCCTGGCAACTCCTGCCGAAAGTCCAGCAGAGCCCCACTCACACCGGGCCCCCCACAAAGCCGTGGACCCTCACACCCTCCCACCAGCACAGCCCCGAGACTGCTGACGGGGCAGAGAATATGGAGTCAGGCACAGCTGCAGGGGCTATTGCTGCCTGGAGTGCTGTTTATATTGACCTCAACCCAGGCACACCTGGGGAGGGCTTGCCGGCAGGGTCAGGCTGCCCAGGTCAGCTAATCCTCAGCCCTCAGGGAATCACATTGCAGAAAATGGACCTCGCTAAGACAGAATATTCGCCAAGGAAAAAAAGGACACAATGCCATTTGCAACACCGTAGATGAGTCTTGAGGTAATCACGTGACTTGGAGTAAGTCAGAAAGTGAAAGACTCATATCATATCATATCACTTATAGGTGTTACCTATAAATTGATACCAGGGCAGATATTTCCACGGAGAAGGGCAATCACAGATTCATTAAACAAACTTATGGTTCACCAAAGGAAAGGTGTGAGGATTGAATTCATTACGATATTGGGGTTAACAGACATATACAAACACAGTAGACGTATATAATCACCAAAGACCTACGGAGTACCAAGAGAAGACTACTCAACATTCTGTCATAACGTACATGGGAAAAGGATCCCAGGAAGAACAGACATATGTATATGTGTAAAAGAACCACCTCTTGCACACCTACAACAAGCTATACGTTGTACTCAAACTTGCTGTAATAAAAAATAAAAAATAAAATTAAAAACACGAACAAGAAGTAGTGAGACAAACTTGAGGGGCTTTCTCCTGGCACATTCCGTTCTACATTCCAATCTAGAACGCGACTTCCATTGAGGCTCTACTGCCCTAGTAACCAGATTTGGTAAGGGAGAACTGCTGCCACATTGTGGCCGTTTCACACAACAGCAGCTTTAATCCCAGCGCTAATGGTCAGTGGATATTCCAAATCATTACAGGCCTGTAAATGACACCTGCCCTGAAAACAAATCCTGGGGTCATATATCGACCAAAAAATTCAAAAGACGTCCATATTTCAAAACGACAGTTTCAAGAGGCATATTTCACGCACATTAGTGTTCTGCTTCTTTTGCTTGCTTTCTTTCTTTGTTAAAAAAACGGGAATTGAAAAAGGCAACCCTCAGAATGGGCGAAAACGTTCACAAAGGAATCAATGGACAAAGGTTTAATCTCCAATATATATAAACAGCTCATGCAGCTTAATATTAATAAAACAAACAACCCAATACAAAAATGGGCAGAAGATCTAAAGAGACGTTTCTTCAAAGAAGACACAGAGATGGCCAAGACGCACATGAAAAGCTGCTCAACATCACTAATTATTAGAGAAATGCAAATCAAAACTACAATGAGGTAAGACCTCACACCTGTGAGAATCGGCATCATCAGATAATCTACAAACAACAAATTCTGGGGAGGGTGTGGACAAAAGGAACCCTCTTCCGCTATTGGTGGGAATGTAAATTGATACAGTCACTATGGAGAACAGTATGGAGGTTCCTTTCAAAAACTAAAAAGAGAATTACCATAGGATCCAGCAATCCCACTTCTGGGCATATACCCAGAGAAAACCATAAATCACAAAGACACATTCACCACAATGTTCATTGCAGCACTATTTACAATAGCCAGGTAATGGAAGCAACCTAAATGCCCACAGACAGACGAATGGATAAAGATGTGGTACATATATAAAATGGAATATTACTCAGCCAAAAAAAGGAATGAAACTGGGTCATTTGTAGAGAAGTTGATGGATCTAGAGACTGTCATACAGAGTGAAGTAAGTCAGAAAGAGAAAAACAAATATTGTATATTAATGCCTATATGTGGAACCTAGAAAAATGGTACAGATGAACTGGTTTGCAGGGCAGAAATAGAGACACAGAGGTAGAGAACAAACGTATGGACATGGACACAAAGTGGGGGAAGCCAAGGGGTGGTGGTGGTGGGGTGAGTTGGGAGATTGGGATTGACCTGTATACATGTATATGCATAAAATAGATAACTAATAATAACCTACTGTATAGAAAAATAAATTAAATTAAATTTCAAAATTTTTAAAAATAAAATGTAAAAATAAAACAGAAAAAAAGTTCTTCCATTCACACTGATGTGTTTATAAGAATGAATTATTTCCATGCTTATATCCATAAATACATAAAAGAGGAATAAAATCTAACTTGAACCAAAAAAGAAAAAAAACTGAACCTAACATTTATACAGAGGAAAACACTACCAAGGCACTTGCTCCAGTGGTAAACAATTCTGAAATTGGTCAGAGGTGGGGAATCATCTCCCATACAGCCAGCAGCCCCGCCCGCCCACGCAAGGAGCGTCCTTATTGCAAAGCTGGGGGACCGTGCCGAGGCCTCTGTGAGGAAACGTGAGCTGAGCCCCAGGCCAGCTGCTGCTGAACTCTTCCCACCCTTCCCAGGTGAAACACCTGAACATGTACAAGGGCTTGAAAGCCTAGAGGAAGGGCCGTGGAGCCACACCAGCGACAGCACGCAGGCCAACTTGGTGCCTGCAGGTCAGCCAGGATGGTCCTGGCCACGGGCGCTCTTCTGGAAGCTTTCCATTGCCCTGCCTGAGATACCCCTCCTGTCCCGGCCCCCACTCCTTTTTTTCCTTCCTCACCTCAGCCCGGAGAGATATTCCAGTGGAAGTTATGGGTGACACATCCTCTTCTTTACAGGTGGCAGCCTGGCAACTCCTGCCGAAAGTCCAGCAGAGCCCCACTCACACCGGGCCCCCCACAAAGCCGTGGACCCTCACTCCCTCCCACCAGCACAGCCCCGAGACTGCTGACGGGGCAGAGAATATGCAGTCAGGCACAGCTGCAGGGGCTATTGCTGCCTGGAGTGCTGTTTATATTGACCTCAACCCAGGCACACCTGGGGAGGGCTTGCCGGCAGGGTCAGGCTGCCCAGGTCAGCTAATCCTCAGCCATCGGGGAATCACATTGCAGAAAATGGACCTCGCTAAGACAGAATATTCGCCAAGGAAAAAAAGGACACAATGCCATTTGCAGCACCGTAGATGAGTCTCGAGGTAATCACGTGACTTGGAGTAAGTCAGAAAGTGAAAGACACATATCATATCATATCACTTATAGGTGTTACATATAAATTGATACCAGGGCAGATATTTCCACGGAGAAGGGCAATCACAGATTCATTAAACAAACTTATGGTTCACCAAAGGAAAGGTGTGAGGATTGAATTCATTACGATATTGGGGTTAACAGACATATACAAACACAGTAGACATATAGAATCACCAAAGACCTACGGAGTACCAAGAGAAGACTACTCAACATTCTGTCATAACGTACATGGGAAAAGGATCCCAGGAAGAACAGACATATGTATATGTGTAAAAGAACGACCTCTTGCACACCTACAACAAGCTAAACGTTGTACTCAAACTTGCTGTAATAAAAAATAAAAAATTAAATTAAAAACACGAACAAGAAGTAGTGAGACAAACTTGAGGGGCTTTCTCCTGGCACATTCCGTTCTACATTCCAATCTAGAACGCGACTTCCTTTGAGGCTCTGCTGCCCTAGTAACCAGATTTGGTAAGGGAGAACTGCTGCCACCTTGTGGCCGTTTCACACAACAGCAGCTTTAATCCCAGCGCTAATGGTCAGTGGATATTCCAAATCATTACAGGCCTGTAAATGACACCTGCCCTGAAAACATATCCTGGGGTCATATATCGACCAAAAAATTCAAAAGACGTCCATATTTCAAAACGACAGTTTCAAGAGGCATATTTCACGCACATTAGTGTTCTGCTTCTTTTGCTTGCTTTCTTTCTTTGTTAAAAAAACGGGAATGGATAAAGGCAACCCTCAGAATGGGCGAAAACGTTCACAAACGAATCAATGGACAAAGGTTTAATCTCCAATATATATAAACAGCTCATGCAGCTTAATATTAATAAAACAAACAACCCAATACAAAAATGGGCAGAAGATCTAAAGAGACGTTTCTTCAAAGAAGACACAGAGATGGCCAAGACGCACATGAAAAGCTGCTCAACATCACTAATTATTAGAGAAATGCAAATCAAAACTACAATGAGGTAAGACCTCACACCTGTGAGAATCGGCATCATCAGATAATCTACAAACAACAAATTCTGGGGAGGGTGTGGACAAAAGGAACCCTCTTCCGCTATTGGTGGGAATGTAAATTGATACAGTCACTATGGAGAACAGTATGGAGGTTCCTTTCAAAAACTAAAAAGAGAATTACCATAGGATCCAGCAATCCCACTTCTGGGCATATACCCAGAGAAAACCATAAATCACAAAGACACATTCACCACAATGTTCATTGCAGCACTATTTACAATAGCCAGGTAATGGAAGCAACCTAAATGCCCACAGACAGACGAATGGATAAAGATGTGGTACATATATAAAATGGAATATTACTCAGCCAAAAAAAGGAATGAAACTGGGTCATTTGTAGAGAAGTTGATGGATCTAGAGACTGTCATACAGAGTGAAGTAAGTCAGAAAGAGAAAAACAAATATTGTATATTAATGCCTATATGTGGAACCTAGAAAAATGGTACAGATGAACTGGTTTGCAGGGCAGAAATAGAGACACAGAGGTAGAGAACAAACGTATGGACATGGACACAAAGTGGGGGAAGCCAAGGGGTGGTGGTGGTGGGGTGAGTTGGGAGATTGGGATTGACCTGTATACATGTATATGCATAAAATAGATAACTAATAATAACCTACTGTATAAAAAAATAAATTAAATTAAATTTCAAAATTTTTAAAAATAAAATGTAAAAATAAAACAGAAAAAATGTTCTTCCATTCACACTGATGTATTTATAAAAATGAATTATTTCCTTGCTTATATCTATAAATACATAAAAGAGGAATAAAATCTAACTTGAACCAAAAAAGAAAAAATAAACTGAACCTAACATTTATACAGAGGAAAACACTACCAAGGCACTTGCTCCAGTGGTAAACAATTCTGAAATTGGTCAGAGGTGGGGAATCATCTCCCATACAGCCAGCAGCCCCGCCCGCCCACGCATGGAGCGTCCTTATTGCAAAGCTGGGGGACCGTGCCGAGGCCTCTGTGAGTAAACGTGAGCTGTGCCCCAGGCCAGCTGCTGCTGAACTCTTCCCACCCTTCCCAGGTGAAACACCTGAATATGTACAAGGGCTTGAAACCCTAGAGGAAGGGCCGTGGAGCCACACCAGCGACAGCACGCAGGCCAACTTGGTGCCTGCAGGTCAGCCAGGATGGTCCTGGCCACGGGCGCTCTTCTGGAAGCTTTCCATTGCCCTGCCTGAGATACCCCTCCTGTCCCGGCCCCCACTCCTTTTTTTCCTTCCTCACCTCAGCCCGGAGAAATATTCCAGTGGAAGTTATGGGTGACACATCCTCTTCTTTACAGGTGGCAGCCTGGCAACTCCTGCCGAAAGTCCAGCAGAGCCCCACTCACACCGGGCCCCCCACAAAGCCGTGGACCCTCACACCCTCCCACCAGCACAGCCCCGAGACTGCTGACGGGGCAGAGAATATGGAGTCAGGCACAGCTGCAGGGGCTATTGCTGCCTGGAGTGCTGTTTATATTGACCTCAACCAAGGCACACCTGGGGAGGGCTTGCCGGCAGGGTCAGGCTGCCCAGGTCAGCTAATCCTCAGCCCTCGGGGAATCACATTGCAGAAAATGGACCTCGCTAAGACAGAATATTCGCCAAGGAAAAAAAGGACACAATGCCATTTGCAACACTGTAGATGAGTCTCGAGGTAATCACGTGACTTGGAGTAAGTCAGAAAGTGAAAGACACATATCATATCATATCACTTATAGGTGTTACCTATAAATTGATACCAGGGCAGATATTTCCACGGAGAAGGGCAATCACAGACTCATTAAACAAACTTATGGTTCACCAAAGGAAAGGTGTGAGGATTGAATTCATTACGATATTGGGGTTAACAGACATATACAAACACAGTAGACGTATAGAATCACCAAAGACCTACGGAGTACCAAGAGAAGACTACTCAACATTCTGTCATAACGTACATGGGAAAAGGATCCCAGGAAGAACAGACATATGTATATGTGTAAAAGAACCACCTCTTGCACACCTACAACAAGCTAAACGTTGTACTCAAACTTGCTGTAATAAAAAATAAAAAATTAAATTAAAAACACGAACAAGAAGTAGTGAGACAAACTTGAGGGGCTTTCTCCTGGCACATTCCGTTCTACATTCCAATCTAGAACGCGACTTCCACTGAGGCTCTGCTGCCCTAGTAACCAGATTTGGTAAGGGAGAACTGCTGCCACCTTGTGGCCGTTTCACACAACAGCAGCTTTAATCCCAGCGCTAATGGTCAGTGGATATTCCAAATCATTACAGGCCTGTAAATGACACCTGCCCTGAAAACATATCCTGGGGTCATATATCGACCAAAAAATTCCAAAGACGTCCATATTTCAAAACGACAGTTTCAAGAGGCATATTTCACGCACATTAGTGTTCTGCTTCTTTTGCTTGCTTTCTTTCTTTGTTAAAAAAACGGGAATGGAAAAAGGCAACCCTCAGAATGGGCGAAAACGTTCACAAACGAATCAATGGACAAAGGTTTAATCTCCAATATATATAAACAGCTCATGCAGCTTAATATTAGTAAAACAAACAACCCAATACAAAAATGGGCAGAAGATCTAAAGAGACGTTTCTTCAAAGAAGACACAGAGATGGCCAAGACGCACATGAAAAGCTGCTCAACATCACTAATTATTAGAGAAATGCAAATCAAAACTACAATGAGGTAAGACCTCACACCTGTGAGAATCGGCATCATCAGATAATCTACAAACAACAAATTCTGGGGAGGGTGTGGACAAAAGGAACCCTCTTCCGCTATTGGTGGGAATGTAAATTGATACAGTCACTATGGAGAACAGTATGGAGGTTCCTTTCAAAAACTAAAAAGAGAATTACCATAGGATCCAGCAATCCCACTTCTGGGCATATACCCAGAGAAAACCATAAATCACAAAGACACATTCACCACAATGTTCATTGCAGCACTATTTACAATAGCCAGGTAATGGAAGCAACCTAAATGCCCACAGACAGCCGAATGGATAAAGATGTGGTACATATATAAAATGGAATATTACTCAGCCAAAAAAAGGAATGAAACTGGGTCATTTGTAGAGAAGTTGATGGATGTAGAGACTGTCATACAGAGTGAAGTAAGTCAGAAAGAGAAAAAGAAATATTGTATATTAATGCCTATATGTGGAACCTAGAAAAATGGTACAGATGAACTGGTTTGCAGGGCAGAAATAGAGACACAGAGGTAGAGAACAAACGTATGGACATGGACACAAAGTGGGGGAAGCCATGGGGTGGTGGTGGTGGGATGAGTTGGGAGATTGGGATTGACCTGTATACATGTATATGCATAAAATAGATAACTAATAATAACCTACTGTATAAAAAAATAAATTAAATTAAATTTCAAAATTTTTAAAAATAAAATGTAAAAATAAAACAGAAAAAAATTTCTTCCATTCACACTGATGTATTTATAAGAATGAATTATTTCCATGCTTATATCCATAAATACATAAAAGAGGAATAATATCTAACTTGAACCAAAAAAGAAAAAAAAAACTGAAGCTAACATTTATACAGAAGAAAACACTACCAAGGCACTTGCTCCAGTGGTAAACAATTGTGAAATTGGTCAGAGGTGGGGAATCATCTCCCATACAGCCAGCAGCCCCGCCCGCCCACGCATGGAGCGTCCTTATTGCAAAGCTGGGGGACCGTGCCGAGGCCTCTGTGAGTAAACGTGAGCTGAGCCCCAGGCCAGCTGCTGCTGAACTGTTCCCACCCTTCCCAGGTGAAACACCTGAATATGTACAAGGGCTTGAAAGCCTAGAGGAAGGGCCGTGGAGCCACACCAGCGACAGCATGCAGGCCAACTTGGTGCCTGCAGGTCAGCCAGGATGGTCCTGGCCACGGGCGCTCTTCTGGAAGCTTTCCATTGCCCTGCCTGAGATACCCCTCCTGTCCCGGCCCCCACTCCTTTTTTTCCTTCCTCACCTCAGCCCGGAGAGATATTCCAGTGGAAGTTTGGGTGACACATCCTCTTCTTTACAGGTGGCAGCCTGGCAACTCCTGCCGAAAGTCCAGCAGAGCCCCACTCACACCGGGCCCCCCACAAAGCCGTGGACCCTCACACCCTCCCAGCAGCACAGCCCCGAGACTGCTGACGGGGCAGAGAATATGGAGTCAGGCACAGCTGCAGGGGCTATTGCTGCCTGGAGTGCTGTTTATATTGACCTCAACCCAGGCACACCTGGGGAGGGCTTGCCGGCAGGGTCAGGCTGCCCAGGTCAGCTAATCCTCAGCCCTCAGGGAATCACATTGCAGAAAATGGACCTCGCTAAGACAGAATATTCGCCAAGGATAAAAAGGACACAATGCCATTTGCAGCACCGTAGATGAGTCTCGAGGTAATCACGTGACTTGGAGTAAGTCAGAAAGTGAAAGACATATCATATCATATCACTTATAGGTGTTACCTATAAATTGATACCAGGGCAGATATTTCCACGGAGAAGGGCAATCACAGATTCATTAAACAAACTTATGGTTCACCAAAGGAAAGGTGTGAGGATTGACTTCATTACGATATTGGGGTTAACAGACATATACAAACACAGTAGACGTATATAATCACCAAAGACCTACGGAGTACCAAGAGAAGACTACTCAACATTCTGTCATAACGTACATGGGAAAAGGATCCCAGGAAGAACAGACATATGTATATGTGTAAAAGAACCACCTCTTGCACACCTACAACAAGCTAAACGTTGTACTCAAACTTGCTGTAATAAAAAATAAAAAATTAAATTAAAAACACGAACAAGAAGTAGTGAGACAAACTTGAGGGGCTTTCTCCTGGCACATTCCGTTCTACATTCCAATCTAGAACGCGACTTCCATTGAGGCACTGCTGCCCTAGTAACCAGATTTGGTAAGGGAGAACTGCTGCCACCTTGTGGCCGTTTCCCGCAACAGCAGCTTTAATCCCAGCGCTAATGGTCAGTGGATATTCCAAATCATTACAGGCCTGTAAAAGACACCTGCCTTGAAAATATATCCTGGGGTCATATATCGACCAAAAAATTCAAAAGACGTCCATATTTCAAAACGACAGTTTCAAGAGGCATATTTCACGCACATTAGTGTTCTGCTTCTTTTGCTTGCTTTCTTTCTTTGTTAAAAAAACGGGAATGGAAAAAGGCAACCCTCAGAATGGGCGAAAACGTTCACAAACGAATCAATGGACAAAGGTTTAATCTCCAATATATATAAACAGCTCATGCAGCTTAATATTAATAAAACAAACAACCCAATACAAAAATGGGCAGAAGATCTAAAGAGACGTTTCTTCAAAGAAGACACAGAGATGGCCAAGACGCACATAAAAAGCTGCTCAACATCACTAATTATTAGAGAAATGCAAATCAAAACTACAATGAGGTAAGACCTCACACCTGTGAGAATCGGCATCATCAGATAATCTACAAACCACAAATACTGGGGAGGGTGTGGACAAAAGGAACCCTCTTCCGCTATTGGTGGGAATGTAAATTGATACAGTCACTATGGAGAACAGTATGGAGGTTCCTTTCAAAAACTAAAAAGAGAATTACCATAGGATCCAGCAATCCCACTTCTGGGCATATACCCAGAGAAAACCATAAATCACAAAGACACATTCACCACAATGTTCATTGCAGCACTATTTACAATAGCCAGGTAATGGAAGCAACCTAAATGCCCACAGACAGACGAATGGATAAAGATGTGGTACATATATAAAATGGAATATTACTCAGCCAAAAAAAGTAATGAAACTGGGTCATTTGTAGAGAAGTAGATGGATCTAGAGACTGTCATACAGAGTGAAGTAAGTCAGAAAGAGAAAAACAAATATTGTATATTAATGCCTATATGTGGAACCTAGAAAAATGGTACAGATGAACTGGTTTGCAGGGCAGAAAGATAGACACAGAGGTAGAGAACAAACGTATGGACACAAAGTGGGGGAAGCCATTGGGTGGTGGTGGTGGGATGAGTTGGGAGATTGGGATTGACCTGTATACATGTATATGCATAAAATAGATAACTAATAATAACCTACTGTATAAAAAAATAAATTAAATTAAATTTCAAAATTTTTAAAAATAAAATGTAAAAATAAAACAGAAAAAAAGTTCTTCCATTCACACTGATGTATTTATAAGAATGAATTATTTCCATGCTTATATCCATAAATACATAAAAGAGGAATAAAATCTAACTTGAACCAAAAAAGAAAATAAAAACTGAAGCTAACATTTATACAGAGGAAAACACTACCAAGGCACTTGCTCCAGTGGTAAACAATTCTGAAATTGGTCAGAGGTGGGGAATCATCTCCCATACAGCCAGCAGGCCCGCCCGCCCACGCAAGGAGCGTCCTTATTGCAAAGCTGGGGGACCGTGCCGAGGCCTCTGTGAGTAAACGTGAGCTGAGCCCCAGGCCAGCTGCTGCTGAACTCTTCCCACCCTTCCCAGGTGAAACACCTGAATATGTACAAGGGCTTGAAAGCCTAGAGGAAGGGCCGTGGAGCCACACCAGCGACAGCACGCAGGCCAACTTGGTGCCTGCAGTTCAGCCAGGATGGTCCTGGCCACGGGCGCTCTTCTGGAAGCTTTCCATTGCCCTGCCTGAGATACCCCTCCTGTCCCGGCCCCCACTCCTTTTTTTCATTCCTCACCTCAGCCCGGAGAGATATTCCAGTGGAAGTTATGGGTGACACATCCTCTTCTTTACAGGTGGCAGCCTGGCAACTCCTGCCGAAAGTCCAGCAGAGCCCCACACACACCGGGCCCCCCACAAAGCCGTGGACCCTCACACCCTCCCAGCAGCACAGCCCCGAGACTGCTGACGGGGCAGAGAATATGGAGTCAGGCACAGCTGCAGGGGCTATTGCTGCCTGGAGTGCTGTTTATATTGACCTCAACCCAGGCAAACCTGGGGAGGGCTTGCCGGCAGGGTCAGGCTGCCCAGGTCAGCTAATCCTCAGCCCTCAGGGAATCACATTGCAGAAAATGGACCTCGCTAAGACAGAATATTCGCCAAGGAAAAAAAGGACACAATGCCATTTGCAGCACCGTAGATGAGTCTCGAGTTAATCACGTGACTTGGAGTAAGTCAGAAAGTGAAAGACATATCATATCATATCACTTATAGGTGTTACCTATAAATTGATACCAGGGCAGATATTTCCACGGAGAAGGGCAATCACAGATTCATTAAACAAACTTATGGTTCACCAAAGGAAAGGTGTGAGAATTGAATTCATTACGATATTGGGGTTAACAGACATATACAAACACAGTAGACGTATATAATCACCAAAGACCTACGGAGTACCAAGAGAAGACTACTCAACATTCTGTCATAACGTACATGGGAAAAGGATCCCAGGAAGAACAGACATATGTATATGTGTAAAAGAACCACCTCTTGCACACCTACAACAAGCTAAACGTTGTACTCAAATTGCTGTAATAAAAAATAAAAAATTAAATTAAAAACACGAACAAGAAGTAGTGAGACAAACTTGAGGGGCTTCCTCCTGGCACATTCCGTTCTACATTCCAATCTAGAACGCGACTTCCATTGAGGCACTGCTGCCCTAGTAACCAGATTTGGTAAGGGAGAACTGCTGCCACCTTGTGGCCGTTTCACGCAACAGCAGCTTTAATCCCAGCGCTAATGGTCAGTGGATATTCCAAATCATTACAGGCCTGTAAATGACACCTGCTCTGAAAATATATCCTGGGGTCATATATCGACCAAAAAATTCAAAAGACGTCCATATTTCAAAACGACAGTTTCAAGAGGCATATTTCACGCACATTAGTGTTCTGCTTCTTTTGCTTGCTTTCTTCCTTTGTTAAAAAAACGGGAATGGAAAAAGGCAACCCTCAGAATGCGCGAAAACGTTCACAAACGAATCAATGGACAAAGTTTTAATCTCCAATATATATAAACAGCTCATGCAGCTTAATATTAATAAAACAAACAACCCAATACAAAAATGGGCAGAAGATCTAAAGAGACGTTTCTTCAAAGAAGACACAGAGATGGCCAAGACGCACATAAAAAGCTGCTCAACATCACTAATTATTAGAGAAATGCAAATCAAAACTACAATGAGGTAAGACCTCACACCTGTGAGAATCGGCATCATCAGATAATCTACAAACAACAAATTCTGGGGAGGGTGTGGACAAAAGGAACCCTCTTCCGCTATTGGTGGGAATGTAAATTGATACAGTCACTATGGAGAACAGTATGGAGGTTCCTTTAAAAAACTAAAAAGAGAATTACCATAGGATCCAGCAATCCCACTTCTGGGCATATACCCAGAGAAAACCATAAATCACAAAGACACATTCACCACAATGTTCATTGCAGCACTATTTACAATAGCCAGGTAATGGAAGCAACCTAAATGCCCACAGACAGACGAATGGATAAAGATGTGGTACATATATAAAATGGAATATTACTCAGCCAAAAAAAGGAATGAAACTGGGTCATTTGTAGAGAAGTTGATGGATCTAGAGACTGTCATACAGAGTGAAGTAAGTCAGAAAGAGAAAAACAAATATTGTATATTAATGCCTATATGTGGAACCTAGAAAAATGGTACAGATGAACTGGTTTGCAGGGCAGAAAGAGAGACACAGAGGTAGAGAACAAACGTATGGACACAAAGTGGGGGAAGCCATGGGGTGGTGGTGGTGGGATGAGTTGGGAGATTGGGATTGACCTGTATACATGTATATGCATAAAATAGATAACTAATAATAACCTACTGTATAAAAAAATAAATTAAATTAAATTTCAAAATTTTTAAAAATAAAATGTAAAAATAAAACAGAAAAAAAGTTCTTCCATTCACACTGATGTATTTATAAGAATGAATTATTTCCATGCTTATATCCATAAATACATAAAAGAGGAATAAAATCTAACTTGAACCAAAAAAGAAAAAAAAAACTGAAGCTAACATTTATACAGAGGAAAACACTACCAAGGCACTTGCTCCAGTGGTAAACAATTCTGAAATTGGTCAGAGGTGGGGAATCATCTCCCATACAGCCAGCAGGCCCGCCCGCCCACGCAAGGAGCGTCCTTATTGCAAAGCTGGGGGACCGTGCCGAGGCCTCTGTGAGTAAACGTGAGCTGTGCCCCAGGCCAGCTGCTGCTGAACTCTTCCAACCTTCCCAGGTGAAACACCTGAATATGTACAAGGGCTTGAAAGCCTAGAGGAAGGGCCGTGGAGCCACACCAGCGACAGCACGCAGGCCAACTTGGTGTCTGCAGGTCAGCCAGGATGGTCCTGGCCACGGGCGCTCTTCTGGAAGCTTTCCATTGCCCTGCCTGAGATACCCCTCCTGTCCCGGCCCCCACTCCTTTTTTTCCTTCCTCACCTCAGCCCGGAGAGATATTCCAGTGGAAGTTATGGGTGACACATCCTCTTCTTTACAGGTGGCAGCCTGGCAACTCCTGCCGAAAGTCCAGCAGAGCCCCACTCACACCGGGCCCCCCACAAAGCCGTGGACCCTCACACCCTCCCACCAGCACAGCCCCGAGACTGCTGACGGGGCAGAGAATATGGAGTCAGGCACAGCTGCAGGGGCTATTGCTGCCTGGAGTGCTGTTTATATTTACCTCAACCCAGGCACACCTGGGGAGGGCTTGCCGGCAGGGTCAGGCTGCCCAGGTCAGCTAATCCTCAGCCATCGGGGAATCACATTGCAGAAAATGGACCTCGCTAAGACAGAATATTCGCCAAGGAAAAAAAGGACACAATGCCATTTGCAGCACCGTAGATGAGTCTCGAGGTAATCACGTGACTTGGAGTAAGTCAGAAAGTGAAAGACACATATCATATCATATCACTTATAGGTGTTACTTATAAATTGATACCAGGGCAGATATTTCCACGGAGAAGGGCAATCACAGATTCATTAAACAAACTTATGGTTCACCAAAGGAAAGGTGTGAGGATTGAATTCATTACGATATTGGGGTTAACAGACATATACAAACACAGTAGACATATAGAATCACCAAAGACCTACGGAGTACCAAGAGAAGACTACTCAACATTCTGTCATAACGTACATGGGAAAAGGATCCCAGGAAGAACAGACATATGTATATGTGTAAAAGAACCACCTCTTGCACACCTACAACAAGCTAAACGTTGTACTCAAACTTGCTGTAAAAAAAATAAAAAATTAAATTAAAAACACGAACAAGAAGTAGTGAGACAAACTTGAGGGGCTTTCTCCTGGCACATTCCGTTCTACATTCCAATCTAGAACGCGACTTCCATTGAGGCTCTGCTGCCCTAGTAACCAGATTTGGTAAGGGAGAACTGCTGCCACCTTGTGGCCGTTTCACACAACAGCAGCTTTAATCCCAGCGCTAATGGTCAGTGGATATTCCAAATCATTACAGGCCTGTAAATGACACCTGCCCTGAAAACATATCCTGGGGTCATATATCGACCAAAAAATTCCAAAGACGTCCATATTTCAAAACGACAGTTTCAAGAGGCATATTTCACGCACATTAGTGTTCTGCATCTTTTGCTTGCTTTCTTTCTTTGTTAAAAAAACGGGAATGGAAAAAGGCAACCCTCAGAATGGGCGAAAACGTTCACAAACGAATCAATGGACAAAGGTTTAATCTCCAATATATATAAACAGCTCATGAAGCTTAATATTAATAAAACAAACAACCCAATACAAAAATGGGCAGAAGATCTAAAGAGACGTTTCTTCAAAGAAGACACAGAGATGGCCAAGACGCACATGAAAAGCTGCTCAACATCACTAATTATTAGAGAAATGCAAATCAAAACTACAATGAGGTAAGACCTCACACCTGTGAGAATCGGCATCATCAGATAATCTACAAACAACAAATTCTGGGGAGGGTGTGGACAAAAGGAACCCTCTTCCGCTATTGGTGGGAATGTAAATTGATACAGTCACTATGGAGAACAGTATGGAGGTTCCTTTCAAAAACTAAAAAGAGAATTACCATAGGATCCAGCAATCCCACTTCTGGGCATATACCCAGAGAAAACCATAAATCACAAAGACACATTCACCACAATGTTCATTGCAGCACTATTTACAATAGCCAGGTAATGGAAGCAACCTAAATGCCCACAGACAGACGAATGGATAAAGATGTGGTACATATATAAAATGGAATATTACTCAGCCAAAAAAAGGAATGAAACTGGGTCATTTGTAGAGAAGTTGATGGATCTAGAGACTGTCATACAGAGTGAAGTAAGTCAGAAAGAGAAAAACAAATATTGTATATTAATGCCTATATGTGGAACCTAGAAAAATGGTACAGATGAACTGGTTTGCAGGGCAGAAAGAGAGACACAGAGGTAGAGAACAAACGTATGGACACAAAGTGGGGGAAGCCATGGGGTGGTGGTGGTGGGATGAGTTGGGAGATTGGGATTGACCTGTATATATGTATATGCATAAAATAGATAACTAATAATAACCTACTGTATAGAAAAATAAATTAAATTAAATTTCAAAATTTTTAAAAATAAAATGTAAAAATAAAACAGAAAAAAAGTTCTTCCATTCACACTGATGTGTTTATAAGAATGAATTATTTCCATGCTTATATCCATAAATACATAAAAGAGGAATAAAATCTAACTTGAACCAAAAAAGAAAAAAAACTGAACCTAACATTTATACAGAGGAAAACACTACCAAGGCACTTGCTCCAGTGGTAAACAATTCTGAAATTGGTCAGAGGTGGGGAATCATCTCCCATACAGCCATCAGCCCAGCCCGCCCACGCAAGGACCGTCCTTATTGCAAAGCTGGGGGACCGTGCCGAGGCCTCTGTGAGGAAACGTGAGCTGAGCCCCAGGCCAGCTGCTGCTGAACTCTTCCCACCCTTGCCAGGTGAAACACCTGAACATGTACAAGGGTTTGAAAGCCTAGAGGAAGGGCCGTGGAGCCACACCAGCGACAGCTCGCAGGCCAACTTGGTGCCTGCAGGTCAGCCAGGATGGTCCTGGCCACGGGCGCTCTTCTGGAAGCTTTCCATTGCCCTGCCTGAGATACCCCTCCTGTCCCGGCCCCCACTCCTTTTTTTCCTTCCTCACCTCAGCCCGGAGAGATATTCCAGTGGAAGTTATGGGTGACACATCCTCTTCTTTACAGGTGGCAGCCTGGCAACTCCTGCCGAAAGTCCAGCAGAGCCCCACTCACACCGGGCCCCCCACAAAGCCGTGGACCCTCACACCCTCCCACCAGAACAGCCCCGAGACTGCTGACGGGGCAGAGAATATGGAGTCAGGCACAGCTGCAGGGGCTATTGCTGCCTGGAGTGCTGTTTATATTTACCTCAACCCAGGCACACCTGGGGAGGGCTTGCCGGCAGGGTCAGGCTGCCCAGGTCAGCTAATCCTCAGCCCTCGGGGAATCACATTGCAGAAAATGGACCTCGCTAAGACAGAATATTCGCCAAGGAAAAAAAGGACACAATGCCATTTGCAGCACCGTAGATGAGTCTCGAGGTAATCACGTGACTTGGAGTAAGTCAGAAAGTGAAAGACACATATCATATCATATCACTTATAGGTGTTACTTATAAATTGATACCAGGGCAGATATTTCCACGGAGAAGGGCAATCACAGATTCATTAAACAAACTTATGGTTCACCAAAGGAAAGGTGTGAGGATTGAATTCATTACGATATTGGGGTTAACAGACATATACAAACACAGTAGACATATAGAATCACCAAAGACCTACGGAGTACCAAGAGAAGACTACTCAACATTCTGTCATAACGTACATGGGAAAAGGATCCCAGGAAGAACAGACATATGTATATGTGTAAAAGAACCACCTCTTGCACACCTACAACAAGCTAAACGTTGTACTCAAACTTGCTGTAAAAAAAATAAAAAATTAAATTAAAAACACGAACAAGAAGTAGTGAGACAAACTTGAGGGGCTTTCTCCTGGCACATTCCGTTCTACATTCCAATCTAGAACGCGACTTCCATTGAGGCTCTGCTGCCCTAGTAACCAGATTTGGTAAGGGAGAACTGCTGCCACCTTGTGGCCGTTTCACACAACAGCAGCTTTAATCCCAGCGCTAATGGTCAGTGGATATTCCAAATCATTACAGGCCTGTAAATGACACCTGCCCTGAAAACATATCCTGGGGTCATATATCGACCAAAAAATTCCAAAGACATCCATATTTCAAAACGACAGTTTCAATAGGCATGTTTCACGCACATTAGTGTTCTGCATCTTTTGCTTGCTTTCTTTCTTTGTTAAAAAAACGGGAATGGAAAAAGGCAACCCTCAGAATGGGCGAAAACGTTCACAAACGAATCAATGGACAAAGGTTTAATCTCCAATATATATAAACAGCTCATGAAGCTTAATATTAATAAAACAAACAACCCAATACAAAAATGGGCAGAAGATCTAAAGAGACGTTTCTTCAAAGAAGACACAGAGATGGCCAAGACGCACATGAAAAGCTGCTCAACATCACTAATTATTAGAGAAATGCAAATCAAAACTACAATGAGGTAAGACCTCACACCTGTGAGAATCGGCATCATCAGATAATCTACAAACAACAAATTCTGGGGAGGGTGTGGACAAAAGGAACCCTCTTCCGCTATTGGTGGGAATGTAAATTGATACAGTCACTATGGAGAACAGTATGGAGGTTCCTTTCAAAAACTAAAAAGAGAATTACCATAGGATCCAGCAATCCCACTTCTGGGCATATACCCAGAGAAAACCATAAATCACAAAGACACATTCACCACAATGTTCATTGCAGCACTATTTACAATAGCCAGGTAATGGAAGCAACCTAAATGCCCACAGACAGACGAATGGATAAAGATGTGGTACATATATAAAATGGAATATTACTCAGCCAAAAAAAGGAATGAAACCGGGTCATTTGTAGAGAAGTTGATGGATCTAGAGACTGTCATACAGAGTGAAGTAAGTCAGAAAGAGAAAAACAAATATTGTATATTAATGCCTATATGTGGAACCTAGAAAAATGGTACAGATGAACTGGTTTGCAGGGCAGAAATAGAGACACAGAGGTAGAGAACAAACGTATGGACATGGACACAAAGTGGGGGAAGCCATGGGGTGGTGGTGGTGGGATGAGTTGGGAGATTGGGATTGACTTGTATACATGTATATGGATAAAATAGATAACTAATAATAACCTACTGTATAAAAAAATAAATTAAATTAAATTTCAAAATTTTTAAAAATAAAATGTAAAAATAAAACAGAAAAAAAGTTCTTCCATTCACACTGATGTATTTATATGAATGAATTATTTCCATGCTTATATCCAAAAATACATAAAAGAGGAATAAAATCTAACTTGAACCAAAAAAGAAAAAAAAACTGAACCTAACATTTATACAGAGGAAAACACTACCAAGGCACTTGCTCCAGTGGTAAACAATTCTGAAATTGGTCAGAGGTGGGGAATCATCTCCCATACAGCCAGCAGCCCCGCCCGCCCACGCAAGGAGCGTCCTTATTGCAAAGCTGCGGGACCGTGCCGAGGCCTCTGTGAGGAAACGTGAGCTGAGCCCCAGGCCAGCTGCTGCTGAACTGTTCCCACCCTTCCCAGGTGAAACACCTGAATATGTACAAGGGCTTGAAAGCCTAGAGGAAGGGCCGTGGAGCCACACCAGCGACAGCACGCAGGCCAACTTGGTGCCTGCAGGTCAGCCAGGATGGTCCTGGCCACGGGTGCTCTTCTGGAAGCTTTCCATTGCCCTGCCTGAGATACCCCTCCTGTCCCGGCCCCCACTCCTTTTTTTCCTTCCTCACCTCAGCCCGGAGAGATATTCCAGTGGAAGTTATGGGTGACACATCCTCTTCTTTACAGGTGGCAGCCTGGCAACTCCTGCCGAAAGTCCAGCAGAGCCCCACTCACACCAGGCCACCCACAAAGCCGTGGACCCACACACCCTCCCACCAGCACATCCCCGAGACTGCTGATGGGGCAGATAATATGCAGTCAGGCACAGCTGCAGGGGCTATTGCTGCCTGGAATGCTGTTTATATTGACCTCAACCCAGGCTCACCTGGGGAGGGCTTGCCGGCAGGGTCAGGCTGCCCAGGTCAGCTAATCCTCAGCCCTCGGGGAATCACATTGCAGAAAATGGACCTCGCTAAGACAGAATATTCGCCAAGGAAAAAAAGGACACAATGCCATTTGCAGCACCGTAGATGAGTCTCGAGGTAATCACGTGACTTGGAGTAAGTCAGAAAGTGAAAGACACATATCATATCATATCACTTATAGGTGTTACCTATAAATTGATACCAGGGCAGATATTTCCACGGAGAAGGGCAATCACAGATTCATTAAACAAACTTATGGTTCACCAAAGGAAAGGTGTGAGGATTGTATTCATTACGATATTGGGGTTAACAGACATATACAAACACAGTAGACGTATAGAATCACCAAAGACCTACGGAGTACCAAGAGAAGACTACTCAACATTCTGTCATAACGTACATGGGAAAAGGATCCCAGGAAGAACAGACATATGTATATGTGTAAAAGAACCACCTCTTGCACACCTACAACAAGCTAAAGGTTGTACTCAAACTTGCTGTAATAAAAAATAAAAAATTAAATTAAAAACACGAACAAGAAGTAGTGAGACAAACTTGAGGGGCTTTCTCCTGGCACATTCCGTTCTACATTCCAATCTAGAACGCGACTTCCATTGAGGCTCTGCTGCCCTAGTAACCAGATTTGGTAAGAGAGAACTGCTGCCACCTTGTGGCCATTTCACACAACAGCAGCTTTAATCCCAGCGCTAATGGTCAGTGGATATTCCAAATCATTACAGGCCTGTAAATGACACCTGCCCTGAAAACAAATCCTGGGGTCATATATCGACCAAAAAATTCAAAAGACGTCCATATTTCAAAACGACAGTTTCAAGAGGCATATTTCACGCACATTAGTGTTCTGCTTCTTTTGCTTGCTTTCTTTCTTTGTTAAAAAAACGGGAATGGAAAAAGGCAACCCTCAGAATGGGCGAAAACGTTCACAAACGAATCAATGGACAAAGGTTTAATCTCCAATATATATAAACAGCTCATGCAGCTTAATATTAATAAAACAAACAACCCAATACAAAAATGGGCAGAAGATCTAAAGAGACGTTTCTTCAAAGAAGACACAGAGATGGCCAAGACGCACATGAAAAGCTGCTCAACATCACTAATTATTAGAGAAATGCAAATCAAAACTACAATGAGGTAAGACCTCACACCTGTGAGAATCGGCATCATCAGATAATCTACAAACAACAAATTCTGGGGAGGGTGTGGACAAAAGGAACCCTCTTCCGCTATTGGTGGGAATGTAAATTGATACAGTCACTATGGAGAACAGTATGGAGGTTCCTTTCAAAAACTAAAAAGAGAATTACCATAGGATCCAGCAATCCCACTTCTGGGCATATACCCAGAGAAAACCATAAATCACAAAGACACATTCACCTCAATGTTAATTGCAGCACTATTTACAATAGCCAGGTAATGGAAGCAACCTAAATGCCCACAGACAGACGAATGGATAAAGATGTGGTACATATATAAAATGGAATATTACTCAGCCAAAAAAAGGAATGAAACTGGGTCATTTGTAGAGAAGTTGATGGATCTAGAGACTGTCATACAGAGTGAAGTAAGTCAGAAAGAGAAAAACAAATATTGTATATTAATGCCTATATGTGGAACCTAGAAAAATGGTACAGATGAACTGGTTTGCAGGGCAGAAATAGAGACACAGAGGTAGAGAACAAACGTATGGACATGGACACAAAGTGGGGGAAGCCAAGGGGTGGTGGTGGTGGGGTGAGTTGGGAGATTGGGATTGACCTGTATACATGTATATGCATAAAATAGATAACTAATAATAACCTACTGTATAAAAAATAAATTAAATTAAATTTCAAAATTTTTAAAAATAAAATGTAAAAATAAAACAGAAAAAATGTTCTTCCATTCACACTGATGTATTTATAAAATGAATTATTTCCTGGCTTATATCTATAAATACATAAAAGAGGAATAAAATCTAACTTGAACCAAAAAAGAAAAAATAAACTGAACCTAACATTTATACAGAGGAAAACACTACCAAGGCACTTGCTCCAGTGGTAAACAATTCTGAAATTGGTCAGAGGTGGGGAATCATCTCCCATACAGCCAGCAGCCCCGCCCACCCACGCATGGAGCGTCCTTATTGCAAAGCTGGGGGACCGTGCCGAGGCCTCTGTGAGTAAACGTGAGCTGTGCCCCAGGACAGCTGCTGCTGAACTCTTCCCACCCTTCCCAGGTGAAACACCTGAATATGTACAAGGGCTTGAAAGCCTAGAGGAAGGGCCGTGGAGCCACACCAGCGACAGCACGCAGGCCAACTTGGTGCCTGCAGGTCAGCCAGGATGGTCCTGGCCACGGGCGCTCTTCTGGAAGCTTTCCATTGCCCTGCCTGAGATACCCCTCCTGTCCCGGCCCCCACTCCTTTTTTTCCTTCCTCACCTCAGCCCGGAGAGATATTCCAGTGGAAGTTATGGGTGACACATCCTCTTCTTTACAGGTGGCAGCCTGGCAACTCCTGCCGAAAGTCCAGCAGAGCCCCACTCACACCGGTCCCCCCACAAAGCCGTGGACCCTCACACCCTCCCACCAGCACAGCCCCGAGACTGCTGACGGGGCAGAGAATATGGAGTCAGGCACAGCTGCAGGGGCTATTGCTGCCTGGAGTGCTGTTTATATTGACCTCAACCAAGGCACACCTGGGGAGGGCTTGCCGGCAGGGTCAGGCTGCCCAGGTCAGCTAATCCTCAGCCCTCGGGGAATCACATTGCAGAAAATGGACCTCGCTAAGACAGAATATTCGCCAAGGAAAAAAAGGACACAATGCCATTTGCAACACTGTAGATGAGTCTCGAGGTAATCACGTGACTTGGAGTAAGTCAGAAAGTGAAAGACACATATCATATCATATCACTTATAGGTGTTACCTATAAATTGATACCAGGGCAGATATTTCCACGGAGAAGGGAAATCACAGACTCATTAAACAAACTTATGGTTCACCAAAGGAAAGGTGTGAGGATTGAATTCATTACGATATTGGGGTTAACAGACATATACAAACACAGTAGACGTATAGAATCACCAAAGACCTACGGAGTACCAAGAGAAGACTACTCAACATTCTGTCATAACGTACATGGGAAAAGGATCCCAGGAAGAACAGACATATGTATATGTGTAAAAGAACCACCTCTTGCACACCTACAACAAGCTAAACGTTGTACTCAAACTTGCTGTAATAAAAAATAAAAAATTAAATTAAAAACACGAACAAGAAGTAGTGAGACAAACTTGAGGGGCTTTCTCCTGGCACATTCCGTTCTACATTCCAATCTAGAACGCGACTTCCACTGAGGCTCTGCTGCCCTAGTAACCAGATTTGGTAAGGGAGAACTGCTGCCACCTTGTTGCCGTTTCACACAACAGCAGCTTTAATCCCAGCGCTAATGGTCAGTGGATATTCCAAATCATTACAGGCCTGTAAATGACACCTGCCCTGAAAACATATCCTGGGGTCATATATCGACCAAAAAATTCCAAAGACGTCCATATTTCAAAACGACAGTTTCAAGAGGCATATTTCACGCACATTAGTGTTCTGCTTCTTTTGCTTGCTTTCTTTCTTTGTTAAAAAAACGGGAATGGAAAAAGGCAACCCTCAGAATGGGCGAAAACGTTCACAAACGAATCAATGGACAAAGGTTTAATCTCCAATATATATAAACAGCTCATGCAGCTTAATATTAATAAAACAAACAACCCAATACAAAAATGGGCAGAAGATCTAAAGAGACGTTTCTTCAAAGAAGACACAGAGATGGCCAAGACGCACATGAAAAGCTGCTCAACATCACTAATTATTAGAGAAATGCAAATCAAAACTACAATGAGGTAAGACCTCACACCTGTGAGAATCGGCATCATCAGATAATCTACAAACAACAAATTCTGGGGAGGGTGTGGACAAAAGGAACCCTCTTCCGCTATTGGTGGGAATGTAAATTGATACAGTCACTATGGAGAACAGTATGGAGGTTCCTTTCAAAAACTAAAAAGAGAATTACCATAGGATCCAGCAATCCCACTTCTGGGCATATACCCAGAGAAAACCATAAATCACAAAGACACATTCACCACAATGTTCATTGCAGCACTATTTACAATAGCCAGGTAATGGAAGCAACCTAAATGCCCACAGACAGACGAATGGATAAAGATGTGGTACATATATAAAATGGAATATTACTCAGCCAAAAAAAGGAATGAAACTGGGTCATTTGTAGAGAAGTTGATGGATCTAGAGACTGTCATACAGAGTGAAGTAAGTCACAAAGAGAAAAACAAATATTGTATATTAATGCCTATATGTGGAACCTAGAAAAATGGTACAGATGAACTGGTTTGCAGGGCAGAAATAGAGACACAGAGGTAGAGAACAAACGTATGGACACAAAGTGGGGGAAGCCATGGGGTGGTGGTGGTGGGATGAGTTGGGAGATTGGGATTGACCTGTATACATGTATATGCATAAAATAGATAACTAATAATAACCTACTGTATAAAAAAATAAATTAAATTAAATTTCAAAGTTTTTAAAAATAAAAAGTAAAAATAAAACAGAAAAAAAGTTCTTCCATTCACACTGATGTATTTATAAGAATGAATTATTTCCATGCTTATATCCATAAATACATAAAAGAGGAATAAAATCTAACTTGAACCAAAAAAGAAAAAAAAAACTGAACCTAACATTTATACAGAGGAAAACACTACCAAGGCACTTGCTCCAGTGGTAAACAATTGTGAAATTGGTCAGAGGTGGGGAATCATCTCCCATACAGCCAGCAGGCCCGCCCGCCCACGCAAGGAGAGTCCTTATTGCAAAGCTGGGGGACCGTGCCGAGGCCTCTGTGAGTAAACGTGAGCTGAGCCCCAGGCCAGCTGCTGCTGAACTCTTCCCACCCTTCCCAGGTGAAACACCTGAATATGTACAAGGGCTTGAAAGCCTAGAGGAAGGGCCGTGGAGCCACACCAGCGACAGCACGCAGGCCAACTTGGTGCCTGCAGGTCAGCCAGGATGGTCCTGTCCACGGGCGCTCTTCTGGAAGCTTTCCATTGCCCTGCCTGAGATACCCCTCCTGTCCCGGCCCCCACTCCTTTTTTTCCTTCCTCACCTCAGCCCGGAGAGATATTCCAGTGGAAGTTATGGGTGACACATCCTCTTCTTTACAGGTGGCAGCCTGGCAACTCCTGCCGAAAGTCCAGCAGAGCCCCACTCACACCGGGCCCCCCACAAAGCCGTGGACCCTCACACCCTCCCACCAGCACAGCCCCGAGACTGCTGACGGGGCAGAGAATATGGAGTCAGGCACAGCTGCAGGGGCTATTGCTGCCTGGAGTGCTGTTTATATTGACCTCAACCCAGGCACACCTGGGGAGGGCTTGCCGGCAGGGTCAGGCTGCCCAGGTCAGCTAATCTTCAGCCCTCGGGGAATCACATTGCAGAAAATGGACCTCGCTAAGACAGAATATTTGCCAAGGAAAAAAAGGACACAATGCCATTTGCAGCACCGTAGATGAGTCTCGAGGTAATCACGTGACTTGGAGTAAGTCAGAAAGTGAAAGACACATATCATATCATATCACTTATAGCTGTTACCTATAAACTGATACCAGGGCAGATATTTCCACGGAGAAGGGCAATCACAGATTCATTAAACAAACTTATGGTTCACCAAAGGAAAGGTGTGAGGATTGAATTCATTACGATATTGGGGTTAACAGACATATACAAACACAGTAGACGTATAGAATCACCAAAGACCTACGGAGTACCAAGAGAAGACTACTCAACATTCTGTCATAACGTACATGGGAAAAGGATCCCAGGAAGAACAGACATATGTATATGTGTAAAAGAACCACCTCTTGCACACCTACAACAAGCTAAACGTTGTAGTCAAACTTGCTGTAATAAAAAATAAAAAATTAAATTAAAAACACGAACAAGAAGTAGTGAGACAAACTTGAGGGGCTTTCTCCTGGCACATTCCGTTCTACATTCCAATCTAGAACGCGACTGCCATTGAGGCTCTGCTGCCCTAGTAACCAGATTTGGTAAGGGAGAACTGCTGCCACCTTGTGGCCGTTTCACACAACAGCTGCTTTAATCCCAGTGCTAATGGTCAGTGGATATTCCAAATCATTACAGGCCTGTAAATGACACTTGCCCTGAAAACATATCCTGGGGTCATATATCGACCAAAAAATTCAAAAGACGTCCATATTTCAAAACGACAGTTTCAAGAGGCATATTTCACGCACATTAGTGTTCTGCTTCTTTTGCTTTCTTTCTTTCTTTGTTAAAAAACCGGGAATGGAAAAAGGCAACCCTCAGAATGCGCGAAAACGTTCACAAACGCATCAATGGACAAATATTTAATCTCCAATATATATAAACAGCTCATGCAGCTTAATATTAATAAAACGAACAACCCAATACAAAAATGGGCAGAAGATCTAAAGAGACGTTTCTTCAAAGAAGACACAGAGATGGCCAAGACGCACATGAAAAGCTGCTCAACATCACTAATTATTAGAGAAATGCAAATCAAAACTACAATGAGGTAAGACCTCACACCTGTTAGAATCGGCATCATCAGATAATCTACAAACAACAAATTCTGGGGAGGGTGTGGACAAAAGGATCCCTCTTCCGCTATTGGTGGGAATGTAAATTGATACAGTCACTATGGAGAACCGTATGTAGGTTCCTTTCAAAAACTAAAAAGAGAATTACCATAGGATCCAGCAATCCCACTTCTGGGCATATACCCAGAGAACACCATATATCACAAAGACACATTCACCACAATGCTCATTGCAGCACTATTTACAATAGCCAGGTAATGGAAGCAACCTAAATGCCCACAGACAGACGAATGGATAAAGATGTGGTACATATATAAAATGGAATATTACTCAGCCAAAAAAACGAATGAAACTGGGTCATTTGTAGAGAAGTTGATGGATCTAGAGACTGTCATACAGAGTGAAGTAAGTCAGAAAGAGAAAAACAAATATTGTATATTAATGCCTATATGTGGAACCTAGAAAAATGGTACAGATGAACTGGTTTGCAGGGCAGAAATAGAGACACAGAGGTAGAGCACAAACGTATGGACATGGACACAAAGTGGGGGAAGCCATGGGTTTGTGGTGGTGGGATGAGTTGGGAGATTGGGATAGACCTGTATACATGTATATGCATAAAATAGATAACTAATAATAACCTACTGTATAAAAAAATAAATTAAATTAAATTTCAAAATTTTAAAAAATAAAATGTAAAAATAAAACAGAAAAAAAGTTCTTCCATTCACACTGATGTATTTATAAGAATGAATTATTTCCATGCTTATATCCATAAATACATAAAAGAGGAATAAAATCTAACTTGAACCAAAAAAGAAAAAAAAACTGAACCTAACATTTATACAGAGGAAAACACTACCAAGGCACTTGCTCCAGTGGTAAACAATTCTGAAATTGGTCAGA
This sequence comes from Mesoplodon bidens, assembly GCF_964165515.1. Lineage (NCBI taxonomy): Eukaryota > Metazoa > Chordata > Mammalia > Artiodactyla > Ziphiidae > Mesoplodon > Mesoplodon bidens. The sequence goes on from NW_027671283.1 coordinate 137,865, forward strand.
GGTGGGGAATAATCTCCCATACAGCCAGCAGCCCCGCCCGCCCACGCATGGAGCGTCCTTATTGGAAACCTGGGGGACCGTGCCGAGGCCTCTGTGAGTAAACGTGAGCTGGGCCCCAGGCCAGCTGCTGCTGAACTCTTCCCACCATTCCAAGGTGAAACACCTGAATATGTACAAGGGCTTGAAAGCCTAGAGGAAGGGCCGTGGAGCCACACCAGCGACAGCACGCAGGCCAACTTGGTGCCTGCAGGTCAGCCAGGATGGTCCTGGCCACGGGCGCTCTTCTGGAAGTTTCCATTGCCCTGCCTGAGATACCCCTCCTGTCCCGGCCCCCACTCCTTTTTTTCCTTCCTCACCTCAGCCCGGAGAGATATTCCAGTGGAAGTTTTGGGTGACACATCCTCTTCTTTACAGGTGGCAGCCTGGCAACTCCTGCCGAAAGTCCAGCAGAGCCCCACTCACACCGGGCCCCCCACAAAGCCGTGGACCCTCACACCCTCCCACCAGCACAGCCCCGAGACTGCTGACGGGGCAGAGAATATGGAGTCAGGCACAGCTGCAGGGGCTATTGCTGCCTGGAGTGCTGTTTATATTGACATCAACCCAGGCACACATGGGGAGGGCTTGCCGGCAGGGTCAGGCTGCCCAGGTCAGCTAATCCTCAGCACTCGGTGAATCACATTGCAGAAAATGGACCTCGCTAAGACAGAATATTCGCCAAGGAAAAAAAGGACACAATGCCATTTGCAGCACCGTAGATGAGTCTCGAGGTAATCACGTGACTTGGAGTAAGTCAGAAAGTGAAAGACATATCATATCATATCACTTATAGGTGTTACCTATAAATTGATACCAGGGCAGATATTTCCACGGAGAAGGGCAATCACAGATTCATTAAACAAACTTATGGTTCACCAAAGGAAAGGTGTGAGAATTGAATTCATTACGATATTGGGGTTAACAGACATATACAAACACAGTAGACGTATATAATCACCAAAGACCTACGGAGTACCAAGAGAAGACTACTCAACATTCTGTCATAAGGTACATGGGAAAAGGATCCCAGGAAGAACAGACATATGTATATGTGTAAAAGAACCACCTCTTGCACACCTACAACAAGCTAAACGTTGTACTCAAACTTGCTGTAATAAAAAATAAAAAATTAAATTAAAAACACGAACAAGAAGTAGTGAGACAAACTTGAGGGGCTTTCTCCTGGCACATTCCGTTCTACATTCCAATCTAGAACGCGAGTTCCTTTGAGGCTCTGCTGCCCTAGTAAGCAGATTTTGTAAGGGAGAACTGCTGCCACCTTGTGGCCGTTTCACGCAACAGCAGCTTTAATCCCAGCGCTAAAGGTCAGTGGATATTCCAAATCATTACAGGCCTGTAAATGACACCTGCCCTGAAAATATACCCTGAGGACATATATCGACCAAAAAATTCAAAAGACGTCCATATTTCAAAACGACAGTTTCAAGAGGCATATTTCACGCACATTAGTGTTCTGCTACTTTTGCTTGCTTTCTTTCTTTGTTAAAAAAACGGGAATGGAAAAAGGCAACCCTCAGAATGGGCGAAAACGTTCACAAACGAATCAATGGACAAAGGTTTAATCTCCAATATATATAAACAGCTCATGCAGCTTAATATTAATAAAACAAACAACCCAATACAAAAATGGGCAGAAGATCTAAAGAGACGTTTCTTCAAAGAAGACACAGAGATGGCCAAGACGCACATAAAAAGCTGCTCAACATCACTAATTATTAGAGAAATGCAAATCAAAACTACAATGAGGTAAGACCTCACACCTGTGAGAATCGGCATCATCAGATAATCTACAAACAACAAATTCTGGGGAGGGTGTGGACAAAAGGAACCCTCTTCCGCTATTGGTGGGAATGTAAATTGATACAGTCTCTATGGAGAACAGTATGGATGTTCCTTTAAAAAACTAAAAAGAGAATTACCATAGGATCCAGCAAACCCACTTCTGGGCATATACCCAGAGAAAACCATAAATCACAAAGACACATTCACCACAATGTTCATTGCAGCACTATTTACAATAGCCAGGTAATGGAAGCAACCTAAATGCCCACAGACAGACGAATGGATAAAGATGTGGTACATATATAAAATGGAATATTACTCAGCCAAAAAAAGGAATGAAACTGGGTCATTTGTAGAGAAGTTGATGGATCTAGAGACTGTCATACAGAGTGAAGTAAGTCAGAAAGAGAAAAACAAATATTGTATATTAATGCCTATATGCGGAACCTAGAAAAATGGTACAGATGAACTGGTTTGCAGGGCAGAAAGAGAGACACAGAGGTAGAGAACAAACGTATGGACATGGACACAAAGTGGGGGAAGCCATGGGGTGGTGGTGGTGGGATGAGTTGGGAGATTGGGATTGACCTGTATACATGTATATGCATAAAATAGATAACTAATAATAACCTACTGTATAAAAAAATAAATTAAATTAAATTTCAAAATTTTTAAAAATAAAATGTAAAAATAAAACAGAAAACAAGTTCTTCCATTCACACTGATGTATTTATAAGAATGAATTATTTCCATGCTTATATCCATAAATACATAAAAGAGGAATAAAATCTAACTTGAACCAAAAAAGAAAAAAAAAACTGAACCTAACATTTATACAGAGGAAAACACTACCAAGGCACTTGCTCCAGTGGTAAACAATTCTGAAATTGGTCAGAGGTGGGGAATCATCTCCCATACAGCCAGCAGCCCCGCCCGCCCACGCAAGGAGCGTGCTTATTGCAAAGCTGGGGGACCGTGCCGAGGCCTCTGTGAGTAAACGTGAGCTGAGCCCCAGGCCTGCTGCTGCTGAACTCTTCCCACCCTTCCCAGGTGAAACACCTGAGTATGTACAAGGGCTTGAAAGCCTAGAGGAAGGGCCGTGGAGCCACACCAGCGACAGCACGCAGGCCAACTTGGTGCCTGCAGGTCAGCCAGGATGGTCCTGGCCATGGGCGCTCTTCTGGAAGCTTTCCATTGCCCTGCCTGAGATACCCCTCCTGTCCCGGCCCCCACTCCTTTTTTTCCTTCCTCACCTCAGCCCGGAGAGATATTCCAGTGGAAGTTATGGGTGACACATCCTCTTCTTTACAGGTGGCAGCCTGGCAACTCCTGCCGAAAGTCCAGCAGAGCCCCACTCACACCGGGCCCCCCACAAAGCCGTGGACCCTCACACCCTCCCACCAGCACAGCCCCGAGACTGCTGACGGGGCAGACAATATGGAGTCAGGCACAGCTGCAGGGGCTATTGCTGCCTGGAGTGCTGTTTATATTGACCTCAACCCAGGCACACCTGGGGAGGGCTTGCCGGCAGGGTCAGGCTGCCCAGGTCAGCTAATCCTCAGCCCTCGGGGAATCACATTGCAGAAAATGGACCACGCTAAGACAGAATATTCGCCAAGGAAAAAAAGGACACAATGCCATTTGCAGCACCGTAGATGAGTCTCGAGGTAATCACGTGACTTGGAGTAAGTCAGAAAGTGAAAGACACATATCATATCATATCACTTATAGGTGTTACCTATAAATTGATACCAGGGCAGATATTTCCACGGAGAAGGGCAATCACAGATTCATTAAACAAACTTATGGTTCACCAAAGGAAAGGTGTGAGGATTGAATTCATTATGATATTGGGGTTAACAGACATATACAAACACAGTAGACGTATATAATCACCAAAGACCTACGGAGTACCAAGAGAAGACTACTCAACATTCTGTCATAACGTACATGGGAAAAGGATCCCAGGAAGAACAGACATATGTATATGTGTAAAAGAACCACCTCTTGCACACCTACAACAAGCTAAACGTTGTACTCAAACTTGCTGTAATAAAAAATAAAAAATTAAATTAAAAACACGAACAAGAAGTAGTGAGACAAACTTGAGGGGCTTTCTCCTGGCACATTCCCTTCTACATTCCAATCTAGAACGCGACTTCCATTGAGGCTCTGCTGCCCTAGTAACCAGATTTGGTAAGGGAGAACTGCTGCCACCTTGTGGCCGTTTCACACAACAGCAGCTTTAATCCCAGCGCTAATGGTCAGTGGATATTCCAAATCATTACAGGCCTGTAAATGACACCTGCCCTGAAAACATATCCTGGGGTCATATATCGACCAAAAAATTCCAAAGACGTCCATATTTCAAAACGACAGTTTCAAGAGGCATATTTCACGCACATTAGTGTTCTGCTTCTTTTGCTTGCTTTCTTTCTTTGTTAAAAAAACGGGAATGGAAAAAGGCAACCCTCAGAATGGGCGAAAACGTTCACAAACGAATCAATGGACAAAGGTTTAATCTCCAATATATATAAACAGCTCATGCAGCTTAATATTAATAAAATGAACAACCCAATACAAAAATGGGCAGCAGATCTAAAGAGATGTTTCTTCAAAGAAGACACAGAGATGGCCAAGACGCACATGAAAAGCTGCTCAACATCACTAATTATTAGAGAAATGCAAATCAAAACTACAATGAGGTAAGACCTCACACCTGTGAGAATCGGCATCATCAGATTATCTACAAACAACAAATTCTGGGGAGGGTGTGGACAAAAGGAACCCTCTTCCGCTATTGGTGGGAATGTAAATTGATACAGTCACTATGGAGAACAGTATGGAGGTTCCTTTAAAAAACTAAAAAGAGAATTACCATAGGATCCAGCAATCCCACTTCTGGGCATATACCCAGAGAAAACCATAAATCACAAAGACACATTCACCACAATATTCATTGCAGCACTATTTACAATAGCCAGGTAATGGAAGCAACCTAAATGCCCACAGACAGACGAATGGATAAAGATGTGGTACATATATAAAATGGAATATTACTCAGCCAAAAAAAGGAATGAAACTGGGTCATTTGTAGAGAAGTTGATGGATCTAGAGACTGTCATACAGAGTGAAGTAAGTCAGAAAGAGAAAAACAAATATTGTATATTAATGCCTATATGTGGAACCTAGAAAAATGGTACAGATGAACTGGTTTGCAGGGCAGAAATAGAGACACAGAGGTAGAGAACAAACGTATGGACATGGACACAAAGTGGGGGAAGCCATCGGGTGGTGGTGGTGGGATGAGTTGGGAGATTGGGATTGACCTGTATACATGTATATGCATAAAATAGATAACTAATAATAACCTACTGTATAAAAAAATAAATTAAATTAAATTTCAAAATTTTTAAAATAAAATGTAAAAATAAAACAGAAAAAAAGTTCTTCCATTCACACTGATGTATTTATAAGAATGAATTATTTCCATGCTTATATCCATAAATACATAAAAGAGGAATAAAATCTAACTTGAACCAAAAAAGAAAAAAAAAACTGAAGCTAACATTTATACAGAAGAAAACACTACCAAGGCACTTGCTCCAGTGGTAAACAATTGTGAAATTGGTCAGAGGTGGGGAATCATCTCCCATACAGCCAGCAGGCCCGCCCGCCCACGCAAGGAGCGTCCTTATTGCAAAGCTGGGGGACCGTGCCGAGGCCTCTGTGAGTAAACGTGAGCTGAGCCCCATGCCAGCTGCTGCTGAACTCTTCCCACCCTTCCCAGGTGAAACACCTGAATATGTACAAGGGCTTGAAAGCCTAGAGGAAGGGCCGTGGAGCCACACCAGCGACAGCACGCAGGCCAACTTGGTGTCTGCAGGTCAGCCAGGATGGTCCTGGCCACGGGCGCTCTTCTGGAAGCTTTCCATTGCCCTGCCTGAGATACCCCTCCTGTCCCGGCCCCCACTCCTTTTTTTCCTTCCTCACCTCAGCCCGGAGAGATATTCCAGTGGAAGTTATGGGTGACACATCCTCTTCTTTACAGGTGGCAGCCTGGCAACTCCTGCCGAAAGTCCAGCAGAGCCCCACTCACACCGGGCCCCCCACAAAGCCGTGGACCCTCACACCCTCCCAGCAGCACAGCCCCGAGACTGCTGACGGGGCAGAGAATATGGAGTCAGGCACAGCTGCAGGGGCTATTGCTGCCTGGAGTGCTGTTTATATTGACCTCAACCCAGGCACACCTGGGGAGGGCTTGCCGGCAGGGTCAGGCTGCCCAGGTCAGCTAATCCTCAGCCCTCAGGGAATCACATTGCAGAAAATGGACCTCGCTAAGACAGAATATTCGCCAAGGAAAAAAAGGACACAATGCCATTTGCAGCACCGTAGATGAGTCTCGAGGTAATCACGTGACTTGGAGTAAGTCAGAAAGTGAAAGACATATCATATCATATCACTTATAGGTGTTACCTATAAATTGATACCAGGGCAGATATTTCCACGGAGAAGGGCAATCACAGATTCATTAAACAAACTTATGGTTCACCAAAGGAAAGGTGTGAGAATTGAATTCATTACGATATTGGGGTTAACAGACATATACAAACACAGTAGACGTATATAATCACCAAAGACCTACGGAGTACCAAGAGAAGACTACTCAACATTCTGTCATAACGTACATGGGAAAAGGATCCCAGGAAGAACAGACATATGTATATGTGTAAAAGAACCACCTCTTGCACACCTACAACAAGCTAAACGTTGTACTCAAACTTGCTGTAATAAAAAATAAAAAATTAAATTAAAAACACGAACAAGAAGTAGTGAGACAAACTTGAGGGGCTTCCTCCTGGCACATTCCGTTCTACATTCCAATCTAGAACGCGACTTCCATTGAGGCACTGCTGCCCTAGTAACCAGATTTGGTAAGGAAGAACTGCTGCCACCTTGTGGCCGTTTCACGCAACAGCAGCTTTAATCCCAGCGCTAATGGTCAGAGGATATTCCAAATCATTACAGGCCTGTAAATGACACCTGCCCTGAAAATATATCCTGGGGTCATATATCGACCAAAAAATTCAAAAGACGTCCATATTTCAAAACGACAGTTTCAAGAGGCATATTTCACGCACATTAGTGTTCTGCTTCTTTTGCTTGCTTTCTTCCTTTGTTAAAAAAACGGGAATGGAAAAAGGCAACCCTCAGAATGGGCGAAAACGTTCAGAAACGAATCAATGGACAAAGGTTTAATCTCCAATATATATAAACAGCTCATGCAGCTTAATATTAATAAAACAAACAACCCAATACAAAAATGGGCAGAAGATCTAAAGAGACGTTTCTTCAAAGAAGACACAGAGATGGCCAAGACGCACATAAAAAGCTGCTCAACATCACTAATTATTAGAGAAATGCAAATCAAAACTACAATGAGGTAAGACCTCACACCTGTGAGAATCGGCATCATCAGATAATCTACAAACAACAAATTCTGGGGAGGGTGTGGACAAAAGGAACCCTCTTCCGCTATTGGTGGGAATGTAAATTGATACAGTCACTATGGAGAACAGTATGGAGGTTCCTTTAAAAAACTAAAAAGAGAATAACCATAGGATCCAGCAATCCCACTTCTGGGCATATACCCAGAGAAAACCATAAATCACAAAGACACATTCACCACAATGTTCATTGCAGCACTATTTACAATAGCCAGGTAATGGAAGCAACCTAAATGCCCACAGACAGACGAATGGATAAAGATGTGGTACATATATAAAATGGAATATTACTCAGCCAAAAAAAAGAATGAAACTGGGTCATTTGTAGAGAAGTTGATGGATCTAGAGACTGTCATACAGAGTGAAGTAAGTCAGAAAGAGAAAAACAAATATTGTATATTAATGCCTATATGAGGAACCTAGAAAAATGGAACAGATGAACTGGTTTGCTGGGCAGAAAGAGAGACACAGAGGTAGAGAACAAACGTATGGACATCGACACAAAGTGGGGGAAGCCATGGGGTGGTGGTGGTGGGATGAGTTGGGAGATTGGGATTGACCTGTATACATGTATATGCATAAAATAGATAACTAATAATAACCTACTGTATAAAAAAATAAATTAAATTAAATTTCAAAATTTTTAAAAATAAAACAGAAAAAAATTTCTTCCATTCACACTGATGTATTTATAAGAATGAATTATTTCCATGCTTATATCCATAAATACATAAAAGAGGAATAAAATCTAACTTGAACCAAAAAAGAAAAATAAAAACTGAAGCTAACATTTATACAGAAGAAAACACTACCAAGGCACTTGCTCCAGTGGTAAACAATTGTGAAATTGGTCAGAGGTGGGGAATCATCTCCCATACAGCCAGCAGCCCCGCCCGCCCACGCATGGAGCGTCCTTATTGCAAAGCTGGGGGACCGTGCCGAGGCCTCTGTGAGTAAACGTGAGCTGAGCCCCAGGCCAGCTGCTGCTGAACTCTTCCCACCCTTCCCAGGTGAAACACCTGAATATGTACAAGGGCTTGAAAGCCTAGAAGAAGGGCCGTGGAGCCACACCAGCGACAGCACGCAGGCCTACTTGGTGCCTGCAGGTCAGCCAGGATGGTCCTTGCCACGGGCACTCTTCTGGAAGCTTTCCATTGCCCTGCCTGAGATACCCCTCCTGTCCCGGCCCCCACTCCTTTTTTTCCTTCCTCACCTCAGCCCGGAGAGATATTCCAGTGGAAGTTTGGGTGACACATCCTCTTCTTTACAGGTGGCAGCCTGGCAACTCCTGCCGAAAGTCCAGCAGAGCCCCACTCACACCGGGCCCCCCACAAAGCCGTGGACCCTCACACCCTCCCAGCAGCACAGCCCCGAGACTGCTGACGGGGCAGAGAATATGGAGTCAGGCACAGCTGCAGGGGCTATTGCTGCCTGGAGTGCTGTTTATATTGACCTCAACCCAGGCACATCTGGGGAGGGCTTGCCGGCAGGGTCAGGCTGCCCAGGTCAGCTAATCCTCAGCCCTCAGGGAATCACATTGCAGAAAATGGACCTCGCTAAGACAGAATATTCGCCAAGGAAAAAAAGGACACAATGCCATTTGCAGCACCGTAGATGAGTCTCGAGGTAATCACGTGACTTGGAGTAAGTCAGAAAGTGAAAGACACATATCATATCATATCACTTATAGGTGTTACCTATAAATTGATACCAGGGCAGATATTTCCACGGAGAAGGGCAATCACAGATTCATTAAACAAACTTATGGTTCACCAAAGGAAAGGTGTGAGGATTGAATTCATTATGATATTGGGGTTAACAGACATATACAAACACAGTAGACGTATATAATCACCAAAGACCTACGGAGTACCAAGAGAAGACTACTCAACATTCTGTCATAACGTACATGGGAAAAGGATCCCAGGAAGAACAGACATATGTATATGTGTAAAAGAACCACCTCTTGCACACCTACAACAAGCTAAACGTTGTACTCAAACTTGCTGTAATAAAAAATAAAAAATTAAATTAAAAACACGAACAAGAAGTAGTGAGACAAACTTGAGGGGCTTCCTCCTGGCACATTCCGTTCTACATTCCAATCTAGAACGCGACTTCCATTGAGGCTCTGCTGCCCTAGTAACCAGATTTGGTAAGGGAGAACTGCTGCCACCTTGTGGCCGTTTCACACAACAGCAGCTTTAATCCCAGCGCTAATGGTCAGTGGATATTCCAAATCATTACAGGCCTGTAAATGACACCTGCCCTGAAAACATATCCTGGGGTCATATATCGACCAAAAAATTCCAAAGACGTCCATATTTCAAAACGACAGTTTCAAGAGGCATATTTCACGCACATTAGTGTTCTGCTTCTTTTGCTTGCTTTCTTTCTTTGTTAAAAAAACGGGAATGGAAAAAGGCAACTCTCAGAATGGGCGAAAACGTTCACAAACGAATCAATGGACAAAGGTTTAATCTCCAATATATATAAACAGCTCATGCTGCTTAATTTTAATAAAATGAACAACCCAATACAAAAATGGGCAGCAGATCTAAAGAGATGTTTCTTCAAAGAAGACACAGAGATGGCCAAGACGCACATGAAAAGCTGCTCAACATCACTAATTATTAGAGAAATGCAAATCAAAACTACAATGAGGTAAGACCTCACACCTGTGAGAATCGGCATCATCAGATAATCTACAAACAACAAATTCTGGGGAGGGTGTGGACAAAAGGAACCCTCTTCCGCTATTGGTGGGAATGTAAATTGATACAGTCACTATGGAGAACAGTATGGAGGTTCCTTTAAAAAACTAAAAAGAGAATTACCATAGGATCCAGCAATCCCACTTCTGGGCATATACCCAGAGAAAACCATAAATCACAAAGACACATTCACCACAATATTCATTGCAGCACTATTTACAATAGCCAGGTAATGGAAGCAACCTAAATGCCCACAGACAGACGAATGGATAAAGATGTGGTACATATATAAAATGGAATATTACTCAGCCAAAAAAAGGAATGAAACTGGGTCATTTGTAGAGAAGTTGATGGATCTAGAGACTGTCATACAGAGTGAAGTAAGTCAGAAAGAGAAAAACAAATATTGTATATTAATGCCTATATGTGGAACCTAGAAAAATGGTAGAGATGAACTGGTTTGCAGGGCAGAAATAGAGACACAGAGGTAGAGAACAAACGTATGGACATGGACACAAAGTGGGGGAAGCCATGGGGTGGTGGTGGTGGGATGAGTTGGGAGATTGGGATTGACCTGTATACATGTATATGCATAAAATAGATAACTAATAATAACCTACTGTATAAAAAAATAAATTAAATTAAATTTCAAAATTTTAAAAAATAAAATGTAAAAATAAAACAGAAAAAAAGTTCTTCCATTCACACTGATGTATTTATAAGAATGAATTATTTCCATGCTTATATCCATAAATACATAAAAGAGGAATAAAATCTAACTTGAACCAAAAAAGAAAAAAAAAAACTGAAGCTAACATTTATACAGAAGAAAACACTACCAAGGCACTTGCTCCAGTGGTAAACAATTGTGAAATTGGTCAGAGGTGGGGAATCATCTCCCATACAGCCAGCAGCCCCGCCCGCCCATGCATGGAGCGTCCTTATTGCAAAGCTGGGGGACCGTGCCGAGGCCTCTGTGAGTAAACGTGAGCTGAGCCCCAGGCCAGCTGCTGCTGAACTCTTCCCACCCTTCCCAGGTGAAACACCTGAATATGTACAAGGGCTTGAAAGCCTAGAGGAAGGGCCGTGGAGCCACACCAGCGACAGCACGCAGGCCAACTTGGTGCCTGCAGGTCAGCCAGGATGGTGCTGGCCACGGGCGCTCTTCTGGAAGCTTTCCATTGCCCTGCCTGAGATACCCCTCCTGTCCCGGCCCCCACTCCTTTTTTTCCTTCCTCACCTCAGCCCGGAGAGATATTCCAGTGGAAGTTTGGGTGACACATCCTCTTCTTTACAGGTGGCAGCCTGGCAACTCCTGCCGAAAGTCCAGCAGAGCCCCACTCACACCGGGCCCCCCACAAAGCCGTGGACCCTCACACCCTCCCAGCAGCACAGCCCCGAGACTGCTGACGGGGCAGAGAATATGGAGTCAGGCACAGCTGCAGGGGCTATTGCTGCCTGGAGTGCTGTTTATATTGACCTCAACCCAGGCACACCTGGGGAGGGCTTGCCGGCAGGGTCAGGCTGCCCAGGTCAGCTAATCCTCAGCCCTCAGGGAATCACATTGCAGAAAATGGACCTCGCTAAGACAGAATATTCGCCAAGGAAAAAAAGGACACAATGCCATTTGCAGCACCGTAGATGAGTCTCGAGGTAATCACGTGACTTGGAGTAAGTCAGAAAGTGAAAGACATATCATATCATATCACTTATAGGTGTTACCTATAAATTGATACCAGGGCAGATATTTCCACGGAGAAGGGCAATCACAGATTCATTAAACAAACTTATGGTTCACCAAAGGAAAGGTGTGAGAATTGAATTCATTACGATATTGGGGTTAACAGACATATACAAACACAGTAGACGTATATAATCACCAAAGACCTACGGAGTACCAAGAGAAGACTACTCAACATTCTGTCATAACGTACATGGGAAAAGGATCCCAGGAAGAACAGACATATGTATATGTGTAAAAGAACCACCTCTTGCACACCTACAACAAGCTAAACGTTGTACTCAAACTTGCTGTAATAAAAAATAAAAAATTAAATTAAAAACACGAACAAGAAGTAGTGAGACAAACTTGAGGGGCTTCCTCCTGGCACATTCCGTTCTACATTCCAATCTAGAACGCGACTTCCATTGAGGCACTGCTGCCCTAGTAACCAGATTTGGTAAGGGAGAACTGCTGCCACCTTGTGGCCGTTTCACGCAACAGCAGCTTTAATCCCAGCGCTAATGGTCAGTGGATATTCCAAATCATTACAGGCCTGTAAATGACACCTGCCCTGAAAATATATCCTGGGGTCATATATCGACCAAAAAATTCAAAAGACGTCCATATTTCAAAACGACAGTTTCAAGAGGCATATTTCACGCACATTAGTGTTCTGCTTCTTTTGCTTGCTTTCTTCCTTTGTTAAAAAAACGGGAATGGAAAAAGGCAACCCTCAGAATGGGCGAAAACGTTCAGAAACGAATCAATGGACAAAGGTTTAATCTCCAATATATATAAACAGCTCATGCAGCTTAATATTAATAAAACAAACAACCCAATACAAAAATGGGCAGAAGATCTAAAGAGACGTTTCTTCAAAGAAGACACAGAGATGGCCAAGACGCACATAAAAAGCTGCTCAACATCACTAATTATTAGAGAAATGCAAATCAAAACTACAATGAGGTAAGACCTCACACCTGTGAGAATCGGCATCATCAGATAATCTACAAACAACAAATTCTGGGGAGGGTGTGGACAAAAGGAACCCTCTTCCGCTATTGGTGGGAATGTAAATTGATACAGTCACTATGGAGAACAGTATGGAGGTTCCTTTAAAAAACTAAAAAGAGAATAACCATAGGATCCAGCAATCCCACTTCTGGGCATATACCCAGAGAAAACCATAAATCACAAAGACACATTCACCACAATGTTCATTGCAGCACTATTTACAATAGCCAGGTAATGGAAGCAACCTAAATGCCCACAGACAGACGAATGGATAAAGATGTGGTACATATATAAAATGGAATATTACTCAGCCAAAAAAAGGAATGAAACTGGGTCATTTGTAGAGAAGTTGATGGATCTAGAGACTGTCATACAGAGTGAAGTAAGTCAGAAAGAGAAAAACAAATATTGTATATTAATGCCTATATGTGGAACCTAGAAAAATGGTACAGATGAACTGGTTTGCAGGGCAGAAAGAGAGACACAGAGGTAGAGAACAAACGTATGGACACAAAGTGGGGGAAGCCATGGGGTGGTGGTGGTGGGATGAGTTGGGAGATTGGGATTGACCTGTAAACATGTATATGCATAAAATAGATAACTAATAATAACCTACTGTATAAAAAAATAAATTAAATTAAATTTCAAAATTTTTAAAAATAAAATGTAAAAATAAAACAGAAAAAAAGTTCTTCCATTCACACTGATGTATTTATAAGCATGAATTATTTCCATGCTTATATCCATAAATACATAAAAGAGGAATAAAATCTAACTTGAACCAAAAAGGAAAAAAAAAACTGAAGCTAACATTTATACAGAGGAAAACACTACCAAGGCACTTGCTCCAGTGGTAAACAATTCTGAAATTGGTCAGAGGTGGGGAATCATCTCCCATACAGCCAGCAGCCCCGCCCGCCCACGCAAGGAGCGTCCTTATTGCAAAGCTGGGGGACCGTGCCGAGGCCTCTGTGAGTAAACGTGAGCTGAGCCCCAGGCCAGCTGCTGCTGAACTCTTCCCACCCTTCCCAGGTGAAACACCTGAATATGTACAAGGGCTTGAAAGCCTAGAGGAAGGGCCGTGGAGCCACACCAGCGACAGCACGCAGGCCAACTTGGTGCCTGCAGGTCAGCCAGGATGGTCCTGGCCACGGGCGCTCTTCTGGAAGCTTTCCATTGCCCTGCCTGAGATACCCCTCCTGTCCCGGCCCCCACTCCTTTTTTTCCTTCCTCACATCAGCCCGGAGAGATATTCCAGTGGAAGTTTGGGTGACACATCCTCTTCTTTACAGGTGGCAGCCTGGCAACTCCTGCCGAAAGTCCAGCAGAGCCCCACTCACACCGGGCCCCCCACAAAGCCGTGGACCCTCACACCCTCCCAGCAGCACAGCCCCGAGACTGCTGACGGGGCAGAGAATATGGAGTCAGGCACAGCTGCAGGGGCTATTGCTGCCTGGAGTGCTGTTTATATTGACCTCAACCCAGGCACATCTGGGGAGGGCTTGCCGGCAGGGTCAGGCTGCCCAGGTCAGCTAATCCTCAGCCCTCAGGGAATCACATTGCAGAAAATGGACCTCGCTAAGACAGAATATTCGCCAAGGAAAAAAAGGACACAATGCCATTTGCAGCACCGTAGATGAGTCTCGAGGTAATCACGTGACTTGGAGTAAGTCAGAAAGTGAAAGACACATATCATATCATATCACTTATAGGTGTTACCTATAAATTGATACCAGGGCAGATATTTCCACGGAGAAGGGCAATCACAGATTCATTAAACAAACTTATGGTTCACCAAAGGAAAGGTGTGAGGATTGAATTCATTATGATATTGTGGTTAACAGACATATACAAACACAGTAGACGTATAGAATCACCAAAGACCTACGGAGTACCAAGAGAAGACTACTCAACATTCTGTCATAACGTACATGGGAAAAGGATCCCAGGAAGAACAGACATATGTATATGTGTAAAAGAACCACCTCTTGCACACCTACAACAAGCTAAACGTTGTACTCAAACTTGCTGTAATAAAAAATAAAAAATTAAATTAAAAACACGAACAAGAAGTAGTGAGACAAACTTGAGGGGCTTTCTCCTGGCACATTCCCTTCTACATTCCAATCTAGAACGCGACTTCCATTGAGGCTCTGCTGCCCTAGTAACCAGATTTGGTAAGGGAGAACTGCTGCCACCTTGTGGCCGTTTCACACAACAGCAGCTTTAATCCCAGCGCTAATGGTCAGTGGATATTCCAAATCATTACAGGCCTGTAAATGACACCTGCCCTGAAAACATATCCTGGGGTCATATATCGACCAAAAAATTCCAAAGACGTCCATATTTCAAAACGACAGTTTCAAGAGGCATATTTCACGCACATTAGTGTTCTGCTTCTTTTGCTTGCTTTCTTTCTTTGTTAAAAAAACGGGAATGGAAAAAGGCAACCCTCAGAATGGGCGAAAACGTTCACAAACGAATCAATGGACAAAGGTTTAATCTCCAATATATATAAACAGCTCATGCAGCTTAATATTAATAAAATGAACAACCCAATACAAAAATGGGCAGCAGATCTAAAGAGATGTTTCTTCAAAGAAGACACAGAGATGGCCAAGACGCACATGAAAAGCTGCTCAACATCACTAATTATTAGAGAAATGCAAATCAAAACTACAATGAGGTAAGACCTCACACCTGTGAGAATCGGCATCATCAGATAATCTACAAACAACAAATTCTGGGGAGGGTGTGGACAAAAGGAACCCTCTTCCGCTATTGGTGGGAATGTAAATTGATACAGTCACTATGGAGAACAGTATGGAGGTTCCTTTAAAAAACTAAAAAGAGAATTACCATAGGATCCAGCAATCCCACTTCTGGGCATATACCCAGAGAAAACCATAAATCACAAAGACACATTCACCACAATATTTATTGCAGCACTATTTACAATAGCCAGGTAATGGAAGCAACCTAAATGCCCACAGACAGACGAATGGATAAAGATGTGGTACATATATAAAATGGAATATTACTCAGCCAAAAAAAGGAATGAAACTGGGTCATTTGTAGAGAAGTTGATGGATCTAGAGACTGTCATACAGAGTGAAGTAAGTCAGAAAGAGAAAAACAAATATTGTATATTAATGCCTATATGTGGAACCTAGAAAAATGGTACAGATGAACTGGTTTGCAGGGCAGAAAGAGAGACACAGAGGTAGAGAACAAACGTATGGACATGGACACAAAGTGGGGGAAGCCATGGGGTGGTGGTGGTGGGATGAGTTGGGAGATTGGGATTGACCTGTATACATGTATATGCATAAAATAGATAACTAATAATAACCTACTGTATAAAAAAATAAATTAAATTAAATTTCAAAATTTTTAAAAATAAAATGTAAAAATAAAACAGAAAAAAAGTTCTTCCATTCACACTGATGTATTTATAAGAATGAATTATTTCCATGCTTATATCCATAAATACATAAAAGAGGAATAAAATCTAACTTGAACCAAAAAAGAAAAAAAAAACTGAAGCTAACATTTATACAGAAGAAAACACTACCAAGGCACTTGCTCCAGTGGTAAACAATTGTGAAATTGGTCAGAGGTGGGGAATCATCTCCCATACAGCCAGCAGCCCCGCCCGCCCACGCATGGAGCGTCCTTATTGCAAAGCTGGGGGACCGTGCCGAGGCCTCTGTGAGTAAACGTGAGCTGAGCCCCAGGCCAGCTGCTGCTGAACTCTTCCCACCCTTCCCAGGTGAAACACCTGAATATGTACAAGGGCTTGAAAGCCTAGAGGAAGGGCCGTGGAGCCACACCAGCGACAGCACGCAGGCCAACTTGGTGCCTGCAGGTCAGCCAGGATGGTCCTGGCCACGGGCGCTCTTCTGGAAGCTTTCCATTGCCCTGCCTGAGATACCCCTCCTGTCCCGGCCCCCACTCCTTTTTTTCCTTCCTCACCTCAGCCCGGAGAGATATTCCAGTGGAAGTTTGGGTGACACATCCTCTTCTTTACAGGTGGCAGCCTGGCAACTCCTGCCGAAAGTCCAGCAGAGCCCCACTCACACCGGGCCCCCCACAAAGCCGTGGACCCTCACACCCTCCCAGCAGCACAGCCCCGAGACTGCTGACGGGGCAGAGAATATGGAGTCAGGCACAGCTGCAGGGGCTATTGCTGCCTGGAGTGCTGTTTATATTGACCTCAACCCAGGCACACCTGGGGAGGGCTTGCCGGCAGGGTCAGGCTGCCCAGGTCAGCTAATCCTCAGCCCTCAGGGAATCACATTGCAGAAAATGGACCTCGCTAAGACAGAATATTCGCCAAGGAAAAAAAGGACACAATGCCATTTGCAGCACCGTAGATGAGTCTCGAGGTAATCACGTGACTTGGAGTAAGTCAGAAAGTGAAAGACATATCATATCATATCACTTATAGGTGTTACCTATAAATTGATACCAGGGCAGATATTTCCACGGAGAAGGGCAATCACAGTTTCATTAAACAAACTTATGGTTCACCAAAGGAAAGGTGTGAGGATTGACTTCATTACGATATTGGGGTTAACAGACATATACAAACACAGTAGAAGTATATAATCACCAAAGACCTACGGAGTACCAAGAGAAGACTACTCAACATTCTGTCATAACGTACATGGGAAAAGGATCCCAGGAAGAACAGACATATGTATATGTGTAAAAGAACCACCTCTTGCACACCTACAACAAGCTAAACGTTGTACTCAAACTTGCTGTAATAAAAAATAAAAAATTAAATTAAAAACACGAACAAGAAGTAGTGAGACAAACTTGAGGGGCTTTCTCCTGGCACATTCCGTTCTACATTCCAATCTAGAACGGGACTTCCATTGAGGCACTGCTGCCCTAGTAACCAGATTTGGTAAGGGAGAACTGCTGCCACCTTGTGGCCGTTTCACGCAACAGCAGCTTTAATCCCAGCGCTAATGGTCAGTGGATATTCCAAATCATTACAGGCCTGTAAATGACACCTGCCTTGAAAATATATCCTGGGGTCATATATCGACCAAAAAATTCAAAAGACGTCCATATTTCAAAACGACAGTTTCAAGAGGCATATTTCACGCACATTAGTGTTCTGCTTCTTTTGCTTGCTTTCTTCCTTTGTTAAAAAAACGGGAATGGAAAAAGGCAACCCTCAGAATGGGCGAAAACGTTCAGAAACGAATCAATGGACAAAGGTTTAATCTCCAATATATATAAACAGCTCATGCAGCTTAATATTAATAAAACAAACAACCCAATACAAAAATGGGCAGAAGATCTAAAGAGACGTTTCTTCAAAGAAGACACAGAGATGGCCAAGACGCACATAAAAAGCTGCTCAACATCACTAATTATTAGAGAAATGCAAATCAAAACTACAATGAGGTAAGACCTCACACCTGTGAGAATCGGCATCATCAGATAATCTACAAACAACAAATTCTGGGGAGGGTGTGGACAAAAGGAACCCTCTTCCGCTATTGGTGGGAATGTAAATTGATACAGTCACTATGGAGAACAGTATGGAGGTTCCTTTAAAAAACTAAAAAGAGAATAACCATAGGATCCAGCAATCCCACTTCTGGGCATATACCCAGAGAAAACCATAAATCACAAAGACACATTCACCACAATGTTCATTGCAGCACTATTTACAATAGCCAGGTAATGGAAGCAACCTAAATGGCCACAGACAGACGAAAGGATAAAGATGTGGTACATATATAAAATGGAATATTACTCAGCCAATAAAAGGAATGAAACTGGGTCATTTGTAGAGAAGTTGATGGATCTAGAGACTGTCATACAGAGTGAAGTAAGTCAGAAAGAGAAAAACAAATATTGTATATTAATGCCTATATGTGGAACCTAGAAAAATGGTACAGATGAACTGGTTTGCAGGGCAGAAATAGAGACACAGAGGTAGAGAACAAACGTATGGACATGGACACAAAGTGGGGGAAGCCATCGGGTGGTGGTGGTGGGATGAGTTGGGAGATTGGGATTGACCTGTATACATGTATATGCATAAAATAGATAACTAATAATAACCTACTGTATAAAAAAATAAATTAAATTAAATTTTAATATTTTTAAAAATAAAATGTAAAAATAAAACAGAAAAAAAGTACTTCCATTCACACTGATGTATTTATAAGAATGAATTATTTCCATGCTTATATGTATAAATACATAAAAGGGGAATAAAATCTAACTTGAACTAAAAAAAAAAAAAAACCTGATCCTAACAGTTATACAGAGGGAAACACTACCAAGGCCCTTGCTCCAGTGGTAAACAATTCTGAAATTGGTCAGAGGTGGGGAATCATCCCCCATACAGCCAGCAGCCCCGCCCGCCCACGCAAGGAGCGTCCTTATTGCAAAGCTGGGGGACCGTGCCGAGGCCTCTGTGAGTAAACGTCAGCTGAGCCCTAGCCAGCTGCTGCTGAACTGTTCCCACCCTTCCCAGGTGAAACACCTGAATATATACAAGGGCTTGAAAGCCTAGAGGAAGGGCCGTGGAGCCACACCAGCGACAGCACGCAGGCAAACTTGGTGCCTGCAGGTCAGCCAGGATGATCCTGGCCACGGGCGCTCTTCTGGAAGCTTTCCATTGCCCTGCCTGAGATACCCCTCCTGTCCCGGCACCCACTCCATTTTTTCCTTACTCACCTCAGCCCGGGGAGATTTTCCAGTGGAAGTTATGGGTGACTCATCCTCTTCTTTACAGGTGGCAGCCTGGCAACTCTTGCAGAAAGTCCAGCAGAGCCCCACTCACAACGGGCCCCCCACAAATTCGTGGACCCTCACACCCTCCCACCATCACAGCCCCGAGACTGCTGACGGGGCAGAGAATATGGAGTCAGGCACAGCTGCAGGGGCTATTGCTGCCTGGAGTGCTGTTTATATTGACCTCAACCCAGGCACACCTGGGGAGGGCTTGCCGGCAGGGTCAGGCTGCCCAGGTCAGCTAATCCTCAGCCCTCAGGGAATCACATTGCAGAAAATGGACCTCGCTAAGACAGAATATTCGCCAAGGAAAAAAAGGACACAATGCCATTTGCAGCACCGTAGATGAGTCTAGAGGTAATCACGTGACTTGGAGTAAGTCAGAAAGTGAAAGACACATATCATATCATATCACTTATAGGTGTTACCTATAAATTGATACAAGGGCAGATATTTCCACGGAGAAGGGCAATCACAGATTCATTAAACAATCTTATGGTTCACCAAAGGAAAGGTGTGAGCATTGAATTCATTACGATATTGGGGTTAACAGACATATACAAACACAGTAGACGTATATAATCACCAAAGACCTACGGAGTACCAAGAGAAGACTACTCAACATTCTGTCATAACGTACATGGGAAAAGGATCCCAGGAAGAACAGACATATGTATATGTGTAAAAGAACCACCTCTTGCACACCTACAACAAGCTAAACGTTGTACTCAAACTTGCTGTAATAAAAAAATAAAAAATTAAATTAAAAACGCGAACAAGAAGTAGTGAGACAAACTTGAGGGGCTTTCTCCTGGCACATTCCGTTCTACATTACAATCTAGAACGCGACTTCCATTGAGGCTCTGCTGCCCTAGTAACCAGATTTGGTAAGGGAGAACTGCTGCCACCTTGTGGCTGTATTACACAACAGCAGCTTTAATCCCTGCGCTACTGGTCAGTGGATATTCCAAATCATTACAGGCCTGTAAATGACACCTGCCCTGAAAACAAATCCTGGGGTCATATATCGACCAAAAAATTCAAATTCGTCCATATTTCAAAACGACAGTTTCAAGAGGCATATTTCACGCACATTAGTGTTCTGCTTCTTTTGCTTGCTTTCTTTCTTTGTTAAAAAACGGGAATGGAAAAAGGCAACCCTCAGAATGGGCGAAAACGTTCACAAACGAATCAATGGACAAAGGTTTAATCTCCAATATATATAAACAGCTCATGCAGCTTAATATTAATAAAACAAACAACCCAATACAAAAATGGGCAGAAGATCTAAAGAGACGTTTCTACAAAGAAGACACAGAGATGGCCAAGACGCACATGAAAAGCTGCTCAACATCACTAATTATTAGAGAAATGCAAATCAAAACTACAATGAGGTAAGACCTCACAACTGTTAGAATCGGCATCATCAGATAATCTACAAACAACAAATTGTGGGGAGGGTGTGGACAAAAGGAACCCTCTTCCGCTATTGGTGGGAATGTAAATGGATACAGTCACTATGGAGAACAGTATGGAGGTTCCTTTCAAAAACTAAAAAGAGAATTACCATAGGATCCAGCAATCCCACTTCTGGGCATATACCCAGAGAAAACCATAAATCACAAAGACACATTCACCACAATGTTCATTGCAGCACTATTTACAATAGCCAGGTAATGGAAGCAACCTAAATGCCCACAGACAGACGAATGGATAAAGATGTGGTACATATATAAAATGGAATATTACTCAGCCATAAAAAGGCATGAAACTGGGTCATTTGTAGAGAAGTTGATGGATCTAGAGACTGTCATACAGAGTGAAGTAAGTCAGAAAGAGAAAAACAAATATTGTATATTAATGCCTATATGTGGAACCTAGAAAAACGCTACAGATGAACTGGTTTGCAGATCAGAAATAGAGACACAGAGGTAGAGAACAAACGTATGGACACAAAGTGGGGGAAGCCATGGGGTGGTGGTGGTGGGATGAGTTGGGAGATTGGGATTGACCTGTATACATGTCTATGCATAAAATAGATAACTAATAATAACATAGTGTATAAAAAAATAAATAAAATTAAATTTCAAAATTTTTAAAATTAAAATGTAAAAATAAAACAGAAAAAAAGTTCTTCCATTCACACTGATGTATTTATAAGAATGAATTATTTCCATGCTTATATCTATAAATACATAAAAGAGGAAGAAAATCTAACTTGAACCAAAAAAGAAAAAAAAAAAAAACTGAACCTAACAGTTATACAGAGGAAAACACTACCAAGGCAGTTGCTCCAGTGGTAAACAATTCTGAAATTGGTCAGAGGTGGGGAATCATCTCCCATAGAGCCAGCAGCCCCTCCCGCCCACGCAAGGAGCGTCCTTATTGCAAAGCTCGGGGACCGTGCCGAGGCCTCTGTGATTAAACGTGAGCTGAGCCCCAGGCCAGCTGCTGCTGAACTGTTCCCACCCTTCCCAGGTGAAACACCTGAATATGTACAAGGGCTTGAAAGCCAAGACGAAGGGCCGTGGAGCCACACCAGCGACAGCACGCAGGCCACCTTGGTGCCTGCAGGTCAGCCAGGATGGTCCTGGCCACCGGCGCTCTTCTGGAAGCTTTCTATTGCCCTGCCTGAGATACCCCTCCTGTCCCGGCCCCCACTCCTTTTTTTCCTTCCTCACCTCAGCCCGGAGAGATATTCCAGTGGAAGTTATGGGTGACACATCCTCTTCTTTACAGGTGGCAGCCTGGCAACTCCTGCAGAAAGTCCAGCAGAGCCCCACTAACACCGGGCCACCCACAAAGCCGTGGACCCTCACACCCTCCCACCAGCACAGCCCCGAGACTGCTGACTGGGCAGAGAATATGGAGTCAGGCACAGCTGCAGGGGCTATTGCTGCCTGGAGTGCTGTTTATATTGACCTCAACCCAGGCACACCTGGGGAGGCCTGCCGGCAGGGTCAGGCTGCCCAGGTCAGCTAATCCTCAGCCCTCAGGGAATCACATTGCAGAAAATGGACCTCGCTAAGACAGAATATTCGCCAAGGAAAAAAAGCACACAATGCCATTTGCAGCACCGTAGATGAGTCTAGAGGTAATCACGTGACTTGGAGTAAGTCAGAAAGTGAAAGACACATATCATATCATATCACTTATAGGTGTTACCTATAAATTGATACCAGGGCAGATATTTCCACGGAGAAGGGCAATCACAGATTCATTAAACAAACTTATGGTTCACCAAAGGAAAGGTGTGAGGATTGAATTCATTATGATATTGTGGTTAACAGACATATACAAACACAGTAGACGTATATAATCACCAAAGACCTACGGAGTACCAAGAGAAGACTACTCAACATTCTGTCATAACGAACATGGGAAAAGGATCCCAGGAAGAACAGACGTATGTATATGTGTAAAAGAACCACCTCTTGCACACCTACAAGAAGCTAAACGTTGTACTCAAACTTGCTGTAATAAAAAATAAAAAATTAAATTAAAAACACGAACAAGAATTAGTGAGAAAAACTTGAGGGGCTTTCTCCTGGTACATTCCGTTCTACATTCCAATCTAGAACGCGACTTCCATTGAGGCTCTGCTGCCCTAGTAACCAGATTTGGTAAGGGAGAACTGCTGCCACCTTGTGGCCGTTTCACACAACAGCAGCTTTAATCCCAGCGCTAAAGGTCAGTGGATATTCCAAATCATTACAGGCCTGTAAATGACACCTGCCCTGAAAACAAATCCTGGGGTCATATATCGACCAAAAAATTCAAAAGACGTCCATATTTCAAAACGACAGTTTCAAGAGGCATATTTCACGCACATTAGTGTTCTGCTTCTTTTGATTTCTTTCTTTCTTTGTTAAAAAAACTGGAATGGAAAAAGGCAACCCTCAGAATGGGCGAAAACTTTCACAAACGAATCAATGGACAAAGGTTTAATCTCCAATATATATAAACAGCTCATGCAGCTTAATATTAATAAAACAAACAACCCAATACAAAAATGGGCAGAAGATCTAAATAGACGTTTCTTCAAAGAAGACACAGAGATGGCCAAGACGCACATGAAAAGCTGCTCAACATCACTAATTATTAGAGAAATGCAAATCAAAACTACAATGAGGTAAGACCTCACACCTGTTAGAACCGGCATCATCAGATAATCTACAAACAACAAATTCTGGGGAGGGTGTGGACAAAAGGAACCCTCTTCGGCTATTGGTGGGAATGTAAATTGATACAGTCACTATGGAGAACAGTATGGAGGTTCCTTTAAAAAACTAAAAACAGAATTACAGTAGGATCCAGCAATCCCACTTCTGGGCATATACCCAAAGAAAACCATAAATCACAAAGACACATTCACCACAATGTTCATTGCAGCACTATTTACAATAGCCAGGTAATGGAAGCAACCTAAATGCCAACAGACAGACGAATGGATAAAGATGTGGTACATATATAAAATGGAATATTACTCAGCCATAAAAAGGAATGAAACTGGGTCATTTGTAGAGAAGTTGATGGATCTAGAGACTGTCATACAGAGTGAAGTAAGTCAGAAAGAGAAAAACAAATAATGTATATTAATGCCTATATGTGGATCCTAGAAAAATGCTACAGATGAACTGGTTTGCAGGGCAGAAATAGAGACACAGAGGTAGAGAACAAACGTATGGACACAAAGTGGGGGAAGCCATGGGGTGGTGGTGGTGGGATGAGTTGGGAGATTGGGATTGACCTGTATACATGTCTATGCATAAAATAGATAACTAATAATAACCTAGTGTATAAAAAAATAAATAAAATTTAATTTCAAAATTTTTAAAAATAAAATGTAAAAATAAAACAGAAAAAAAGTTCCTCCATTCACACTGATGTATTTATAAGAATGAATTATTTCCATGCTTATATCTATAAATACATAAAAGAGGAATAAAATCTAACTTGAACCAAAAAAGAAAAAAAAAAAACTGAACCTAACAGTTATACAGAGGAAAACACTACCAAGGCAGTTGATCCAGTGGTAAACAATTCTGAAATTGGTCAGAGGTGGGGAATCATCTCCCATAGAGCCAGCAGCCCCGCCCGCCCACGCAAGGAGCGTCCTTATTGCAAAGCTCGGGGACCGTGGCGAGGTCTCTGTGAGTAAACGTGAGCTGAGCCCCCGGCCACCTGCTGCTGAACTGTTCCCACCCTTCCCAGGTGAAACACCTGAATATGTACAAGGGCTTGAAAGCCTAGAGGAAGGGCCGTGGAGCCACACCAGCGACAGCACGCAGGCCACCTTGGTGCCTGCAGGTCAGCCAGGATGGTCCTGGCCACGGGCGCTCTTCTGGAAGCTTTCCATTGCCCTGCCTGAGATACCCCTCCTGTCCCGGCCCCCACTCCTTTTTTTCCTTCCTCACCTCAGCCCGGAGAGATATTCCAGTGGAAGTTATGGGTGACACATCCTCTTCTTTACAGGTGGCAGCCTGGCAACTCCTGCAGAAAGTCCAGCAGAGCCCCACTCACACCGGGCCACCCACAAAGCCGTGGACCCTCACACCCTCCCACCAGCACAGCCCCGAGACTGCTGACGGGGCAGAGAATATGGAGTGAGGCACAGCTGCAGGGGCTATTGCTGCCTGGAGTGCTGTTTATATTGACCACAACCCAGGCACACCTGGGGAGGGCTTGCCGGCAGGGTCAGGCTGCCCAGGTCAGCTAATCCTCAGCCCTCAGGGAATCACATTGCAGAAAATGGACCTCGCTAAGACAGAATATTCGCCAAGGAAAGGAAGCACACAATGCCATTTGTAGCACCGTAGATGAGTCTAGAGGTAATCACGTGACTTGGAGTAAGTCAGAAAGTGAAAGACACATATCATATCATATCACTTATAGGTGTTACCTATAAATTGATACCAGGGCAGATATTTCCACGGAGAAGGGCAATCACAGATTCATTAAACAAACTTATGGTTCACCAAAGGAAAGGTGTGAGGATTGAATTCATTACGATATTGGGGTTAACAGACATATACAAACACAGTAGACATATATAATCACCAAAGACCTATGAAGTACCAAGAGAAGACTACTCAACATTCTGTCATAACGTACATGGGAAAAGGATCCCAGGAAGAGCAGACTTATGTATATGTGTAAAAGAACCACCTCTTGCACACCTACAACAAGCTAAACGTCGTACTCAAACTTGCTGTAATAAAAAATAAAAAATTAAATTAAAAACACGAACAAGAAGTAGTGAGACAAACTTGAGGGGCTTTCTCCTGGCACATTCCCTTCTACATTCCAATCTAGAACGCGACTTCCATTGAGGCTCTGCTGCCCTAGTAACCAGATTTGGTAAGGGAGAACTGCTGCCACCTTGTGGCCGTTTCACACAACAGCAGCTTTAATCCCAGCGCTAATGGTCAGTGGATATTCCAAATCATTACAGGCCTGTAAATGACACCTGCCCTGAAAACATATCCTGGGGTCATATATCGACCAAAAAATTCAAAAGACGTCCATATTTCAAAACGACAGTTTCAAGAGGCATATTTCACGCACATTAGTGTTCTGCTTCTTTTGCTTGCTTTCTTTCTTTGTTAAAAAAACGGGAATGGAAAAAGGCAACCCTCAGAATGGGCGAAAACGTTCACAAACGAATCAATGGACAAAGGTTTAATCTCCAATACATATAAACAGCTCATGCAGCTTAATATTAATAAAACAAACAACCCAATACAAAAATGGGCAGAAGATCTAAAGAGACGTTTCTTCAAAGAAGACACAGAGATGGCCAAGACGCACATGAAAAGCTGCTCAACATCACTAATTATTAGAGAAATGCAAATCAAAACTACAATGAGGTAAGACCTCACACCTGTGAGAATCGGCCTCATCAGACAATCTACAAACAACAAATTCTGGGGAGGGTGTGGACCAAAGGAACCCTCTTCCGCTATTGGTGGGAATGTAAATTGATACAGTCACTATGGAGAACAGTATGGAGGTTCCTTTAAAATACTAAAAAGAGAATTACCATAGGATCCAGCAATCCCACTTCTGGGCATATACCCAGAGAAAACCATAAATAACAAAGACACATTCACCACAATGTTCATTGCAGCACTATTTACAATAGCCAGGTAATGGAAGCAACCTAAATGCCCACAGACAGACGAATGGATAAAGATGTGGTACATATATAAAATGGAATATTACTCAGCCAAAAAAAGGAATGAAACTGAGTCATTTGTAGAGAAGTTGATGGATCTAGAGACTGTCATACAGAGTGAAGTAAGTCAGAAAGAGAAAAACAAATATTGTATATTAATGCCTATATGTGGAACCTAGAAAAATGGTACAGATGAACTGGTTTGCAGGGCAGAAATAGAGACACAGAGGTAGAGAACAAACGTATGGACATGGACACAAAGTGGGGGAAGCCATGGGGTGGTGGTGGTGGGATGAGTTGGGAGATTGGGATTGACCTGTACACATGTATATGCATAAAATAGAAAACTAATAATAACCTACTGTATAGAAAAATAAATTAAATTAAATTTCAAAATTTTTAAAAATAAAATGTAAAAATAAAACAGAAAAAAAGTTCTTCCATTCACACTGATGTATTTATAAGAATGAATTATTTCCATGCTTATATCCATAAATACATAAAAGAGGAATAAAATCTAACTTGAACCAAAAAAGAAAAAAAAACTGAACCTAACATTTATACAGAGGAAAACACTACCAAGGCACTTGCTCCAGTGGTAAACAATTCTGAAATTGGTCAGAGGTGGGGAATCATCTCCCATACAGCCAGCAGCCCCGCCCGCCCACGCAAGGAGCGTCCTTATTGCAAAGCTGGGGGACCGTGCCGAGGCCTCTGTGAGTAAACGTGAGCTGAGCCCCAGGCCAGCTGCTGCTGAACTCTTCCCACCCGTCCCAGGTGAAACACCTGAATATGTACAAGTGCTTGAAAGCCTAGAGGAAGGGCCGTGGAGCCACACCAGCGACAGCACGCAGGCCAACTTGGTGCCTGCAGGTCAGCCAGGATGGTCCTGGCCACGGGCGCTCTTCTGGAAGCTTTCCATTGCCCTGCCTGAGATACCCCTCCTGTCCCGGGCCCCACTCCTTTTTTTCCTTCCTCAACTCAGCCCGGAGAGATATTCCAGTGGAAGTTATGGGTGACACATCCTCTTCTTTACAGGTGGCAGCCTGGCAACTCCTGCCGAAAGTCCAGCAGAGCCCCACTCACACCGGGCCCCCCACAAAGCCGTGGACCCTCACACCCTCCCACCAGCACAGCCCCGAGACTGCTGACGGGGCAGAGAATATGGAGTCAGGCACAGCTGCAGGGGCTATTGCTGCCTGGAGTGCTGTTTATATTGACCTCAACCCAGGCACACCTGGGGAGGGCTTGCCGGCAGGGTCAGGCTGCCCAGGTCAGCTAATCCTCAGCCCTCGGGGAATCACATTGCAGAAAATGGACCTCGCTAAGACAGAATATTCGCCAAGGAAAAAAAGGACACAATGCCATTTGCAGCACCGTAGATGAGTCTCGAGGTAATCACGTGACTTGGAGTAAGTCAGAAAGTGAAAGACACATATCATATCATATCACTTATAGGTGTTACCTATAAATTGATACCAGGGCAGATATTTCCACGGAGAAGGGCAATCACAGATTCATTAAACAAACTTATGGTTCACCAAAGGAAAGGTGTGAGGATTGAATTCATTACGATATTGGGGTTAACAGACATATACAAACACAGTAGACGTATATAATCACCAAAGACCTACGGAGTACCAAGAGAAGACTACTCAATATTCTGTCATAACGTACATGGGAAAAGGATCCCAGGAAGAACAGACCTATGTATATGTGTAAAAGAACCACCTCTTGCACACCTACAACAACTAAACGTTGTACTCAAACTTGCTGTAATAAAAAATAAAAAATTAAATTAAAAACACGAACAAGAAGTAGTGAGACAAACTTGAGGGGCTTTCTCCTGGCACATTCCGTTCTACATTCCAATCTAGAACGCGACTTCCATTGAGGCTCTGCTGCCCTAGTAACCAGATTTGGTAAGGGAGAACTGCTGCCACCTTGTGGCCGTTTCACACAACAGCAGCTGTAATCCCAGCGCTAATGGTCAGTGGATATTCCAAATCATTACAGGCCTGTAAATGACACCTGCCCTGAAAACATATCCTGGGGTCATATATCGACCAAAAAATTCAAAAGACGTCCATATTTCAAAACGACAGTTTCAAGAGGCATATTTCACGCACATTAGTGTTCTGCTTCTTTTGCTTGCTTTCTTTCTTTGTTAAAAAAACGGGAATGGAAAAAGGCAACCCTCAGAATGGGCGAAAACGTTCACAAACGAATCAATGGACAAAGGTTTAATCTCCAATATATATAAACAGCTCATGCAGCTTAATATTAATAAAACAAACAACCCTATACAAAAATGGGCAGAAGATCTAAAGAGACGTTTCTTCAAAGAAGACACAGAGATGGCCAAGACGCACATGAAAAGCTGCTCAACATCACTAATTATTAGAGAAATGCAAATCAAAACTACAATGAGGTAAGACCTCACACCTGTGAGAATCGGCATCATCAGATAATCTACAAACAACAAATTCTGGGGAGGGTGTGGACAAAAGGAACCCTCTTCCGCTATTGGTGGGAATGTAAATTGATACAGTCACTATGGAGAACAGTATGGAGGTTCCTTTCAAAAACTAAAAAGAGAATTACCATAGGATCCAGCAATCCCACTTCTGGGCATATACCCAGAGAAAACCATAAATCACAAAGACACATTCACCACAATGTTCATTGCAGCACTATTTACAATAGCCAGGTAATGGAAGCAACCTAAATGCCCACAGACAGACGAATGGATAAAGATGTGGTACATATATAAAATGGAATATTACTCAGCCAAAAAAAGGAATGAAACTGGGTCATTTGTAGAGAAGTTGATGGATCTAGAGACTGTCATACAGAGTGAAGTAAGTCAGAAAGAGAAAAACAAATATTGTATATTAATGCCTATATGTGGAACCTAGAAAAATGGTACAGATGAACTGGTTTGCAGGGCAGAAAGAGAGACACAGAGGTAGAGAACAAACGTATGGACATGGACACAAAGTGGGGGAAGCCATCGGGTGGTGGTGGTGGGATGAGTTGGGAGATTGGGATTGACCTGTATATATGTATATGCATAAAATAGATAACTAATAATAACCTAGTGTATAAAAAAATAAATTAAATTAAATTTCAAAATTTTTAAAAATAAAATGTAAAAATAAAACAGAAAAAAATTTCTTCCATTCACACTGATGTATTTATAAGAATGAATTATTTCCATGCTTATATCCATAAATACATAAAAGAGGAATAAAATCTAACTTGAACCAAAAAAGAAAAAAAAAACTGAACCTAACATTTATACAGAGGAAAACACTACCAAGGCACTTGCTCCAGTGGTAAACAATTCTGAAATTGGTCAGAGGTGGGGAATCATCTCCCATACAGCCAGCAGCCCCGCCCGCCCACGCAAGGAGCGTCCTTATTGCAAAGCTGGGGGACCGTGCCGAGGCCTCTGTGAGTAAACGTGAGCTGAGCCCCAGGCCAGCTGCTGCTGAACTCTTCCCACCCTTCCCAGGTGAAACACCTGAATATGTACAAGGGCTTGAAAGCCTAGAGGAAGGGCCGTGGAGCCACACCAGCGACAGCACGCAGGCCAACTTGGTGCCTGCAGGTCAGCCAGGATGGTCCTGGCCACGGGCGCTCTTCTGGAAGCTTTCCATTGCCCTGCCTGAGATACCCCTCCTGTCCCGGCCCCCACTCCTTTTTTTCCTTCCTCACCTCAGCCCGGAGAGATATTCCAGTGGAAGTTATGGGTGACACATCCTCTTCTTTACAGGTGGCAGCCTGGCAACTCCTGCCGAAAGTCCAGCAGAGCCCCACTCACACCGGGCCCCCCACATAGCCGTGGACCCTCACACCCTCCCACCAGCACAGCCCCGAGACTGCTGACGGGGCAGAGAATATGGAGTCAGGCACAGCTGCAGGGGCTATTGCTGCCTGGAGTGCTGTTTATATTGACCTCAAACCAGGCACACCTGGGGAGGGCTTGCCGGCAGGGTCAGGCTGCCCAGGTCAGCTAATCCTCAGCCCTCGGGGAATCACATTGCAGAAAATGGACCTCGCTAAGACAGAATATTCGCCAAGGAAAAAAAGGACACAATGCCATTTGCAGCACCGTAGATGAGTCTCGAGGTAATCACGTGACTTGGAGTAAGTCAGAAAGTGAAAGACACATATCATATCATATCACTTATAGGTGTTACCTATAAATTGATACCAGGGCAGATATTTCCACGGAGAAGGGCAATCACAGATTCATTAAACAAACTTATGGTTCACCAAAGGAAAGGTGTGAGGATTGAATTCATTACGATATTGGGGTTAACAGACATATACAAACACAGTAGACGTATATAATCACCAAAGACCTACGGAGTACCAAGAGAAGACTACTCAACATTCTGTCATAACGTACATGGGAAAAGGATCCCAGGAAGAACAGACCTATGTATATGTGTAAAAGAACCACCTCTTGCACACCTACAACAACTAAACGTTGTACTCAAACTTGCTGTAATAAAAAATAAAAAATTAAATTAAAAACACGAACAAGAAGTAGTGAGACAAACTTGAGGGGCTTTCTCCTGGCACATTCCGTTCTACATTCCAATCTAGAACGCGACTTCCATTGAGGCTCTGCTGCCCTAGTAACCAGATTTGGTAAGGGAGAACTGCTGCCACCTTGTGGCCGTTTCACACAACAGCAGCTGTAATCCCAGCGCTAATGGTCAGTGGATATTCCAAATCATTACAGGCCTGTAAATGACACCTGCCCTGAAAACAAATCCTGGGGTCATATATCGTTCAAAAAATTCAAAAGACGTCCATATTTCAAAACGACAGTTTCAAGAGGCATATTTCACGCACATTAGTGTTCTGCTTCTTTTGCTTGCTTTCTTTCTTTGTTAAAAAAACGGGAATGGAAAAAGGCAACTCTCAGAATGGGCGAAAACGTTCACAAACGAATCAATGGACAAAGGTTTAATCTCCAAAATATATAATCAGCTCATGCAGCTTAATATTAATAAAACAAACAACCCAATACAAAAATGGGCAGAAGATCTAAAGAGACGTTTCTTCAAAGAAGACACAGAGATGGCCAAGACGCACATGAAAAGCTGCTCAACATCACTAATTATTAGAGAAATGCAAATCAAAACTACAATGAGGTAAGACCTCACACCTGTGAGAATCGGCATCATCAGATAATCTACAAACAACAAATTCTGGGGAGGGTGTGGACAAAAGGAACCCTCTTCCGCTATTGGTGGGAATGTAAATTGATACAGTCACTATGGAGAACAGTATGGAGGTTCCTTGAAAAAACTAAAAAGAGAATTACCATAGGATCCAGCAATCCCTCTTCTGGGCATATACCCAGAGAAAACCATAAATCACAAAGACACATTCACCACAATGTTCATTGCAGCACTATTTACAATAGCCAGGTAATGGAAGCAACCTAAATGCCCACACACAGACGAATGGATAAAGATGTGGTACATATATAAAATGGAATATTACTCAGCCATAAAAAGGAATGAAACTGGGTCATTTGTAGAGAAGTTGATGGATCTAGCGACTGTCATACAGAGTGAAGTAAGTCAGAAAGAGAAAAACAAATATTGTATATTAATGCCTATATGTGGAACCTAGAATAATGGTACAGATGAACTGGTTTGCAGGGCAGAAATAGAGACACAGAAGTAGAGAACAAACGTATGGAAATGGACACAAAGGGGGGGAAGCCATGGGGTGGTGGTGGTGGGATGAGTTGGGAGATTGGGATTGACCTGTATACATGTATATGCATAAAATAGATAACTAATAATAACCTACTGTATAAAAAAATAAATTAAATTAAATTTCAAAATTTTTAAAAATAAAATGTAAAAATAAAACAGAAAAAAATTTCTTCCATTCACACTGATGTATTAATAAGAATGAATTATTTCCATGCTTATATCCATAAATACATAAAAGAGGAATAAAATCTAACTTGAACCAAAAAAGAAAAAAAAAACTGAACCTAACATTTATACAGAGGAAAACACTACCAAGGCACTTGCTCCAGTGGTAAACAATTCTGAAATTGGTCAGAGGTGGGGAATCATCTCCCATACAGCCAGCAGCCCCGCCCACCCACGCAAGGAGCGTCCTTATTGCAAAGCTGGGGGACCGTGCCGAGGCCTCTGTGAGTAAACGTGAGCTGAGCCCCAGGCCAGCTGCTGCTGAACTCTTCCCACCCTTCCCAGGTGAAACACCTGAATATGTACAAGGGCTTGAAAGCCTAGAGGAAGGGCCGTGGAGCCACACCAGCGACAGCACGCAGGCCAACTTGGTGCCTGCAGGTCAGCCAGGATGGTCCTGGCCACGGGCGCTCTTCTGGAAGCTTTCCATTGCCCTGCCTGAGATACCCCTCCTGTCCCGGCCCCCACTCCTTTTTTTCCTTCCTCACCTCAGCCCGGAGAGATATTCCAGTGGAAGTTATGGGTGACACATCCTCTTCTTTACAGGTGGCAGCCTGGCAACTCCTGCCGAAAGTCCAGCAGAGCCCCACTCACACCGGGCCCCACACAAAGCCGTGGACCCTCACACCCTCCCACCAGCACAGCCCCGAGACTGCTGACGGGGGAGACAATATGGAGTCAGGCACAGCTGCAGGGGCTATTGCTGCCTGGAGTGCTGTTTATATTGACCTCAACCCAGGCACACCTGGGGAGGGCTTGCCGGCAGGGTCAGGCTGCCCAGGTCAGCTAATCCTCAGCCCTCGGGGAATCACATTGCAGAAAATGGACCTCGCTAAGACAGAATATTCGCCAAGGATAAAAAGGACACAATGCCATTTGCAGCACCGTAGATGAGTCTCGAGGTAATCACGTGACTTGGAGTAAGTCAGAAAGTGAAAGACACATATCATATCATATCACTTATAGGTGTTACCTATAAATTGATACCAGGGCAGATATTTCCACGGAGAAGGGCAATCACAGATTCATTAAACAAACTTATGGTTCACCAAAGGAAAGGTGTGAGGATTGAATTCATTACGATATTGGGGTTAACAGACATATACAAACACAGTAGACGTATACAATCACCAAAGACCTACGGAGTACCAAGAGAAGACTACTCAACATTCTGTCATAACGTACATGGGAAAAGGAGCCCAGGAAGAACAGACATATGTATATGTGTAAAAGAACCACCTCTTGCACACCTACAACAAGCTAAACGTTGTACTCAAACTTGCTGTAATAAAAAATAAAAAATAAAATTAAAAACACGAACAAGAAGTAGTGAGACAAACTTGAGGGGCTTTCTCCTGGCACATTCCGTTCTACATTCCAATCTAGAACGCGACTTCCATTGAGGCTCTGCTGCCCTAGTAACCAGATTTGGTAAGGGAGAACTGCTGCCACCTTGTGGCCGTTTCACACAACAGCAGCTTTAATCCCAGCGCTAATGGTCAGTGGATATTCCAAATCATTACAGGCCTGTAAATGACCCCTGCCCTGAAAACATATCCTGGGGTCATATATCGACCAAAAAATTCAAAAGACGTCCATATTTCAAAACGACAGTTTCAAGAGGCATATTTCACGCACATTAGTGTTCTGCTTCTTTTGCTTGCTTTCTTTCTTTGGTAAAAAAACGGGAATGGAAAAAGGTAACCCTCAGAATGGGCGAAAACGTTCACAAACGAATCAATGGACAAAGGTTTAATCTCCAATACATATAAACAGCTCATGCAGCTTAATATTAATAAAACAAACAACCCAATACAAAAATGGGCAGAAGATCTAAAGAGACGTTTCTTCAAAGAAGACACAGAGATGGCCAAGACGCACATGAAAAGCTGCTCAACATCACTAATTATTAGAGAAATGCAAATCAAAACTACAATGAGGTAAGACCTCACACCTGTGAGAATCGGCATCATCAGATAATCTACAAACAACAAATTCTGGGGAGGGTGTGGACAAAAGGAACCCTCTTCCGCTATTGGTGGGAATGTAAATTGATACAGTCACTATGGAGAACAGTATGGAGGTTCCTTTAAAAAACTAAAAAGAGAATTACCATAGGATCCAGCAATCCCACTTCTGGGCATATACCCAGAGAAAACCATAAATCACAAAGACACATTCACCACAATGTTCATTGCAGCACTATTTACAATAGCCAGGTAATGGAAGCAACCTAAATGCCCACAGACAGACGAATGGATAAAGATGTGGTACATATATAAAATGGAATATTACTCAGCCAAAAAAAGGAATGAAACTGGGTCATTTGTAGAGAAGTTGATGGATCTAGAGACTGTCATACAGAGTGAAGTAAGTCAGAAAGAGAAAAACAAATATTGTATATTAATGCCTATATGTGGAACCTAGAAAAATGGTACAGATGAACTGGTTTGCAGGGCAGAAAGAGAGACACAGAGGTAGAGAACAAACGTATGGACACAAAGTGGGGGAAGCCATGGGGTGGTGGTGGTGGGATGAGTTGGGAGATTGGGATTGACCTGTATACATGTATATGCATAAAATAGATAACTAATAATAACCTACTGTATAAAAAAATAAATTAAATTAAATTTCAAAATTTTTAAAAATAAAATGTAAAAATAAAACAGAAAAAAAGTTGTTCCATTCACACTGATGTATTTATAAGAATGAATTATTTCCATGCTTATATCCATAAATACATAAAAGAGGAATAAAATCTAACTTGAACCAAAAAGGAAAAAAAAAACTGAAGCTAACATTTATACAGAGGAAAACACTACCAAGGCACTTGCTCCAGTGGTAAACAATTGTGAAATTGGTCAGAGGTGGGGAATCATCTCCCATACAGCCAGCAGCCCCGCCCGCCCACGCAAGGAGCGTCCTTATTGCAAAGCTGGGGGACCGTGCCGAGACCTCTGTGAGTAAACGTGAGCTGAGCCCCAGGCCAGCTGCTGCTGAACTCTTCCCACCCTTCCCAGGTGAAACACCTGAACATGTACAAGGGCTTGAAAGCCTAGAGGAAGGGCCGTGGAGCCACACCAGCGACAGCACGCAGGCCAACTTGGTGCCTGCAGGTCAGCCAGAATGGTCCTGGCCACGGGCGCTCTTCTGGAAGCTTTCCATTGCCCTGCCTGAGATACCCCTCCTGTCCCGGCCCCCACTCCTTTTTTTCCTTCCTCACCTCAGCCCGGAGAGATATTCCAGTGGAAGTTATGGGTGACACATCCTCTTCTTTACAGGTGGCAGCCTGGCAACTCCTGCCGAAAGTCCAGCAGAGCCCCACTCACACCGGGCCCCCCACAAAGCCGTGGACCCTCACACCCTCCCACCAGCACAGCCCCGAGACTGCTGACGGGGCAGACAATATGGAGTCAGGCACAGCTGCAGGGGCTATTGCTGCCTGGAGTGCTGTTTATATTGACCTCAACCCAGGCACACCTGGGGAGGGCTTGCCGGCAGGGTCAGGCTGCCCAGGTCAGCTAATCCTCAGCCCTCGGGGAATCACATTGCAGAAAATGGACCACGCTAAGACAGAATATTCGCCAAGGAAAAAAAGGACACAATGCCATTTGCAGCACCGTAGATGAGTCTCGAGGTAATCACGTGACTTGGAGTAAGTCAGAAAGTGAAAGACACATATCATATCATATCACTTATAGGTGTTACCTATAAATTGATACCAGGGCAGATATTTCCACGGAGAAGGGCAATCACAGATTCATTAAACAAACTTATGGTTCACCAAAGGAAAGGTGTGAGTATTGAATTCATTATGATATTGGGGTTAACAGACATATACAAACACAGTAGACGTATATAATCACCAAAGACCTACGGAGTACCAAGAGAAGACTACTCAACATTCTGTCATAACGTACATGGGAAAAGGATCCCAGGAAGAACAGACATATGTATATGTGTAAAAGAACCACCTCTTGCACACCTACAACAAGCTAAACGTTGTACTCAAACTTGCTGTAATAAAAAATAAAAAATTAAATTAAAAACACGAACAAGAAGTAGTGAGACAAACTTGAGGGGCTTTCTCCTGGCACATTCCGTTCTACATTCCAATCTAGAACGCGACTTCCATTGAGGCTCTGCTGCCCTAGTAACCAGATTTGGTAAGGGAGAACTGCTGCCACCTTGTGGCCGTTTCACACAACAGCAGCTTTAATCCCAGCGCTAATGGTCAGTGGATATTCCAAATCATTACAGGCCTGTAAATGACACCTGCCCTGAAAACATATCCTGGGGTCATATATCGACCAAAAAATTCAAAAGACGTCCATATTTCAAAACGACAGTTTCAAGAGGCATATTTCACGCACATTAGTGTTCTGCTTCTTTTGCTTGCTTTCTTTCTTTGTTAAAAAAACGGGAATGGATAAAGGCAACCCTCAGAATGGGCGAAAACGTTCACAAACGAATCAATGGACAAAGGTTTAATCTCCAATATATATAAACAGCTCATGAAGCTTAATATTAATAAAACAAACAACCCAATACAAAAATGGGCAGAAGATCTAAAGAGACGTTTCTTCAAAGAAGACACAGAGATGGCCAAGACGCACATGAAAAGCTGCTCAACATCACTAATTATTAGAGAAATGCAAATCAAAACTACAATGAGGTAAGACCTCACACCTGTGAGAATCGGCATCATCAGATAATCTACAAACAACAAATTCTGGGGAGGGTGTGGACAAAAGGAACCCTCTTCCGCTATTGGTGGGAATGTAAATTGATACAGTCACTATGGAGAACAGTATGGAGGTTCCTTTCAAAAACTAAAAAGAGAATTACCATAGGATCCAGCAATCCCACTTCTGGGCATATACCCAGAGAAAACCATAAATCACAAAGACACATTCACCACAATGTTCATTGCAGCACTATTTACAATAGCCAGGTAATGGAAGCAACCTAAATGCCCACAGACAGACGAATGGATAAAGATGTGGTACATATGTAAAATGGAATATTACTCAGCCATAAAAAGGAATGAAACTGGTTCATTTCTAGAGAAGTTGATGGATCTAGAGACTGTCATACAGAGTGAAGTCAGTCAGAAAGAGAAAAACAAATATTGTATATTAATGCCTATATGTGGAACCTAGAAAAATGGTACAGATGAACTGGTTTGCAGGGCAGAAATAGAGACACAGAGGTAGAGAACTAACGTATGGACATGGACACAAAGTGGGGGAAGCCATGGGGTGGTGGTGGTGGGATGAGTTGGGAGATTGGGATTGACCTGTATACATGTATGTGCATAAAATAGATAACTAATAATAACCTACTGTATAAAAAAATAAATTAAATTAAATTTCAAAATTTTTAAAAATAAAATGTAAAAATAAAACAGAAAAAAAGTTCTTCCATTCACACTGATGTATTTATAAGAATGAATTATTTCCATGCTTATATCCATAAATACATAAAAGAGGAATAAAATCTAACTTGAACCAAAAAAGAAAAAATAACTGAAACTAACATTTATACAGAGGAAAACACTACCAAGGCACTTGCTCCAGTGGTAAACAATTCTGAAATTGGTCAGAGGTGGGGAATCATCTCCCATACAGCCAGCAGCCCCGCCCGCCCACGCAAGGAGCGTCCTTATTGCAAAGCTGGGGAACCGTGCCGAGGCCTCTGTGAGGAAACGTGAGCTGAGCCCCAGGCCAGCTGCTGCTGAACTGTTCCCACCCTTCCCAGGTGAAACACCTGAATATGTACAAGGGCTTGAAAGCCTAGAGGAAGGGCCGTGGAGCCACACCAGCGACAGCACGCAGGCCAACTTGGTGCCTGCAGGTCAGCCAGGATGGTCCTGGCCACGGGTGCTCTTCTGGAAGCTTTCCATTGCCCTGCCTGAGATACCCCTCCTGTCCCGGCCCCCACTACTTTTTTTCCTTCCTCACCTCAGCCCGGAGAGATATTCCAGTGGAAGTTATGGGTGACACATCCTCTTCTTTACAGGTGGCAGCCTGGCAACTCCTGCCGAAAGTCCAGCAGAGCCCCACTCACACCGGGCCACCCAAAAAGCCGTGGACCCACACACCCTCCCACCAGCACAGCCCCGAGACTGCTGATGGGGCAGATAATAGGCAGTCAGGCACAGCTGCAGGGGCTATTGCTGCCTGGAATGCTGTTTATATTGACCTCAAACCAGGCTCACCTGGGGAGGGCTTGCCGGCAGGGTCAGGCTGCCCAGGTCAGCTAATCCTCAGCCCTCGGGGAATCACATTGCAGAAAATGGACCTCGCTAAGACAGAATATTCGCCAAGGAAAAAAAGGACACAATGCCATTTGCAGCACCGTAGATGAGTCTCGAGGTAATCACGTGACTTGGAGTAAGTCAGAAAGTGAAAGACACATATCATATCATATCACTTATAGGTGTTACCTATAAATTGATACCAG
Source organism: Mesoplodon bidens (assembly GCF_964165515.1). Lineage (NCBI taxonomy): Eukaryota > Metazoa > Chordata > Mammalia > Artiodactyla > Ziphiidae > Mesoplodon > Mesoplodon bidens. Next base: position 177,047 of record NW_027671283.1, read on the forward strand.
GGCAGATATTTCCACGGAGAAGGGCAATCACAGATTCATTAAACAAACTTATGGTTCACCAAAGGAAAGGTGTGAGGATTGAATTCATTACGATATTGGGGTTAACAGACATATACAAACACAGTAGACGTATAGAATCACCAAAGACCTACGGAGTACCAAGAGAAGACTACTCAACATTCTGTCATAACGTACATGGGAAAAGGATCCCAGGAAGAACAGACATATGTATATGTGTAAAAGAACCACCTCTTGCACACCTACAACAAGCTAAACGTTGTACTCAAACTTGCTGTAATAAAAAATAAAAAATTAAATTAAAAACACGAACAAGAAGTAGTGAGACAAACTTGAGGGGCTTTCTCCTGGCACATTCCCTTCTACATTCCAATCTAGAACGCGACTTCCATTGAGGCTCTGCTGCCCTAGTAACCAGATTTGGTAAGGGAGAACTGCTGCCACCTTGTGGCCGTTTCACACAACAGCAGCTTTAATCCCAGCGCTAATGGTCAGTGGATATTCCAAATCATTACAGTCCTGTAAATGACACCTGCCCTGAAAACAAATCCTGGGGTCATATATCGACCAAAAAATTCAAAAGACGTCCATATTTCAAAACGACAGTTTCAAGAGGCATATTTCACGCACATTAGTGTTCTGCTTCTTTTGCTTGCTTTCTTTCTTTGTTAAAAAAACGGGAATGGAAAAAGGCAACCCTCAGAATGGGCGAAAACGTTCACAAAGGAATCAATGGACAAAGGTTTAATCTCCAATATATATAAACAGCTCATGCAGCTTAATATTAATAAAACAAACAACCCAATACAAAAATGGGCAGAAGATCTAAAGAGACGTTTCTTCAAAGAAGACACAGAGATGGCCAAGACGCACAAGAAAAGCTGCTCAACATCACTAATTATTAGAGAAATGCAAATCAAAACTACAATGAGGTAAGACCTCACACCTGTGAGAATCGGCATCATCAGATAATCTACAAACAACAAATTCTGGGGAGGGTGTGGACAAAAGGAACCCTCTTCCGCTATTGGTGGGAATGTAAATTGATACAGTCACTATGGAGAACAGTATGGAGGTTCCTTTCAAAAACTAAAAAGAGAATTACCATAGGATCCAGCAATCCCACTTCTGGGCATATACCCAGAGAAAACCATAAATCACAAAGACACATTCACCACAATGCTCATTGCAGCACTATTTACAATAGCCAGGTAATGGAAGCAACCTAAATGCCCACAGACAGACGAATGGATAAAGATGTGGTACATATATAAAATGGAATATTACTCAGCCAAAAAAAGGAATGAAACTGGGTCATTTGTAGAGAAGTTGATGGATCTAGAGACTGTCATACAGAGTGAAGTAAGTCAGAAAGAGAAAAACAAATATTGTATATTAATGCCTATATGTGGAACCTAGAAAAATGGTACAGATGAACTGGTTTGCAGGGCAGAAATAGAGACACAGAGGTAGAGAACAAACGTATGGACATGGACACAAAGTGGGGGAAGCCATGGGGTGGTGGTGGTGGGATGAGTTGGGAGATTGGGATTGACCTGTATACATGTATATGCATAAAATAGATAACTAATAATAACCTACTGTATAAAAAAATAAATTAAATTAAATTTCAAAATTTTTAAAAATAAAATGTAAAAATAAAACAGAAAAAAAGTTCTTCCATTCACACTGATGTATTTATAAGAATGAATTATTTCCATGCTTATATCCATAAATACATAAAAGAGGAATAAAATCTAACTTGAACCAAAAAAGAAAAAATAACTGAAACTAACATTTATACAGAGGAAAACACTACCAAGGCACTTGCTCCAGTGGTAAACAATTCTGAAATTGGTCAGAGGTGGGGAATCATCTCCCATACAGCCAGCAGCCCCGCCCGCCCACGCAAGGAGCGTCCTTATTGCAAAGCTGGGGAACCGTGCCGAGGCCTCTGTGAGGAAACGTGAGCTGAGCCCCAGGCCAGCTGCTGCTGAACTGTTCCCACCCTTCCCAGGTGAAACACCTGAATATGTACAAGGGCTTGAAAGCCTAGAGGAAGGGCCGTGGAGCCACACCAGCGACAGCACGCAGGCCAACTTGGTGCCTGCAGGTCAGCCAGGATGGTCCTGGCCACGGGTGCTCTTCTGGAAGCTTTCCATTGCCCTGCCTGAGATACCCCTCCTGTCCCGGCCCCCACTACTTTTTTTCCTTCCTCACCTCAGCCCGGAGAGATATTCCAGTGGAAGTTATGGGTGACACATCCTCTTCTTTACAGGTGGCAGCCTGGCAACTCCTGCCGAAAGTCCAGCAGAGCCCCACTCACACCGGGCCCCCCACAAAGCCGTGGACCCTCACACCCTCCCACCAGCACAGCCCCGAGACTGCTGACGGGGCAGACAATATGGAGTCAGGCACAGCTGCAGGGGCTATTGCTGCCTGGAGTGCTGTTTATATTGACCTCAACCCAGGCACACCTGGGGAGGGCTTGCCGGCAGGGTCAGGCTGCCCAGGTCAGCTAATCCTCAGCCCTCGGGGAATCACATTGCAGAAAATGGACCACGCTAAGACAGAATATTCGCCAAGGAAAAAAAGGACACAATGCCATTTGCAGCACCGTAGATGAGTCTCGAGGTAATCACGTGACTTGGAGTAAGTCAGAAAGTGAAAGACACATATCATATCATATCACTTATAGGTGTTACCTATAAATTGATACCAGGGCAGATATTTCCACGGAGAAGGGCAATCACAGATTCATTAAACAAACTTATGGTTCACCAAAGGAAAGGTGTGAGGATTGAATTCATTATGATATTGGGGTTAACAGACATATACAAACACAGTAGACGTATATAATCACCAAAGACCTACGGAGTACCAAGAGAAGACTACTCAACATTCTGTCATAACGTACATGGGAAAAGGATCCCAGGAAGAACAGACATATGTATATGTGTAAAAGAACCACCTCTTGCACACCTACAACAAGCTAAACGTTGTACTCAAACTTGCTGTAATAAAAAATAAAAAATTAAATTAAAAACACGAACAAGAAGTAGTGAGACAAACTTGAGGGGCTTTCTCCTGGCACATTCCGTTCTACATTCCAATCTAGAACGCGACTTCCATTGAGGCTCTGCTGCCCTAGTAACCAGATTTGGTAAGGGAGAACTGCTGCCACCTTGTGGCCGTTTCACACAACAGCAGCTTTAATCCCAGCGCTAATGGTCAGTGGATATTCCAAATCATTACAGGCCTGTAAATGACACCTGCCCTGAAAACATATCCTGGGGTCATATATCGACCAAAAAATTCAAAAGACGTCCATATTTCAAAACGACAGTTTCAAGAGGCATATTTCACGCACATTAGTGTTCTGCTTCTTTTGCTTGCTTTCTTTCTTTGTTAAAAAAACGGGAATGGATAAAGGCAACCCTCAGAATGGGCTAAAACGTTCACAAACGAATCAATGGACAAAGGTTTAATCTCCAATATATATAAACAGCTCATGAAGCTTAATATTAATAAAACAAACAACCCAATACAAAAATGGGCAGAAGATCTAAAGAGACGTTTCTTCAAAGAAGACACAGAGATGGCCAAGACGCACATGAAAAGCTGCTCAACATCACTAATTATTAGAGAAATGCAAATCAAAACTACAATGAGGTAAGACCTCACACCTGTGAGAATCGGCATCATCAGATAATCTACAAACAACAAATTCTGGGGAGGGTGTGGACAAAAGGAACCCTCTTCCGCTATTGGTGGGAATGTAAATTGATACAGTCACTATGGAGAACAGTATGGAGGTTCCTTTCAAAAACTAAAAAGAGAATTACCATAGGATCCAGCAATCCCACTTCTGGGCATATACCCAGAGAAAACCATAAATCACAAAGACACATTCACCACAATGTTCATTGCAGCACAATTTACAATAGCCAGGTAATGGAAGCAACCTAAATGCCCACAGACAGACGAATGGATAAAGATGTGGTACATATATAAAATGGAATATTACTCAGCCATAAAAAGGAATGAAACTGGTTCATTTCTAGAGAAGTTGATGGATCTAGAGACTGTCATACAGAGTGAAGTCAGTCAGAAAGAGAAAAACAAATATTGTATATTAATGCCTATATGTGGAACCTAGAAAAATGGTACAGATGAACTGGTTTGCAAGGCAGAAATAGAGACACAGAGGTAGAGAACAAACGTATGGACATGGACACAAAGTGGGGGAAGCCATGGGGTGGTGGTGGTGGGATGAGTTGGGAGATTGGGATTGACCTGTATACATGTATGTGCATAAAATAGATAACTAATAATAACCTACTGTATAAAAAAATAAATTAAATTAAATTTCAAAATTTTAAAAAATAAAATGTAAAAATAAAACAGAAAAAAAGTTCTTCCATTCACACTGATGTATTTATAAGAATGAATTATTTCCATGCTTATATCCATAAATACATAAAAGAGGAATAAAATCTAACTTGAACCAAAAAAGAAAAAATAACTGAAACTAACATTTATACAGAGGAAAACACTACCAAGGCACTTGCTCCAGTGGTAAACAATTCTGAAATTGGTCAGAGGTGGGGAATCATCTCCCATACAGCCAGCAGCCCCGCCCGCCCACGCAAGGAGCGTCCTTATTGCAAAGCTGGGGAACCGTGCCGAGGCCTCTGTGAGGAAACGTGAGCTGAGCCCCAGGCCAGCTGCTGCTGAACTGTTCCCACCCTTCCCAGGTGAAACACCTGAATATGTACAAGGGCTTGAAAGCCTAGAGGAAGGGCCGTGGAGCCACACCAGCGACAGCACGCAGGCCAACTTGGTGCCTGCAGGTCAGCCAGGATGGTCCTGGCCACGGGTGCTCTTCTGGAAGCTTTCCATTGCCCTGCCTGTGATACCCCTCCTGTCCCGGCCCCCACTACTTTTTTTCCTTCCTCACCTCAGCCCGGAGAGATATTCCAGTGGAAGTTATGGGTGACACATCCTCTTCTTTACAGGTGGCAGCCTGGCAACTCCTGCCGAAAGTCCAGCAGAGCCCCACTCACACCGGGCCACCCAAAAAGCCGTGGACCCACACACCCTCCCACCAGCACAGCCCCGAGACTGCTGATGGGGCAGATAATATGGAGTCAGGCACAGCTGCAGGGGCTATTGCTGCCTGGAATGCTGTTTATATTGACCTCAACCCAGGCTCACCTGGGGAGGGCTTGCCGGCAGGGTCAGGCTGCCCAGGTCAGCTAATCCTCAGCCCTCGGGGAATCACATTGCAGAAAATGGACCTCGCTAAGACAGAATATTCGCCAAGGAAAAAAAGGACACAATGCCATTTGCAGCACCGTAGATGAGTCTCGAGGTAATCACGTGACTTGGAGTAAGTCAGAAAGTGAAAGACACATATCATATCATATCACTTATAGGTGTTACCTATAAATTGATACCAGGGCAGATATTTCCACGGAGAAGGGCAATCACAGATTCATTAAACAAACTTATGGTTCACCAAAGGAAAGGTGTGAGGATTGAATTCATTACGATATTGGGGTTAACAGACATATACAAACACAGTAGACGTATAGAATCACCAAAGACCTACGGAGTACCAAGAGAAGACTACTCAACATTCTGTCATAACGTACATGGGAAAAGGATCCCAGGAAGAACAGACATATGTATATGTGTAAAAGAACCACCTCTTGCACACCTACAACAAGCTAAACGTTGTACTCAAACTTGCTGTAATAAAAAATAAAAAATTAAATTAAAAACACGAACAAGAAGTAGTGAGACAAACTTGAGGGGCTTTCTCCTGGCACATTCCCTTCTACATTCCAATCTAGAACGCGACTTCCATTGAGGCTCTGCTGCCCTAGTAACCAGATTTGGTAAGGGAGAACTGCTGCCACCTTGTGGCCGTTTCACACAACAGCAGCTTTAATCCCAGCGCTAATGGTCAGTGGATATTCCAAATCATTACAGGCCTGTAAATGACACCTGCCCTGAAAACAAATCCTGGGGTCATATATCGACCAAAAAATTCAAAAGACGTCCATATTTCAAAACGACAGTTTCAAGAGGCATATTTCACGCACATTAGTGTTCTGCTTCTTTTGCTTGCTTTCTTTCTTTGTTAAAAAAACGGGAATGGAAAAAGGCAACCCTCAGAATGGGCGAAAACGTTCACAAACGAATCAATGGACAAAGGTTTAATCTCCAATATATATAAACAGCTCATGCAGCTTAATATTAATAAAACAAACAACCCAATACAAAAATGGGCAGAAGATCTAAAGAGACGTTTCTTCAAAGAAGACACAGAGATGGCCAAGACGCACATGAAAAGCTGCTCAACATCACTAATTATTAGAGAAATGCAAATCAAAACTACAATGAGGTAAGACCTCACACCTGTGAGAATCGGCATCATCAGATAATCTACAAACAACAAATTCTGGGGAGGGTGTGGACAAAAGGAACCCTCTTCCGCTATTGGTGGGAATGTAAATTGATACAGTCACTATGGAGAACAGTATGGAGGTTCCTTTCAAAAACTAAAAAGAGAATTACCATAGGATCCAGCAATCCCACTTCTGGGCATATACCCAGAGAAAACCATAAATCACAAAGACACATTCACCACAATGCTCATTGCAGCACTATTTACAATAGCCAGGTAATGGAAGCAACCTAAATGCCCACAGACAGACGAATGGATAAAGATGTGGTACATATATAAAATGGAATATTACTCAGCCAAAAAAAGGAATGAAACTGGGTCATTTGTAGAGAAGTTGATGGATCTAGAGACTGTCATACAGAGTGAAGTAAGTCAGAAAGAGAAAAACAAATATTGTATATTAATGCCTATATGTGGAACCTAGAAAAATGGTACAGATGAACTGGTTTGCAGGGCAGAAATAGAGACACAGAGGTAGAGAACAAACGTATGGACATGGACACAAAGTGGGGGAAGCCATGGGGTGGTGGTGGTGGGATGAGTTGGGAGATTGGGATTGACCTGTATACATGTATATGCATAAAATAGATAACTAATAATAACCTACTGTATAAAAAAATAAATTAAATTAAATTTCAAAATTTTTAAAAATAAAATGTAAAAATAAAACAGAAAAAAAGTTCTTACATTCACACTGATGTATTTATAAGAATGAATTATTTCCATGCTTATATCCATAAATACATAAAAGAGGAATAAAATCTAACTTGAACCAAAAAAGAAAAAATAACTGAACCTAACATTTATACAGAGGAAAACACTACCAAGGCACTTGCTCCAGTGGTAAACAATTCTGAAATTGGTCAGAGGTGGGGAATCATCTCCCATACAGCCAGCAGCCCCGCCCGCCCACGCAAGGAGCGTCCTTATTGCAAAGCTGGGGGACCGTGCCGAGGCCTCAGTGAGGAAACGTGAGCTGAGCCCCAGGCCAGCTGCTGCTGAACTGTTCCCACCCTTCCCAGGTGAAACACCTGAATATGTACAAGGGCTTGAAAGCCTAGAGGAAGGGCCGTGGAGCCACACCAGCGACAGCACGCAGGCCAACTTGGTGCCTGCAGGTCAGCCAGGATGGTCCTGGCCACGGGTGCTCTTCTGGAAGCTTTCCATTGCCCTGCCTGAGATACCCCTCCTGTCCCGGCCCCCACTCCTTTTTTTCCTTCCTCACCTCAGCCCGGAGAGATATTCCAGTGGAAGTTATGGGTGACACATCCTCTTCTTTACAGGTGGCAGCCTGGCAACTCCTGCCGAAAGTCCAGCAGAGCCCCACTCACACCGGGCCACCCACAAAGCCGTGGACCCACACACCCTCCCACCAGCACAGCCCCGAGACTGCTGATGGGGCAGATAATATGCAGTCAGGCACAGCTGCAGGGGCTATTGCTGCCTGGAATGCTGTTTATATTGACCTCAACCCAGGCACACCTGGGGAGGGTTGCCGGCAGGGTCAGGCTGCCCAGGTCAGCTAATCCTCAGCCCTCGGGGAATCACATTGCAGAAAATGGACCTCGCTAAGACAGAATATTCGCCAAGGAAAAAAAGGACACAATGCCATTTGCAGCACCGTAGATGAGTCTCGAGGTAATCACGTGACTTGGAGTAAGTCAGAAAGTGAAAGACACATATCATATCATATCACTTATAGGTGTTACCTATAAATTGATACCAGGGCAGATATTTCCACGGAGAAGGGCAATCACAGATTCATTAAACAAACTTATGGTTCACCAAAGGAAAGGTGTGAGGATTGAATTCATTACGATATTGGGGTTAACAGACATATACAAACACAGTAGACGTATAGAATCACCAAAGACCTACGGAGTACCAAGAGAAGACTACTCAACATTCTGTCATAACGTACATGGGAAAAGGATCCCAGGAAGAACAGACATATGTATATGTGTAAAAGAACCACCTCTTGCACACCTACAACAAGCTAAACGTTGTACTCAAACTTGCTGTAATAAAAAATAAAAAATTAAATTAAAAACACGAACAAGAAGTAGTGAGACAAACTTGAGGGGCTTTCTCCTGGCACATTCACTTCAACATTCCAATCTAGAACGCGACTTCCATTGAGGCTCTGCTGCCCTAGTAACCAGATTTGGTAAGGGAGAACTGCTGCCACCTTGTGGCCGTTTCACACAACAGCAGCTTTAATCCCAGCGCTAATGGTCAGTGGATATTCCAAATCATTACAGGCCTGTAAATGACACCTGCCCTGAAAACAAATCCTGGGGTCATATATCGACCAAAAAATTCAAAAGACGTCCATATTTCAAAACGACAGTTTCAAGAGGCATATTTCACGCACATTAGTGTTCTGCTTCTTTTGCTTGCTTTCTTTCTTTGTTATAAAAACGGGAATTGAAAAAGGCAACCCTCAGAATGGGCGAAAACGTTCACAAAGGAATCAATGGACAAAGGTTTAATCTCCAATATATATAAACAGCTCATGCAGCTTAATATTAATAAAACAAACAACCCAATACAAAAATGGGCAGAAGATCTAAAGAGACGTTTCTTCAAAGAAGACACAGAGATGGACAAGATGCACAAGAAAAGCTGCTCAACATCACTAATTATTAGAGAAATGCAAATCAAAACTACAATGAGGTAAGACCTCACACCTGTGAGAATCAGCATCATCAGATAATCTACAAACAACAAATTCTGGGGAGGGTGTGGACAAAAGGAACCCTCTTCCGCTATTGGTGGGAATGTAAATTGATACAGTCACTATGGAGAACAGTATGGAAGTTCCTTTCAAAAACTAAAAAGAGAATTACCATAGGATCCAGCAATCCCACTTCTGGGCATATACCCAGAGAAAACCATAAATCACAAAGACACATTCACCAAAATGTTCATTGCAGCACTATTTACAATAGCCAGGTAATGGAAGCAACCTAAATGCCCACAGACAGACGAATGGATAAAGATGTGGTACATATATAAAATGGAATATTACTCAGCCAAAAAAAGGAATGAAACTGGGTCATTTGTAGAGAAGTTGATGGATCTAGAGACTGTCATACAGAGTCAAGTAAGCCAGAAAGAGAAAAACAAATATTGTATATTAATGCCTATATGTGGAACCTAGAAAAATGGTACAGATGAACTGGTTTGCAGGGCAGAAATAGAGACACAGAGGTAGAGAACAAACGTATGGACATGGACACAAAGTGGGGGAAGCCAAGGGGTGGTGGTGGTGGGGTGAGTTGGGAGATTGGGATTGACCTGTATACATGTATATGCATAAAATAGATAACTAATAATAACCTACTGTATAAAAAAATAAATTAAATTAAATTTCAAAATTTTTAAAAATAAAATGTAAAAATAAAACAGAAAAAATGTTCTTCCATTCACACTGATGTATTTATAAAAATGAATTATTTCCTTGCTTATATCTATAAATACATAAAAGAGGAATAAAATCTAACTTGAACCAAAAAAGAAAAAATAAACTGAACCTAACATTTATACAGAGGAAAACACTACCAAGGCACTTGCTCCAGTGGTAAACAATTCTGAAATTGGTCAGAGGTGGGGAATCATCTCCCATACAGCCAGCAGCCCCGCCCGCCCACGCAAGGAGCGTCCTTATTGCAAAGCTGGGGGACCGTGCCGAGGCCTCTGTGAGTAAACGTGAGCTGTGCCCCAGGCCAGCTGCTGCTGAACTCTTCCCACCCTTTCCAGGTGAAACACCTGAATATGTACAAGGGCTTGAAAGCCTAGAGGAAGGGCCGTGGAGCCACACCAGCGACAGCACGCAGGCCAACTTGGTGCCTGCAGGTCAGCCAGGATGGTCCTGGCCACGGGCGCTCTTCTGGAAGCTTTCCATTGCCCTGCCTGAGATACCCCTCCTGTCCCGGCCCCCACTCCTTTTTTTCCTTCCTCACCTCAGCCCGGAGAGATATTCCAGTGGAAGTTATGGGTGACACATCCTCTTCTTTACAGGTGGCAGCCTGGCAACTCCTGCCGAAAGTCCAGCAGAGCCCCACTCACACCGGGCCCCCCACAAAGCCGTGGACCCTCACACCCTCCCACCAGCACAGCCCCGAGACTGCTGACGGGGCAGAGAATATGGAGTCAGGCACAGCTGCAGGGGCTATTGCTGCCTGGAGTGCTGTTTATATTGACCTCAACCAAGGCACACCTGGGGAGGGCTTGCCGGCAGGGTCAGGCTGCCCAGGTCAGCTAATCCTCAGCCCTCGGGGAATCACATTGCAGAAAATGGACCTCGCTAAGACAGAATATTCGCCAAGGAAAAAAAGGACACAATGCCATTTGCAGCACCGTAGATGAGTCTCGAGGTAATCACGTGACTTGGAGTAAGTCAGAAAGTGAAAGACACATATCATATCATATCACTTATAGGTGTTACTTATAAATTGATACCAGGGCAGATATTTCCACGGAGAAGGGCAATCACAGATTCATTAAACAAACTTATGTTTCACCAAAGGAAAGGTGTGAGGATTGAATTCATTACGATATTGGGGTTAACAGACATATACAAACACAGTAGACATATAGAATCACCAAAGACCTACGGAGTACCAAGAGAAGACTACTCAACATTCTGTCATAACGTACATGGGAAAAGGATCCCAGGAAGAACAGACATATGTATATGTGTAAAAGAACCACCTCTTGCACACCTACAACAAGCTAAACGTTGTACTCAAACTTGCTGTAAAAAAAATAAAAAATTAAATTAAAAACACGAACAAGAAGTAGTGAGACAAACTTGAGGGGCTTTCTCCTGGCACATTCCGTTCTACATTCCAATCTAGAACGCGACTTCCATTGAGGCTCTGCTGCCCTAGTAACCAGATTTGGTAAGGGAGAACTGCTGCCACCTTGTGGCCGTTTCACACAACAGCAGCTTTAATCCCAGCGCTAATGGTCAGTGGATATTCCAAATCATTACAGGCCTGTAAATGACACCTGCCCTGAAAACATATCCTGGGGTCATATATCGACCAAAAAATTCCAAAGACGTCCATATTTCAAAACGACAGTTTCAAGAGGCATATTTCACGCACATTAGTGTTCTGCTTCTTTTGCTTGCTTTCTTTCTTTGTTAAAAAACCGGGAATGGAAAAAGGCAACCCTCAGAATGCGCGAAAACGTTCACAAACGAATCAATGGACAAATATTTAATCTCCAATATATATAAACAGCTCATGCAGCTTAATATTAATAAAACGAACAACCCAATACAAAAATGGGCAGAAGATCTAAAGAGACGTTTCTTCAAAGAAGACACAGAGATGGCCAAGACGCACATGAAAAGCTGCTCAACATCACTAATTATTAGAGAAATGCAAATCAAAACTACAATGAGGTAAGACCTCACACCTGTGAGAATCGGCATCATCAGATAATCTACAAACAACAAATTCTGGGGAGGGTGTGGACAAAAGGATCCCTCTTCCGCTATTGGTGGGAATGTAAATTGATACAGTCTCTATGGAGAACAGTATGGAGGTTCCTTTAAAAAACTAAAAAGAGAATTACCATAGGATCCAGCAAACCCACTTCTGGGCATATACCCTGAGAAAACCATAAATCACAAAGACACATTCACCACAATGTTCATTGCAGCACTATTTACAATAGCCAGGTAATGGAAGCAACCTAAAGGCCCACAGACAGACGAATGGATAAAGATGTGGTACATATATAAAATGGAATATTACTCAGCCAAAAAAAGGAATGAAACTGGGTCATTTGTAGAGAAGTTGATGGATCTAGAGACTGTCATACAGAGTGAAGTAAGTCAGAAAGAGAAAAACAAATATTGTATATTAATGCCTATATGCGGAACCTAGAAAAATGGTACAGATGAACTGGTTTGCAGGGCAGAAAGAGAGACACAGAGGTAGAGAACAAACGTATGGACATGGACACAAAGTGGGGGAAGCCATGGGGTGGTGGTGGTGGGATGAGTTGGGAGATTGGGATTGACCTGTATACATGTATATGCATAAAATAGATAACTAATAATAACCTACTCTATAAAAAAATAAATTAAATTAAATTTCAAAATTTTTAAAAATAAAATGTAAAAATAAAACAGAAAACAAGTTCTTCCATTCACACTGATGTATTTATAAGAATGAATTATTTCCATGCTTATATCCATAAATACATAAAAGAGGAATAAAATCTAACTTGAACCAAAAAAGAAAAAAAAAACTGAACCTAACATTTATACAGAGGAAAACACTACCAAGGCACTTGCTCCAGTGGTAAACAATTGTGAAATTGGTCAGAGGTGGGGAATCATCTCCCATACAGCCAGCAGCCCCGCCCGCCCACGCAAGGAGCGTGCTTATTGCAAAGCTGGGGGACCGTGCCGAGGCCTCTGTGAGTAAACGTGAGCTGAGCCCCAGGCCAGCTGCTGCTGAACTCTTCCCACCCTTCCCAGGTGAAACACCTGAGTATGTACAAGGGCTTGAAAGCCTAGAGGAAGGGCCGTGGAGCCACACCAGAGACAGCACGCAGGCCAACTTGGTGCCTGCAGGTCAGCCAGGATGGTCCTGGCCACGGGCGCTCTTCTGGAAGCTTTCCATTGCCCTGCCTGAGATACCCCTCCTGTCCCGACCCCCACTCCTTTTTTTCCTTCCTCACCTCAGCCCGGAGAGATATTCCAGTGGAAGTTTGCGTGACACATCCTCTTCTTTACAGGTGGCAGCCTGGCAACTCCTGCCGAAAGTCCAGCAGAGCCCCACTCACACCGGGCCCCCCACAAAGCCGTGGACCCTCACACCCTCCCAGCAGCACAGCCCCGAGACTGCTGACGGGGCAGAGAATATGGAGTCAGGCACAGCTGCAGGGGCTATTGCTGCCTGGAGTGCTGTTTATATTGACCTCAACCCAGGCACACCTGGGGAGGGCTTGCCGGCAGGGTCAGGCTGCCCAGGTCAGCTAATCCTCAGCCCTCAGGGAATCACATTGCAGAAAATGGACCTCGCTAAGACAGAATATTCGCCAAGGAAAAAAAGGACACAATGCCATTTGCAGCACCGTAGATGAGTCTCGAGGTAATCACGTGACTTGGAGTAAGTCAGAAAGTGAAAGACATATCATATCATATCACTTATAGGTGTTACCTATAAATTGATACCAGGGCAGATATTTCCACGGAGAAGGGCAATCACAGATTCATTAAACAAACTTATGGTTCACCAAAGGAAAGGTGTGAGGATTGACTTCATTACGATATTGGGGTTAACAGACATATACAAACACAGTAGACGTATATAATCACCAAAGACCTACGGAGTACCAAGAGAAGACTACTCAACATTCTGTCATAACGTACATGGGAAAAGGATCCCAGGAAGAACAGACATATGTATATGTGTAAAAGAACCACCTCTTGCACACCTACAACAAGCTAAACGTTGTACTCAAACTTGCTGTAATAAAAAATAAAAAATTAAATTAAAAACACGAACAAGAAGTAGTGAGACAAACTTGAGGGGCTTTCTCCTGGCACATTCCGTTCTACATTCCAATCTAGAACGCGACTTCCATTGAGGCACTGCTGCCCTAGTAACCAGATTTGGTAAGGGAGAACTGCTGCCACCTTGTGGCCGTTTCACGCAACAGCAGCTTTAATCCCAGCGCTAATGGTCAGTGGATATTCCAAATCATTACAGGCCTGTAAATGACACCTGCCTTGAAAATATATCCTGGGGTCATATATCGACCAAAAAATTCAAAAGACGTCCATATTTCAAAACGACAGTTTCAAGAGGCATATTTCACGCACATTAGTGTTCTGCTTCTTTTGCTTGCTTTCTTTCTTTGTTAAAAAAACGGGAATGGAAAAAGGCAACCCTCAGAATGGGCGAAAACGTTCACAAACGAATCAATGGACAAAGGTTTAATCTCCAATATATATAAACAGCTCATGCAGCTTAATATTAATAAAACAAACAACCCAATACAAAAATGGGCAGAAGATCTAAAGAGACGTTTCTTCAAAGAAGACACAGAGATGGCCAAGACGCACATAAAAAGCTGCTCAACATCACTAATTATTAGAGAAATGCAAATCAAAACTACAATGAGGTAAGACCTCACACCTGTGAGAATCGGCATCATCAGATAATCTACAAACAACAAATTCTGGGGAGGGTGTGGACAAAAGGAACCCTCTTCCGCTATTGGTGGGAATGTAAATTGATACAGTCTCTATGGAGAACAGTATGGAGGTTCCTTTAAAAAACTAAAAAGAGAATTACCATAGGATCCAGCAAACCCACTTCTGGGCATATACCCAGAGAAAACCATAAATCACAAAGACACATTCACCACAATGTTCATTGCAGCACTATTTACAATAGCCAGGTAATGGAAGCAACCTAAATGCCCACAGACAGACGAATGGATAAAGATGTGGTACATATATAAAATGGAATATTACTCAGCCAAAAAAAGGAATGAAACTGGGTCATTTGTAGAGAAGTTGATGGATCTAGAGACTGTCATACAGAGTGAAGTAAGTCAGAAAGAGAAAAACAAATATTGTATATTAATGCCTATATGCGGAACCTAGAAAAATGGTACAGATGAACTGGTTTGCAGGGCAGAAAGAGAGACACAGAGGTAGAGAACAAACGTATGGACATGGACACAAAGTGGGGGAAGCCATGGGGTGGTGGTGGTGGGATGAGTTGGGAGATTGGGATTGACCTGTATACATGTATATGCATAAAATAGATAACTAATAATAACCTACTGTATAAAAAAATAAATTAAATTAAATTTCAAAATTTTTAAAAATAAAATGTAAAAATAAAACAGAAAACAAGTTCTTCCATTCACACTGATGTATTTATAAGAATGAATTATTTCCATGCTTATATCCATAAATACATAAAAGAGGAATAAAATCTAATTTGAACCAAAAAAGAAAAAAAAAACTGAACCTAACATTTATACAGAGGAAAACACTACCAAGGCACTTGCTACAGTGGTAAACAATTGTGAAATTGGTCAGAGGTGGGGAATCATCTCCCATACAGCCAGCAGCCCCGCCCGCCCACGCAAGGAGCTTGCTTATTGCAAAGCTGGGGGACCGTGCCGAGGCCTCTGTGAGTAAACGTGAGCTGAGCCCCAGGCCAGCTGCTGCTGAACTCTTCCCACCCTTCCCAGGTGAAACACCTGAGTATGTACAAGGGCTTGAAAGCCTAGAGGAAGGGCCGTGGAGCCACACCAGCGACAGCACGCAGGCCAACTTGGTGCCTGCAGGTCAGCCAGGATGGTCCTTGCCATGGGCGCTCTTCTGGAAGCTTTCCATTGCCCTGCCTGAGATACCCCTCCTGTCCCGGCCCCCACTCCTTTTTTTCCTTCCTCACCTCAGCCCGGAGAGATATTCCAGTGGAAGTTATGGGTGACACATCCTCTTCTTTACAGGTGGCAGCCTGGCAACTCCTGCCGAAAGTCCAGCAGAGCCCCACTCACACCGGGCCCCCCACAAAGCCGTGGACCCTCACACCCTCCCACCAGCACAGCCCCGAGACTGCTGACGGGGCAGACAATATGGAGTCAGGCACAGCTGCAGGGGCTATTGCTGCCTGGAGTGCTGTTTATATTGACCTCAACCCAGGCACACCTGGGGAGGGCTTGCCGGCAGGGTCAGGCTGCCCAGGTCAGCTAATCCTCAGCCCTCGGGGAATCACATTGCAGAAAATGGACCACGCTAAGACAGAATATTCGCCAAGGAAAAAAAGGACACAATGCCATTTGCAGCACCGTAGATGAGTCTCGAGGTAATCACGTGACTTGGAGTAAGTCAGAAAGTGAAAGACACATATCATATCATATCACTTATAGGTGTTACCTATAAATTGATACCAGGGCAGATATTTCCACGGAGAAGGGCAATCACAGATTCATTAAACAAACTTATGGTTCACCAAAGGAAAGGTGTGAGGATTGAATTCATTATGATATTGGGGTTAACAGACATATACAAACACAGTAGACGTATAGAATCACCAAAGACCTACGGAGTACCAAGAGAAGACTACTCAACATTCTGTCATAACGTACATGGGAAAAGGATCCCAGGAAGAACAGACATATGTATATGTGTAAAAGAACCACCTCTTGCACACCTACAACAAGCTAAACGTTGTACTCAAACTTGCTGTAATAAAAAATAAAAAATTAAATTAAAAACACGAACAAGAAGTAGTGAGATAAACTTGAGGGGCTTTCTCCTGGCACATTCCCTTCTACATTCCAATCTAGAACGCGACTTCCATTGAGGCTCTGCTGCCCTAGTAACCAGATTTGGTAAGGGAGAACTGCTGCCACCTTGTGGCCGTTTCACACAACAGCAGCTTTAATCCCAGCGCTAATGGTCAGTGGATATTCCAAATCATTACAGGCCTGTAAATGACACCTGCCCTGAAAACATATCCTGGGGTCATATATCGACCAAAAAATTCCAAAGACGTCCATATTTCAAAACGACAGTTTCAAGAGGCATATTTCACGCACATTAGTGTTCTGCTTCTTTTGCTTGCTTTCTTTCTTTGTTAAAAAAACGGGAATGGAAAAAGGCAACCCTCAGAATGGGTGAAAACGTTCACAAACGAATCAATGGACAAAGGTTTAATCTCCAATATATATAAACAGCTCATGCAGCTTAATATTAATAAAATGAACAACCCAATACAAAAATGGGCAGCAGATCTAAAGAGATGTTTCTTCAAAGAAGACACAGAGATGGCCAAGACGCACATGAAAAGCTGCTCAACATCACTAATTATTAGAGAAATGCAAATCAAAACTACAATGAGGTAAGACCTCACACCTGTGAGAATCGGCATCATCAGATAATCTACAAACAACAAATTCTGGGGAGGGTGTGGACAAAAGGAACCCTCTTCCGCTATTGGTGGGAATGTAAATTGATACAGTCACTATGGAGAACAGTATGGAGGTTCCTTTAAAAAACTAAAAAGAGAATTACCATAGGATCCAGCAATCCCACTTCTGGGCATATACCCAGAGAAAACCATAAATCACAAAGACACATTCACCACAATATTCATTGCAGCACTATTTACAATAGCCAGGTAATGGAAGCAACCTAAATGCCCACAGACAGACGAATGGATAAAGATGTGGTACATATATAAAATGGAATATTACTCAGCCAAAAAAAGGAATGAAACTGGGTCATTTGTAGAGAAGTTGATGGATCTAGAGACTGTCATACAGAGTGAAGTAAGTCAGAAAGAGAAAAACAAATATTGTATATTAATGCCTATATGTGGAACCTAGAAAAATGGTACAGATGAACTGGTTTGCAGGGCAGAAATAGAGACACAGAGGTAGAGAACAAACGTATGGACATGGACACAAAGTGGGGGTAGCCATGGGGTGGTGGTGGTGGGATGAGTTGGGAGATTGGGATTGACCTGTATACATGTATATGCATAAAATAGATAACTAATAATAACCTACTGTATAAAAAAATAAATTAAATTAAATTTCAAAATTTTTAAAAATAAAATGTAAAAATAAAACAGAAAAAAAGTTCTTCCATTCACACTGATGTATTTATAAGAATGAATTATTTCCATGCTTATATCCATAAATACATAAAAGAGGAATAAAATCTAACTTGAACCAAAAAAGAAAAAAAAAACTGAAGCTAACATTTATACAGAAGAAAACACTACCAAGGCACTTGCTCCAGTGGTAAACAATTGTGAAATTGGTCAGAGGTGGGGAATCATCTCCCATACAGCCAGCAGCCCCGCCCGCCCACGCATGGAGCGTCCTTATTGCAAAGCTGGGGGACCGTGCCGAGGCCTCTGTGAGTAAACGTGAGCTGAGCCCCAGGCCAGCTGCTGCTGAACTCTTCCCACCCTTCCCAGGTGAAACACCTGAATATGTACAAGGGCTTGAAAGCCTAGAGGAAGGGCCGTGGAGCCACACCAGCGACAGCACGCAGGCCAACTTGGTGCCTGCAGGTCAGCCAGGATGGTCCTGGCCACGGGCGCTCTTCTGGAAGCTTTCCATTGCCCTGCCTGAGATACCCCTCCTGTCCCGGCCCCCACTCCTTTTTTTCCTTCCTCACCTCAGCCCGGAGAGATATTCCAGTGGAAGTTTGGGTGACACATCCTCTTCTTTACAGGTGGCAGCCTGGCAACTCCTGCCGAAAGTCCAGCAGAGCCCCACTCACACCGGGCCCCCCACAAAGCCGTGGACCCTCACACCCTCCCAGCAGCACAGCCCCGAGACTGCTGACGGGGCAGACAATATGGAGTCAGGCACAGCTGCAGGGGCTATTGCTGCCTGGAGTGCTGTTTATATTGACCTCAACCCAGGCACACCTGGGGAGGGCTTGCCGGCAGGGTCAGGCTGCCCAGGTCAGCTAATCCTCAGCCCTCAGGGAATCACATTGCAGAAAATGGACCTCGCTAAGACAGAATATTCGCCAAGGAAAAAAAGGACACAATGCCATTTGCAGCACCGTAGATGAGTCTCGAGGTAATCACGTGACTTGGAGTAAGTCAGAAAGTGAAACACATATCATATCATATCAATTATAGGTGTTACCTATAAATTGATACCAGGGCAGATATTTCCACGGAGAAGGGCAATCACAGATTCATTAAACAAACTTATGGTTCACCAAAGGAAAGGTGTGAGGATTGACTTCATTACGATATTGGGGTTAACAGACATATACAAACACAGTAGACGTATATAATCACCAAAGACCTACGGAGTACCAAGAGAAGACTACTCAACATTCTGTCATAACGTACATGGGAAAAGGATCCCAGGAAGAACAGACATATGTATATGTGTAAAAGAACCACCTCTTGCACACCTACAACAAGCTAAACGTTGTACTCAAACTTGCTGTAATAAAAAATAAAAATTAAATTAAAAACACGAACAAGAAGTAGTGAGACAAACTTGAGGGGCTTTCTCCTGGCACATTCCGTTCTACATTCCAATCTAGAACGCGACTTCCATTGAGGCACTGCTGCCCTAGTAACCAGATTTGGTAAGGGAGAACTGCTGCCACCTTGTGGCCGTTTCACGCAACAGCAGCTTTAATCCCAGCGCTAATGGTCAGTGGATATTCCAAATCATTACAGGCCTGTAAATGACACCTGCCTTGAAAATATATCCTGGGGTCATATATCGACCAAAAAATTCAAAAGACGTCCATATTTCAAAACGACAGTTTCAAGAGGCATATTTCACGCACATTAGTGTTCTGCTTCTTTTGCTTGCTTTCTTTCTTTGTTAAAAAAACGGGAATGGAAAAAGGCAACCCTCAGAATGGGCGAAAACGTTCACAAACGAATCAATGGACAAAGGTTTAATCTCCAATATATATAAACAGCTCATGCAGCTTAATATTAATAAAACAAACAACCCAATACAAAAATGGGCAGAAGATCTAAAGAGACGTTTCTTCAAAGAAGACACAGAGATGGCCAAGACGCACATAAAAAGCTGCTCAACATCACTAATTATTAGAGAAATGCAAATCAAAACTACAATGAGGTAAGACCTCACACATTTGAGAATCGGCATCATCAGATAATCTACAAACCACAAATTCTGGGGAGGGTGTGGACAAAAGGAACCCTCTTCCGCTATTGGTGGGAATGTAAATTGATACAGTCACTATGGAGAACAGTATGGAGGTTCCTTTAAAAAACTAAAAAGAGAATTACCATAGGATCCAGCAATCCCACTTCTGGGCATATACCCAGAGAAAACCATAAATCACAAAGACACATTCACCACAATGTTCATTGCAGCACTATTTACAATAGCCAGGTAATGGAAGCAACCTAAATGCCCACAGACAGACGAATGGATAAAGATGTGGTACATATATAAAATGGAATATTACTCAGCCAAAAAAAGGAATGAAACTGGGTCATTTGTAGAGAAGTTGATGGATCTAGAGACTGTCATACAGAGTGAAGTAAGTCAGAAAGAGAAAAACAAATATTGTATATTAATGCCTATATGTGGAACCTAGAAAAATGGTACAGATGAACTGGTTTGCAGGGCAGAAAGAGAGACACAGAGGTAGAGAACAAACGTATCGACATGGACACAAAGTGGGGGAAGCCATGGGGTGGTGGTGGTGGGATGAGTTGGGAGATTGGGATTGACCTGTATACATGTATATGCATAAAATAGATAACTAATAATAACCTACTGTATAAAAAAATAAATTAAATTAAATTTCAAAATTTTTAAAAATAAAATGTAAAAATAAAACAGAAAAAAAGTTCTTCCATTCACACTGATGTATTTATAAGAATGAATTATTTCCATGCTTATATCCATAAATACATAAAAGAGGAATAAAATCTAACTTGAACCAAAAAAGAAAAAAAAACTGAAGCTAACATTTATACAGAAGAAAACACTACCAAGGCACTTGCTCCAGTGGTAAACAATTGTGAAATTGGTCAGAGGTGGGGAATCATCTCCCATACAGCCAGCAGCCCCGCCCGCCCACGCATGGAGCGTCCTTATTGCAAAGCTGGGGGACCGTGCCGAGGCCTCTGTGAGTAAACGTGAGCTGAGCCCCAGGCCAGCTGCTGCTGAACTCTTCCCACCCTTCCCAGGTGAAACACCTGAATATGTACAAGGGCTTGAAAGCCTAGAGGAAGGGCCGTGGAGCCACACCAGCGACAGCACGCAGGCCAACTTGGTGCCTGCAGGTCAGCCAGGATGGTCCTGGCCACGGGCGCTCTTCTGGAAGCTTTCCATTGCCCTGCCTGAGATACCCCTCCTGTCCCGGCCCCCACTCCTTTTTTTCCTTCCTCACCTCAGCCCGGAGAGATATTCCAGTGGAAGTTTGGGTGACACATCCTCTTCTTTACAGGTGGCAGCCTGGCAACTCCTGCCGAAAGTCCAGCAGAGCCCCACTCACACCGGGCCCCCCACAAAGCCGTGGACCCTCACACCCTCCCAGCAGCACAGCCCCGAGACTGCTGACGGGGCAGAGAATATGGAGTCAGGCACAGCTGCAGGGGCTATTGCTGCCTGGAGTGCTGTTTATATTGACCTCAACCCAGGCACACCTGGGGAGGGCTTGCCGGCAGGGTCAGGCTGCCCAGGTCAGCTAATCCTCAGCCCTCAGGGAATCACATTGCAGAAAATGGACCTCGCTAAGACAGAATATTCGCCAAGGAAAAAAAGGACACAATGCCATTTGCAGCACCGTAGATGAGTCTCGAGGTAATCACGTGACTTGGAGTAAGTCAGAAAGTGAAAGACATATCATATCATATCACTTATAGGTGTTACCTATAAATTGATACCAGGGCAGATATTTCCACGGAGAAGGGCAATCACAGATTCATTAAACAAACTTATGGTTCACCAAAGGAAAGGTGTGAGGATTGAATTCATTATGATATTGGGGTTAACAGACATATACAAACACAGTAGACGTATAGAATCACCAAAGACCTACGGAGTACCAAGAGAAGACTACTCAACATTCTGTCATAACGTACATGGGAAAAGGATCCCAGGAAGAACAGACATATGTATATGTGTAAAAGAACCACCTCTTGCACACCTACAACAAGCTAAACGTTGTACTCAAACTTGCTGTAATAAAAAATAAAAAATTAAATTAAAAACACGAACAAGAAGTAGTGAGACAAACTTGAGGGGCTTTCTCCTGGCACATTCCCTTCTACATTCCAATCTAGAACGCGACTTCCATTGAGGCTCTGCTGCCCTAGTAACCAGATTTGGTAAGGGAGAACTGCTGCCACCTTGTGGCCGTTTCACACAACAGCAGCTTTAATCCCAGCGCTAATGGTCAGTGGATATTCCAAATCATTACAGGCCTGTAAATGACACCTGCCCTGAAAACATATCCTGGGGTCATATATCGACCAAAAAATTCCAAAGACGTCCATATTTCAAAACGACAGTTTCAAGAGGCATATTTCACGCACATTAGTGTTCTGCTTCTTTTGCTTGCTTTCTTTCTTTGTTAAAAAAACGGGAATGGAAAAAGGCAACCCTCAGAATGGGCGAAAACGTTCACAAACGAATCAATGGACAAAGGTTTAATCTCCAATATATATAAACAGCTCATGCAGCTTAATTTTAATAAAATGAACAACCCAATACAAAAATGGGCAGCAGATCTAAAGAGATGTTTCTTCAAAGAAGACACAGAGATGGCCAAGACGCACATGAAAAGCTGCTCAACATCACTAATTATTAGAGAAATGCAAATCAAAACTACAATGAGGTAAGACCTCACACCTGTGAGAATCGGCATCATCAGATAATCTACAAACAACAAATTCTGGGGAGGGTGTGGACAAAAGGAACCCTCTTCCGCTATTGGTGTGAATGTAAATTGATACAGTCACTATGGAGAACAGTATGGAGGTTCCTTTAAAAAACTAAAAAGAGAATTACCATAGGATCCAGCAATCCCACTTCTGGGCATATACCCAGAGAAAACCATAAATCACAAAGACACATTCACCACAATATTCATTGCAGCACTATTTACAATAGCCAGGTAATGGAAGCAACCTAAATGCCCACAGACAGACGAATGGATAAAGATGTGGTACATATATAAAATGGAATATTACTCAGCCAAAAAAAGGAATGAAACTGGGTCATTTGTAGAGAAGTTGATGGATCTAGAGACTGTCATACAGAGTGAAGTAAGTCAGAAAGAGAAAAACAAATATTGTATATTAATGCCTATATGTGGAACCTAGAAAAATGGTACAGATGAACTGGTTTGCAGGGCAGAAATAGAGACACAGAGGTAGAGAACAAACGTATGGACATGGACACAAAGTGGGGGAAGCCATGGGGTGGTGGTGGTGGGATGAGTTGGGAGATTGGGATTGACCTGTATACATGTATATGCATAAAATAGATAACTAATAATAACCTACTGTATAAAAAAATAAATTAAATTAAATTTCAAAATTTTTAAAAATAAAATGTAAAAATAAAACAGAAAAAAAGTTCTTCCATTCACACTGATGTATTTATAAGAATGAATTATTTCCATGCTTATATCCATAAATACATAAAAGAGGAATAAAATCTAACTTGAACCAAAAAAGAAAAAAAAAACTGAAGCTAACATTTATACAGAAGAAAACACTACCAAGGCACTTGCTCCAGTGGTAAACAATTGTGAAATTGGTCAGAGGTGGGGAATCATCTCCCATACAGCCAGCAGCCCCGCCCGCCCACGCATGGAGCGTCCTTATTGCAAAGCTGGGGGACCGTGCCGAGGCCTCTGTGAGTAAACGTGAGCTGAGCCCCAGGCCAGCTGCTGCTGAACTCTTCCCACCCTTCCCAGGTGAAACACCTGAATATGTACAAGGGCTTGAAAGCCTAGAGGAAGGGCCGTGGAGCCACACCAGCGACAGCACGCAGGCCAACTTGGTGCCTGCAGGTCAGCCAGGATGGTCCTGGCCACGGGCGCTCTTCTGGAAGCTTTCCATTGCCCTGCCTGAGATACCCCTCCTGTCCCGGCCCCCACTCCTTTTTTTCCTTCCTCACCTCAGCCCGGAGAGATATTCCAGTGGAAGTTTGGGTGACACATCCTCTTCTTTACAGGTGGCAGCCTGGCAACTCCTGCCGAAAGTCCAGCAGAGCCCCACTCACACCGGGCCCCCCACAAAGCCGTGGACCCTCACACCCTCCCAGCAGCACAGCCCCGAGACTGCTGACGGGGCAGAGAATATGGAGTCAGGCACAGCTGCAGGGGCTATTGCTGCCTGGAGTGCTGATTATATTGACCTCAACCCAGGCACACCTGGGGAGGGCTTGCCGGCAGGGTCAGGCTGCCCAGGTCAGCTAATCCTCAGCCCTCAGGGAATCACATTGCAGAAAATGGACCTCGCTAAGACAGAATATTCGCCAAGGAAAAAAAGGACACAATGCCATTTGCAGCACCGTAGATGAGTCTCGAGGTAATCACGTGACTTGGAGTAAGTCAGAAAGTGAAAGACATATCATATCATATCACTTATAGGTGTTACCTATAAATTGATACCAGGGCAGATATTTCCACGGAGAAGGGCAATCACAGATTCATTAAACAAACTTATGGTTCACCAAAGGAAAGGTGTGAGGATTGACTTCATTACGATATTGGGGTTAACAGACATATACAAACACAGTAGACGTATATAATCACCAAAGACCTACGGAGTACCAAGAGTAGACTACTCAACATTCTGTCATAACGTACATGGGAAAAGGATCCCAGGAAGAACAGACATATGTATATGTGTAAAAGAACCACCTCTTGCACACCTACAACAAGCTAAACGTTGTACTCAAACTTGCTGTAATAAAAAATAAAAAATTAAATTAAAAACACGAACAAGAAGTAGTGAGACAAACTTGAGGGGCTTTCTCCTGGCACATTCCGTTCTACATTCCAATCTAGAACGCGACTTCCATTGAGGCACTGCTGCCCTAGTAACCAGATTTGGTAAGGGAGAACTGCTGCCACCTTGTGGCCGTTTCACGCAACAGCAGCTTTAATCCCAGCGCTAATGGTCAGTGGATATTCCAAATCATTACAGGCCTGTAAATGACACCTGCCTTGAAAATATATCCTGGGGTCATATATCGACCAAAAAATTCAAAAGACGTCCATATTTCAAAACGACAGTTTCAAGAGGCATATTTCACGCACATTAGTGTTCTGCTTCTTTTGCTTGCTTTCTTTCTTTGTTAAAAAAACGGGAATGGAAAAAGGCAACCCTCAGAATGGGCGAAAACGTTCACAAACGAATCAATGGACAAAGGTTTAATCTCCAATATATATAAACAGCTCATGCAGCTTAATATTAATAAAACAAACAACCCAATACAAAAATGGGCAGAAGATCTAAAGAGACGTTTCTTCAAAGAAGACACAGAGATGGCCAAGACGCACATAAAAAGCTGCTCAACATCACTAATTATTAGAGAAATGCAAATCAAAACTACAATGAGGTAAGACCTCACACCTTTGAGAATCGGCATCATCAGATAATCTACAAACCACAAATTCTGGGGAGGGTGTGGACAAAAGGAACCCTCTTCCGCTATTGGTGGGAATGTAAATTGATACAGTCACTATGGAGAACAGTATGGAGGTTCCTTTCAAAAACTAAAAAGAGAATTACCATAGGATCCAGCAATCCCACTTCTGGGCATATACCCAGAGAAAACCATAAATCACAAAGACACATTCACCACAATGTTCATTGCAGCACTATTTACAATAGCCAGGTAATGGAAGCAACCTAAATGCCCACAGACAGACGAATGGATAAAGATGTGGTACATATATAAAATGGAATATTACTCAGCCAAAAAAAGGAATGAAACTGGGTCATTTGTAGAGAAGTTGATGGATCTAGAGACTGTCATACAGAGTGAAGTAAGTCAGAAAGAGAAAAACAAATATTGTATATTAATGCCTATATGTGGAACCTAGAAAAATGGTACAGATGAACTGGTTTGCAGGGCAGAAAGAGAGACACAGAGGTAGAGAACAAACGTATGGACACAAAGTGGGGGAAGCCATGGGGTGGTGGTGGTGGGATGAGTTGGGAGATTGGGATTGACCTGTATACATGTATATGCATAAAATAGATAACTAATAATAACCTACTGTATAAAAAAATAAATTAAATTAAATTTCAAAATTTTTAAAAATAAAATGTAAAAATAAAACAGAAAAAAAGTTCTTCCATTCACACTGATGTATTTATAAGAATGAATTATTTCCATGCTTATATCCATAAATACATAAAAGAGGAATAAAATCTAACTTGAACCAAAAAAGAAAAAAAAAACTGAAGCTAACATTTATACAGAGGAAAACACTACCAAGGCACTTGCTCCAGTGGTAAACAATTCTGAAATTGGTCAGAGGTGGGGAATCATCTCCCATACAGCCAGCAGGCCCGCCCGCCCACGCAAGGAGCGTCCTTATTGCAAAGCTGGGGGACCGTGCCGAGGCCTCTGTGAGTAAACGTGAGCTGTGCCCCAGGCCAGCTGCTGCTGAACTCTTCCCACCCTTCCCAGGTGAAACACCTGAATATGTACAAGGGCTTGAAAGCCTAGAGGAAGGGCCGTGGAGCCACACCAGCGACAGCACGCAGGCCAACTTGGTGTCTGCAGGTCAGCCAGGATGGTCCTGGCCACGGGCGCTCTTCTGGAAGCTTTCCATTGCCCTGCCTGAGATACCCCTCCTGTCCCGGCCCCCACTCCTTTTTTTCCTTCCTCACCTCAGCCCGGAGAGATATTCCAGTGGAAGTTATGGGTGACACATCCTCTTCTTTACAGGTGGCAGCCTGGCAACTCCTGCCGAAAGTCCAGCAGAGCCCCACTCACACCGGGCCCCCCACAAAGCCGTGGACCCTCACACCCTCCCAGCAGCACAGCCCCGAGACTGCTGACGGGGCAGAGAATATGGAGTCAGGCACAGCTGCAGGGGCTATTGCTGCCTGGAGTGCTGTTTATATTGACCTCAACCCAGGCACACCTGGGGAGGGCTTGCCGGCAGGGTCAGGCTGCCCAGGTCAGCTAATCCTCAGCCCTCAGGGAATCACATTGCAGAAAATGGACCTCGCTAAGACAGAATATTCGCCAAGGAAAAAAAGGACACAATGCCATTTGCAGCACCGTAGATGAGTCTCGAGGTAATCACGTGACTTGGAGTAAGTCAGAAAGTGAAAGACATATCATATCATATCACTTATAGGTGTTACCTATAAATTGATACCAGGGCAGATATTTCCACGGAGAAGGGCAATCACAGATTCATTAAACAAACTTATGGTTCACCAAAGGAAAGGTGTGAGAATTGAATTCATTACGATATTGGGGTTAACAGACATATACAAACACAGTAGACGTATATAATCACCAAAGACCTACGGAGTACCAAGAGAAGACTACTCAACATTCTGTCATAACGTACATGGGAAAAGGATCCCAGGAAGAACAGACATATGTATATGTGTAAAAGAACCACCTCTTGCACACCTACAACAAGCTAAACGTTGTACTCAAACTTGCTGTAATAAAAAATAAAAAATTAAATTAAAAACACGAACAAGAAGTAGTGAGACAAACTTGAGGGGCTTCCTCCTGGCACATTCCGTTCTACATTCCAATCTAGAACGCGACTTCCATTGAGGCACTGCTGCCCTAGTAACCAGATTTGGTAAGGGAGAATTGCTGCCACCTTGTGGCCGTTTCACGCAACAGCAGCTTTAATCCCAGCGCTAATGGTCAGTGGATATTCCAAATCATTACAGGCCTGTAAATGACACCTGCCCTGAAAATATATCCTGGGGTCATATATCGACCAAAAAATTCAAAAGACGTCCATATTTCAAAACGACAGTTTCAAGAGGCATATTTCACGCACATTAGTGTTCTGCTTCTTTTGCTTGCTTTCTTCCTTTGTTAAAAAAACGGGAATGGAAAAAGGCAACCCTCAGAATGGGCGAAAACGTTCAGAAACGAATCAATGGACAAAGGTTTAATCTCCAATATATATAAACAGCTCATGCAGCTTAATATTAATAAAACAAACAACCCAATACAAAAATGGGC
Organism: Mesoplodon bidens; assembly: GCF_964165515.1. Taxonomy (NCBI): domain Eukaryota; kingdom Metazoa; phylum Chordata; class Mammalia; order Artiodactyla; family Ziphiidae; genus Mesoplodon; species Mesoplodon bidens. The sequence goes on from NW_027671283.1 coordinate 205,266, forward strand.
AGAAGATCTAAAGAGACGTTTCTTCAAAGAAGACACAGAGATGGCCAAGACGCACATAAAAAGCTGCTCAACATCACTAATTATTAGAGAAATGCAAATCAAAACTACAATGAGGTAAGACCTCACACCTGTGAGAATCGGCATCATCAGATAATCTACAAACAACAAATTCTGGGGAGGGTGTGGACAAAAGGAACCCTCTTCCGCTATTGGTGGGAATGTAAATTGATACAGTCACTATGGAGAACAGTATGGAGGTTCCTTTAAAAAACTAAAAAGAGAATAACCATAGGATCCAGCAATCCCACTTCTGGGCATATACCCAGAGAAAACCATAAATCACAAAGACACATTCACCACAATGTTCATTGCAGCACTATTTACAATAGCCAGGTAATGGAAGCAACCTAAATGCCCACAGACAGACGAATGGATAAAGATGTGGTACATATATAAAATGGAATATTACTTAGCCAAAAAAAGGAATGAAACTGGGTCATTTGTAGAGAAGTTGATGGATCTAGAGACTGTCATACAGAGTGAAGTAAGTCAGAAAGAGAAAAACAAATATTGTATATTAATGCCTATATGTGGAACCTAGAAAAATGGTACAGATGAACTGGTTTGCAGGGCAGAAAGAGAGACACAGAGGTAGAGAACAAACGTATGGACATGGACACAAATTGGGGGAAGCCATGGGGTGGTGGTGGTGGGATGAGTTGGGAGATTGGGATTGACCTGTATACATGTATATGCATAAAATAGATAACTAATAATAACCTACTGTATAAAAAAATAAATTAAATTAAATTTCAAAATTTTTAAAAATAAAATGTAAAAATAAAACAGAAAAAAAGTTCTTCCATTCACACTGATGTATTTATAAGAATGAATTATTTCCATGCTTATATCCATAAATACATAAAAGAGGAATAAAATCTAACTTGAACCAAAAAAGAAAAAAAAAACTGAAGCTAACATTTATACAGAAGAAAACACTACCAAGGCACTTGCTCCAGTGGTAAACAATTGTGAAATTGGTCAGAGGTGGGGAATCATCTCCCATACAGCCAGCAGCCCCGCCCGCCCACGCAAGGAGCGTCCTTATTGCAAAGCTGGGGGACCGTGCCGAGGCCTCTGTGAGTAAACGTGAGCTGAGCCCCAGGCCAGCTGCTGCTGAACTCTTCCCACCCTTCCCAGGTGAAACACCTGAATATGTACAAGGGCTTGAAAGCCTAGAAGAAGGGCCGTGGAGCCACACCAGCGACAGCACGCAGGCCTACTTGGTGCCTGCAGGTCAGCCAGGATGGTCCTTGCCACGGGCGCTCTTCTGGAAGCTTTCCATTGCCCTGCCTGAGATACCCCTCCTGTCCCGGCCCCCACTCCTTTTTTTCCTTCCTCACCTCAGCCCGGAGAGATATTCCAGTGGAAGTTTGGGTGACACATCCTCTTCTTTACAGGTGGCAGCCTGGCAACTCCTGCCGAAAGTCCAGCAGAGCCCCACTCACACCGGGCCCCCCACAAAGCCGTGGACCCTCACACCCTCCCAGCAGCACAGCCCCGAGACTGCTGACGGGGCAGAGAATATGGAGTCAGGCACAGCTGCAGGGGCTATTGCTGCCTGGAGTGCTGTTTATATTGACCTCAACCCAGGCACACCTGGGGAGGGCTTGCCGGCAGGGTCAGGCTGCCCAGGTCAGCTAATCCTCAGCCCTCAGGGAATCACATTGCAGAAAATGGACCTCGCTAAGACAGAATATTCGCCAAGGAAAAAAAGGACACAATGCCATTTGCAGCACCGTAGATGAGTCTCGAGGTAATCACGTGACTTGGAGTAAGTCAGAAAGTGAAAGACATATCATATCATATCACTTATAGGTGTTACCTATAAATTGATACCAGGGCAGATATTTCCACGGAGAAGGGCAATCACAGATTCATTAAACAAACTTACGGTTCACCAAAGGAAAGGTGTGAGAATTGAATTCATTACGATATTGGGGTTAACACACATATACAAACACAGTAGACGTATATAATCACCAAAGACCTACGGAGTACCAAGAGAAGACTACTCAACATTCTGTCATAACGTACATGGGAAAAGGATCCCAGGAAGAACAGACATATGTATATGTGTAAAAGAACCACCTCTTGCACACCTACAACAAGCTAAACGTTGTACTCAAACTTGCTGTAATAAAAAATAAAAAATTAAATTAAAAACACGAACAAGAAGTAGTGAGACAAACTTGAGGGGCTTTCTCCTGGCACATTCCGTTCTACATTCCAATCTAGAACGCGACTTCCATTGAGGCACTGCTGCCCTAGTAACCAGATTTGGTAAGGGAGAACTGCTGCCACCTTGTGGCCGTTTCACGCAACAGCAGCTTTAATCCCAGCGCTAATGGTCAGTGGATATTCCAAATCATTACAGGCCTGTAAATGAAACCTGCCTTGAAAATATATCCTGGGGTCATATATCGACCAAAAAATTCAAAAGACGTCCATATTTCAAAACGACAGTTTCAAGAGGCATATTTCACGCACATTAGTGTTCTGCTTCTTTTGCTTGCTTTCTTTCTTTGTTAAAAAAACGGGAATGGAAAAAGGCAACCCTCAGAATGGGCGAAAACGTTCACAAACGAATCAATGGACAAAGGTTTAATCTCCAATATATATAAACAGCTCATGCAGCTTAATATTAATAAAACAAACAACCCAATACAAAAATGGGCAGAAGATCTAAAGAGACGTTTCTTCAAAGAAGACACAGAGATGGCCAAGACGCACATAAAAAGCTGCTCAACATCACTAATTATTAGAGAAATGCAAATCAAAACTACAATGAGGTAAGACCTCACACCTGTGAGAATCGGCATCATCAGATAATCTACAAACCACAAATTCTGGGGAGGGTGTGGACAAAAGGAACCCTCTTCCGCTATTGGTGGGAATGTAAATTGATACAGTCACTATGGAGAACAGTATGGAGGTTCCTTTAAAAAACTAAAAAGAGAATTACCATAGGATCCAGCAATCCCACTTCTGGGCATATACCCAGAGAAAACCATAAATCACAAAGACACATTCACCACAATGTTCATTGCAGCACTATTTACAATAGCCAGGTAATGGAAGCAACCTAAATGCCCACAGACAGACGAATGGATAAAGATGTGGTACATATATAAAATGGAATATTACTCAGCCAAAAAAAGGAATGAAACTGGGTCATTTGTAGAGAAGTTGATGGATCTAGAGACTGTCATACAGAGTGAAGTAAGTCAGAAAGAGAAAAACAAATATTGTATATTAATGCCTATATGTGGAACCTAGAAAAATGGTACAGATGAACTGGTTTGCAGTGCAGAAAGAGAGACACAGAGGTAGAGAACAAACGTATGGACACAAAGTGGGGGAAGCCATGGGGTGGTGGTGGTGGGATGAGTTGGGAGATTGGGATTGACCTGTATACATGTATATGCATAAAATAGATAACTAATAATAACCTACTGTATAAAAAAATAAATTAAATTAAATTTCAAAATTTTTAAAAATAAAATGTAAAAATAAAACAGAAAAAAAGTTCTTCCATTCACACTGATGTATTTATAAGCATGAATTATTTCCATGCTTATATCCATAAATACATAAAAGAGGAATAAAATCTAACTTGAACCAAAAAGGAAAAAAAAAACTGAAGCTAACATTTATACAGAGGAAAACACTACCAAGGCACTTGCTCCAGTGGTAAACAATTCTGAAATTGGTCAGAGGTGGGGAATCATCTCCCATACAGCCAGCAGCCCCGCCCGCCCACGCAAGGAGCGTCCTTATTGCAAAGCTGGGGGACCGTGCCGAGGCCTCTGTGAGTAAACGTGAGCTGAGCCCCAGGCCAGCTGCTGCTGAACTCTTCCCACCCTTCCCAGGTGAAACACCTGAATATGTACAAGGGCTTGAAAGCCTAGAGGAAGGGCCGTGGAGCCACACCAGCGACAGCACGCAGGCCAACTTGGTGCCTGCAGGTCAGCCAGGATGGTCCTGGCCACGGGCGCTCTTCTGGAAGCTTTCCATTGCCCTGCCTGAGATACCCCTCCTGTCCCGGCCCCCACTCCTTTTTTTCCTTCCTCACCTCAGCCCGGAGAGATATTCCAGTGGAAGTTTGGGTGACACATCCTCTTCTTTACAGGTGGCAGCCTGGCAACTCCTGCCGAAAGTCCAGCAGAGCCCCACTCACACCGGGCCCCCCACAAAGCCGTGGACCCTCACACCCTCCCAGCAGCACAGCCCCGAGACTGCTGACGGGGCAGAGAATATGGAGTCAGGCACAGCTGCAGGGGCTATTGCTGCCTGGAGTGCTGTTTATATTGACCTCAACCCAGGCACATCTGGGGAGGGCTTGCCGGCAGGGTCAGGCTGCCCAGGTCAGCTAATCCTCAGCCCTCAGGGAATCACATTGCAGAAAATGGACCTCGCTAAGACAGGATATTCGCCAAGGAAAAAAAGGACACAATGCCATTTGCAGCACCGTAGATGAGTCTCGAGGTAATCACGTGACTTGGAGTAAGTCAGAAAGTGAAAGACACATATCATATCATATCACTTATAGGTGTTACCTATAAATTGATACCAGGGCAGATATTTCCACGGAGAAGGGCAATCACAGATTCATTAAACAAACTTATGGTTCACCAAAGGAAAGGTGTGAGGATTGAATTCATTATGATATTGTGGTTAACAGACATATACAAACACAGTAGACGTATAGAATCACCAAAGACCTACGGAGTACCAAGAGAAGACTACTCAACATTCTGTCATAACGTACATGGGAAAAGGATCCCAGGAAGAACAGACATATGTATATGTGTAAAAGAACCACCTCTTGCACACCTACAACAAGCTAAACGTTGTACTCAAACTTGCTGTAATAAAAAATAAAAAATTAAATTAAAAACACGAACAAGAAGTAGTGAGACAAACTTGAGGGGCTTTCTCCTGGCACATTCCCTTCTACATTCCAATCTAGAACGCGACTTCCATTGAGGCTCTGCTGCCCTAGTAACCAGATTTGGTAAGGGAGAACTGCTGCCACCTTGTGGCCGTTTCACACAACAGCAGCTTTAATCCCAGCGCTAATGGTCAGTGGATATTCCAAATCATTACAGGCCTGTAAATGACACCTGCCCTGAAAACATATCCTGGGGTCATATATCGACCAAAAAATTCCAAAGACGTCCATATTTCAAAACGACAGTTTCAAGAGGCATATTTCACGCACATTAGTGTTCTGCTTCTTTTGCTTGCTTTCTTTCTTTGTTAAAAAAACGGGAATGGAAAAAGGCAACCCTCAGAATGGGCGAAAACGTTCACAAACGAATCAATGGACAAAGGTTTAATCTCCAATATATATAAACAGCTCATGCAGCTTAATATTAATAAAATGAACAACCCAATACAAAAATGGGCAGCAGATCTAAAGAGATGTTTCTTCAAAGAAGACACAGAGATGGCCAAGACGCACATGAAAAGCTGCTCAACATCACTAATTATTAGAGAAATGCAAATCAAAACTACAATGAGGTAAGACCTCACACCTGTGAGAATCGGCATCATCAGATAATCTACAAACAACAAATTCTGGGGAGGGTGTGGACAAAAGGAACCCTCTTCCGCTATTGGTGGGAATGTAAATTGATACAGTCACTATGGAGAACAGTATGGAGGTTCCTTTAAAAAACTAAAGAGAGAATTACCATAGGATCCAGCAATCCCACTTCTGGGCATATACCCAGAGAAAACCATAAATCACAAAGACACATTCACCACAATATTCATTGCAGCACTATTTACAATAGCCAGGTAATGGAAGCAACCTAAATGCCCACAGACAGACGAATGGATAAAGATGTGGTACATATATAAAATGGAATATTACTCAGCCAAAAAAAGGAATGAAACTGGGTCATTTGTAGAGAAGTTGATGGATCTAGAGACTGTCATACAGAGTGAAGTAAGTCAGAAAGAGAAAAACAAATATTGTATATTAATGCCTATATGTGGAACCTAGAAAAATGGTACAGATGAACTGGTTTGCAGGGCAGAAAGAGAGACACAGAGGTAGAGAACAAACGTATGGACATGGACGCAAAGTGGGGGAAGCCATGGGGTGGTGGTGGTGGGATGAGTTGGGAGATTGGGATTGACCTGTATACATGTATATGCATAAAATAGATAACTAATAATAACCTACTGTATAAAAAAATAAATTAAATTAAATTTCAAAATTTTTAAAAATAAAATGTAAAAATAAAACAGAAAAAAAGTTCTTCCATTCACACTGATGTATTTATAAGAATGAATTATTTCCATGCTTATATCCATAAATACATAAAAGAGGAATAAAATCTAACTTGAACCAAAAAAGAAAAAAAAAACTGAAGCTAACATTTATACAGAAGAAAACACTACCAAGGCACTTGCTCCAGTGGTAAACAATTGTGAAATTGGTCAGAGGTGGGGAATCATCTCCCATACAGCCAGCAGCCCCGCCCGCCCACGCATGGAGCGTCCTTATTGCAAAGCTGGGGGACCGTGCCGAGGCCTCTGTGAGTAAACGTGAGCTGAGCCCCAGGCCAGCTGCTGCTGAACTCTTCCCACCCTTCCCAGGTGAAACACCTGAATATGTACAAGGGCTTGAAAGCCTAGAGGAAGGGCCGTGGAGCCACACCAGCGACAGCACGCAGGCCAACTTGGTGCCTGCAGGTCAGCCAGGATGGTCCTGGCCACGGGCGCTCTTCTGGAAGCTTTCCATTGCCCTGCCTGAGATACCCCTCCTGTCCCGGCCCCCACTCCTTTTTTTCCTTCCTCACCTCAGCCCGGAGAGATATTCCAGTGGAAGTTTGGGTGACACATCCTCTTCTTTACAGGTGGCAGCCTGGCAACTCCTGCCGAAAGTCCAGCAGAGCCCCACTCACACCGGGCCCCCCACAAAGCCGTGGACCCTCACACCCTCCCAGCAGCACAGCCCCGAGACTGCTGACGGGGCAGAGAATATGGAGTCAGGCACAGCTGCAGGGGCTATTGCTGCCTGGAGTGCTGTTTATATTGACCTCAACCCAGGCACACCTGGGGAGGGCTTGCCGGCAGGGTCAGGCTGCCCAGGTCAGCTAATCCTCAGCCCTCAGGGAATCACATTGCAGAAAATGGACCTCGCTAAGACAGAATATTCGCCAAGGAAAAAAAGGACACAATGCCATTTGCAGCACCGTAGATGAGTCTCGAGGTAATCACGTGACTTGGAGTAAGTCAGAAAGTGAAAGACATATCATATCATATCACTTATAGGTGTTACCTATAAATTGATACCAGGGCAGATATTTCCACGGAGAAGGGCAATCACAGTTTCATTAAACAAACTTATGGTTCACCAAAGGAAAGGTGTGAGGATTGACTTCATTACGATATTGGGGTTAACAGACATATACAAACACAGTAGACGTATATAATCACCAAAGACCTACGGAGTACCAAGAGAAGACTACTCAACATTCTGTCATAACGTACATGGGAAAAGGATCCCAGGAAGAACAGACATATGTATATGTGTAAAAGAACCACCTCTTGCACACCTACAACAAGCTAAACGTTGTACTCAAACTTGCTGTAATAAAAAATAAAAAATTAAATTAAAAACACGAACAAGAAGTAGTGAGACAAACTTGAGGGGCTTTCTCCTGGCACATTCCGTTCTACATTCCAATCTAGAACGCGACTTCCATTGAGGCACTGCTGCCCTAGTAACCAGATTTGGTAAGGGAGAACTGCTGCCACCTTGTGGCCGTTTCACGCAACAGCAGCTTTAATCCCAGCGCTAATGGTCAGTGGATATTCCAAATCATTACAGGCCTGTAAATGACACCTGCCTTGAAAATATATCCTGGGGTCATATATCGACCAAAAAATTCAAAAGACGTCCATATTTCAAAACGACAGTTTCAAGAGGCATATTTCACGCACATTAGTGTTCTGCTTCTTTTGCTTGCTTTCTTTCTTTGTTAAAAAAACGGGAATGGAAAAAGGCAACCCTCATAATGGGCGAAAACGTTCACAAACGAATCAATGGACAAAGGTTTAATCTCCAATATATATAAACAGCTCATGCAGCTTAATATTAATAAAACAAACAACCCAATACAAAAATGGGCAGAAGATCTAAAGAGACGTTTCTTCAAAGAAGACACAGAGATGGCCAAGACGCACATAAAAAGCTGCTCAACATCACTAATTATTAGAGAAATGCAAATCAAAACTACAATGAGGTAAGACCTCACACCTGTGAGAATCGGCATCATCAGATAATCTACAAACCACAAATTCTGGGGAGGGTGTGGACAAAAGGAACCCTCTTCCGCTATTGGTGGGAATGTAAATTGATACAGTCACTATGGAGAACAGTATGGAGGTTCCTTTAAAAAACTAAAAAGAGAATTACCATAGGATCCAGCAATCCCACTTCTGGGCATGTACCCAGAGAAAACCATAAATCACAAAGACACATTCACCACAATGTTCATTGCAGCACTATTTACAATAGCCAGGTAATGGAAGCAACCTAAATGCCCACAGACAGACGAATGGATAAAGATGTGGTACATATATAAAATGGAATATTACTCAGCCAAAAAAAGGAATGAAACTGGGTCATTTGTAGAGAAGTTGATGGATCTAGAGACTGTCATACAGAGTGAAGTAAGTCAGAAAGAGAAAAACAAATATTGTATATTAATGCCTATATGTGGAACCTAGAAAAATGGTACAGATGAACTGGTTTGCAGGGCAGAAAGAGAGACACAGAGGTAGAGAACAAACGTATGGACACAAAGTGGGGGAAGCCATGGGGTGGTGGTGGTGGGATGAGTTGGGAGATTGGGATTGACCTGTATACATGTATATGCATAAAATAGATAACTAATAATAACCTACTGTATAAAAAAATAAATTAAATTAAATTTCAAAATTTTTAAAAATAAAATGTAAAAATAAAACAGAAAAAAAGTTCTTCCATTCACACTGATGTATTTATAAGAATGAATTATTTCCATGCTTATATCCATAAATACATAAAAGAGGAATAAAATCTAACTTGAACCAAAAAAGAAAAAAAAAACTGAAGCTAACATTTATACAGAAGAAAACACTACCAAGGCACTTGCTCCAGTGGTAAACAATTGTGAAATTGGTCAGAGGTGGGGAATCATCTCCCATACAGCCAGCAGCCCCGCCCGCCCACGCATGGAGCGTCCTTATTGCAAAGCTGGGGGACCGTGCCGAGGCCTCTGTGAGTAAACGTGAGCTGAGCCCCAGGCCAGCTGCTGCTGAACTCTTCCCACCCTTCCCAGGTGAAACACCTGAATATGTACAAGGGCTTGAAAGCCTAGAGGAAGGGCCGTGGAGCCACACCAGCGACAGCACGCAGGCCAACTTGGTGCCTGCAGGTCAGCCAGGATGGTCCTGGCCACGGGCGCTCTTCTGGAAGCTTTCCATTGCCCTGCCTGAGATACCCCTCCTGTCCCGGCCCCCACTCCTTTTTTTCCTTCCTCACCTCAGCCCGGAGAGATATTCCAGTGGAAGTTTGGGTGACACATCCTCTTCTTTACAGGTGGCAGCCTGGCAACTCCTGCCGAAAGTCCAGCAGAGCCCCACTCACACCGGGCCCCCCACAAAGCCGTGGACCCTCACACCCTCCCAGCAGCACAGCCCCGAGACTGCTGACGGGGCAGAGAATATGGAGTCAGGCACAGCTGCAGGGGCTATTGCTGCCTGGAGTGCTGTTTATATTGACCTCAACCCAGGCACACCTGGGGAGGGCTTGCCGGCAGGGTCAGGCTGCCCAGGTCAGCTAATCCTCAGCCCTCAGGGAATCACATTGCAGAAAATGGACCTCGCTAAGACAGAATATTCGCCAAGGAAAAAAAGGACACAATGCCATTTGCAGCACCGTAGATGAGTCTCGAGGTAATCACGTGACTTGGAGTAAGTCAGAAAGTGAAAGACATATCATATCATATCACTTATAGGTGTTACCTATAAATTGATACCAGGGCAGATATTTCCACGGAGAAGGGCAATCACAGTTTCATTAAACAAACTTATGGTTCACCAAAGGAAAGGTGTGAGGATTGACTTCATTACGATATTGGGGTTAACAGACATATACAAACACAGTAGACGTATATAATCACCAAAGACCTACGGAGTACCAAGAGAAGACTACTCAACATTCTGTCATAACGTACATGGGAAAAGGATCCCAGGAAGAACAGACATATGTATATGTGTAAAAGAACCACCTCTTGCACACCTACAACAAGCTAAACGTTGTACTCAAACTTGCTGTAATAAAAAATAAAAAATTAAATTAAAAACACGAACAAGAAGTAGTGAGACAAACTTGAGGGGCTTTCTCCTGGCACATTCCGTTCTACATTCCAATCTAGAACGCGACTTCCATTGAGGCACTGCTGCCCTAGTAACCAGATTTGGTAAGGGAGAACTGCTGCCACCTTGTGGCCGTTTCACGCAACAGCAGCTTTAATCCCAGCGCTAATGGTCAGTGGATATTCCAAATCATTACAGGCCTGTAAATGACACCTGCCTTGAAAATATATCCTGGGGTCATATATCGACCAAAAAATTCAAAAGACGTCCATATTTCAAAACGACAGTTTCAAGAGGCATATTTCACGCACATTAGTGTTCTGCTTCTTTTGCTTGCTTTCTTTCTTTGTTAAAAAAACGGGAATGGAAAAAGGCAACCCTCAGAATGGGCGAAAACGTTCACAAACGAATCAATGGACAAAGGTTTAATCTCCAATATATATAAACAGCTCATGCAGCTTAATATTAATAAAACAAACAACCCAATACAAAAATGGGCAGAAGATCTAAAGAGACGTTTCTTCAAAGAAGACACAGAGATGGCCAAGACGCACATAAAAAGCTGCTCAACATCACTAATTATTAGAGAAATGCAAATCAAAACTACAATGAGGTAAGACCTCACACCTTTGAGAATCGGCATCATCAGATAATCTACAAACCACAAATTCTGGGGAGGGTGTGGACAAAAGGAACCCTCTTCCGCTATTGGTGGGAATGTAAATTGATACAGTCACTATGGAGAACAGTATGGAGGTTCCTTTAAAAAACTAAAAAGAGAATTACCATAGGATCCAGCAATCCCACTTCTGGGCATATACCCAGAGAAAACCATAAATCACAAAGACACATTCACCACAATGTTCATTGCAGCACTATTTACAATAGCCAGGTAATGGAAGCAACCTAAATGCCCACAGACAGACGAATGGATAAAGATGTGGTACATATATAAAATGGAATATTACTCAGCCAAAAAAAGGAATGAAACTGGGTCATTTGTAGAGAAGTTGATGGATCTAGAGACTGTCATACAGAGTGAAGTAAGTCAGAAAGAGAAAAACAAATATTGTATATTAATGCCTATATGTGGAACCTAGAAAAATGGTACAGATGAACTGGTTTGCAGGGCAGAAAGAGAGACACAGAGGTAGAGAACAAACGTATGGACACAAAGTGGGGGAAGCCATGGGGTGGTGGTGGTGGGATGAGTTGGGAGATTGGGATTGACCTGTATACATGTATATGCATAAAATAGATAACTAATAATAACCTACTGTATAAAAAAATAAATTAAATTAAATTTCAAAATTTTTAAAAATAAAATGTAAAAATAAAACAGAAAAAAAGTTCTTCCATTCACACTGATGTATTTATAAGAATGAATTATTTCCATGCTTATATCCATAAATACATAAAAGAGGAATAAAATCAAACTTGAACCAAAAAAGAAAAAAAAAACTGAAGCTAACATTTATACAGAGGAAAACACTACCAAGGCACTTGCTCCAGTGGTAAACAATTCTGAAATTGGTCAGAGGTGGGGAATCATCTCCCATACAGCCAGCAGGCCCGCCCGCCCACGCAAGGAGCGTCCTTATTGCAAAGCTGGGGGACCGTGCCGAGGCCTCTGTGAGTAAACGTGAGCTGTGCCCCAGGCCAGCTGCTGCTGAACTCTTCCCACCCTTCCCAGGTGAAACACCTGAATATGTACAAGGGCTTGAAAGCCTAGAGGAAGGGCCGTGGAGCCACACCAGCGACAGCACGCAGGCCAACTTGGTGTCTGCAGGTCAGCCAGGATGGTCCTGGCCACGGGCGCTCTTCTGGAAGCTTTCCATTGCCCTGCCTGAGATACCCCTCCTGTCCCGGCCCCCACTCCTTTTTTTCCTTCCTCACCTCAGCCCGGAGAGATATTCCAGTGGAAGTTATGGGTGACACATCCTCTTCTTTACAGGTGGCAGCCTGGCAACTCCTGCCGAAAGTCCAGCAGAGCCCCACTCACACCGGGCCCCCCACAAAGCCGTGGACCCTCACACCCTCCCAGCAGCACAGCCCCGAGACTGCTGACGGGGCAGAGAATATGGAGTCAGGCACAGCTGCAGGGGCTATTGCTGCCTGGAGTGCTGTTTATATTGACCTCAACCCAGGCACACCTGGGGAGGGCTTGCCGGCAGGGTCAGGCTGCCCAGGTCAGCTAATCCTCAGCCCTCAGGGAATCACATTGCAGAAAATGGACCTCGCTAAGACAGAATATTCGCCAAGGAAAAAAAGGACACAATGCCATTTGCAGCACCGTAGATGAGTCTCGAGGTAATCACGTGACTTGGAGTAAGTCAGAAAGTGAAAGACATATCATATCATATCACTTATAGGTGTTACCTATAAATTGATACCAGGGCAGATATTTCCACGGAGAAGGGCAATCACAGATTCATTAAACAAACTTATGGTTCACCAAAGGAACAGTGTGAGAATTGAATTCATTACGATATTGGGGTTAACAGACATATACAAACACAGTAGACGTATATAATCACCAAAGACCTACGGAGTACCAAGAGAAGACTACTCAACATTCTGTCATAACGTACATGGGAAAAGGATCCCAGGAAGAACAGACATATGTATATGTGTAAAAGAACCACCTCTTGCACACCTACAACAAGCTAAACGTTGTACTCAAACTTGCTGTAATAAAAAATAAAAAATTAAATTAAAAACACGAACAAGAAGTAGTGAGACAAACTTGAGGGGCTTCCTCCTGGCACATTCCGTTCTACATTCCAATCTAGAACGCGACTTCCATTGAGGCACTGCTGCCCTAGTAACCAGAATTGGTAAGGGAGAACTGCTGCCACCTTGTGGCCGTTTCACGCAACAGCAGCTTTAATCCCAGCGCTAATGGTCAGTGGATATTCCAAATCATTACAGGCCTGTAAATGACACCTGCCCTGAAAATATATCCTGGGGTCATATATCGACCAAAAAATTCAAAAGACGTCCATATTTCAAAACGACAGTTTCAAGAGGCATATTTCACGCACATTAGTGTTCTGCTTCTTTTGCTTGCTTTCTTCCTTTGTTAAAAAAACGGGAATGGAAAAAGGCAACCCTCAGAATGGGCGAAAACGTTCAGAAACGAATCAATGGACAAAGGTTTAATCTCCAATATATATAAACAGCTCATGCAGCTTAATATTAATAAAACAAACAACCCAATACAAAAATGGGCAGAAGATCTAAAGAGACGTTTCTTCAAAGAAGACACAGAGATGGCCAAGACGCACATAAAAAGCTGCTCAACATCACTAATTATTAGAGAAATGCAAATCAAAACTACAATGAGGTAAGACCTCACACCTGTGAGAATCGGCATCATCAGATAATCTACAAACAACAAATTCTGGGGAGGGTGTGGACAAAAGGAACCCTCTTCCGCTATTGGTGGGAATGTAAATTGATACAGTCACTATGGAGAACAGTATGGAGGTTCCTTTAAAGAACTAAAAAGAGAATAACCATAGGATCCAGCAATCCCACTTCTGGGCATATACCCAGAGAAAACCATAAATCACAAAGACACATTCACCACAATGTTCATTGCAGCACTATTTACAATAGCCAGGTAATGGAAGCAACCTAAATGGCCACAGACAGACGAAAGGATAAAGATGTGGTACATATATAAAATGGAATATTACTCAGCCATAAAAAGGAATGAAACTGGGTCATTTGTAGAGAAGTTGATGGATCTAGAGACTGTCATACAGAGTGAAGTAAGTCAGAAAGAGAAAAATATTGTATATTAATGCCTATATGTGGAACCTATAAAAATGCTACAAATGAACTGGTTTGCAGGGCAGAAATAGAGACACAGAGGTAGAGAACAAACGTATGGACACAAAGTGGGGGAAGCCATGGGGTGGTGGTGGTGGGATGAGTTGGGAGATTGGGATTGACCTGTATACATGTATATGCATAAAATAGATAACTAATAATAACCTACTGTATAAAAAAATAAATTAAATTAAATTTTAATATTTTTAAAAATAAAATGTAAAAATAAAACAGAAAAAAAGTACTTCCATTCACACTGATGTATTTATAAGAATGAATTATTTCCATGCTTATATGTATAAATACATAAAAGGGGAATAAAATCTAACTTGAACTAAAAAAGAAAAAAAAACCTGATCCTAACAGTTATACAGAGGGAAACACTACCAAGGCCCTTGCTCCAGTGGTAAACAATTCTGAAATTGGTCAGAGGTGGGGAATCATCCCCCATACAGCCAGCAGCCCCGCCCGCCCACGCAAGGAGCGTCCTTATTGCAAAGCTGGGGGACCGTGCCGAGGCCTCTGTGAGTAAACGTCAGCTGAGCCCTAGCCAGCTGCTGCTGAACTGTTCCCACCCTTCCCAGGTGAAACACCTGAATATATACAAGGGCTTGAAAGCCTAGAGGAAGGGCCGTGGAGCCACACCAGCGACAGCACGCAGGCAAACTTGGTGCCTGCAGGTCAGCAAGGATGATCCTGGCCACGGGCGCTCTTCTGGAAGCTTTCCATTGCCCTGCCTGAGATACCCCTCCTGTCCCGGCACCCACTCCTTTTTTTCCTTACTCACCTCAGCCCGGGGAGATTTTCCAGTGGAAGTTATGGGTGACTCATCCTCTTCTTTACAGGTGGCAGCCTGGCAACTCTTGCAGAAAGTCCAGCAGAGCCCCACTCACAACGGGCCCCCCACAAATTCGTGGACCCTCACACCCTCCCACCATCACAGCCCCGAGACTGCTGACGGGGCAGAGAATATGGAGTCAGGCACAGCTGCAGGGGCTATTGCTGCCTGGAGTGCTGTTTATATTGACCTCAACCCAGGCACACCTGGGGAGGGCTTGCCGGCAGGGTCAGGCTGCCCAGGTCAGCTAATCCTCAGCCCTCAGGGAATCACATTGCAGAAAATGGACCTCGCTAAGACAGAATATTCGCCAAGGAAAAAAAGGACACAATGCCATTTGCAGCACCGTAGATGAGTCTAGAGGTAATCACGTGACTTGGAGTAAGTCAGAAAGTGAAAGACACATATCATATCATATTACTTATAGGTGTTACCTATAAATTGATACAAGGGCAGATATTTCCACGGAGAAGGGCAATCACAGATTCATTAAACAAACTTATGGTTCACCAAAGGAAAGGTGTGAGCATTGAATTCATTACGATATTGGGGTTAACAGACATATACAAACACAGTAGACGTATATAATCACCAATGACCTACGGAGTACCAAGAGAAGACTACTCAACATTCTGTCATAACGTACATGGGAAAAGGATCCCAGGAAGAACAGACATATGTATATGTGTAAAAGAACCACCTCTTGCACACCTACAACAAGCTAAACGTTGTACTCAAACTTGCTGTAATAAAAAAATAAAAAATTAAATTAAAAACGCGAACAAGAAGTAGTGAGACAAACTTGAGGGGCTTTCTCCTGGCACATTCCGTTCTACATTACAACCTAGAACGCGACTTCCATTGAGGCTCTGCTGCCCTAGTAACCAGATTTGGTAAGGGAGAACTGCTGCCACCTTGTGGCTGTATCACACAACAGCAGCTTTAATCCCAGCGCTACTGGTCAGTGGATATTCCAAATCATTACAGGCCTGTAAATGACACCTGCCCTGAAAAAAAATCCTGGGGTCATATATCGACCAAAAAATTCAAATTCGTCCATATTTCAAAACGACAGTTTCAAGAGGCATATTTCACGCACATTAGTGTTCTGCTTCTTTTGCTTGCTTTCTTTCTTTGTTAAAAAACGGGAATGGAAAAAGGCAACCCTCAGAATGGGCGAAAACGTTCACAAACGAATCAATGGACAAAGGTTTAATCTCCAATATATATAAACAGCTCATGCAGCTTAATATTAATAAAACAAACAACCCAATACAAAAATGGGCAGAAGATCTAAAGAGACGTTTCTACAAAGAAGACACAGAGATGGCCAAGACGCACATGAAAAGCTGCTCAACATCACTAATTATTAGAGAAATGCAAATCAAAACTACAATGAGGTAAGACCTCACAACTGTTAGAATCGGCATCATCAGATAATCTACAAACAACAAATTGTGGGGAGGGTGTGGACAAAAGGAACCCTCTTCCGCTATTGGTGGGAATGTAAATGGATACAGTCACTATGGAGAACAGTATGGAGGTTCCTTTCAAAAACTAAAAAGAGAATTACCATAGGATCCAGCAATCCCACTTCTGGGCATATACCCAGAGAAAACCATAAATCACAAAGACACATTCACCACAATGTTCATTGCAGCACTATTTACAATAGCCAGGTAATGGAAGCAACCTAAATGCCCACAGACAGACGAATGGATAAAGATGTGGTACATATATAAAATGGAATATTACTCAGCCATAAAAAGGCATGAAACTGGGTCATTTGTAGAGAAGTTGATGGATCTAGAGACTGTCATACAGAGTGAAGTAAGTCAGAAAGAGAAAAACAAATATTGTATATTAATGCCTATATGTGGAACCTAGAAAAACGCTACAGATGAACTGGTTTGCAGATCAGAAATAGAGACACAGAGGTAGAGAACAAACGTATGGACACAAAGTGGGGGAAGCCATGGGGTGGTGGTGGTGGGATGAGTTGGGAGATTGGGATTGACCTGTATACATGTCTATGCATAAAATAGATAACTAATAATAACATAGTGTATAAAAAAATAAATAAAATTAAATTTCAAAATTTTTAAAATTAAAATGTAAAAATAAAACAGAAAAAAAGTTCTTCCATTCACACTGATGTATTTATAAGAATGAATTATTTCCATGCTTATATCTATAAATACATAAAAGAGGAAGAAAATCTAACTTGAACCAAAAAAGAAAAAAAAAAAACTGAACCTAACAGTTATACAGAGGAAAACACTACCAAGGCAGTTGCTCCAGTGGTAAACAATTCTGAAATTGGTCAGAGGTGGGGAATCATCTCCCATAGAGCCAGCAGCCCCTCCCGCCCACGCAAGGAGCGTCCTTATTGCAAACCTCGGGGACCGTGCCGAGGCCTCTGTGATTAAACGTGAGCTGAGCCCCAGGCCAGCTGCTGCTGAACTGTTCCCACCCTTCCCAGGTGAAACACCTGAATATGTACAAGGGCTTGAAAGCCAAGACGAAGGGCCGTGGAGCCACACCAGCGACAGCACGCAGGCCACCTTGGTGCCTGCAGGTCAGCCAGGATGGTCCTGGCCACCGGCGCTCTTCTGGAAGCTTTCTATTGCCATGCCTGAGATACCCCTCCTGTCCCGGCCCCCACTCCTTTTTTTCCTTCCTCACCTCAGCCCGGAGAGATATTCCAGTGGAAGTTATGGGTGACACATCCTCTTCTTTACAGGTGGCAGCCTGGAAACTCCTGCAGAAAGTCCAGCAGAGCCCCACTCACACCGGGCCACCCACAAAGCCGTGGACCCTCACACCCTCCCACCAGCACAGCCCCGAGACTGCTGACTGGGCAGAGAATATGGAGTCAGGCACAGCTGCAGGGGCTATTGCTGCCTGGAGTGCTGTTTATATTGACCTCAACCCAGGCACACCTGGGGAGGGCTTGCCGGCAGGGTCAGGCTGCCCAGGTCAGCTAATCCTCAGCCCTCAGGGAATCACATTGCAGAAAATGGACCTCGCTAAGACAGAATATTCGCCAAGGAAAAAAAGGACACAATGCCATTTGCAGCACCGTAGATGAGTCTAGAGGTAATCACGTGACTTGGAGTAAGTCAGAAAGTGAAAGACACTTATCATATCATATCACTTATAGGTGTTACCTATAAATTGATACCAGGGCAGATATTTCCACGGAGAAGGGCAATCACAGATTCATTAAACAAACTTATGGTTCACCAAAGGAAAGGTGTGAGGATTGAATTCATTATGATATTGTGGTTAACAGACATATACAAACACAGTAGACGTATATAATCACCAAAGACCTACGGAGTACCAAGAGAAGACTACTCAACATTCTGTCATAACGAACATGGGAAAAGGATCCCAGGAAGAACAGACGTATGTATATGTGTAAAAGAACCACCTCTTGCACACCTACAAGAAGCTAAACGTTGTACTCAAACTTGCTGTAATAAAAAATAAAAAATTAAATTAAAAACACGAACAAGAATTAGTGAGAAAAACTTGAGGGGCTTTCTCCTGGTACATTCCGTTCTACATTCCAATCTAGAACGCGACTTCCATTGAGGCTCTGCTGCCCTAGTAACCAGATTTGGTAAGGGAGAACTGCTGCCACCTTGTGGCCGTTTCACACAACAGCAGCTTTAATCCCAGCGCTAATGGTCAGTGGATATTCCAAATCATTACAGGCCTGTAAATGACACCTGCCCTGAAAACAAATCCTGGGGTCATATATCGACCAAAAAATTCAAAAGACGTCCATATTTCAAAACGACAGTTTCAAGAGGCATATTTCACGCACATTAGTGTTCTGCTTCTTTTGATTTCTTTCTTTCTTTGTTAAAAAAACTGGAATGGAAAAAGGCAACCCTCAGAATGGGCGAAAACTTTCACAAACGAATCAATGGACAAAGGTTTAATCTCCAATATATATAAACAGCTCATGCAGCTTAATATTAATAAAACAAACAACCCAATACAAAAATGGGCAGAAGATCTAAATAGACGTTTCTTCAAAGAAGACACAGAGATGGCCAAGACGCACATGAAAAGCTGCTCAACATCACTAATTATTAGAGAAATGCAAATCAAAACTACAATGAGGTAAGACCTCACACCTGTTAGAACCGGCATCATCAGATAATCTACAAACAACAAATTCTGGGGAGGGTGTGGACAAAAGGAACCCTCTTCGGCTATTGGTGGGAATGTAAATTGATACAGTCACTATGGAGAACAGTATGGAGGTTCCTTTAAAAAACTAAAAACAAAATTACAGTAGGATCCAGCAATCCCACTTCTGGGCATATACCCAAAGAAAACCATAAATCACAAAGACACATTCACCACAATGTTCATTGCAGCACTATTTACAATAGCCAGGTAATGGAAGCAACCTAAATGCCAACAGACAGACAAATGGATAAAGATGTGGTACATATATAAAATGGAATATTACTCAGCCATAAAAAGGAATGAAACTGGGTCATTTGTAGAGAAGTTGATGGATCTAGAGACTGTCATACAGAGTGAAGTAAGTCAGAAAGAGAAAAACAAATAATGTATATTAATGCCTATATGTGGAACCTAGAAAAATGCTACAGATGAACTGGTTTGCAGGGCAGAAATAGAGACACAGAGGTAGAGAACAAACGTATGGACACAAAGTGGGGGAAGCCATGGGGTGGTGGTGGTGGGATGAGTTGGGAGATTGGGATTGACCTGTATACATGTCTATGCATAAAATAGATAACTAATAATAACCTAGTGTATAAAAAAATAAATAAAATTTAATTTCAAAATTTTTAAAAATAAAATGTAAAAATAAAACAGAAAAAAAGCTCCTCCATTCACAATGATGTATTTATAAGAATGAATTATTTCCATGCTTATATCTATAAATACATAAAACAGGAATAAAATCTAACTTGAACCAAAAAAGAAAAAAAAAAACTGAACCTAACAGTTATACAGAGGAAAACACTACCAAGGCAGTTGATCCAGTGGTAAACAATTCTGAAATTGGTCAGAGGTGGGGAATCATCTCCCATAGAGCCAGCAGCCCCGCCCGCCCACGCAAGGAGCGTCCTTATTGCAAAGCTCGGGGACCGTGCCGAGGCCTCTGTGAGTAAACGTGAGCTGAGCCCCAGGCCAGCTGCTGCTGAACTGTTCCCACCCTTCCCAGGTGAAACACCTGAATATGTACAAGGGCTTGAAAGCCTAGAGGAAGGGCCGTGGAGCCACACCAGCGACAGCACGCAGGCCACCTTGGTGCCTGCAGGTCAGCCAGGATGGTCCTGGCCACAGGCGCTCTTCTGGAAGCTTTCTATTGCCCTGCCTGAGATACCCCTCCTGTCCCGGGCCCCACTCCTTTTTTTCCTTCCTCACCTCAGCCCGGAGAGATATTCCAGTGGAAGTTATGGGTGACACATCCTCTTCTTTACAGGTGGCAGCCTGGCAACTCCTGCAGAAAGTCCAGCAGAGCCCCACTCACACCGGGCCACACACAAAGCCGTGGACCCTCACACCCTCCCACCAGCACAGCCCCGAGACTGCTGACGGGGCAGAGAATATGGAGTCAGGCACAGCTGCAGGGGCTATTGCTGCCTGGAGTGCTGTTTATATTGACCTCAACCCAGGCACACCTGGGGAGGGCTTGCCGGCAGGGTCAGGCTGCCCAGGTCAGCTAATCCTCAGCCCTCAGGGAATCACATTGCAGAAAATGGACCTCACTAAGACAGAATATTCGCCAAGGAAAAAAAGCACACAATGCCATTTGCAGCACCGTTGATGAGTCTAGAGGTAATCACGTGACTTGGAGTAAGTCAGAAAGTGAAAGACACATATCATATCATATCACTTATAGGTGTTACCTATAAATTTATACCAGGGCATATATTTCCACGGAGAAGGGCAATCACAGATTCATTAAACAAACTTATGGTTCACCAAAGGAAAGGTGTGAGGATTGAATTCATTATGATATTGCGGTTAACAGACCTATACAAACACAGTAGACGTATATAATCACCAAAGACCTACGGAGTACCAAGAGAAGACTACTCAACATTCTGTCATAACGAACATGGGAAAAGGATCCCAGGAAGAACAGACATATGTATATGTGTAAAAGAACCACCTCTTGCACACCTACAACAAGCTAAACGTTGTACTCAAACTTGCTGTAATAAAAAATAAAAAATTAAATTAAAAACACGAACAAGAAGTAGTGAGACAAACTTGAGGGGCTTTCTCCTGGCACATTCCGTTCTAAATTCCAATCTAGAATGCGACTTCCATTGAGGCTCTGCTGCCCTAGTAACCAGATTTGGTAAGGGAGAACTGCTGCCACCTTGTGGCCGTTTCACACAACAGCAGCTTTAATCCCAGCGGTAAGGGTCAGTGGATATTCCAAATCATTACAGGCCTGTAAATGACACCTGCCCTGAAAACAAATCCTGGGGTCATATATCGACCAAAAAATTCAAAAGACGTCCATATTTCAAAACGACAGTTTCAAGAGGCATATTTCACGCACATTAGTGTTCTGCTTCTTTTGATTTCTTTCTTTCTTTGTTAAAAAAACTGGAATGGAAAAAGGCAACCCTCAGAATGGGCGAAAACTTTCACAAACGAATCAATGGACAAAGGTTTAATCTCCAATATATATAAACAGCTCATGCAGCTTAATATTAATAAAACAAACAACCCAATACAAAAATGGGCAGAAGATCTAAAGAGACGTTTCTTCAAAGAAGACACAGAGATGGCCAAGACGCACATGAAAAGCTGCTCAACATCACTAATTATTAGAGAAATGCAAATCAAAACTACAATGAGGTAAGACCTCACACCTGTTAGAATCGGCATCATCAGATAATCTACAAACAACAAATTCTGGGGAGGGTGTGGACAAAAGGAACCCTCTTCGGCTATTGGTGGGAATGTAAATTGATACAGTCACTATGGAGAACAGTATGGAGGTTCCTTTAAAAAACTAAAAACAGAATTACAGTAGGATCCAGCAATCCCACTTCTGGGCATATACCCAAAGAAAACCATAAATCACAAAGACACATTCACCACAATGTTCATTGCAGCACTATTTACAATAGCCAGGTAATGGAAGCAACCTAAATACCAACAGACAGACGAATGGATAAAGATGTGGTACATATATAAAATGGAATATTACTCAGCCATAAAAAGGAATGAAACTGAGTCATTTGTAGAGAAGTTGATGGATCTAGAGACTGTCATACAGAGTGAAGTAAGTCAGAAAGAGAAAAACAAATAATGTATATTAATGCCTATATGTGGAACCTAGAAAAATGCTACAGATGAACTGGTTTGCAGGGCAGAAAGAGAGACAGAGGTAGAGAACAAACGTATGGACACAAAGTGGGGGAAGCCATGGGGTGGTGGTGGTGGGATGAGTTGGGAGATTGGGATTGACCTGTATACATGTCTATGCATAAAATAGATAACTAATAATAACCTAGTGTATAAAAAAATAAATAAAATTAAATTTCAAAATTTTTAAAAATAAAATGTAAAAATAAAACAGAAAAAAAGTTCTTTCATTCACACTGATGTATTTATAAGAATGAATTATTTCCATGCTTATATCCATAAATACATAAAAGAGGAATAAAATCTAACTTGAACCAAAAAAGAAAAAAAAAAACTGAACCTAAGAGTTATACAGAGGAAAACACTACCAAGGCACTTGCTCCAGTGGTAAACAATTCTGAAATTGGTCAGAGGTGGGGAATCATCTCCCATACAGCCAGCAGCCCCGCCCGCCCACGCAAGGAGCGTCCTTATTGCAAAGCTGGGGGACCGTGCCGAGGCCTCTGTGAGTAAACGTGAGCTGAGCCCCAGGCCAGCTGCTGCTGAACTGTTCCCACCCTTCCCAGGTGAAACACCTGAATATGTACAAGGGCTTGAAAGCCTAGAGGAAGGGCCGTGGAGCCACACCAGAGATAGCATGCAGGCCAACTTGGTGCCTGCAGGTCAGCCAGGATGGTCCTGGCCACGGGCGCTCTTCTGGAAGCTTTCTATTGCCCTGCCTGAGATACCCCTCCTGTCCCGGCCCCCACTCCTTTTTTTCCTTCCTCACCTCAGCCCGGAGAGATACTCCAGTGGAAGTTATGGGTGACACATCCTCTTCTTTACAGGTGGCAGCCTGGCAACTGCTGCCGAAAGTCCAGCAGAGCCCCACTCACACCGGGCCACCCACAAAGCCGTGGACCCTCACACCCTCCCACCAGCACAGCCCCGAGACTGCTGACGGGGCAGAGAATATGGAGTCAGGCACAGCTGCAGGGGCTATTGCTGCCTGGAGTGCTGTTTATATTGACTTCAACCCAGGCACACCTGGGTAGGGCTTGCCGGCAGGGTCAGGCTGCCCAGGTCAGCTAATCCTCAGCCCTCAGGGAATCACATTGCAGAAAATGGACCTCACTAAGAGAGAATATTCGCCAAGGAAAAAAAGCACACAATGCCATTTGCAGCACCGTAGATGAGTCTAGAGGTAATCACGTGACTTGGAGTAAGTCAGAAAGTGAAAGACACATATCATATCATATCACTTATAGGTGTTACCTATAAATTGATACCAGGGCAGATATTTCCACGGAGAAGGGCAATCACAGATTCATTAAACAAACTTATGGTTCACCAAAGGAAAGGTGTGAGGATTGAATTCATTATGATATTGGGGTTAACAGACATATACAAACACAGTAGACGTATATAATCACCAAAGACCTACGGAGTACCAAGAGAAGACTACTCAACATTCTGTCATAACGTACATGGGAAAAGGATCCCAGGAAGAACAGACATATGTATATGGGTAAAAGAACCACCTCTTGCACACCTACAACAAGCTAAACGTTGTACTCAAACTTGCTGTAATAAAAAATAAAAAATTAAATTAAAAACACGAACAAGAATTAGTGAGAAAAACTTGAGGGTCTTTCTCCTGGTACATTCCGTTCTACATTCCAATCTAGAACGCGACTTCCATTGAGGCTCTGCTGCCCTAGTAACCAGATTTGGTAAGGGAGAACTGCTGCCACCTTGTGGCCGTTTCACACAACAGCAGCTTTAATCCCAGCGCTAATGGTCAGTGGATATTCCAAATCATTACAGGCCTGTAAATGACACCTGCCCTGAAAACAACTCCTGGGGTCATATATCGACCAAAAAATTCAAAACACGTCCATATTTCAAAACGACAGTTTCAAGAGGCATATTTCACGCACATTAGTGTTCTGCTTCTTTTGATTTCTTTCTTTCTTTGTTAAAAAAACTGGAATGGAAAAAGGCAACCCTCAGAATGGGCGAAAACTTTCACAAACGAATCAATGGACAAAGGTTTAATCTCCAATATATATAAACAGCTCATGCAGCTTAATATTAATAAAACAAACAACCCAATACAAAAATGGGCAGAAGATCTAAAGAGACGTTTCTTCAAAGAAGACACAGAGATGGCCAAGACGCACATGAAAAGCTGCTCAACATCACTAATTATTAGAGAAATGCAAATCAAAACTACAATGAGGTAAGACCTCACACCTGTTAGAATCGGCATCATCAGATAATCTACAAACAACAAATTCTGGGGAGGGTGTGGACAAAAGGAACGCTCTTCGGCTATTGGTGGGAATGTAAATTGATACAGTCACTATGGAGAACAGTATGGAGGTTCCTTTAAAAAACTAAAAACAGAATTACAGTAGGATCCAGCAATCCCACTTCTGGGCATATACCCAAAGAAAACCATAAATCACAGAGACACATTCACCACAATGTTCATTGCAGCACTATTTACAATAGCCAGGTAATGGAAGCAACCTAAATACCCACAGACAGACGAATGGATAAAGATGTGGTACATATATATAATGGAATATTACTCAGCCATAAAAAGGAATGAAACTGAGTCATTTGTAGAGAAGTTGATGGATCTAGAGACTGTCATACAGAGTGAAGTAAGTCAGAAAGAGAAAAACAAATAATGTATATTAATGCCTATATGTGGATCCTAGAAAAATGCTACAGATGAACTGGTTTGCAGGGCAGAAAGAGAGACACAGAGGTAGAGAACAAACGTATGGACACAAAGTGGGGGAAGCCATGGGGTGGTGGTGGTGGGATGAGTTGGGAGATTGGGATTGACCTGTATACATGTCTATGAATAAAATAGATAACTATTAATAACCTACAGTATAAAAAAAATAAATAACATTAAATTTCAAAATTTTTAAAAATAAAATGTAAAAATAAAACAGAAAAAATGTTCTTCCATTCACACTGATGTATTTATAAGAATGAATTATTTCCATGCTTATATCCATAAATACATAAAAGAGGAATAAAATCTAACTTGAACCAAAAAAGAAAAAAAAACTGAACCTAACAGTTATACAGAGGAAAACACTACCAAGGCACTTGCTCCAGTGGTAAACAATTCTGAAATTGGTCAGAGGTGGGGAATCATCTCCCATAGAGCCAGCAGCCCCGCCCGCCCACGCAAGGAGCGTCCTTATTGCAAAGCTCGGGGACCGTGCCGAGGTCTCTGTGAGTAAACGTGAGCTGAGCCCCCGGCCAGCTGCTGCTGAACTGTTCCCACCCTTCCCAGGTGAAACACCTGAATATGTACAAGGGCTTGAAAGCCTAGAGGAAGGGCCGTGGAGCCACACCAGCGACACCACGCAGGCCACCTTGGTGCCTGCAGGTCAGCCAGGATGGTCCTGGCCACGGGCGCTCTTCTGGAAGCTTTCCATTGCCCTGCCTGAGATACCCCTCCTGTCCCGGCCCCCACTCCTTTTTTTCCTTCCTCACCTCAGCCCGGAGAGATATTCCAGTGGAAGTTATGGGTGACACATCCTCTTCTTTACAGGTGGCAGCCTGGCAACTCCTGCAGAAAGTCCAGCAGAGCCCCACTCACACCGGGCCACCCACAAAGCCGTGGACCCTCACACCCTCCCACCAGCACAGCCCCGAGACTGCTGACGGGGCAGAGAATATGGAGTGAGGCACAGCTGCAGGGGCTATTGCTGCCTGGAGTGCTGTTTATATTGACCACAACCCAGGCACACCTGGGGAGGGCTTGCCGGCAGGGTCAGGCTGCCCAGGTCAGCTAATCCTCAGCCCTCAGGGAATCACATTGCAGAAAATGGACCTCGCTAAGACAGAATATTCGCCAAGTAAAGGAAGCACACAATGCCATTTGTAGCACCGTAGATGAGTCTAGAGGTAATCACGTGACTTGGAGTAAGTCAGAAAGTGAAAGACACATATCATATCATATCACTTATAGGTGTTACCTATAAATTGATACCAGGGCAGATATTTCCACGGAGAAGGGCAATCACAGATTCATTAAACAAACTTATGGTTCACCAAAGGAAAGGTGTGAGGATTGAATTCATTACGATATTGGGGTTAACAGACATATACAAACACAGTAGACATATATAATCACCAAAGACCTACGGAGTACCAAGAGAAGACTACTCAACATTCTGTCATAACGTACATGGGAAAAGGATCCCAGGAAGAACAGACATATGTATATGTGTAAAAGAACCACCTCTTGCACACCTACAACAAGCTAAACGTTGTACTCAAACTTGCTGTAATAAAAAATAAAAAATTAAATTAAAAACACGAACAAGAAGTAGTGAGACAAACTTGAGGGGCTTTCTCCTGGCACATTCCGTTCTACATTCCAATCTAGAACGCGACTTCCATTGAGGCTCTGCTGCCCTAGTAACCAGATTTGGTAAGGGAGAACTGCTGCCACCTTGTGGCCGTTTCACACAACAGCAGCTTTAATCCCAGCGATAATGGTCAGTGCATATTCCAAATCATTACAGGCCTGTAAATGACACCTGCCCTGAAAACAAATCCTGGGGTCATATATCGACCAAAAAATTCAAAAGACGTCCATATTTCAAAACGACAGTTTCAAGAGGCATATTTCACGCACATTAGTGTTCTGCTTCTTTTGCATGCTTTCTTTCTTTGTTAAAAAAACGGGAATGGAAAAAGGCAACCCTCAGAATGGGCGAAAACTTTCACAAACGAATCAATGGACAAAGGTTTAATCTCCAATATATATAAACAGCTCATGCAGCTTAATATTAATAAAACAAACAACCCAATACAAAAATGGGCAGAAGATCTAAATAGACGTTTCTTCAAAGAAGACACAGAGATGGCCAAGACGCACATGAAAAGCTGCTCAACATCACTAATTATTAGAGAAATGCAAATCAAAACTACAATGAGGTAAGACCTCACACCTGTTAGAATCGGCATCATCAGATAATCTACAAACAACAAATTCTGGGGAGGGTGTGGACAAAAGGAACCCTCTTCCGCTATTGGTGGGAATGTAAATTGATACAGTCACTATGGAGAAAAGTATGGAGGTTCCTTTCAAAAACTAAAAAGAGAATTACCCTAGGATCCAGCAATACCACTTCTGGGCATATACCCAGAGAAAACCATAAATCACAGAGACACATTCACCACAATGTTCATTGCAGCACTATTTACAATAGCCAGGTAATGGAAGGAACATAAATGGCCACAGACAGACGAATGGATAAAGATGTGGTACATATATAAAATGGAATATTACTCAGCCATAAAAAGGAATGAAACTGAGTCATTTGTAGAGAAGTTGATGGATCTAGAGACTGTCATACAGAGTGAAGTAAGTCAGAAAGAGAAAAACAAATATTGTATATTAATGCCTATATGTGGAACGTAGAAAAATGCTACAGATGAACTGGTTTGCAGGGCAGAAATAGAGACACAGAGGTAGAGAACAAACGTATCGACACAAAGTGGGGGAAGCCATGGGGTGGTGGTGGTGGGATGAGTTGGGAGATTGGGATTGACCTGTATACATGTCTATGCATAAAATAGATAACTAATAATAACCTAGTGTATAAAAAAATAAAATTAAATTTCAAAATTTTTAAAAATAAAATGTAAAAATAAAACAGAAAAAAAGTTCTTTCATTCACACTGATGTATTTATAAGAATGAATTATTTCCATGCTTATATCTATAAATACATAAAAGAGGAATAAAATCTAACTTGAACCAAAAAAGAAAAAAAAAAAACTGAACCTAAGAGTTATACAGAGGAAAACACTACCAAGGCACTTGCTCCAGTGGTAAACAATTCTGAAATTGGTCAGAGGTGGGGAATCATCTCCCATACAGCCAGCAGCCCCAGCCGCCCACGCAAGGAGCGTCCTTATTGCAAAGCTGGGGGACCGTGCCGAGGCCTCTGTGAGTAAACGTGAGCTGAGCCCCAGGCCAGCTGCTGCTGAACTGTTCCCACCCTTCCCAGGTGAAACACCTGAATATGTACAAGGGCTTGAAAGCCTAGAGGAAGGGCCGTGGAGCCACACCAGAGAAAGCATGCAGGCCAACTTGGTGCCTGCAGGTCAGCCAGGATGGTCCTGGGCACGGGCGCTCTTCTGGAAGCTTTCTATTGCCCTGCCTGAGATACCCCTCCTGTCCCGGCCCCCACTCCTTTTTTTCCTTCCTCACCTCAGCCCGGAGAGATACTCCAGTGGAAGTTATGGGTGACACATCCTCTTCTTTACAGGTGGCAGCCTGGCAACTCCTGCCGAAAGTCCAGCAGAGCCCCACTCACACCGGGCCACCCACAAAGCCGTGGACCCTCACACCCTCCCACCAGCACAGCCCCGAGACTGCTGACGGGGCAGAGAATATGGAGTCAGGCACAGCTGCAGGGGCTATTGCTGCCTGGAGTGCTGTTTATATTGACCTCAACCCAGGCACACCTGGGGAGGGCTGGCCGGCAGGGTCAGGCTGCCCAGGTCAGCTAATCCTCAGCCCTCAGGGAATCACATTGCAGAAAAAGGACCTCACTAAGACAGAATATTCGCCAAGGAAAAAAAGCACACAATGCCATTTGCAGCACCGTAGATGAGTCTAGAGGTAATCACGTGACTTGGAGTAAGTCAGAAAGTGAAAGACACATATCATATCATATCACTTATAGGTGTTACCTATAAATTGATACAAGGGCAGATATTTCCACGGAGAAGGGCAATCACAGATTCATTAAACAAACTTATGGTTCACCAAAGGAAAGGTGTGGGGATTGAATTCATTATGATATTGTGGTTAACAGACATATACAAACACAGTAGACGTATATAATCACCAAAGACCTACGGAGTACCAAGAGAAGACTACTCAACATTCTGTCATAACGAACATGGGAAAAGGATCCCAGGAAGAACAGACATATGTATATGTGTAAAAGAACCACCTCTTGCACACCTACAAGAAGCTAAACGTTGTACTCAAACTTGCTGTAATAAAAAATAAAAAATTAAATTAAAAACACGAACAAGAATTAGTGAGAAAAACTTGAGGGGCTTTCTCCTGGTACATTCCGTTCTACATTCCAATCTAGAACGCGACTCCCATTGAGGCTCTGCTGCCCTAGTAACCAGATTTGGTAAGGGAGAACTGCTGCCACCTTGTGGCCGTTTCACACAACAGCAGCTTTAATCCCAGTGCTAATGGTCAGTGGATATTCCAAATCATTACAGGCCTGTAAATGACACCTGCCCTGAAAACAAATCCTGGGGTCATATATCGACCAAAAAATTCAAAAGACGTCCATATTTCAAAACGACAGTTTCAAGAGGCATATTTCACGCACACTACTGTTCTGCTTCTTTTGATTTCTTTCTTTCTTTGTTAAAAAAACTGGAATGGAAAAAGGCAACCCTCAGAATGGGCGAAAACTTTCACAAACGAATCAATGGACAAAGGTTTTATCTCCAATATATATAAACAGCTCATGCAGCTTAATATTAATAAAACAAACAACCCAATACAAAAATGGGCAGAAGATCTAAATAGACGTTTCTTCAAAGAAGACACAGAGATGGCCAAGACGCACATGAAAAGCTGCTCAACATCACTAATTATTAGAGAAATGCAAATCAAAACTACAATGAGGTAAGACCTCACACCTGTTAGAATCGGCATCATCAGATAATCTACAAACAACAAATTCTGGGGAGGGTGTGGACAAAAGGAACCCTCTTCGGCTATTGGTGGGAATGTAAATTGATACAGTCACTATGGAGAACAGTATGGAGGTTCCTTTAAAAAAGTAAAAAGAGAATTACCATAGGATCCAGCAATCCCACTTCTGGGCATATACCCAGAGAAAACCATAAATCACAGAGACACATTCACCACAATGTTCATTGCAGCACTATTTACAATAGCCAGGTAATGGAAGCAACCTAAATGCCCACAGACAGACGAATGGATAAAGATGTGGTACATATATAAAATGGAATATTACTCAGCCATAAAAACGAATGAAACTGAGTCATTTGTAGAGAAGTTGATGGATCTAGAGACTGTCATACAGAGTGAAGTAAGTCAGAAAGAGAAAAACAAATATTGTATATTAATGCCTATATGTGGAACGTAGAAAAATGCTACAGATGAACTGGTTTGCAGGGCAGAAATAGAGACACAGAGGTAGAGAACAAACGTATCGACACAAAGTGGGGGAAGCCATGGGGTGGTGGTGGTGGGATGAGTTGGGAGATTGGGATTGACCTGTATACATGTCTATGCATAAAATAGATAACTAATAATCACCTACTGTATAAAAAAAATAAATTAAATTAAATTTCAAATTTTGTAAAAATAAAATGTAAAAATAAACAGAAAAAAAGTTCTTCCTTTCACACTGATGTATTTATAAGAATGAATTATTTCCATGCTTATATCCATAAATACATAAAAGAGGAATAAAATCTAACTTGAACCAAAAAAGAAAAATAAAACTGAACCTAACAGTTATACAGAGGAAAACACTACCAAGGCACTTGCTCCAGTGGTAAACAATTCTGAAATCGGTCAGAGGTGGGGAATCATCTCCCATACAGCCAGCAGCCCCGCCCGCCCAAACAAGGAGCGTCCTTATTGCAAAGCTGGGGGACCGTGCCGAGGCCTCTGTGAGTAAACGTGAGCTGAGCCCCAGGCCAGCTGCTGCTGAACTGTTCCCACCCTTCCCAGGTGAAACACCTGAATATGTACAAGGGCTTGAAAGCCTAGAGGAAGGGCCGTGGAGCCACACAAGCGACAACACGCAGGCCAACTTGGTGCCTGCAGGTCAGCCAGGATCGTACTGGCCACGGGCGCTCTTCTGGAAGCTTTCCATTGCCCTGCCTGAGATACCCCTCCTGTCCCGGCCCCCACTCCATTTTTTCCTTCCTCACCTCAGCCCGGAGAGATATTCCAGTGGAAGTTATGGGTGACAATACTCTTCTTTACAGGTGGCAGCCTGGCAACTCCTGCCGAAAGTCCAGCAGAGCCCCACTCACACCGGGCCACCCACAAAGCCATGGACCCTCACACCCTCCGACCAGCACAGCCCCGAGACTGCTGACGGGGCAGAGAATATGGAGTCAGGCACAGCTGCAGGGGCTATTGCTGCCTGGAGTGCTGTTTATATTGACCTCAACCCAGGCACATCTGGGGATGGCTTGCCGGCAGGGTCAGGCTGCCCAGGTCAGCTAATCCTCAGCCCTCGGGGAATCACATTGCAGAAAACGGAACTCGCTAAGACAGTATATTCGCCAAGGAAAAAAAGGACACAATGGCATTTGCAGCAGCGTAGATGAATCTAGAGGTAATCACGTGACTTGGAGTAAGTCAGAAAGTGAAAGACACATATCATATCATATCACTTATAGGTGTTACCTATAAATTGATACCAGGGCAGATATTTCCACGGAGAAGGGCAATCACAGATTCATTAAACAAACTTATGGTTCACCAAAGGAAAGGTGTGAGGATTGAATTCATTACGATATTGGGGTTAACAGACATACACAAACACAGTAGACATATATAATCACCAAAGACCTACGAAGTACCAAGAGAAGACTACTCAACATTCTATCATAACGTACATGGGAAAAGGATCCCAGGAAGAGCAGACTTATGTATATGTGTAAAAGAACCACCTCTTGCACACCTACAACAAGCTAAACGTCGTACTCAAACTTGCTGTAATAAAAAATAAAAAATTAAATTAAAAACACGAACAAGAAGTAGTGAGACAAACTTGAGGGGCTTTCTCCTGGCACATTCCGTTCTACATTCCAATCTAGAACGCGACTTCCATTGAGGCTCTGCTGCCCTAGTAACCAGATTTGGTAAGGGAGAACTGCTGCCACCTTGTGGCCGTTTCACACAACAGCAGCTTTAATCCCAGCGCTAATGGTCAGTGGATATTCCAAATCATTACAGGCCTGTAAATGACACCTGCCCTGAAAACATATCCTGGGGTCATATATCGACCAAAAAATTCAAAAGACGTCCATATTTCAAAACGACAGTTTCAAGAGGCATATTTCACGCACATTAGTGTTCTGCTACTTTTGCTTGCTTTCTTTCTTTGTTAAAAAAACGGGAATGGAAAAAGGCAACCCTCAGAATGGGCGAAAACGTTCACAAACGAATCAATGGACAAAGGTTTAATCTCCAATACATATAAACAGCTCATGCAGCTTAATATTAATAAAACAAACAACCCAATACAAAAATGGGCAGAAGATCTAAAGAGACGTTTCTTCAAAGAAGACACAGAGATGGCCAAGACGCACATGAAAAGCTGCTCAACATCACTAATTATTAGAGAAATGCAAATCAAAACTACAATGAGGTAAGACCTCACACCTGTGAGAATCGGCCTCATCAGACAATCTACAAACAACAAATTCTGGGGAGGGTGTGGACCAAAGGAACCCTCTTCCGCTATTGGTGGGAATGTAAATTGATACAGTCACTATGGAGAACAGTATGGAGGTTCCTTTAAAATACTAAAAAGAGAATTACCATAGGATCCAGCAATCCCACTTCTGGGCATATACCCAGAGAAAACCATAAATCACAAAGACACATTCACCACAATGTTCATTGCAGCACTATTTACAATAGCCAGGTAATGGAAGCAACCTAAATGCCCACAGACAGACGAATGGATAAAGATGTGGTACATATATAAAATGGAATATTACTCAGCCAAAAAAAGGAATGAAACTGAGTCATTTGTAGAGAAGTTGATGGATCTAGAGACTGTCATACAGAGTGAAGTAAGTCAGAAAGAGAAAAACAAATATTGTATATTAATGCCTATATGTGGAACCTAGAAAAATGGTACAGATGAACTGGTTTGCAGGGCAGAAATAGAGACACAGAGGTAGAGAACAAACGTATGGACATGGACACAAAGTGGGGGAAGCCATGGGGTGGTGGTGGTGGGATGAGTTGGGAGATTGGGATTGACCTGTATACATGTATATGCATAAAATAGATAACTAATAATAACCTACTGTATAGAAAAATAAATTAAATTAAATTTCAAAATTTTTAAAAATAAAATGTAAAAATAAAACAGAAAAAAAGTTCTTCCATTCACACTGATGTATTTATAAGAATGAATTATTTCCATGCTTATATCCATAAATACATAAAAGAGGAATAAAATCTAACTTGAACCAAAAAAGAAAAAAAAAACTGAACCTAACATTTATACAGAGGAAAACACTACCAAGGCACTTGCTCCAGTGGTAAACAATTCTGAAATTGGTCAGAGGTGGGGAATCATCTCCCATACAGCCAGCAGCCCCGCCCGCCCACGCAAGGAGCGTCCTTATTGCAAAGCTGGGGGACCGTGCCGAGGCCTCTGTGAGGAAACGTGAGCTGAGCCCCAGGCCAGCTGCTGCTGAACTCTTCCCACCCTTCCCAGGTGAAACACCTGAATATGTACAAGGGCTTGAAAGCCTAGAGGAAGGGCCGTGGAGCCACACCAGCGACAGCACGCAGGCCAACTTGGTGCCTGCAGGTCAGCCAGGATGGTCCTGGCCACGGGCGCTCTTCTGGAAGCTTTCCATTGCCCTGCCTGAGATACCCCTCCTGTCCCGGCCCCCACTCCTTTTTTTCCTTCCTCACCTCAGCCCGGAGAGATATTCCAGTGGAAGTTATGGGTGACACATCCTCTTCTTTACAGGTGGCAGCCTGGCAACTCCTGCCGAAAGTCCAGCAGAGCCCCACTCACACCGGGCCCCCCACAAAGCCGTGGACCCTCACACCCTCCCACCAGCACAGCCCCGAGACTGCTGACGGGGCAGAGAATATGGAGTCAGGCACAGCTGCAGGGGCTATTGCTGCCTGGAGTGCTGTTTATATTGACCTCAACCCAGGCACACCTCGGGAGGGCTTGCCGGCAGGGTCAGGCTGCCCAGGTCAGCTAATCCTCAGCCCTCGGGGAATCACATTGCAGAAAATGGACCTCGCTAAGACAGAATATTCGCCAAGGAAAAAAAGGACACAATGCCATTTGCAGCACCTTAGATGAGTCTAGAGGTAATCACGTGACTTGGAGTAAGTCAGAAAGTGAAAGACACTTATCATATCATATCACTTATAGGTGTTACCTATAAATTGATACCAGGGCAGATATTTCCACGGAGAAGGGCAATCACAGATTCATTAAACAAACTTATGGTTCACCAAAGGAAAGGTGTGAGGATTGAATTCATTACGATATTGGGGTTAACAGACATATACAAACACAGTAGACATATAGAATCACCAAAGACCTACGGAGTACCAAGAGAAGACTACTCAACATTCTGTCATAACGTACATGGGAAAAGGATCCCAGGAAGAACAGACATATGTATATGTGTAAAAGAACCACCTCTTGCACACCTACAACTAGCTAAACGTTGTACTCAAACTTGCTGTAATAAAAAATAAAAAATTAAATTAAAAACACGAACAAGAAGTAGTGAGACAAACTTGAGGGGCTTTCTCCTGGCACATTCCGTTCTACATTCCAATCTAGAACGCGACTTCCATTGAGGCTCTGCTGCCCTAGTAACCAGATTTGGTAAGGGAGAACTGCTGCCACCTTGTGGCCGTTTCACACAACAGCAGCTTTAATCCCAGCGCTAATGGTCAGTGGATATTCCAAATCATTACAGGCCTGTAAATGACACCTGCCCTGAAAACATATCCTGGGGTCATATATCAACCAAAAAATTCAAAAGACGTCCATATTTCAAAACGACAGGTTCAAGAGGCATATTTCACGCACATTAGTGTTCTGCTTCTTTTGCTTGCTTTCTTTCTTTGTTAAAAAAACGGGAATGGAAAAAGGCAACCCTCAGAATGGGCGAAAACGTTCACAAACGAATCAATGGACAAAGGTTTAATCTCCAATATATATAAACAGCTCATGCAGCTTAATATTAATAAAACAAACAACCCAATACAAAAATGGGCAGAAGATCTAAAGAGACGTTTCTTCAAAGAAGACACAGAGATGGCCAAGACGCACATGAAAAGCTGCTCAACATCACTAATTATTAGAGAAATGCAAATCAAAACTACAATGAGGTAAGACCTCACACCTGTGAGAATCGGCATCATCAGATAATCTACAAACAACAAATTCTGGGGAGGGTGTGGACAAAAGGAACCCTCTTCCGCTATTGGTGGGAATGTAAATTGATACAGTCACTATGGAGAACAGTATGGAGGTTCTTTAAAAAACTAAAAAGAGAATTACCATAGGATCCAGCAATCCCACTTCTGGGCATATACCCAGAGAAAACCATAAATCACAAAGACACATTCACCACAATGTTCATTGCAGCACTATTTACAATAGCCAGGTAATGGAAGCAACCTAAATGCCCACAGACAGACGAATGGATAAAGATGTGGTACATATATAAAATGGAATATTACTCAGCCAAAAAAAGGAATGAAACTGGGTCATTTGTAGAGAAGTTGATGGATCTAGAGACTGTCATACAGAGTGAAGTAAGTCAGAAAGAGAAAAACAAATATTGTATATTAATGCCTATATGTGGAACCTAGAAAAATGGTACAGATGAACTGGTTTGCAGGGCAGAAAGAGAGACACAGAGGTAGAGAACAAATGTATGGACATTGACACAAAGTGGGGGAAGCCATGGGGTGGTGGTGGTGGGATGAGTTGGGAGATTGGGATTGACCTGTATACATGTCTATGCATAAAATAGATAACTAATAATAACCTACTGTATAAAAAAATAAATTAAATTAAATTTCAAAATTTTTAAAAATAAAATGTAAAAATAAAACAGAAAAAAGTTCTTCCATTCACACTGATGTATTTATAAGAATGAATTATTTCCATGCTTATATCCATAAATACATAAAAGAGGAATAAAATCTAACTTGAACCAAAAAAGAAAAAAAAACTGAACCTAACATTTATACAGAGGAAAACACTACCAAGGCACTTGCTCCAGTGGTAAACAATTCTGAAATTGGTCAGAGGTGGGGAATCATCTCCCATACAGCCAGCAGCCCCGCCCGCCCACGCATGGAGCGTCCTTACTGCAAAGCTGGGGGACCGTGCCGAGGCCTCTGTGAGTAAACGTGAGCTGAGCCCCAGGCCAGCTGCTGCTGAACTCTTCCCACCTATCCCAGGTGAAACACCTGAATATGTACAAGGGCTTGAAAGCCTAGAGGAAGGGCCGTGGAGCCACACCAGCGACAGCACGCAGGCCAACTTGGTGCCTGCAGGTCAGCCAGGATGGTCCTGTCCACGGGCGCTCTTCTGGAAGCTTTCCATTGCCCTGCCTGAGATACCCCTCCTGTCCCGGCCCCCACTCCTTTTTTTCCTTCCTCACCTCAGCCCAGAGAGATATTCCAGTGGAAATTATGGGTGACACATCCTCTTCTTTACAGGTGGCAGCCTGGCAACTCCTGCCGAAAGTCCAGCAGAGCCCCACTCACACCGGGCCCCCCACAAAGCCGTGGACCCTCACACCCTCCCACCAGCACAGCCCCGAGACTGCTGACGGGGCAGAGAATATGGAGTCAGGCACAGCTGCAGGGGCTATTGCTGCCTGGAGTGCTGTTTATATTGACCTCAACCCAGGCACACCTGGGGAGGGCTTGCCGGCAGGGTCAGGCTGCCCAGGTCAGCTAATCCTCAGCCCTCGGGGAATCACATTGCAGAAAATGGACCTCGCTAAGACAGAATATTCGCCAAGGAAAAAAAGCACACAATGCCATTTGCAGCACCGTAGATGAGTCTCGAGGTAATCACGTGACTTGGAGTAAGTCAGAAAGTGAAAGACACATATCATATCATATCACTTATAGGTGTTACCTATAAATTGATACCAGGGCAGATATTTCCACGGAGAAGGGCAATCACAGATTCATTAAACAAACTTATGGTTCACCAAAGGAAAGGTGTGAGGATTGAATTCATTACGATATTGGGGTTAACAGACATATACAAACACAGTAGACGTATAGAATCACCAAAGACCTACGGAGTACCAAGAGAAGACTACTCAACATTCTGTCATAACGGACATGGGAAAAGGATCCCAGGAAGAACAGACATATGTATATGTGTAAAAGAACCACCTCTTGCACACCTACAACAAGCTAAACGTTGTACTTAAACTTGCTGTAATAAAAAATAAAAAATTAAATTAAAAACACGAACAAGAAGTAGTGAGACAAACTTGAGGGGCTTTCTCCTGGCACATTCCGTTCTACATTCCAATCTAGAACGCGACTTCCATTGAGGCTCTGCTGCCCTAGTAACCAGATTTGGTAAGGGAGAACTGCTGCCACCTTGTGGCCGTTTCACACAACAGCAGCTTTAATCCCAGCGCTAATGGTCAGTGGATATTCCAAATCATTACAGGCCTGTAAATGACACCTGCCCTGAAAACATATCCTGGGGTCATATATCGACCAAAAAATTCAAAAGACGTCCATATTTCAAAACGACAGGTTCAAGAGGCATATTTCACGCACATTAGTGTTCTGCTTCTTTTGCTTGCTTTCTTTCTTTGTTAAAAAAACGGGAATGGAAAAAGGCAACCCTCAGAATGGGCGAAAACGTTCACAAACGAATCAATGGACAAAGGTTTAATCTCCAATATATATAAACAGCTCATGCAGCTTAATATTAATAAAACAAACAACCCAATACAAAAATGGGCAGAAGATCTAAAGAGACGTTTCTTCAAAGAAGACACAGAGATGGCCAAGACGCACATGAAAAGCTGCTCAACATCACTAATTATTAGAGAAATGCAACTCAAAACTACAATGAGGTAAGACCTCACACCTGTGAGAATCGGCATCATCAGATAATCTACAAACAACAAATTCTGGGGAGGGTGTGGACAAAAGGAACCCTCTTCCGCTATTGGTGGGAATGTAAATTGATACAGTCACTATGGAGAACAGTATGGAGGTTCTTTAAAAAACTAAAAAGAGAATTACCATAGGATCCAGCAATCCCACTTCTGGGCATATACCCAGAGAAAACCATAAATCACAAAGACACATTCACCACAATGTTCATTGCAGCACTATTTACAATAGCCAGGTAATGGAAGCAACCTAAATGCCCACAGACAGACGAATGGATAAAGATGTGGTACATATATAAAATGGAATATTACTCAGCCAAAAAAAGGAATGAAACTGGGTCATTTGTAGAGAAGTTGATGGATCTAGAGACTGTCATACAGAGTGAAGTAAGTCAGAAAGAGAAAAACAAATATTGTATATTAATGCCTATATGTGGAACCTAGAAAAATGGTACAGATGAACTGGTTTGCAGGGCAGAAAGAGAGACACAGAGGTAGAGAACAAATGTATGGACATTGACACAAAGTGGGGGAAGCCATGGGGTGGTGGTGGTGGGATGAGTTGGGAGATTGGGATTGACCTGTATACATGTCTATGCATAAAATAGATAACTAATAATAACCTACTGTATAAAAAAATAAATTAAATTAAATTTCAAAATTTTTAAAAATAAAATGTAAAAATAAAACAGAAAAAAGTTCTTCCATTCACACTGATGTATTTATAAGAATGAATTATTTCCATGCTTATATCCATAAATACATAAAAGAGGAATAAAATCTAACTTGAACCAAAAAAGAAAAAAAAACTGAACCTAACATTTATACAGAGGAAAACACTACCAAGGCACTTGCTCCAGTGGTAAACAATTCTGAAATTGGTCAGAGGTGGGGAATCATCTCCCATACAGCCAGCAGCCCCGCCCGCCCACGCATGGAGCGTCCTTACTGCAAAGCTGGGGGACCGTGCCGAGGCCTCTGTGAGTAAACGTGAGCTGAGCCCCAGGCCAGCTGCTGCTGAACTCTTCCCACCTATCCCAGGTGAAACACCTGAATATGTACAAGGGCTTGAAAGCCTAGAGGAAGGGCCGTGGAGCCACACCAGCGACAGCACGCAGGCCAACTTGGTGCCTGCAGGTCAGCCAGGATGGTCCTGTCCACGGGCGCTCTTCTGGAAGCTTTCCATTGCCCTGCCTGAGATACCCCTCCTGTCCCGGCCCCCACTCCTTTTTTTCCTTCCTCACCTCAGCCCAGAGAGATATTCCAGTGGAAATTATGGGTGACACATCCTCTTCTTTACAGGTGGCAGCCTGGCAACTCCTGCCGAAAGTCCAGCAGAGCCCCACTCACACCGGGCCCCCCACAAAGCCGTGGACCCTCACACCCTCCCACCAGCACAGCCCCGAGACTGCTGACGGGGCAGAGAATATGGAGTCAGGCACAGCTGCAGGGGCTATTGCTGCCTGGAGTGCTGTTTATATTGACCTCAACCCAGGCACACCTGGGGAGGGCTTGCCGGCAGGGTCAGGCTGCCCAGGTCAGCTAATCCTCAGCCCTCGGGGAATCACATTGCAGAAAATGGACCTCGCTAAGACAGAATATTCGCCAAAGAAAAAAAGCACACAATGCCATTTGCAGCACCGTAGATGAGTCTCGAGGTAATCACGTGACTTGGAGTAAGTCAGAAAGTGAAAGACACATATCATATCATATCACTTATAGGTGTTACCTATAAATTGATACCAGGGCAGATATTTCCACGGAGAAGGGCAATCACAGATTCATTAAACAAACTTATGGTTCACCAAAGGAAAGGTGTGAGGATTGAATTCATTACGATATTGGGGTTAACAGACATATACAAACACAGTAGACGTATAGAATCACCAAAGACCTACGGAGTACCAAGAGAAGACTACTCAACATTCTGTCATAACGGACATGGGAAAAGGATCCCAGGAAGAACAGACATATGTATATGTGTAAAAGAACCACCTCTTGCACACCTACAACAAGCTAAACGTTGTACTTAAACTTGCTGTAATAAAAAATAAAAAATTAAATTAAAAACACGAACAAGAAGTAGTGAGACAAACTTGAGGGGCTTTCTCCTGGCACATTCCGTTCTACATTCCAATCTAGAACGCGACTTCCATTGAGGCTCTGCTGCCCTAGTAACCAGATTTGGTAAGGGAGAACTGCTGCCACCTTGTGGCCGTTTCACACAACAGCAGCTTTAATCCCAGCACTAATGGTCAGTGGATATTCCAAATCATTACAGGCCTGTAAATGACCCCTGCCCTGAAAACATATCCTGGGGTCATATATCGACCAAAAAATTCAAAA
Source organism: Mesoplodon bidens (assembly GCF_964165515.1). Taxonomy (NCBI): domain Eukaryota; kingdom Metazoa; phylum Chordata; class Mammalia; order Artiodactyla; family Ziphiidae; genus Mesoplodon; species Mesoplodon bidens. The sequence continues at coordinate 246,060 of NW_027671283.1, forward strand.
GACGTCCATATTTCAAAACGACAGTTTCAAGAGGCATATTTCACGCACATTAGTGTTCTGCTTCTTTTGCTTGCTTTCTTTCTTTGTTAAAAAAACGGGAATGGAAAAAGGCAACCCTCAGAATGGGCGAAAACATTCACAAACGAATCAATGGACAAAGGTTTAATCTCCAATATATATAAACAGCTCATGCAGCTTAATATTAATAAAACAAACAACCCAATACAAAAATGGGCAGAAGATCTAAATAGACGTTTCTTCAAAGAAGACACAGAGATGGCCAAGACGCACATGAAAAGCTGCTCAACATCACTAATTATTAGAGAAATGCAAATCAAAACTACAATGAGGTAAGACCTCACACCTGTGAGAATCGGCATCATCAGATAATCTACAAACAACAAATTCTGGGGAGGGTGTGGACAAAAGGAACCCTCTTCCGCTATTGGTGGGAATGTAAATTGATACAGTCACTATGGAGAACAGTATGGAGGTTCGTTTAAAAAACTAAAAAGAGAATTACCATAGGATCCAGCAAACCCACTTCTGGGCATATACCCAGAGAAAACCATAAATCACAAAGACACATTCACCACAATGTTCATTGCAGCACTATTTACAATAGCCAGGTAATGGAAGCAACCTTAATGCCCACAGACAGACGAATGGATAAAGATGTGGTACATATATAAAATGGAATATTACTCAGCCAAAGAAAGGAATGAAACTGAGTCATTTGTAGAGAAGTTGATGGATCTAGAGACTGTCATACAGAGTGAAGTAAGTCAGAAAGAGAAAAACAAATATTGTATATTAATGCCTATATGTGGAACCTAGAAAAATGGTACAGATGAACTGGTTTGCAGGGCAGAAATAGAGACACAGAGGTAGAGAACAAACGTATGGGCACAAAGTGGGGGAAGCCATGGGGTGGTGGTGGTGGGATGAGTTGGGAGACTGGGATTGACCTGTATACATGTCTATGCATAAAATAGATAACTAATAATAACCTACTGTATAAAAAAATAAATTAAATTAAATTTCAAAATTTTTAAAAATAAAATGTAAAAATAAAACAGAAAAAAGTTCTTCCATTCACACTGATGTATTTATAAGAATGAATTATTTCCATGCTTATATCCATAATTACATAAAAGAGGAATAAAATCTAACTTGAACCAAAAAAGAAAAAAAAAACTGAACCTAACATTTATTCAGAGGAAAACACTACCAAGGCACTTGCTCCAGTGGTAAACAATTCTGAAATTGGTCAGAGGTGGGGAATCATCTCCCATACAGCCAGCAGCCCCGCCCACCCACGCAAGGAGCGTCCTTATTGCAAAGCTGGGGGACCGTGCCGAGGCCTCTGTGAGTAAACGTGAGCTGAGCCCCAGGCCAGCTGCTGCTGAACTGTTCCCACCCTTCCCAGGTGAAACACCTGAATATGTACAAGGGCTTGAAAGCCTAGAGGAAGGGCCGTGGAGCCACACCAGCGACAGCACGCAGGCCAACTTGGTGCCTGCAGGTCAGCCAGGATTGTCCTGGCCACGGGCGCTCTTCTGGAAGCTTTCCATTGCCCTGCCTGAGATACCCCTCCTGTCCCGGCCCCCACTCCTTTTTTTCCTTCCTCACCTCAGCCCGGAGAGATATTCCAGTGGAAGTTATGGGTGACACATCCTCTTCTTTACAGGTGGCAGCCTGGCAACTCCTGCCGAAAGTCCAGCAGAGCCCCACTCACACCGGGCCCCCCACAAAGCCGTGGACCCTCACACCCTCCCACCAGCACAGCCCCGAGACTGCTGACGGGGCAGAGAATATGGAGTCAGGCACAGCTGCAGGGGCAATTGCTGCCTGGAGTGCTGTTTATATTGACCTCAACCCAGGCAAACCTGGGGAGGGCTTGCCGGCAGGGTCAGCCTGCCCAGGTCAGCTAATCCTCAGCCCTCGGGGAATCACATTGCAGAAAATGGACCTCGCTAAGACAGAATATTCGCCAAGGAAAAAAAGGACACAATGCCATTTGCAGCACCGTAGATGAGTCTCGAGGTAATCACGTGACTTGGAGTAAGTCAGAAAGTGAAAGACACATATCATATCATATCACTTATAGGTGTTACCTATAAATTGATACCAGGGCAGATATTTCCACGGAGAAGGGCAATCACAGATTCATTAAACAAACTTATGGTTCACCAAAGGAAAGGTGTGAGGATTGAATTCATTACGATATTGGGGTTAACAGACATATACAAACACAGTAGACGTATACAATCACCAAAGACCTACGGAGTACCAAGAGAAGACTACTCAACATTCTGTCATAACGTACATGGGAAAAGGAGCCCAGGAAGAACAGACATATGTATATGTGTAAAAGAACCACCTCTTGCACACCTACAACAAGCTAAACGTTGTACTCAAACTTGCTGTAATAAAAAATAAAAAATTAAATTAAAAACACGAACAAGAAGTAGTGAGACAAACTTGAGGGGCTTTCTCCTGGCACATTCCGTTCTACATTCCTATCTAGAACGCGACTTCCATTGAGGCTCTGCTGCCCTAGTAACCAGATTTGGTAAGGGAGAACTGCTGCCACCTTGTGGCCGTTTCACACAACAGCAGCTTTAATCCCAGCGCTAATGGTCAGTGGATATTCCAAATCATTACAGGCCTGTAAATGACACCTGCCCTGAAAACAAATCCTGGGGTCATATATCGACCAAAAAATTCAAAAGACGTCCATATTTCAAAACGACAGTTTCAAGAGGCATATTTCACGCACATTAGTGTTCTGCTTCTTTTGCTTGCTTTCTTTCTTTGTTAAAAAAACGGGAATGGAAAAAGGCAACCCTCAGAATGGGCGAAAACGTTCACAAACGAATCAATGGACAAAGGTTTAATCTCCAAAACATATAATCAGCTCATGCAGCTTAATATTAATAAAACAAACAACCCAATACAAAAATGGGCAGAAGATCTAAAGAGACGTTTCTTCAAAGAAGACACAGAGATGGCCAAGACGCACATGAAAAGCTGCTCAACATCACTAATTATTAGAGAAATGCAAATCAAAACTACAATGAGGTAAGACCTCACACCTGTGAGAATCGGCATCATCAGATAATCTACAAACAACAAATTCTGGGGAGGGTGTGGAGAAAAGGAACCCTCTTCCGCTATTGGTGGGAATGTAAATTGATACAGTCACTATGGAGAACAGTATGGAGGTTCCTTGATAAAACTAAAAAGAGAATTACCATAGGATCCAGCAATCCCTCTTCTGGGCATATACCCAGAGAAAACCATAAATCACAAAGTCACATTCACCACAATGTTCATTGCAGCACTATTTACAATAGCCAGGTAATGGAACCAACCTAAATGGCCACAGACAGACGAATGGATAAAGATGTGGTACATATATAAAATGGAATATTACTCAGCCATAAAAAGGAATGAAACTGGTTCATTTGTAGAGAAGTTGATGGATCTAGAGACTGTCATACAGAGTGAAGTAAGTCAGAAAGAGAAAAACAAATATTGTATATTAATGCCTATATGTGGAACCTAGAGAAATGGTACAGATGAACTGGTTTGCAGGGCAGAAATAGAGACACAGAGGTAGAGAACAAACGTATGGACATGGACACAAAGTGGGGGAAGCCATGGGGTGGTGGTGGTGGGATGAGTTGGGAGATTGTGATTGACCTGTATACATGTATATGCATAAAATAGATAACTAATAATAACCTACTGTATAAAAAAATAAATTAAATTAAATTTCAAAATTTTTAAAAATAAAATGTAAAAATAAAACAGAAAAAAAGTTCTTCCATTCACACTGATCTATTTATAAGAATGAATTATTTCTATGCTTATATCCATAAATACATAAAAGAGGAATAAAATCTAACTTGAACCAAAAAAGAAAAAAAAAACTGAACCTAACATTTATACAGAGGAAAACACTACCAAGGCACTTGCTCCAGTGGTAAACAATTCTGAAATTGGTCAGAGGTGGGGAATCATCTCCCATACAGCCAGCAGCCCCGCCCACCCACGCAAGGAGCGTCCTTATTGCAAAGCTGGGAGACCGTGCCGAGGCCTCTGTGAGTAAACGTGAGCTGAGCCCCAGGCCAGCTGCTGCTGAACTCTTCCCACCCTTCCCAGGTGAAACACCTGAATATGTACAAGGGCTTGAAAGCCTAGAGGAAGGGCCGTGGAGCCACACCAGCGACAGCACGCAGGCCAACTTGGTGCCTGCAGATCAGCCAGGATGGTCCTGGCCACGGGCGCTCTTCTGGAAGCTTTCCATTGCCCTGCCTGAGATACCCCTCCTGTCCCGGCCACCACTCCTTTTTTTCCTTCCTCACCTCAGCCCGGAGAGATATTCCAGTGGAAGTTATGGGTGACACATCCTCTTCTTTACAGGTGGCAGCCTGGCAACTCCTGCCGAAAGTCCAGCAGAGCCCCACTCACACCGGGCCCCCCACAAAGCCGTGGACCCTCACACCCTCCCACCAGCACAGCCCCGAGACTGCTGACGGGGCAGAGAATATGGAGTCAGGCACAGCTACAGGGGCTATTGCTGCCTGGAGTGCTGTTTATATTGACCTCAACCCAGGCACACCTGGGGAGGGCTTGCCGGCAGGGTCAGGCTGCCCAGGTCAGCTAATCCTCAGCCCTCGGGGAATCACATTGCAGAAAATGGACCTCGCTAAGACAGAATATTCGCCAAGGAAAAAAAGGACACAATGCCATTTGCAGCACCGTAGATGAGTCTCGAGGTAATCACGTGACTTGGAGTAAGTCAGAAAGTGAAAGACACATATCATATCATATCACTTACAGGTGTTACCTATAAATTGATACCAGGGCAGATATTTCCACGGAGAAGGGCAATCACAGATTCATTAAACAAACTTATGGTTCACCAAAGGAAAGGTGTGAGGATTGAATTCATTACGCTATTGGGGTTAACTGACATATACAAACACAGTAGACGTATAGAATCACCAAAGACCTATGGAGTACCAAGAGAAGACTACTAAACATTCTGTCATAACGTACATGGGAAAAGGAGCCCAGGAAGAACAGACATATGTATATGTGTAAAAGAACCACCTCTTGCACACCTACAACAAGCTAAACGTTGTACTCAAACTTGCTGTAATAAAAAATAAAAAATTAAATTAAAAACACGAACAAGAAGGAGTGAGACAAACTTGAGGGGCTTTCTCCTGGCACATTCCGTTCTACATTCCAATCTAGAACGCGACTTCCATTGAGGCTCTGCTGCCCTAGTAACCAGATTTGGTAAGGGAGAACTGCTGCCACCTTGTGGCCGTTTCACACAACAGCAGCTTTAATCCCAGCGCTAATGGTCAGTGGATATTGCAAATCATTACAGGCCTGTAAATGACACCTGCCCTGAAAATATATCCTGGGGTCATACATCGACCAAAAAATTCAAAAGACGTCCATATTTCAAAACGACAGTTTCAAGAGGCATATTTCACGCACATCAGTGTTCTGCTTCTTTTGCTTGCTTTCTTTCTTTGTTAAAAAAACGGGAATGGAAAAAGGCAACCCTCAGAATGGGCGAAAACGTTCACAAACGAATCAATGGACAAAGGTTTAATCTCCAATACATATAAACAGCTCATGCAGCTTAATATTAATAAAACAAACCACCCAATACAAAAATGGGCAGAAGATCTAAAGAGACGTTTCTTCAAAGAAGACACAGAGATGGCCAAGACGCACATGAAAAGCTGCTCAACATCACTAATTATTAGAGAAATGCAAATCAAAACTACAATGAGGTAAGACCTCACACCTGTGAGAATCGGCATCATCAGATAATCTACAAACAACAAATTCTGGGGAGGGTGTGGACAAAAGGAACCCTCTTCCGCTATTGGTGGGAATGTAAATTGATACAGTCACTATGGAGAACAGTATGGAGGTTCCTTTAAAAAACTAAAAAGAGAATTACCATAGGATCCAGCAATCCCACTTCTGGGCATATACCCAGAGAAAACCATAAATCACAAAGTCACATTCACCACAATGTTCATTGCAGCACTATTTACAATAACCAGGTAATGGAAGCAACCTAAATGCCCACAGACAGACGAATGGATAAAGATGTGGTACATATATAAAATGGAATATTACTCAGCCATAAAAAGGAATGAAACTGGGTCATTTGTAGAGAAGTTGATGGATCTAGAGACTGTCATACAGAGTGAAGTAAGTCAGAAAGAGAAAAACAAATATTGTATATTAATGCCTATATGTGGAACCTAGAAAAATGGTACAGATGAACTGGTTTGCAGGGCAGAAATAGAGACACAGAGGTAGAGAACAAACGTATGGACATGGACACAAAGTGGGGGAAGCCATGGGGTGGTTGTGGTGAGATGAGTTGGGGGATTGGGATTGACCTGTATACATGTATATGCATAAAATAGATAACTAATAATAACCTACTGTATAAAAAAATAAATTAAATTAAATTTCAAAATTTTTAAAAATAAAATGTAAAAATAAAACAGAAAAAAAGTTCTTCCATTCACACTGATGTATTTATAAGAATGAATTATTTCCATGCTTATATCCATAAATACATAAAAGAGGAATAAAATCTAACTTGAACCAAAAAAGAAAAAAAAAACTGAACCTAACATTTATACAGAGGAAAACACTACCAAGGCACGTGCTCCAGTGGTAAACAATTCTGAAATTGGTCAGAGGTGGGGAATCATCTCCCATACAGCCAGCAGCCCCGCCCGCCCACGCAAGGAGCGTCCTTATTGCAAAGCTGGGGGACCGTGCCGAGGCCTCTGTGAGTAAACGTGAGCTGAGCCCCAGGCCAGCTGCTGCTGAACTCTTCCCACCCTTCCCAGGTGAAACACCTGAATATGTACAAGGGATTGAAAGCCTAGAGGAAGGGCCGTGGAGCCACACCAGCGACAGCACGCAGGCCAACTTGGTGCCTGCAGGTCAGCCAGGATGGTCCTGGCCACGGGCGCTCTTCTGGAAGCTTTCCATTGCCCTGCCTGAGATACCCCTCCTGTCCCGGCCCCCACTCCTTTTTTTCCTTCCTCACCTCAGCCCGGAGAGATATTCCAGTGGAAGTTATGGGTGACACATCCTCTTCTTTACAGGTGGCAGCCTGGCAACTCCTGCCGAAAGTCCAGCAGAGCCCCACTCACACCGGGCCCCCCACAAAGCCGTGGACCCTCACACCCTCCCACCAGCACAGCCCCGAGACTGCTGACGGAGCCGAGAATATGGAGTCAGGCACAGCTGCAGGGGCTATTGCTGCCTGGAGTGCTGTTTATATTGACCTCAACACAGGCACACCTGGGGAGGGCTTGCTGGCAGGGTCAGGCTGCCCAGGTCAGCTAATCCTCAGCCCTCGGGGAATCACATTGCAGAAAATGGACCTCGCTAAGACAGAATATTCGCCAAGGAAAAAAAGGACACAATGCCATTTGCAGCACCGTAGATGAGTCTCGAGGTAATCACGTGACTTGGAGTAAGTCAGAAAGTGAAAGACACATATCATATCATATCACTTATAGGCGTTACCTATAAATTGATACCAGGGCAGATATTTCCACGGAGAAGGGCAATCACAGATTCATTAAACAAACTTATGGTTCACCAAAGGAAAGGTGTGAGGATTGAATTCATTACGATATTGGGGTTAACAGACATATACAAACACAGTAGACGTATACAATCACCAAAGACCTACGGAGTACCAAGAGAAGACTACTCAACATTCTGTCATAACGTACATGGGAAAAGGAGCCCAGGAAGAACAGACATATGTATATGTGTAAAAGAACCACCTCTTGCACACCTACAACAAGCTAAACGTTGTACTCAAACTTGCTGTAATAAAAAATAAAAAATTAAATTAAAAACACGAACAAGAAGTAGTGAGACAGGGCCTCCCTGGTGGCGCAGTGGTTGAGAGTCCGCCTGCCGATGCAGGGGATACGGGTTCGTGCCCCGGTCTGGGAGGATCCCATATGCCGCGGAGCGGCTGGGCCCGTGAGCCGTGGCCGCTGGGCCTGCGCATCCGGAGCCTGTGCTCCGCAACGGGAGAGGCCACAACAGTGAGAGGCCCGCATACCACAAAAAAAAAAAAAAAAAAAAAAAAAAAAAAAGAAGTAGTGAGACAAACTTGAGGGGCTTTCTCCTGGCACATTCCGTTCTACATTCCAATCTAGAACGCGACTTCCATTGAGGCTCTGCTGCCCTAGTAACCAGATTTGGTAAGGGAGAACTGCTGCCACCTTGTGGCCGTTTCACACAACAGCAGCTTTAATCCCAGCGCTAATGGTCAGTGGATATTCCAAATCATTACAGGCCTGTAAATGACACCTGCCCTGAAAACATATCCTGGGGTCATATATCGACCAAAAAATTCAAAAGACGTCCATATTTCAAAACGACAGTTTCAAGAGGCATATTTCACGCACATTAGTGTTCTGCTTCTTTTGCTTTCTTTCTTTCTTTGTTAAAAAAACCGGAATGGAAAAAGGCAACCCTCAGAATGGGCGAAAACATTCACAAACGAATCAATGGACAAAGGTTTAATCTCCAATATATATAAACAGCTCATGCAGCTTAATATTAATAAAACAAACAACCCAATACAAAAATGGGCAGAAGATCTAAAGAGACGTTTCTTCAAAGAAGACACAGAGATGGCCAAGACGCACATGAAAAGCTGCTCAACATCACTAATTATTAGAGAAATGCAAATCAAAACTACAATGAGGTAAGACCTCACACCTGTGAGAATCGGCATCATCAGATAATCTACAAACAACAAATTCTGGGGAGGGTGTGGACAAAAGGAACCCTCTTCCGCTATTGGTGGGAATGTAAATTGATACAGTCACTATGGAGAACAGTATGGAGGTTCCTTTAAAAAACTAAAAAGAGAATTACCATAGGATCCAGCAATCCCACTTCTGGGCATATACCCAGAGAAAACAATAATTCACAAAGACACATTCACCACAATGTTCATTGCAGCACTATTTACAATAGCCAGGTAATGGAAGCAACCTAAATGCCCACAGACAGACGAATGGATAAAGATGTGGTACATATATAAAATGGAATATTACTCAGCCAAAGAAAGGAATGAAACTGAGTCATTTGTAGAGAAGTTGATGGATCTAGAGACTGTCATACAGAGTGAAGTAAGTCAGAAAGAGAAAAACAAATATTGTATATTAATGCCTATATGTGGAACCTAGAAAAATGGTACAGATGAACTGGTTTGCAGGGCAGAAATAGAGACACAGAGGTAGAGAACAAACGTATGGACATGGACACAAAGTGGGGGAAGCCATGGGGTGGTGGTGGTGGGATGAGTTGGGAGATTGTGATTGACCTGTATACATGTATATGCATAAAATAGATAACTAATAATAACCTACTGTATAAAAAAATAAATTAAATTAAATTTCAAAATTTTAAAAAATAAAATGTAAAAATAAAACAGAAAAAAAGTTCTTCCATTCACACTGATCTATTTATAAGAATGAATTATTTCTATGCTTATATCCATAAATACATAAAAGAGGAATAAAATCTAACTTGAACCAAAAAAGAAAAAAAAAACTGAACCTAACATTTATACAGAGGAAAACACTACCAAGGCACTTGCTCCAGTGGTAAACAATTCTGAAATTGGTCAGAGGTGGGGAATCATCTCCCATACAGCCAGCAGCCCCGCCCACCCACGCAAGGAGCGTCCTTATTGCAAAGCTGGGGGACCGTGCCGAGGCCTCTGTGAGTAAACGTGAGCTGAGCCCCAGGCCAGCTGCTGCTGAACTCTTCCCACCCTTCCCAGGTGAAACACCTGAATATGTACAAGGGCTTGAAAGCCTAGAGGAAGGGCCGTGGAGCCACACCAGCGACAGCACGCAGGCCAACTTGGTGCCTGCAGGTCAGCCAGGATGGTCCTGGCCACGGGCGCTCTTCTGGAAGCTTTCCATTGCCCTGCCTGAGATACCCCTCCTGTCCCGGCCACCACTCCTTTTTTTCCTTCCTCACCTCAGCCCGGAGAGATATTCCAGTGGAAGTTATGGGTGACACATCCTCTTCTTTACAGGTGGCAGCCTGGCAACTCCTGCCGAAAGTCCAGCAGAGCCCCACTCACACCGGGCCCCCCACAAAGCCGTGGACCCTCACACCCTCCCACCAGCACAGCCCCGAGACTGCTGACGGGGCAGAGAATATGGAGTCAGGCACAGCTCCAGGGGCTATTGCTGCCTGGAGTGCTGTTTATATTGACCTCAACCCAGGCACACCTGGGGAGGGCTTGCCGGCAGGGTCAGGCTGCCCAGGTCAGCTAATCCTCAGCCCTCGGGGAATCACATTGCAGAAAATGGACCTCGCTAAGACAGAATATTCGCCAAGGAAAAAAAGGACACAATGCCATTTGCAGCACCGTAGATGAGTCTCGAGGTAATCACGTGACTTGGAGTAAGTCAGAAAGTGAAAGACACATATCATATCATATCACTTACAGGTGTTACCTATAAATTGATACCAGGGCAGATATTTCCACGGAGAAGGGCAATCACAGATTCATTAAACAAACTTATGGTTCACCAAAGGAAAGGTGTGAGGATTGAATTCATTACGATATTGGGGTTAACTGACATATACAAACACAGTAGACGTATAGAATCACCAAAGACCTACGGAGTACCAAGAGAAGACTACTAAACATTCTGTCATAACGTACATGGGAAAAGGAGCCCAGGAAGAACAGACATATGTATATGTGTAAAAGAACCACCTCTTGCACACCTACAACAAGCTAAACGTTGTACTCAAACTTGCTGTAATAAAAAATAAAAAATTAAATTAAAAACACGAACAAGAAGTAGTGAGACAAACTTGAGGGGCTTTCTCCTGGCACATTCCGTTCTACATTCCAATCTAGAACGCGACTTCCATTGAGGCTCTGCTGCCCTAGTAACCAGATTTGGTAAGGGAGAACTGCTGCCACCTTGTGGCCGTTTCACACAACAGCAGCTTTAATCCCAGCGCTAATGGTCAGTGGATATTGCAAATCATTACAGGCCTGTAAATGACACCTGCCCTGAAAATATATCCTGGGGTCATATATCGACCAAAAAATTCAAAAGACGTCCATATTTCAAAACGACAGTTTCAAGAGGCATATTTCACGCACATCAGTGTTCTGCTTCTTTTGCTTGCTTTCTTTCTTTGTTAAAAAAACGGGAATGGAAAAAGGCAACCCTCAGAATGGGCGAAAACGTTCACAAACGAATCAATGGACAAAGGTTTAATCTCCAATACATATAAACAGCTCATGCAGCTTAATATTAATAAAACAAACCACCCAATACAAAAATGGGCAGAAGATCTAAAGAGACGTTTCTTCAAAGAAGACACAGAGATGGCCAAGACGCACATGAAAAGCTGCTCAACATCACTAATTATTAGAGAAATGCAAATCAAAACTACAATGAGGTAAGACCTCACACCTGTGAGAATCGGCATCATCAGATAATCTACAAACAACAAATTCTGGGGAGGGTGTGGACAAAAGGAACCCTCTTCCGCTATTGGTGGGAATGTAAATTGATACAGTCACTATGGAGAACAGTATGGAGGTTCCTTTAAAAAACTAAAAAGAGAATTACCATAGGATCCAGCAATCCCACTTCTGGGCATATACCCAGAGAAAACCATAAATCACAAAGTCACATTAACCACAATGTTCACTGCAGCACTATTTACAATAACCAGGTAATGGAAGCAACCTAAATGCCCACAGACAGACGAATGGATAAAGATGTGGTACATATATAAAATGGAATATTACTCAGCCATAAAAAGGAATGAAACTGGGTCATTTGTAGAGAAGTTGATGGATCTAGAGACTGTCATACAGAGTGAAGTAAGTCAGAAAGAGAAAAACAAATATTGTATATTAATGCCTATATGTGGAACCTAGAAAAATGGTACAGATGAACTGGTTTGCAGGGCAGAAAGAGAGACACAGAGGTAGAGAACAAATGTATGGACATTGACACAAAGTGGGGGAAGCCATGGGGTGGTGGTGGTGAGATGAGTTGGGAGACTGGGATTGACCTGTATACATGTATATGCATAAAATAGATAACTAATAATAACCTACTGTATAAAAAAAATAAATTAAATTAAATTTCAAAATTTTTAAAAATAAAATGTAAAAATAAAACAGAAAAAAAGTTCTTCCATTCACACTGATGTATTTATAAGAATGAATTATTTCCATGCTTATATACATAATTACATAAAAGAGGAATAAAATCTAACTTGAACCAAAAAAGAAAAAAAAAACTGAACCTAACATTTATTCAGAGGAAAACACTACCAAGGCACTTGCTCCAGTGGTAAACAATTCTGAAATTGGTCAGAGGTGGGGAATCATCTCCCATACAGCCAGCAGCCCCGCCCACCCATGCAAGGAGCGTCCTTATTGCAAAGCTGGGGGACCGTGCCGAGGCCTCTGTGAGTAAACGTGAGCTGAGCCCCAGGCCAGCTGCTGCTGAACTCTTCCCACCCTTCCCAGGTGAAACACCTGAATATGTACAAGGGCTTGAAAGCCTAGAGGAAGGGCCGTGGAGCCACACCAGCGACAGCACGCAGGCCAACTTGGTGCCTGCAGGTCAGCCAGGATGGTCCTGGCCACGGGCGCTCTTCTGGAAGCTTTCCATTGCCCTGCCTGAGATACCCCTCCTGTCCCGGCCCCCACTCCTTTTTTTCCTTCCTCACCTCAGCCCGGAGAGATATTCCAGTGCAAGTTATGGGTGACACATCCTCTTCTTTACAGGTGGCAGCCTGGCAACTCCTGCCGAAAGTCCAGCAGAGCCCCACTCACACCGGGCCCCCCACAAAGCCGTGGACCCTCACACCCTCCCACCAGCACAGCCCCGAGACTGCTGACGGGGCAGAGAATATGGAGTCAGGCACAGCTGCAGGGGCTATTGCTGCCTGGAGTGCTGTTTATATTGACCTCAACCCAGGCACACCTGGGGAGGGCTTGCCGGCAGGGTCAGGCTGCCCAGGTCAGCTAATCCTCAGTCCTCGGGGAATCACATTGCAGAAAATGGACCTCGCTAAGACAGAATATTCGCCAAGGAAAAAAAGTACACAATGCCATTTGCAGCACCGTAGATGAGTCTCGAGGTAATCACGTGACTTGGAGTAAGTCAGAAAGTGAAAGACACATATCATATCATATCACTTATAGGTGTTACCTATAAATTGATACCAGGGCAGATATTTCCACGGAGAAGGGCAATCACAGATTCATTAAACAAACTTATGGTTCACCAAAGGAAAGGTGTGAGGATTGAATTCATTACGATATTGGGGTTAACAGACATATACAAACACAGTAGACGTATACAATCACCAAAGACCTATGGAGTACCAAGAGAAGACTACTCAACATTCTGTCATAACGTACATGGGAAAAGGAGCCCAGGAAGAACAGACATATGTATATGTGTAAAAGAACCACCTCTTGCACACCTACAACAAGCTAAACGTTGTACTCAAACTTGCTGTAATAAAAAATAAAAAATTAAATTAAAAACACGAACAAGAAGTAGTGAGACAAACTTGAGGGGCTTTCTCCTGGCACATTCCGTTCTACATTCCTATCTAGAACGCGACTTCCATTGAGGCTCTGCTGCCCTAGTAACCAGATTTGGTAAGGGAGAACTGCTGCCACCTTGTGGCCGTTTCACACAACAGCAGCTTTAATCCCAGCGCTAATGGTCAGTGGATATTCCAAATCATTACAGGCCTGTAAATGACACCTGCCCTGAAAACAAATCCTGGGGTCATATATCGACCAAAAAATTCAAAAGACGTCCATATTTCAAAACGACAGTTTCAAGAGGCATATTTCACGCACATTAGTGTTCTGCTTCTTTTGCTTGCTTTCTTTCTTTGTTAAAAATACGGGAATGGAAAAAGGCAACCCTCAGAATGGGCGAAAACGTTCACAAACAAATCAATGGACAAAGGTTTAATCTCCAAAACATATAATCAGCTCATGCAGCTTAATATTAATAAAACAAACAACCCAATACAAAAATGGGCAGAAGATCTAAAGAGACGTTTCTTCAAAGAAGACACAGAGATGGCCAAGACGCACATGAAAAGCTGCTCAACATCACTAATTATTAGAGAAATGCAAATCAAAACTACAATGAGGTAAGACCTCACACCTGTGAGAATCGGCATCATCAGATAATCTACAAACAACAAATTCTGGGGAGGGTGTGGAGAAAAGGAACCCTCTTCCGCTATTGGTGGGAATGTAAATTGATACAGTCACTATGGAGAACAGTATGGAGGTTCCTTGAAAAAACTAAAAAGAGAATTACCATAGGATCCAGCAATCCCTCTTCTGGGCATATACCCAGAGAAAACCATAAATCACAAAGTCACATTCACCACAATGTTCATTGCAGCACTATTTACAATAGCCAGGTAATGGAACCAACCTAAATGGCCACAGACAGACGAATGGATAAAGATGTGGTACATATATAAAATGGAATATTACTCAGCCATAAAAAGGAATGAAACTGGGTCATTTGTAGAGAAGTTGATGGATCTAGAGACTGTCATACAGAGTGAAGTAAGTCAGAAAGAGGAAAACAAATATTGTATATTAATGCCTATATGTGGAACCTAGAAAAATGGTACAGATGAACTGGTTTGCAGGGCAGAAATAGAGACACAGAGGTAGAGAACAAACGTATGGACATGGACACAAAGTGGGGGAAGCCATGGGGTGGTGGTGGTGGGATGAGTTGGGAGATTGTGATTGACCTGTATACATGTATATGCATAAAATAGATAACTAATAATAACCTACTGTATAAAAAAATAAATTAAATTAAATTTCAAAATTTTTAAAAATAAAATGTAAAAATAAAACAGAAAAAAAGTTCTTCCATTCACACTGATCTATTTATAAGAATGAATTATTTCCATGCTTATATCCATAAATACATAAAAGAGGAATAAAATATAACTTGAACCAAAAAAGAAAAAAAAAACTGAACCTAACATTTATACAGAGGAAAACACTACCAAGGCACTTGCTCCAGTGGTAAACAATTCTGAAATTGGTCAGAGGTGGGGAATCATCTCCCATACAGCCAGCAGCCCCTCCCACCCACGCAAGGAGCGTCCTTATTGCAAAGCTGGGGGACCGTGCCGAGGCCTCTGTGAGTAAACGTGAGCTGAGCCCCAGGCCAGCTGCTGCTGAACTCTTCCCACCCTTCCCAGGTGAAACACCTGAATATGTACAAGGGCTTGAAAGCCTAGAGGAAGGGCCGTGGAGCCACACCAGCGACAGCACGCAGGCCAACTTGGTGCCTGCAGGTCAGCCAGGATGGTCCTGGCCACGGGCGCTCTTCTGGAAGCTTTCCATTGCCCTGCCTGAGATACCCCTCCTGTCCCGGCCACCACTCCTTTTTTTCCTTCCTCACCTCAGCCCGGAGAGATATTCCAGTGGAAGTTATGGGTGACACATCCTCTTCTTTACAGGTGGCAGCCTGGCAACTCCTGCCGAAAGTCCAGCAGAGCCCCACTCACACCGGGCCCCCCACAAAGCCGTGGACCCTCACACCCTCCCACCAGCACAGCCCCGAGACTGCTGACGGGGCAGAGAATATGGAGTCAGGCACAGCTCCAGGGGCTATTGCTGCCTGGAGTGCTGTTTATATTGACCTCAACCCAGGCACACCTGGGGAGGGCTTGCCGGCAGGGTCAGGCTGCCCAGGTCAGCTAATCCTCAGCCCTCGGGGAATCACATTGCAGAAAATGGACCTCGCTAAGACAGAATATTCGCCAAGGATAAAAAGGACACAATGCCATTTGCAGCACCGTAGATGAGTCTCGAGGTAATCACGTGACTTGGAGTAAGTCAGTAAGTGAAAGACACATATCATATCATATCACTTACAGGTGTTACCTATAAATTGATACCAGGGCAGATATTTCCACGGAGAAGGGCAATCACAGATTCATTAAACAAACTTATGGTTCACCAAAGGAAAGGTGTGAGGATTGATTTCATTACGATATTGGGGTTAACTGACATATACAAACACAGTAGACGTATAGAATCAGCAAAGACCTACGGAGTACCAAGAGAAGACTACTAAACATTCTGTCATAACGTACATGGGAAAAGGAGCCCAGGAAGAACAGACATATGTATATGTGTAAAAGAACCACCTCTTGCACACCTACAACAAGCTAAACGTTGTACTCAAACTTGCTGTAATAAAAAATAAAAAATTAAATTAAAAACACGAACAAGAAGTAGTGAGACAAACTTGAGGGGCTTTCTCCTGGCACATTCCGTTCTACATTCCAATCTAGAACGCGACTTCCATTGAGGCTCTGCTGCCCTAGTAACCAGATTTGGTAAGGGAGAACTGCTGCCACCTTGTGGCCGTTTCACACAACAGCAGCTTTAATCCCAGCGCTAATGGTCAGTGGATATTCCAAATCATTACAGGCCTGTAAATGACACCTGCCCTGAAAACAAATCCTGGGGTCATATATCGACCAAAAAATTCAAAAGACGTCCATATTTCAAAACGACAGTTTCAAGAGGCATATTTCACGCACATTAGTGTTCTGCTTCTTTTGCTTGCTTTCTTTCTTTGTTAAAAAAACGGGAATGGAAAAAGGCAACCCTCAGAATGGGCGAAAACGTTCACAAACGAATCAATGGACAAAGGTTTAATCTCCAAAACATATAATCAGCTCATGCAGCTTAATATTAATAAAACAAACAACCCAATACAAAAATGGGCAGAAGATCTAAAGAGACGTTTCTTCAAAGAAGACACAGAGATGGCCAAGACGCACATGAAAAGCTGCTCAACATCACTAATTATTAGAGAAATGCAAATCAAAACTACAATGAGGTAAGACCTCACACCTGTGAGAATCGGCATCATCAGATAATCTACAAACAACAAATTCTGGGGAGGGTGTGGAGAAAAGGAACCCTCTTCCGCTATTGGTGGGAATGTAAATTGATACAGTCACTATGGAGAACAGTATGGAGGTTCCTTGAAAAAACTAAAAAGAGAATTACCATAGGATCCAGCAATCCCTCTTCTGGGCATATACCCAGAGAAAACCATAAATCACAAAGTCACATTCACCACAATGTTCATTGCAGCACTATTTACAATAGCCAGGTAATGGAACCAACCTAAATGGCCACAGACAGACGAATGGATAAAGATGTGGTACATATATAAAATGGAATATTACTCAGCCATAAAAAGGAATGAAACTGGTTCATTTGTAGAGAAGTTGATGGATCTAGAGACTGTCATACAGAGTGAAGTAAGTCAGAAAGAGAAAAACAAATATTGTATATTAATGCCTATATGTGGAACCTAGAGAAATGGTACAGATGAACTGGTTTGCAGGGCAGAAATAGAGACACAGAGGTAGAGAACAAACGTATGGACATGGACACAAAGTGGGGGAAGCCATGGGGTGGTGGTGGTGGGATGAGTTGGGAGATTGTGATTGACCTGTATACATGTATATGCATAAAATAGATAACTAATAATAACCTACTGTATAAAAAAATAAATTAAATTAAATTTCAAAATTTTTAAAAATAAAATGTAAAAATAAAACAGAAAAAAAGTTCTTCCATTCACACTGATCTATTTATAAGAATGAATTATTTCTATGCTTATATCCATAAATACATAAAAGAGGAATAAAATCTAACTTGAACCAAAAAAGAAAAAAAAAACTGAACCTAACATTTATACAGAGGAAAACACTACCAAGGCACTTGCTCCAGTGGTAAACAATTCTGAAATTGGTCAGAGGTGGGGAATCATCTCCCATACAGCCAGCAGCCCCGCCCACCCACGCAAGGAGCGTCCTTATTGCAAAGCTGGGAGACCGTGCCGAGGCCTCTGTGAGTAAACGTGAGCTGAGCCCCAGGCCAGCTGCTGCTGAACTCTTCCCACCCTTCCCAGGTGAAACACCTGAATATGTACAAGGGCTTGAAAGCCTAGAGGAAGGGCCGTGGAGCCACACCAGCGACAGCACGCAGGCCAACTTGGTGCCTGCAGGTCAGCCAGGATGGTCCTGGCCACGGGCGCTCTTCTGGAAGCTTTCCATTGCCCTGCCTGAGATACCCCTCCTGTCCCGGCCACCACTCCTTTTTTTCCTTCCTCACCTCAGCCCGGAGAGATATTCCAGTGGAAGTTATGGGTGACACATCCTCTTCTTTACAGGTGGCAGCCTGGCAACTCCTGCCGAAAGTCCAGCAGAGCCCCACTCACACCGGGCCCCCCACAAAGCCGTGGACCCTCACACCCTCCCACCAGCACAGCCCCGAGACTGCTGACGGGGCAGAGAATATGGAGTCAGGCACAGCTACAGGGGCTATTGCTGCCTGGAGTGCTGTTTATATTGACCTCAACCCAGGCACACCTGGGGAGGGCTTGCCGGCAGGGTCAGGCTGCCCAGGTCAGCTAATCCTCAGCCCTCGGGGAATCACATTGCAGAAAATGGACCTCGCTAAGACAGAATATTCGCCAAGGAAAAAAAGGACACAATGCCATTTGCAGCACCGTAGATGAGTCTCGAGGTAATCACGTGACTTGGAGTAAGTCAGAAAGTGAAAGACACATATCATATCATATCACTTACAGGTGTTACCTATAAATTGATACCAGGGCAGATATTTCCACGGAGAAGGGCAATCACAGATTCATTAAACAAACTTATGGTTCACCAAAGGAAAGGTGTGAGGATTGAATTCATTACGCTATTGGGGTTAACTGACATATACAAACACAGTAGACGTATAGAATCACCAAAGACCTACGGAGTACCAAGAGAAGACTACTAAACATTCTGTCATAACGTACATGGGAAAAGGAGCCCAGGAAGAACAGACATATGTATATGTGTAAAAGAACCACCTCTTGCACACCTACAACAAGCTAAACGTTGTACTCAAACTTGCTGTAATAAAAAATAAAAAATTAAATTAAAAACACGAACAAGAAGGAGTGAGACAAACTTGAGGGGCTTTCTCCTGGCACATTCCGTTCTACATTCCAATCTAGAACGCGACTTCCATTGAGGCTCTGCTGCCCTAGTAACCAGATTTGGTAAGGGAGAACTGCTGCCACCTTGTGGCCGTTTCACACAACAGCAGCTTTAATCCCAGCGCTAATGGTCAGTGGATATTGCAAATCATTACAGGCCTGTAAATGACACCTGCCCTGAAAATATATCCTGGGGTCATACATCGACCAAAAAATTCAAAAGACGTCCATATTTCAAAACGACAGTTTCAAGAGGCATATTTCACGCACATCAGTGTTCTGCTTCTTTTGCTTGCTTTCTTTCTTTGTTAAAAAAACGGGAATGGAAAAAGGCAACCCTCAGAATGGGCGAAAACGTTCACAAACGAATCAATGGACAAAGGTTTAATCTCCAATACATATAAACAGCTCATGCAGCTTAATATTAATGAAACAAACCACCCAATACAAAAATGGGCAGAAGATCTAAAGAGACGTTTCTTCAAAGAAGACACAGAGATGGCCAAGACGCACATGAAAAGCTGCTCAACATCACTAATTATTAGAGAAATGCAAATCAAAACTACAATGAGGTAAGACCTCACACCTGTTAGAATTGGCAACATCAGATAATCTACAAACAACAAATCCTGGGGAGGGTGTGGACAAAAGGAACCCTCTTCCGCTATTTGTGGGAATGGAAATTGTTACAGTCACTATGGAGAAGAGTATGGAGGTTCCTTTAAAAAACTAAAAAGAGAATTACCATAGGATCCAGCAATCCCACTTCTGGGCATATACCCAGAGAAAACCATAAATCACAGAGACACATTCACCACAATGTTCATTGCAGCACTATTTACAATAGCCAGGTTATGGAAGCAACATAAATGGCCACAGACAGACGATTGGATAAAGATGTGGTACATATATAAAATGGAATATTACTCAGCCATAAAAAGGAATGAAACTGGGTCATTTGTAGAGAAGTTGATGGATCTAGAGACTGTCATACAGAGTGAAGTAAGCCAGAAAGAGAAAAACAAATATTGTATATTAATGCCTATATGTGGAACCTAGAAAAATGGTAGAGATGAACTGGTTTGCAGGGCAGAAATAGAGACACAGAGGTAGAGAACAAACGTATGGACACAAAGTGGGGGAAGCCATGGGGTGGTGGTGGTGGGATGAGTTGGGAGATTAGGATTGACCTGTATACAAGTCTATGCATAAAATAGATAACTAATAATAACCTACTGTATAAAAAAATAACTAAAATTAAATTTCAAAATTTTTAAAAATAAAATGTAAAAATAAAACAGAAAAAAGTTCTTCCATTCACACTGATGTATTTATACGAATGAATTATTTCCATGCTTATATCTATAAATACATAAATGAGGAATAAAATCTAACTTGAACCAAAAAAGAAAAAAAAAAATCTGAACCTAACAGTTATACAGAGGAAAACACTACCAAGGCACTTGCTCCAGTGGTAAACAATTCTGAAATTGGTCAGAGGTGGGGAATCATCTCCCATACAGCCAGCAGCCCCGCCCGCCCACGCAAGGAGCATCCTCATTGCAAAGCTGGGAGACCGTGCCGAGGCCTCTGTGAGTAAACGTGAGCTGAGCCCCAGGCCAGATGCTGCTGAACTGTTCCCACCCTTCCCAGGTGAAACACCTGAATATGTACAAGGGCTTGAAAGCCTAGAGGAAGGGCCGTGGAGCCACACCAGCGACAGCACGCAGGCCAACTTGGTGCCTGCAGGTCAGCCAGGATGGTACTGGCCACGGGTGCTCTTCTGGAAGCTTTCTATTGCCCTGCCTGAGATACCCCTCCTGTCCCGGCCCCCACTCCTATTTTTCCTTCCTCACCTCAGCCCGGAGAGATATTCCAGTGGAAGTTATGGGTGACACATCCTCTTCTTTACAGGTGGCAGCCTGGCAACTCCTGCCGAAAGTCCAGCAGAGCCCCACTCACACCGGGCCACCCACAAAGCCGTGGACCCTCACACCCTCCCACCAGCACAGCCCCGAGACTGCTGACGGGGCAGAGAATATGGAGTCAGGCACAGCTGCAGGGGCTATTGCTGCCTGGAGTGCTGTTTATATTGACCTCAACCCAGGCAACCCTGAGGAGGGCTTGCCGGCAGCGTCAGGCTGCCGAGGTCAGCTAATCCTCAGCCCTCGGGGAATCACATTGCAGAATATGGACCTCGCTAAGACAGAATATTCGCCAAGGAAAAAAAGGATACAATGCCATTTGCAGCACCGTAGATGAGTCTCGAGGTAATCACGTGACTTGGAGTAAGTCAGAAAGTGAAAGACACATATCATATCATATCACTTATAGGTGTTACCTATAAATTGATACCAGGGCAGATATTTCCACGGAGAAGGGCAATCACAGATTCATTAAACAAACTTATGGTTCACCAAAGGAAAGGTGTGAGGATTGAATTCATTACGATATTGGGGTTAACAGACATATACAAACACAGTAGACGTATATAATCACCAAAGACCTACGGAGTACCAAGAGAAGACTACTCAACATTCTGTCATAACGTACATGGGAAAAGGATCCCAGGAAGAACAGACATATGTATATGTGTAAAATAACCACCTCTTGCACACCTACAACATGCTAAACGTTGTACTCAAACTTGCTGTAATAAAAAATAAAAAATTAAATTAAAAACACGAACAAGAAGTAGTGAGACAAACTTGAGAGGCTTTCTCCTGGCACATTCCGTTCTACATTCCAATCTAGAACACGACTTCCATTGAGGCTCTGCTGCCCTAGTAACCAGATTTGGTAAGGGAGAACTGCTGCCACCTTGTGGCCGTTTCACACAACTGCAGGTTTAATGCCAGCGCTAATGGTCAGTGGATATTCCAAATCATTACAGGCCTGTAAATGACACCTGCCCTGAAAACAAATCCTGGGGTCATATATCGACCAAAAAATTCAAAAGACGTCCATATTTCAAAACGACAGTTTCAAGAGGCATATTTTACGCACATTAGTGTTCTGCTTCTTTTGCTTTCTTTCTTTCTTTGTTAAAAAAAACAGGAATGGAAAAAGGCAACCCTCAGAATGGGCGAAAACGTTCACAAATGAATCAATGGACAAAGGTTTAATCTCCAATATATATAAACAGCTCATGCAGCTTAATATTAATAAAACAAACAACCCAATACAAAAATGGGCAGAAGATCTAAAGAGACGTTTCTTCAAAGAAGACACAGAGATGGCCAAGACGCACATGAAAAGCTGCTCAACATCACTAATCATTAGAGAAATGCAAATCAAAACTACAATGAGGTAAGACCTCACACCTGTTAGAATCGGCATCATCAGATAATCTACAAACAACAAATTCTGGCGAGGGTGTGGACAAAAGGAACCCTCTTCCGCTATTGGTGGGAATGTAAATTGATACAGTCACTATGGAGAACAGTATGGAGGTTCCTTGAAAAAACTAAAAAGAGAATTACCATAGGATCCAGCAATCCCACTTCTGGGCATATACCCAGAGAAAACCATAAATCACAGAGACACATTCACCACAATGTTCATTGCAGCACTATTTACAATAGCCAGATAATGGAAGCAACATAAATGCCCACAGACAGACGAATGGATAAAGATGTGGTACATATATAAAATGGAATATTACTCAGCCATAAAAAGGAATGAAACTGGGTCATTTGTAGAGAAGTTGATGGATCTAGAGACTGTCATACAGAGTGAAGTAAGCCAGAAAGAGAAAAACAAATATTGTATATTAATGCCTATATGTGGAACCTAGAAAAATGGTAGAGATGAACTGGTTTGCAGGGCAGAAATAGAGACACAGAGGTAGAGAACCAACGTATGGACACAAAGTGGGGGAAGCCATGGGGTGGTGGTGGTGGGATGAGTTGGGAGATTAGGATTGACCTGTATACATGTCTATGCATAAAATAGATAACTAATAATAACCTACTGTATAAAAAAAAAACTAAAATTAAATTTCAAATTTTTAAAAAATAAAATGTAAAAATAAAACAGAAAAATAGTTCTTCCATTCACACTGATGTATTTATACGAATGAATTATTTCCATGCTTATATCTATAAATACATAAATGAGGAATAAAATCTAACTTGAACCAAAAAAGAAAAAAAAAACTGAACCTAACAGTTATACAGAGGAAAACACTACCAAGGCACTTGCTCCAGTGGTAAACAATTCTGAAATTGGTCAGAGGTGGGGAATCATCTCCCATACAGCCAGCAGCCCCGCCCGCCCACGCAAGGAGCATCCTAATTGCAAAGCTGGGAGACCGTGCCGAGGCCTCTGTGAGTAAACGTGAGCTGAGCCCCAGGCCAGATGCTGCTGAACTGTTCCCACCCTTCCCAGGTGAAACACCTGAATATGTACAAGGGCTTGAAAGCCTAGAGGAAGGGCCGTGGAGCCACACCAGCGACAGCACGCAGGCCAACTTGGTGCCTGCAGGTCAGCCAGGATGGTACTGGCCACGGGCGCTCTTCTGGAAGCTTTCTATTGCCCTGCCTGAGATACCCCTCCTGTCCCGGCCCCCACTCCTTTTTTTCCTTCCTCACCGCAGCCCGGAGAGATATTCCAGTGGAAGTTATGGGTGACACATCCTCTTCTTTACAGGTGGCAGCCTGGCAACTCCTGCCGAAAGTCCAGCAGAGCCCCACTCGCACCGGGCCACCCACAAAGCCGTGGACCCTCACACCCTCCCACCAGAACAGCCCCGAGACTGCTGACGGGGCAGAGGATATGGAGTCAGGCACAGCTGCAGGGGCTATTGCTGCCTGGAGTGCTGTTTATATTGACCTCAACCCAGGCACACCTGGGGAGGGCTTGCCGGCAGGGTCAGGCTGCCCAGGTCAGCTAATCCTCAGCCCTCAGGGAATCACATTGCAGAATATGGACCTCGCTAAGACAGAATATTCGCCAAGGAAATAAAGGACACAATGCCATTTGCAGCACCGTAGATGAGTCTCGAGGTAATCACGTGACTTGGAGTAAGTCAGAAAGTGAAAGACACATATCATATCATATCACTTATAGGTGTTACCTATAAATTGATACCAGGGCAGATATTTCCACGGAGAAGGTCAATCACAGATTCATTAAACAAACTTATGGTTCACCAAAGGAAAGGTGTGAGGATTGAATTCATTACGATATTGGTTTAACAGACATATACAAACACAGTAGACGTATATAATCACCAAAGACCTACGGAGTACCAAGAGAAGACTACTCAACATTCTGTCATAACGTACATGGGAAAAGGATCCCAGGAAGAACAGACATATGTATATGTGTAAAAGAACCACCTCTTGCACACCTACAACAAGCTAAACGTTGTACTCAAACTTGCTGTAATAAAAAATAAAAAATTAAATTAAAAACACGAACAAGAAGTAGTGAGACAAACTTGAGGGGCTTTCTCCTGGCACATTCCGTTCTACATTCCAATCTAGAACACGACTTCCATTGAGGCTCTGCTGCCCTAGTAACCAGATTTGGTAAGGGAGAACTGCTGCCACCTTGTGGCCGTTTCACACAACTGCAGGTTTAATGCCAGCGCTAATGGTCAGTGGATATTCCAAATCATTACAGGCCTGTAAATGACACCTGCCCTGAAAACAAATCCTGGGGTCATATATCGACCAAAAAATTCAAAAGACGTCCATATTTCAAAACGACAGTTTCAAGAGGCATATTTCACGCACATTAGTGTTCTGCTTCTTTTGCTTTCTTTCTTTCTTTGTTAAAAAAAACGGGAATGGAGAAAGGCAACCCTCAGAATGGGCGAAAACATTCACAAACGAATCAATGGACAAAGGTTTAATCTCCAATATATATAAACAGCTCATGCAGCTTAATATTAATAAAACAAACAACCCAATACAAAAATGGGCAGAAGATCTAAAGAGACGTTTCTTCAAAGAAGACACAGAGATGGCCAAGACGCACATGAAAAGCTGCTCAACATCACTAATTATTAGAGAAATGCAAATCAAAACTACAATGAGGTAAGACCTCACACCTGTTAGAATCGGCATCATCAGATAATCTACAATCAACAAATTCTGGGGAGGGTGTGGACAAAAGGAACCCTCTTCCGCTATTGGTGGGAATGTAAATTGATACAGTCACTATGGAGAACAGTATGGAGGTTCCTTTAAAAAACTAAAAAGAGAATTACCATAGGATCCAGCAATCCCACTTCTGGGCATATACCCAGAGAAAACCATAAATCACAAAGACACATTCACCACAATGTTCATTGCAGCACTATTTACAATAGCCAGGTAATGGAAGCAACCTAAATGCCCACAGACAGACGAATGGATAAAGATGTGGTACATATACAAAATGGAATATTACTCAGCCATAAAAAGGAATGAAACTGGGTCATTTGTAGAGAAGTTGATGGATCTAGAGACTGTCATACAGAGTGAAGTAAGCCAGAAAGAGAAAAACAAATATTGTATATTAATGCCTATATGTGGAACCTAGAAAAATGGTAGAGATGAACTGGTTTGCAGGGCAGAAATAGAGACACAGAGGTAGAGAACAAACGTATGGACACAAAGTGGGGGAAGCCATGGGGTGGTGGTGGTGGGATGAGTTGGGAGATTAGGATTGACCTGTATACATGTCTATGCATAAAATAGATAACTAATAATAACCTACTGTATGAAAAAATAACTAAAATTAAATTTCAAAATTTTAAAAAATAAAATGTAAAAATAAAACAGAAAAAAAGTTCTTCCATTCACACTGATGTATTTATACGAATGAATTATTTCCATGCTTATATCTATAAATACATAAATGAGGAATAAAATCTAACTTGAACCAAAAAAGAAAAAAAAAAAACTGAACCTAACAGTTATACAGAGGAAAACACTACCAAGGCACTTGCTCCACTGGTAAACAATTCTGAAATTGGTCAGAGGTGGGGAATCATCTCCCATACAGCCAGTAGCCCCGCCCGCCCACGCAAGGAGCATCCTCATTGCAAAGCTGGGAGACCGTGCCGAGGCCTCTGTGAGTAAACGTGAGCTGAGCCCCAGGCCAGATGCTGCTGAACTGTTCCCACCCTTCCCAGGTGAAACACCTGAATATGTACAAGGGCTTGAAAGCCTAGAGGAAGGGCCGTGGAGCCACACCAGCGACAGCACACAGGCCAACTTGGTGCCTGCAGGTCATCCAGGATGGTACTGGCCACGGGCGCTCTTCTGGAAGCTTTCTATTGCCCTGCCTGAGATACCCCTCCTGTCCCGGCCCCCACTCCTTTTTTTCCTTCCTCACCTCAGCCCGGAGAGATATTCCAGTGGAAGTTATGGGTGACACATCCTCTTCTTTACAGGTGGCAGCCTGGCAACTCCTGCCGAAAGTCCAGCAGAGCCCCACTCACACCGGGCCACCCACAAAGCCGTGGACCCTCACACCCTCCCACCAGCACAGCCCCGAGACTGCTGACGGGGCAGAGAATATGGAGTAAGGCACAGCTGCAGGGGCTATTGATGCCTGGAGTGCTGTTTATATTGACCTCAACCCAGGCAACCCTGGGGAGCGCTTGCCGGCTGGGTCAGGCTGCCCAGGTCAGCTAATCCTCAGCCCTCAGGGAATCACATTGCAGAATATGGACCTCGCTAAGACAGAATATTCGCCAAGGAGAAAAAGGACACAATGCCATTTGCAGCACCGTAGATGAGTCTCGAGGTAATCACGTGACTTGGAGTAAGTCAGAAAGTGAAAGACACATATCATATCATATCACTTATAGGTGTGACCTATAAATTGATACCAGGGCAGATATTTCCACGGAGAAGGGCAATCACAGATTCATTAAACAATCTTATGGTTCACCAAAGGAAAGGTGTGAGGATTGAATTCATTACGATATTGGGGTTAACAGACAGATACAAACACAGTAGACGTATATAATCACCAAAGACCTACGGAGTACCAAGAGAAGACTACTCAACATTCTGTCATAACGTACATGGGAAAAGGATCCCAGGAAGAACAGACATATGTATATGTGTAAAAGAACCACCTCTTGCACACCTACAACATGCTAAACGTTGTACTCAAACTTGCTGTAATAAAAAATAAAAAATTAAATTAAAAACACGAACAAGAAGTAGTGAGACAAACTTGAGGGGCTTTCTCCTGGCACATTCCGTTCTACATTCCAATCTAGAACACGACTTCCATTGAGGCTCTGCTGCCCTAGTAACCAGAATTGGTAAGGGAGAACTGCTGCCACCTTGTGGCCGTTTCACACAACTGCAGGTTTAATGCCAGCGCTAATGGTCAGTGGATATTCCAAATCATTACAGGCCTGTAAATGACACCTGCCCTGAAAACAAATCCTGGGGTCATATATCGACCAAAAAATTCAAAAGACGTCCATATTTCAAAACGACAGTTTCAAGAGGCATATTTCACGCACATTAGTGTTCTGCTTCTTTTGCTTTCTTTCTTTCTTTGTTAAAAAAAACGGGAATGGAAAAAGGCAACCCTCAGAATGGGCGAAAACGTTCACAAACGAATCAATGGACAAAGGTTTAATCTCCAATATATATAAACAGCTCATGCAGCTTAATATTAATAAAACAAACAACCCAATACAAAAATGGGCAGAAGATCTAAAGAGACGTTTCTTCAAAGAAGACACAGAGATGGCCAAGACGCACATGAAAAGCTGCTCAACATCACTAATTATTAGAGAAATGCAAATCAAAACTACAATGAGGTAAGACCTCACACCTGTTAGAATCGGCAACATCAGATAATCTACAATCAACAAATTCTGGGGAGGGTGTGGACAAAAGGAACCCTCTTCCGCTATTGGTGGGAATGTAAATTTTTACAGTCACTATGGAGAAGAGTATGGAGGTTCCTTTAAAAAACTAAAAAGAGAATTACCATAGGATCCAGCAATCCCACTTCTGGGCATATACCCAGAGAAAACCATAAATCACAGAGACATATTCACCACAATGTTCATTGCAGCACTATTTACAATAGCCAGGTTATGGAAGCAACATAAATGCCCACAGACAGACGAATGGATAAAGATGTGGTACATATATAAAATGGAATATTACTCAGCCATAAAAAGGAATGAAACTGGGTCATTTGTAGAGAAGTTGATGGATCTAGAGACTGTCATACAGAGTGAAGTAAGCCAGAAAGAGAAAAACAAATATTGTATATTAATGCCTGTATGTGGAACCTAGAAAAATGGTAGAGATGAACTGGTTTGCAGGGCAGAAATAGAGACACAGAGGTAGAGAACAAACGTATGGACACAAAGTGGGGGAAGCCATGGGGTGGTGGTGGTGGGATGAGTTGGGAGATTAGGATTGACCTGTATACATGTCTATGCATAAAATAGATAACTAATAATAACCTACTGTATGAAAAAATAACTAAAATTAAATTTCAAAATTTTAAAAAATAAAATGTAAAAATAAAACAGAAAAAAAGTTCTTCCATTCACACTGATGTATTTATACGAATGAATTATTTCCATGCTTATATCTATAAATACATAAATGAGGAATAAAATCTAACTTGAACCAAAAAAGAAAAAAGAAAAAACTGAACCTAACAGTTATACAGAGGAAAACACTACCAAGGCACTTGCTCCACTGGTAAACAATTCTGAAATTGGTCAGAGGTGGGGAATCATCTCCCATACAGCCAGCAGCCCCGCCCGCCCACGCAAGGAGCATCCTCATTGCAAAGCTGGGAGACCGTGCCGAGGCCTCTGTGAGTAAACGTGAGCTGAGCCCCAGGCCAGATGCTGCTGAACTGTTCCCACCCTTCCCAGGTGAAACACCTGAATATGTACAAGGGCTTGAAAGCCTAGAGGAAGGGCCGTGGAGCCACACCAGCGACAGCACGCAGGCCAACTTGGTGCCTGCAGGTCAGCCAGGATGGTACTGGCCACGGGCGCTCTTCTGGAAGCTTTCTATTGCCCTGCCTGAGATACCCCTCCTGTCCCGGCCCCCACTCCTTTTTTTCCTTCCTCACCTCAGCCCGGAGAGATATTCCAGTGGAAGTTATGGGTGACACATCCTCTTCTTTACAGGTGGCAGCCTGGCAACTCCTGCCGAAAGTCCAGCAGAGCCCCACTCACACCGGGCCACCCACAAAGCCGTGGACCCTCACACCCTCCCACCAGCACAGCCCCGAGACTGCTGACGGGGCAGAGAATATGGAGTAAGGCACAGCTGCAGGGGCTATTGCTGCCTGGAGTGCTGTTTATATTGACCTCAACCCAGGCACACCTGGGGAGGGCTTGCCGGCAGGGTCAGGCTGCCCAGGTCAGCTAATCCTCAGCCCTCAGGGAATCACATTGCAGAAAATGGACCTCGCTAAGACAGAATATTCGCCAAGGAGAAAAAGGACACAATGCCATTTGCAGCACCGTAGATGAGTCTCGAGGTAATCACGTGACTTGGAGTAAGTCAGAAAGTGAAAGACACATATCATATCATATCACTTATAGGTGTTACCTATAAATTGATACCAGGGCAGATATTTCCACGGAGAAGGGCAATCACAGATTCATTAAACAAACTTATGTTTCACCAAAGGAAAGGTGTGAGGATTGAATTCATTACGATATTGGGGTTAACAGACATATACAAACACAGTAGACGTATATAATCACCAAAGACCTACGGAGTACCAAGAGAAGACTACTCAACATTCTGTCATAACGTACATGGGAAAAGGATCCCAGGAAGAACAGACATATGTATATGTGTAAAAGAACCACCTCTTGCACACCTACAACAAGCTAAACGTTGTACTCAAACTTGCTGTAATAAAAAATAAAAAATTAAATTAAAAACACGAACAAGAAGTAGTGAGACAAACTTGAGGGGCTTTCTCCTGGCACATTCCGTTCTACATTCCAATCTAGAACACGACTTCCATTGAGGCTCTGCTGCCCTAGTAACCAGATTTGGTAAGGGAGAACTGCTGCCACCTTGTGGCCGTTTCACACAACTGCAGGTTTAATGCCAGCGCTAATGGTCAGTGGATATTCCAAATCATTACAGGCCTGTAAATGACACCTGCCCTGAAAACAAATCCTGGGGTCATATATCGACCAAAAAATTCAAAAGACGTCCATATTTCAAAACGACAGTTTCAAGAGGCATATTTCACGCACATTAGTGTTCTGCTTCTTTTGCTTTCTTTCTTTCTTTGTTAAAAAAAACGGGAATGGAGAAAGGCAACCCTCAGAATGGGCGAAAACATTCACAAACGAATCAATGGACAAAGGTTTAATCTCCAATATATATAAACAGCTCATGCAGCTTAATATTAATAAAACAAACAACCCAATACAAAAATGGGCAGAAGATCTAAAGAGACGTTTCTTCAAAGAAGACACAGAGATGGCCAAGACGCACATGAAAAGCTGCTCAACATCACTAATTATTAGAGAAATGCAAATCAAAACTACAATGAGGTAAGACCTCACACCTGTTAGAATCGGCATCATCAGATAATCTACAATCAACAAATTCTGGGGAGGGTGTGGACAAAAGGAACCCTCTTCCGCTATTGGTGGGAATGTAAATTGATACAGTCACTATGGAGAACAGTATGGAGGTTCCTTTAAAAAACTAAAAAGAGAATTACCATAGGATCCAGCAATCCCACTTCTGGGCATATACCCAGAGAAAACCATAAATCACAAAGACACATTCACCACAATGTTCATTGCAGCACTATTTACAATAGCCAGGTAATGGAAGCAACCTAAATGCCCACAGACAGACGAATGGATAAAGATGTGGTACATATACAAAATGGAATATTACTCAGCCATAAAAAGGAATGAAACTGGGTCATTTGTAGAGAAGTTGATGGATCTAGAGACTGTCATACAGAGTGAAGTAAGCCAGAAAGAGAAAAACAAATATTGTATATTAATGCCTATATGTGGAACCTAGAAAAATGGTAGAGATGAACTGGTTTGCAGGGCAGAAATAGAGACACAGAGGTAGAGAACAAACGTATGGACACAAAGTGGGGGAAGCCATGGGGTGGTGGTGGTGGGATGAGTTGGGAGATTAGGATTGACCTGTATACATGTCTATGCATAAAATAGATAACTAATAATAACCTACTGTATGAAAAAATAACTAAAATTAAATTTCAAAATTTTAAAAAATAAAATGTAAAAATAAAACAGAAAAAAAGTTCTTCCATTCACACTGATGTATTTATACGAATGAATTATTTCCATGCTTATATCTATAAATACATAAATGAGGAATAAAATCTAACTTGAACCAAAAAAGAAAAAAAAAAAACTGAACCTAACAGTTATACAGAGGAAAACACTACCAAGGCACTTGCTCCACTGGTAAACAATTCTGAAATTGGTCAGAGGTGGGGAATCATCTCCCATACAGCCAGTAGCCCCGCCCGCCCACGCAAGGAGCATCCTCATTGCAAAGCTGGGAGACCGTGCCGAGGCCTCTGTGAGTAAACGTGAGCTGAGCCCCAGGCCAGATGCTGCTGAACTGTTCCCACCCTTCCCAGGTGAAACACCTGAATATGTACAAGGGCTTGAAAGCCTAGAGGAAGGGCCGTGGAGCCACACCAGCGACAGCACACAGGCCAACTTGGTGCCTGCAGGTCATCCAGGATGGTACTGGCCACGGGCGCTCTTCTGGAAGCTTTCTATTGCCCTGCCTGAGATACCCCTCCTGTCCCGGCCCCCACTCCTTTTTTTCCTTCCTCACCTCAGCCCGGAGAGATATTCCAGTGGAAGTTATGGGTGACACATCCTCTTCTTTACAGGTGGCAGCCTGGCAACTCCTGCCGAAAGTCCAGCAGAGCCCCACTCACACCGGGCCACCCACAAAGCCGTGGACCCTCACACCCTCCCACCAGCACAGCCCCGAGACTGCTGACGGGGCAGAGAATATGGAGTAAGGCACAGCTGCAGGGGCTATTGATGCCTGGAGTGCTGTTTATATTGACCTCAACCCAGGCAACCCTGGGGAGCGCTTGCCGGCTGGGTCAGGCTGCCCAGGTCAGCTAATCCTCAGCCCTCAGGGAATCACATTGCAGAATATGGACCTCGCTAAGACAGAATATTCGCCAAGGAGAAAAAGGACACAATGCCATTTGCAGCACCGTAGATGAGTCTCGAGGTAATCACGTGACTTGGAGTAAGTCAGAAAGTGAAAGACACATATCATATCATATCACTTATAGGTGTGACCTATAAATTGATACCAGGGCAGATATTTCCACGGAGAAGGGCAATCACAGATTCATTAAACAATCTTATGGTTCACCAAAGGAAAGGTGTGAGGATTGAATTCATTACGATATTGGGGTTAACAGACAGATACAAACACAGTAGACGTATATAATCACCAAAGACCTACGGAGTACCAAGAGAAGACTACTCAACATTCTGTCATAACGTACATGGGAAAAGGATCCCAGGAAGAACAGACATATGTATATGTGTAAAAGAACCACCTCTTGCACACCTACAACATGCTAAACGTTGTACTCAAACTTGCTGTAATAAAAAATAAAAAATTAAATTAAAAACACGAACAAGAAGTAGTGAGACAAACTTGAGGGGCTTTCTCCTGGCACATTCCGTTCTACATTCCAATCTAGAACACGACTTCCATTGAGGCTCTGCTGCCCTAGTAACCAGATTTGGTAAGGGAGAACTGCTGCCACCTTGTGGCCGTTTCACACAACTGCAGGTTTAATGCCAGCGCTAATGGTCAGTGGATATTCCAAATCATTACAGGCCTGTAAATGACACCTGCCCTGAAAACAAATCCTGGGGTCATATATCGACCAAAAAATTCAAAAGACGTCCATATTTCAAAACGACAGTTTCAAGAGGCATATTTCACGCACATTAGTGTTCTGCTTCTTTTGCTTTCTTTCTTTCTTTGTTAAAAAAAACGGGAATGGAAAAAGGCAACCCTCAGAATGGGCGAAAACGTTCACAAACGAATCAATGGACAAAGGTTTAATCTCCAATATATATAAACAGCTCATGCAGCTTAATATTAATAAAACAAACAACCCAATACAAAAATGGGCAGAAGATCTAAAGAGACGTTTCTTCAAAGAAGACACAGAGATGGCCAAGACGCACATGAAAAGCTGCTCAACATCACTAATTATTAGAGAAATGCAAATCAAAACTACAATGAGGTAAGACCTCACACCTGTTAGAATCGGCAACATCAGATAATCTACAATCAACAAATTCTGGGGAGGGTGTGGACAAAAGGAACCCTCTTCCGCTATTGGTGGGAATGTAAATTGTTACAGTCACTATGGAGAAGAGTATGGAGGTTCCTTTAAAAAACTAAAAAGAGAATTACCATAGGATCCAGCAATCCCACTTCTGGGCATATACCCAGAGAAAACCATAAATCACAGAGACATATTCACCACAATGTTCATTGCAGCACTATTTACAATAGCCAGGTTATGGAAGCAACATAAATGCCCACAGACAGACGAATGGATAAAGATGTGGTACATATATAAAATGGAATATTACTCAGCCATAAAAAGGAATGAAACTGGGTCATTTGTAGAGAAGTTGATGGATCTAGAGACTGTCATACAGAGTGAAGTAAGCCAGAAAGAGAAAAACAAATATTGTATATTAATGCCTGTATGTGGAACCTAGAAAAATGGTAGAGATGAACTGGTTTGCAGGGCAGAAATAGAGACACAGAGGTAGAGAACAAACGTATGGACACAAAGTGGGGGAAGCCATGGGGTGGTGGTGGTGGGATGAGTTGGGAGATTAGGATTGACCTGTATACATGTCTATGCATAAAATAGATAACTAATAATAACCTACTGTATGAAAAAATAACTAAAATTAAATTTCAAAATTTTAAAAAATAAAATGTAAAAATAAAACAGAAAAAAAGTTCTTCCATTCACACTGATGTATTTATACGAATGAATTATTTCCATGCTTATATCTATAAATACATAAATGAGGAATAAAATCTAACTTGAACCAAAAAAGAAAAAAGAAAAAACTGAACCTAACAGTTATACAGAGGAAAACACTACCAAGGCACTTGCTCCACTGGTAAACAATTCTGAAATTGGTCAGAGGTGGGGAATCATCTCCCATACAGCCAGCAGCCCCGCCCGCCCACGCAAGGAGCATCCTCATTGCAAAGCTGGGAGACCGTGCCGAGGCCTCTGTGAGTAAACGTGAGCTGAGCCCCAGGCCAGATGCTGCTGAACTGTTCCCACCCTTCCCAGGTGAAACACCTGAATATGTACAAGGGCTTGAAAGCCTAGAGGAAGGGCCGTGGAGCCACACCAGCGACAGCACGCAGGCCAACTTGGTGCCTGCAGGTCAGCCAGGATGGTACTGGCCACGGGCGCTCTTCTGGAAGCTTTCTATTGACCTGCCTGAGATACCCCTCCTGTCCCGGCCCCCACTCCTTTTTTTCCTTCCTCACCTCAGCCCGGAGAGATATTCCAGTGGAAGTTATGGGTGACACATCCTCTTCTTTACAGGTGGCAGCCTGGCAACTCCTGCCGAAAGTCCAGCAGAGCCCCACTCACACCGGGCCACCCACAAAGCCGTGGACCCTCACACCCTCCCACCAGCACAGCCCCGAGACTGCTGACGGGGCAGAGAATATGGAGTAAGGCACAGCTGCAGGGGCTATTGATGCCTGGAGTGCTGTTTATATTGACCTCAACCCAGGCAACCCTGGGGAGCGCTTGCCGGCTGGGTCAGGCTGCCCAGGTCAGCTAATCCTCAGCCCTCAGGGAATCACATTGCAGAATATGGACCTCGCTAAGACAGAATATTCGCCAAGGAGAAAAAGGACACAATGCCATTTGCAGCACCGTAGATGAGTCTCGAGGTAATCACGTGACTTGGAGTAAGTCAGAAAGTGAAAGACACATATCATATCATATCACTTATAGGTGTGACCTATAAATTGATACCAGGGCAGATATTTCCACGGAGAAGGGCAATCACAGATTCATTAAACAAACTTATGGTTCACCAAAGGAAAGGTGTGAGGATTGAATTCATTACGATATTGGGGTTAACAGACATATACAAACACAGTAGACGTATATAATCACCAAAGACCTACGGAGTACCAAGAGAAGACTACTCAACATTCTGTCATAACGTACATGGGAAAAGGATCCCAGGAAGAACAGACATATGTATATGTGTAAAAGAACCACCTCTTGCACACCTACAACATGCTAAACGTTGTACTCAAACTTGCTGTAATAAAAAATAAAAAATTAAATTAAAAACACGAACAAGAAGTAGTGAGACAAACTTGAGGGGCTTTCTCCTGGCACATTCCGTTCTACATTCCAATCTAGAACACGACTTCCATTGAGGCTCTGCTGCCCTAGTAACCAGATTTGGTAAGGGAGAACTGCTGCCACCTTGTGGCCGTTTCACACAACTGCAGGTTTAATGCCAGCGCTAATGGTCAGTGGATATTCCAAATCATTACAGGCCTGTAAATGACACCTGCCCTGAAAACAAATCCTGGGGTCATATATCGACCAAAAAATTCAAAAGACGTCCATATTTCAAAACGACAGTTTCAAGAGGCATATTTCACGCACATTAGTGTTCTGCTTCTTTTGCTTTCTTTCTTTCTTTGTTAAAAAAAACGGGAATGGAAAAAGGCAACCCTCAGAATGGGCGAAAACGTTCACAAACGAATCAATGGACAAAGGTTTAATCTCCAATATATATAAACAGCTCATGCAGCTTAATATTAATAAAACAAACAACCCAATACAAAAATGGGCAGAAGATCTAAAGAGACGTTTCTTCAAAGAAGACACAGAGATGGCCAAGACGCACATGAAAAGCTGCTCAACATCACTAATTATTAGAGAAATGCAAATCAAAACTACAATGAGGTAAGACCTCACACCTGTTAGAATCGGCAACATCAGATAATCTACAATCAACAAATTCTGGGGAGGGTGTGGACAAAAGGAACCCTCTTCCGCTATTGGTGGGAATGTAAATTGTTACAGTCACTATGGAGAAGAGTATGGAGGTTCCTTTAAAAAACTAAAAAGAGAATTACCATAGGATCCAGCAATCCCACTTCTGGGCATATACCCAGAGAAAACCATAAATCACAGAGACATATTCACCACAATGTTCATTGCAGCACTATTTACAATAGCCAGGTTATGGAAGCAACATAAATGCCCACAGACAGACGAATGGATAAAGATGTGGTACATATATAAAATGGAATATTACTCAGCCATAAAAAGGAATGAAACTGGGTCATTTGTAGAGAAGTTGATGGATCTAGAGACTGTCATACAGAGTGAAGTAAGCCAGAAAGAGAAAAACAAATATTGTATATTAATGCCTGTATGTGGAACCTAGAAAAATGGTAGAGATGAACTGGTTTGCAGGGCAGAAATAGAGACACAGAGGTAGAGAACAAACGTATGGACACAAAGTGGGGGAAGCCATGGGGTGGTGGTGGTGGGATGAGTTGGGAGATTAGGATTGACCTGTATACATGTCTATGCATAAAATAGATAACTAATAATAACCTACTGTATGAAAAAATAACTAAAATTAAATTTCAAAATTTTAAAAAATAAAATGTAAAAATAAAACAGAAAAAAAGTTCTTCCATTCACACTGATGTATTTATACGAATGAATTATTTCCATGCTTATATCTATAAATACATAAATGAGGAATAAAATCTAACTTGAACCAAAAAAGAAAAAAGAAAAAACTGAACCTAACAGTTATACAGAGGAAAACACTACCAAGGCACTTGCTCCACTGGTAAACAATTCTGAAATTGGTCAGAGGTGGGGAATCATCTCCCATACAGCCAGCAGCCCCGCCCGCCCACGCAAGGAGCATCCTCATTGCAAAGCTGGGAGACCGTGCCGAGGCCTCTGTGAGTAAACGTGAGCTGAGCCCCAGGCCAGATGCTGCTGAACTGTTCCCACCCTTCCCAGGTGAAACACCTGAATATGTACAAGGGCTTGAAAGCCTAGAGGAAGGGCCGTGGAGCCACACCAGCGACAGCACGCAGGCCAACTTGGTGCCTGCAGGTCAGCCAGGATGGTACTGGCCACGGGCGCTCTTCTGGAAGCTTTCTATTGCCCTGCCTGAGATACCCCTCCTGTCCCGGCCCCCACTCCTTTTTTTCCTTCCTCACCTCAGCCCGGAGAGATATTCCAGTGGAAGTTATGGGTGACACATCCTCTTCTTTACAGGTGGCAGCCTGGCAACTCCTGCCGAAAGTCCAGCAGAGCCCCACTCACACCGGGCCACCCACAAAGCCGTGGACCCTCACACCCTCCCACCAGCACAGCCCCGAGACTGCTGACGGGGCAGAGAATATGGAGTAAGGCACAGCTGAAGGGGCTATTGATGCCTGGAGTGCTGTTTATATTGACCTCAACCCAGGCAACCCTGGGGAGCGCTTGCCGGCTGGGTCAGGCTGCCCAGGTCAGCTAATCCTCAGCCCTCAGGGAATCACATTGCAGAATATGGACCTCGCTAAGACAGAATATTCGCCAAGGAGAAAAAGGACACAATGCCATTTGCAGCACCGTAGATGAGTCTCGAGGTAATCACGTGACTTGGAGTAAGTCAGAAAGTGAAAGACACATATCATATCATATCACTTATAGGTGTGACCTATAAATTGATACCAGGGCAGATATTTCCACGGAGAAGGGCAATCACAGATTCATTAAACAAACTTATGGTTCACCAAAGGAAAGGTGTGAGGATTGAATTCATTACGATATTGGGGTTAACAGACATATACAAACACAGTAGACGTATATAATCACCAAAGACCTACGGAGTACCAAGAGAAGACTACTCAACATTCTGTCATAACGTACATGGGAAAAGGATCCCAGGAAGAACAGACATATGTATATGTGTAAAAGAACCACCTCTTGCACACCTACAACATGCTAAACGTTGTACTCAAACTTGCTGTAATAAAAAATAAAAAATTAAATTAAAAACACGAACAAGAAGTAGTGCGACAAACTTGAGGGGCTTTCTCCTGGCACATTCCGTTCTACATTCCAATCTAGAACACGACTTCCATTGAGGCTCTGCTGCCCTAGTAACCAGATTTGGTAAGGGAGAACTGCTGCCACCTTGTGGCCGTTTCACACAACTGCAGGTTTAATGCCAGCGCTAATGGTCAGTGGATATTCCAAATCATTACAGGCCTGTAAATGACACCTGCCCTGAAAACAAATCCTGGGGTCATATATCGACCAAAAAATTCAAAAGACGTCCATATTTCAAAACGACAGTTTCAAGAGGCATATTTCACGCACATTAGTGTTCTGCTTCTTTTGCTTTCTTTCTTTCTTTGTTAAAAAAAACGGGAATGGAAAAAGGCAACCCTCAGAATGGGCGAAAACGTTCACAAACGAATCAATGGACAAAGGTTTAATCTCCAATATATATAAACAGCTCATGCAGCTTAATATTAATAAAACAAACAACCCAATACAAAAATGGGCAGAAGATCTAAAGAGACGTTTCTTCAAAGAAGACACAGAGATGGCCAAGACGCACATGAAAAGCTGCTCAACATCACTAATTATTAGAGAAATGCAAATCAAAACTACAATGAGGTAAGACCTCACACCTGTTAGAATCGGCAACATCAGATAATCTACAATCAACAAATTCTGGGGAGGGTGTGGACAAAAGGAACCCTCTTCCGCTATTGGTGGGAATGTAAATTGTTACAGTCACTATGGAGAAGAGTATGGAGGTTCCTTTAAAAAACTAAAAAGAGAATTACCATAGGATCCAGCAATCCCACTTCTGGGCATATACCCAGAGAAAACCATAAATCACAGAGACATATTCACCACAATGTTCATTGCAGCACTATTTACAATAGCCAGGTTATGGAAGCAACATAAATGCCCACAGACAGACGAATGGATAAAGATGTGGTACATATATAAAATGGAATATTACTCAGCCATAAAAAGGAATGAAACTGGGTCATTTGTAGAGAAGTTGATGGATCTAGAGACTGTCATACAGAGTGAAGTAAGCCAGAAAGAGAAAAACAAATATTGTATATTAATGCCTGTATGTGGAACCTAGAAAAATGGTAGAGATGAACTGGTTTGCAGGGCAGAAATAGAGACACAGAGGTAGAGAACAAACGTATGGACACAAAGTGGGGGAAGCCATGGGGTGGTGGTGGTGGGATGAGTTGGGAGATTAGGATTGACCTGTATACATGTCTATGCATAAAATAGATAACTAATAATAACCTACTGTATGAAAAAATAACTAAAATTAAATTTCAAAATTTTAAAAAATAAAATGTAAAAATAAAACAGAAAAAAAGTTCTTCCATTCACACTGATGTATTTATACGAATGAATTATTTCCATGCTTATATCTATAAATACATAAATGAGGAATAAAATCTAACTTGAACCAAAAAAGAAAAAAGAAAACACTGAACCTAACAGTTATACAGAGGAAAACACTACCAAGGCACTTGCTCCACTGGTAAACAATTCTGAAATTGGTCAGAGGTGGGGAATCATCTCCCATACAGCCAGCAGCCCCGCCCGCCCACGCAAGGAGCATCCTCATTGCAAAGCTGGGAGACCGTGCCGAGGCCTCTGTGAGTAAACGTGAGCTGAGCCCCAGGCCAGATGCTGCTGAACTGTTCCCACCCTTCCCAGGTGAAACACCTGAATATGTACAAGGGCTTGAAAGCCTAGAGGAAGGGCCGTGGAGCCACACCAGCGACAGCACGCAGGCCAACTTGGTGCCTGCAGGTCAGCCAGGATGGTACTGGCCACGGGCGCTCTTCTGGAAGCTTTCTATTGCCCTGCCTGAGATACCCCTCCTGTCCCGGCCCCCACTCCTTTTTTTCCTTCCTCACCTCAGCCCGGAGAGATATTCCAGTGGAAGTTATGGGTGACACATCCTCTTCTTTACAGGTGGCAGCCTGGCAACTCCTGCCGAAAGTCCAGCAGAGCCCCACTCACACCGGGCCACCCACAAAGCCGTGGACCCTCACACCCTCCCACCAGCACAGCCCCGAGACTGCTGACGGGGCAGAGAATATGGAGTAAGGCACAGCTGCAGGGGCTATTGATGCCTGGAGTGCTGTTTATATTGACCTCAACCCAGGCAACCCTGGGGAGCGCTTGCCGGCTGGGTCAGGCTGCCCAGGTCAGCTAATCCTCAGCCCTCAGGGAATCACATTGCAGAATATGGACCTCGCTAAGACAGAATATTCGCCAAGGAGAAAAAGGACACAATGCCATTTGCAGCACCGTAGATGAGTCTCGAGGTAATCACGTGACTTGGAGTAAGTCAGAAAGTGAAAGACACATATCATATCATATCACTTATAGGTGTGACCTATAAATTGATACCAGGGCAGATATTTCCACGGAGAAGGGCAATCACAGATTCATTAAACAATCTTATGGTTCACCAAAGGAAAGGTGTGAGGATTGAATTCATTACGATATTGGGGTTAACAGACAGATACAAACACAGTAGACGTATATAATCACCAAAGACCTACGGAGTACCAAGAGAAGACTACTCAACATTCTGTCATAACGTACATGGGAAAAGGATCCCAGGAAGAACAGACATATGTATATGTGTAAAAGAACCACCTCTTGCACACCTACAACATGCTAAACGTTGTACTCAAACTTGCTGTAATAAAAAATAAAAAATTAAATTAAAAACACGAACAAGAAGTAGTGAGACAAACTTGAGGGGCTTTCTCCTGGCACATTCCGTTCTACATTCCAATCTAGAACACGACTTCCATTGAGGCTCTGCTGCCCTAGTAACCAGAATTGGTAAGGGAGAACTGCTGCCACCTTGTGGCCGTTTCACACAACTGCAGGTTTAATGCCAGCGCTAATGGTCAGTGGATATTCCAAATCATTACAGGCCTGTAAATGACACCTGCCCTGAAAACAAATCCTGGGGTCATATATCGACCAAAAAATTCAAAAGACGTCCATATTTCAAAACGACAGTTTCAAGAGGCATATTTCACGCACATTAGTGTTCTGCTTCTTTTGCTTTCTTTCTTTCTTTGTTAAAAAAAACGGGAATGGAAAAAGGCAACCCTCAGAATGGGCGAAAACGTTCACAAACGAATCAATGGACAAAGGTTTAATCTCCAATATATATAAACAGCTCATGCAGCTTAATATTAATAAAACAAACAACCCAATACAAAAATGGGCAGAAGATCTAAAGAGACGTTTCTTCAAAGAAGACACAGAGATGGCCAAGACGCACATGAAAAGCTGCTCAACATCACTAATTATTAGAGAAATGCAAATCAAAACTACAATGAGGTAAGACCTCACACCTGTTAGAATCGGCAACATCAGATAATCTACAAACAACAAATTCTGGGGAGGGTGTGGACAAAAGGAACCCTCTTCCGCTATTGGTGGGAATGTAAATTGTTACAGTCACTATGGAGAAGAGTATGGAGGTTCCTTTAAAAAACTAAAAAGAGAATTACCATAGGATCCAGCAATCCCACTTCTGGGCATATACCCAGAGAAAACCATAAATCACAGAGACATATTCACCACAATGTTCATTGCAGCACTATTTACAATAGCCAGGTTATGGAAGCAACATAAATGCCCACAGACAGACGAATGGATAAAGATGTGGTACATATATAAAATGGAATATTACTCAGCCATAAAAAGGAATGAAACTGGGTCATTTGTAGAGAAGTTGATGGATCTAGAGACTGTCATACAGAGTGAAGTAAGCCAGAAAGAGAAAAACAAATATTGTATATTAATGCCTGTATGTGGAACCTAGAAAAATGGTAGAGATGAACTGGTTTGCAGGGCAGAAATAGAGACACAGAGGTAGAGAACAAACGTATGGACACAAAGTGGGGGAAGCCATGGGGTGGTGGTGGTGGGATGAGTTGGGAGATTAGGATTGACCTGTATACATGTCTATGCATAAAATAGATAACTAATAATAACCTACTGTATGAAAAAATAACTAAAATTAAATTTCAAAATTTTAAAAAATAAAATGTAAAAATAAAACAGAAAAAAAGTTCTTCCATTCACACTGATGTATTTATACGAATGAATTATTTCCATGCTTATATCTATAAATACATAAATGAGGAATAAAATCTAACTTGAACCAAAAAAGAAAAAAGAAAAAACTGAACCTAACAGTTATACAGAGGAAAACACTA
Source organism: Mesoplodon bidens (assembly GCF_964165515.1). Classification (NCBI taxonomy): domain Eukaryota; kingdom Metazoa; phylum Chordata; class Mammalia; order Artiodactyla; family Ziphiidae; genus Mesoplodon; species Mesoplodon bidens. Next base: position 288,616 of record NW_027671283.1, read on the forward strand.
CCAAGGCACTTGCTCCACTGGTAAACAATTCTGAAATTGGTCAGAGGTGGGGAATCATCTCCCATACAGCCAGCAGCCCCGCCCGCCCACGCAAGGAGCATCCTCATTGCAAAGCTGGGAGACCGTGCCGAGGCCTCTGTGAATAAACGTGAGCTGAGCCCCAGGCCAGATGCTGCTGAACTGTTCCCACCCTTCCCAGGTGAAACACCTGAATATGTACAAGGGCTTGAAAGCCTAGAGGAAGGGCCGTGGAGCCACACCAGCGACAGCACGCAGGCCAACTTGGTGCCTGCAGGTCAGCCAGGATGGTACTGGCCACGGGTGCTCTTCTGGAAGCTTTCTATTGCCCTGCCTGAGATACCCCTCCTGTCCCGGCCCCCACTCCTTTTTTTCCTTCCTCACCTCAGCCCGGAGAGATATTCCAGTGGAAGTTATGGGTGACACATCCTCTTCTTTACAGGTGGCAGCCTGGCAACTCCTGCCGAAAGTCCAGCAGAGCCCCACTCACACCGGGCCACCCACAAAGCCGTGGACCCTCACACCCTCCCACCAGCACAGCCCCGAGACTGCTGACGGGGCAGAGAATATGGAGTAAGGCACAGCTGCAGGGGCTATTGCTGCCTGGAGTGCTGTTTATATTGACCTCAACCCAGGCACACCTGGGGAGGGCTTGCCGGCAGGGTCAGGCTGCCCAGGTCAGCTAATCCTCAGCCCTCAGGGAATCACATTGCAGAAAATGGACCTCGCTAAGACAGAATATTCGCCAAGGAGAAAAAGGACACAATGCCATTTGCAGCACCGTAGATGAGTCTCGAGGTAATCACGTGACTTGGAGTAAGTCAGAAAGTGAAAGACACATATCATATCATATCACTTATAGGTGTTACCTATAAATTGATACCAGGGCAGATATTTCCACGGAGAAGGGCAATCACAGATTCATTAAACAAACTTATGGTTCACCAAAGGAAAGGTGTGAGGATTGAATTCATTACGATATTGGGGTTAACAGACATATACAAACACAGTAGACGTATATAATCACCAAAGACCTACGGAGTACCAAGAGAAGACTACTCAACATTCTGTCATAACGTACATGGGAAAAGGATCCCAGGAAGAACAGACATATGTATATGTGTAAAAGAACCACCTCTTGCACACCTACAACATGCTAAACGTTGTACTCAAACTTGCTGTAATAAAAAATAAAAAATTAAATTAAAAACACGAACAAGAAGTAGTGCGACAAACTTGAGGGGCTTTCTCCTGGCACATTCCGTTCTACATTCCAATGTAGAACGCGACTTCCATTGAGGCTCTGCTGCCCTAGTAACCAGACTTGGTAAGGGAGAACTGCTGCCACCTAGTGGCCGTTTCACACAACTGCAGGTTTAATGCCAGCGCTAATGGTCAGTGGATATTCCAAATCATTACAGGCCTGTAAATGACACCTGCCCTGAAAACAAATCCTGGGGTCATATATCGACCAAAAAATTCAAAAGACGTCCATATTTCAAAACGACAGTTTCAAGAGGCATATTTCACGCACATTAGTGTTCTGCTTCTTTTGCTTTCTTTCTTTCTTTGTTAAAAAAAACGGGAATGGAAAAAGGCAACCCTCAGAATGGGCGAAAACGTTCACAAACGAATCAATGGACAAAGGTTTAATCTCCAATATATATAAACAGCTCATGCAGCTTAATATTAATAAAACAAACAACCCAATACAAAAATGGGCAGAAGATCTAAAGAGACGTTTCTTCAAAGAAGACACAGAGATGGCCAAGACGCACATGAAAAGCTGCTCAACATCACTAATTATTAGAGAACTGCAAATCAAAACTACAATGAGGTAAGACCTCACACCTGTTAGAATCGGCAACATCAGATAATCTACAAACAACAAATTCTGGGGAGGGTGTGGACAAAAGGAACCCTCTTCCGCTATTGGTGGGAATGTAAATTGATACAGTCACTATGGAGAAGAGTATGGAGGTTCCTTTAAAAAACTAAAAAGAGAATTACCATAGGATCCAGCAATCCCACTTCTGGGCATATTCCCAGAGAAAACCATAAATCACAGAGACACATTCACCACAATGTTCATTGCAGCACTATTTACAATAGCCAGGTTATGGAAGCAACATAAATGGCCACAGACAGACGAATGGATAAAGATGTGGTACATATATAAAATGGAATATTACTCAGCCATAAAAAGGAATGAAACTGGGTCATTTGTAGAGAAGTTGATGGATCTAGAGACTGTCATACAGAGTGAAGTAAGCCAGAAAGAGAAAAACAAATATTGTACATTAATGCCTGTATGTGGAACCTAGAAAAATGGTAGAGATGAACTGGTTTGCAGGGCAGAAATAGAGACACAGAGGTAGAGAACAAACGTATGGACACAAAGTGGGGGAAGCCATGGGGTGGTGGTGGTGGGATGAGTTGGGAGATTAGGATTGACCTGTATACATGTCTATGCAAAAAATAGATAACTAATAATAACCTACTGTATAAAAAAATAATTAAATTAAATTAAAAAATTTTAAAAAATACAATGTAAAAATAAAACAGAAAAAAAGTTCTTCCATTCACACTGATGTATTTATACGAATGAATTTTTTCCATGCTTATATCTATAAATACATAAATGAGGAATAAAATCTAACTTGAACCAAAAAAGAAAAAAAAAAAACTGAACCTAACAGTTATACAGAGGAAAACACTACCAAGGCACTTGCTCCAGTGGTAAACAATTCTGAATTTGGTCAGAGGTGGGGAATCATCTCCCATACAGCCAGCAGCCCCGCCCACCCACGCAAGGAGCATCCTCATTGCAAAGCTGGGAGACCGTGCCGAGGCCTCTGTGAGTAAACATGAGCTGAGCCCCAGGCCAGATGCTGCTGAACTGTTCCCACCCTTCCCAGGTGAAACACCTGAATATGTACAAGGGCTTGAAAGCCTAGAGGAAGGGCCGTGGAGCCACACCAGCGACAGCACGCAGGCCAACTTGTTGCCTGCAGGTCAGCCAGGATGGTACTGGCCACGGGCGCTCCTCTGGAAGCTTTCTATTGCCCTGCCTGAGATACCCCTCCTGTCCCGGCCCCCACTCCTTTTTTTCCTTCCTCACCTCAGCCCGGAGAGATATTCCAGTGGAAGTTATGGGTGACACATCCTCTTCTTTACAGGTGGCAGCCTGGCAACTCCTGCCGAAAGTCCAGCAGAGCCCCACTCACACCGGGCCACCCACAAAGCCGTGGACCCTCACACCCTCCCACCAGCACAGCCCCGAGACTGCTGACGGGGCAGAGAATATGGAGTAAGGCACAGCTGCAAGGGCTATTGCTGCCTGGAGTGCTGATTATATTGACCTCAACCCAGGCACACCTGGGGAGGGCTTGCCGGCAGGGTCAGGCTGCCCAGGTCAGCTAATCCTCAGCCCTCAGGGAATCACATTGCAGAATATGGACCTCGCTAAGACAGAATATTCGCCAAGGAAAAAAAGGAAACAATGCCATTTGCAGCACCGTAGATGAGTCTCGAGGTAATCACGTGACTTGGAGTAAGTCAGAAAGTGAAAGACACATATCATATCATATCACTTATAGGTGTTACCTATAAATTGATACCAGGGTAGATATTTCCACGGAGAAGGGCAATCACAGATTCATTAAACAAACTTATGGTTCACCAAAGGAAAGGTGTGAGGATTGAATTCATTACGATATTGGGGTTAACAGACAGATACAAACACAGTAGACGTATATAATCACCAAAGACCTACGGAGTACCAAGAGAAGACTACTCAACATTCTGTCATAACGTACATGGGAAAAGGATCCCAGGAAGAACAGACATATGTATATGTGTAAAAGAACCACCTCTTGCACACCTACAACAAGCTAAACGTTGTACTCAAACTTGCTGTAATAAAAAATAAAAAATTAAATTAAAAACACGAACAAGAAGTAGTGAGACAAACTTGAGGGGCTTTCTCCTGGCACATTCCGTTCTACATTCTTATCTAGAACACGACTTCCATTGAGGCACTGCTGCCCTAGTAACCAGATTTGGTAAGGGAGAACTGCTGCCACCTTGTGGCCGTTTCACACAACTGCAGGTTTAATGCCAGCGCTAATGATCAGTGGATATTCCAAATCATTACAGGCCTGTAAATGACACCTGCCCTGAAAACAAATCCTGGGGTCATATATCGACCAAAAAATTCAAAAGACGTCCATATTTCAAAACGACAGTTTCAAGAGGCATATTTCACGCACATTAGTGTTCTGCTTCTTTTGCTTTCTTTCTTTCTTTGTTAAAAAAAACGGGAATGGAGAAAGGCAACACTCAGAATGAGCGAAAACGTTCACAAACGAATCAATGGACAAAGGTTTAATCTCCAATATATATAAACAGCTCATGCAGCTTAATATTAATAAAACAAACAACCCAATACAAAAATGGGCAGAAGATCTAAAGAGACGTTTCTTCAAAGAAGACACAGAGATGGCCAAGACGCACATGAAAAGCTGCTCAACATCACTAATTATTAGAGAAATGCAAATCAAAACTACAATGAGGTAAGACCTCACACCTGTTAGAATCGGCATCATCAGATAATCTACAATCAACAAATTCTGGGGACGGTGTGGACAAAAGGAACCCTCTTCCGCTATTGGTGGGAATGTAAATTGATACAGTCACTATGGAGAACAGTATGGAGGTTCCTTTAAAAAACTAAAAAGAGAATTACCATAGGATCCAGCAATCCCACTTCTGGGCATATACCCAGAGAAAACCATAAATCACAAAGACACATTCACCACAATGTTCATTGCAGCACTATTTACAATAGCCAGGTAATGGAAGCAACCTAAATGCCCACAGATAGACGAATGGATAAAGATGTGGTACATATACAAAATGGAATATTACTCAGCCATAAAAAGGAATGAAACTGGGTCATTTGTAGAGAAGTTGATGGATCTAGAGACTGTCATACAGAGTGAAGTAAGCCAGAAAGAGAAAAACAAATATTGTATATTAATGCCTATATGTGGAACCTAGAAAAATGGTAGAGATGAACTGGTTTGCAGGGCAGAAATAGAGACACAGAGGTAGAGAACAAACGTATGGACACAAAGTGGGGGAAGCCATGGGGTGGTGGTGGTGGGATGAGTTGGGAGATTAGGATTGACATGTATACATGTCTATGCATAAAATAGATAACTAATAATAACCTACTGTATAAAAAAATAACTAAAATTAAATTTCAAAATTTTAAAAAATAAAATGTAAAAATAAAACAGAAAAAAAGTTCTTCCATTCACACTGACGTATTTATACGAATGAATTATTTCCATGCTTATATCTATAAATACATAAATGAGGAATAAAATCTAACTTGAACCAATAAAGAAAAAAAAAACTGAACCTAAGAATTATACAGAGGAAAACACTACCAAGGCACTTGCTCCAGTGGTAAACAATTCTGAAATTGGTCAGAGGTGGGGAATCATCTCCCATACAGCCAGCAGCCCCGCCCGCCCACGCCAGGAGCATCCTCATTGCAAACCTGGGAGACCGTGCCGAGGCCTCTGTGAGTAAACGTGAGCTGAGCCCCAGGCCAGATGCTGCTGAACTGTTCCCACCCTTCCCAGGTGAAACACCTGAATATGTACAAGGGCTTGAAAGCCTAGAGGAAGGGCCGTGGAGCCACACCAGCGACAGCACGCAGGCCAACTTGGTGCCTGCAGGTCAGCCAGGATGGTACTGGCCACGGGCGCTCTTCTGGAAGCTTTCTATTGCCCTGCCTGAGATACCCCTCCTGTCCCGGCCCCCACTCCTTTTTTTCCTTCCTCACCTCAGCCCGGAGAGATATTCCAGTGGAAGTTATGGGTGACATATCCTCTTCTTTACAGGTGGCAGCCTGGCAACTCCTGCCGAAAGTCCAGCAGAGCCCCACTCGCACCGGGCCACCCACAAAGCCGTGGACCCTCACACCCTCCCACCAGCACAGCCCCGAGACTGCTGACGGGGCAGAGAATATGGAGTAAGGCACAGCTGCAGGGGCTATTGCTGCCTGGAGTGCTGTTTATATTGACCTCAACCCAGGCACACCTGGGGAGGGCTTGCCGGCAGGGTCAGGCTGCCCAGGTCCGCTAATCCTCAGCCCTCAGGGAATCACATTGCAGAAAATGAACCTCGCTAAGACAGAATATTCGCCAAGGAAAAAAAGGACACAATGCCATTTGCAGCACCGTAGATGAGTCTCGAGGTAATCACGTGACTTGGAGTAAGTCAGAAAGTGAAAGACACATATCATATCATATCACTTATAGGTGTTACCTATAAATTGATACCAGGGCAGATATTTCCACGGAGAAGGGCAATCACAGATTCATTAAACAAACTTATGGTTCACCAAAGGAAAGGTGTGAGGATTGAATTCATTACGATATTGGGGTTAACAGACATATAAAAACACAGTAGACGTATATAATGACCAAAGACCTACGGAGTACCAAGAGAAGACTACTCAACATTCTGTCATAACGTACATGGGAAAAGGATCCCAGGAAGAACAGACATATGTATATGTGTAAAAGAACCACCTCTTGCACACCTACAACATGCTAAACGTTGTACTCAAACTTGCTGTAATAAAAAATAAAAAATTAAATTAAAAACACGAACAAGAAGTAGTGAGACAAACTTGAGGGGCTTTCTCCTGGCACATTCCGTTCTACATTCCAATCTAGAACACGACTTCCATTGAGGCTCTGCTGCCCTAGTAACCAGAGTTGGTAAGGGAGAACTGCTGCCACCTTGTGGCCGTTTCACACAACTGCAGGTTTAATGCCAGCGCTAATGGTCAGTGGATATTCCAAATCATTACAGGCCTGTAAATGACACCTGCCCTGAAAACAAATCCTGGGGTCATATATCGACCAAAAAATTCAAAAGACGTCCATATTTCAAAACGACAGTTTCAAGAGGCATATTTCACGCACATTAGTGTTCTGCTTCTTTTGCTTTCTTTCTTTCTTTGTTAAAAAAAACGGGAATGGAGAAAGGCAACCCTCAGAATGGGCGAAAACGTTCACAAACGAATCAATGGACAAAGGTTTTATCTCCAATATATATAAACAGCTCATGCAGCTTAATATTAATAAAACAAACAACCCAATACAAAAATGGGCAGAAGATCTAAAGAGACGTTTCTTCAAAGAAGACACAGAGATGGCCAAGACGCACATGAAAAGCTGCTCAACATCACTAATTATTAGAGAACTGCAAATCAAAACTACAATGAGGTAAGACCTCACACCTGTTAGAATCGGCAACATCAGATAATCTACAAACAACAAATTCTGGGGAGGGTGTGGACAAAAGGAACCCTCTTCCGCTATTGGTGGGAATGTAAATTGATACAGTCACTATGGAGAACAGTATGGAGGTTCCTTTAAAAAACTAAAAAGAGAATTACCATAGGATCCAGCAATCCCACTTCTGGGCATATACCCAGAGAAAACCATAAATCACAGAGACACATTCACCACAATGTTCATTGCAGCACTATTTACAATAGCCAGGTTATGGAAGCAACCTAAATGCCCACAGACAGACGAATGGATAAAGATGTGGTACATATATAAAATGGAATATTACTCAGCCATAAAAAGGAATGAAACTGGGTCATTTGTAGAGAAGTTGATGGATCTAGAGACTGTCATACAGAGTGAAGTAAGTCAGAAAGAGAAAAACAAATATTGTATATTAATGCCTATATGTGGAACCTAGAAAAATGGTAGAGATGAACTGGTTTGCAGGGCAGAAATAGAGACACAGAGGTAGAGAACAAACGTATGGACACAAAGTGGGGGAAGCCATGGGGTGGTGGTGGTGGGATGAGTTGGGAGATTAGGATTGACCTGTATACATGTCTATGCATAAAATAGATAACTAATAATAACCTACTGTATAAAAAATAACTAAAATTAAATTTCAAAATTTTAAAAAATAAAATGTAAAAATAAAACAGAAAAAAAGTTCTTCCATTCACACTGATGTATTTATACGAATGAATTATTTCCATGCTTATATCTATAAATACATTAATGAGGAATAAAATCTAACTTGAACCAAAAAAGAAAAAAAAAAACTGAACCTAACAGTTATACAGAGGAAAACACTACCAAGGCACTTGCTCCAGTGGTAAACAATTCTGAAATTGGTCAGAGGTGGGGAATCATCTCCCGTACAGCCAGCAGCCCCGCCCGCCCACGCCAGGAGCATCCTCATTGCAAAGCTGGGAGACCGTGCCGAGGCCTCTGTGAGTAAACGTGAGCTGAGCCCCAGGCCAGATGCTGCTGAACTGTTCCCACCCTTCCCAGGTGAAACACCTGAATATGTACAAGGGCTTGAAAGCCTAGAGGAAGGGCCGTGGAGCCACACCAGCGACAGCACGCAGGCCAACTTGGTGCCTGCAGGTCAGCCAGGATGGTACTGGCCACGGGCGCTCTTCTGGAAGCTTTCTATTGCCCTGCCTGAGATACCCCTCCTGTCCCGGCCCCCACTCCTTTTTTTCCTTCCTCACCTCAGCCCGGAGAGATATTCCAGTGGAAGTTATGGGTGACACATCCTCTTCTTTACAGGTGGCAGCCTGGCAACTCCTGCCGAAAGTCCAGCAGAGCCCCACTCACACCGGGCCACCCACAAAGCCGTGGACCCTCACACCCTCCCACCAGCACAGCCCCGAGACTGCTGACGGGGCAGAGAATATGGAGTCAGGCACAGCTGCAGGGGCTATTGCTGCCTGGAGTGCTGTTTATATTGACCTCAACCCAGGCACACCTGGGGAGGGCTTGCCGGCAGGGTCAGGCTGCCCAGGTCAGCTAATCCTCAGCCCTCAGGGAATCACATTGCAGAATATGGACCTCGCTAAGACAGAATATTCGCCAAGGAAAAAAAGGACACAATGCCATTTGCAGCACCGTAGATGAGTCTCGAGGTAATCACGTGACTTGGAGTAAGTCAGAAAGTGAAAGACACATATCATATCATATCACTTATAGGTGTTACCTATAAATTGATACCAGGGCAGATATTTCCACGGAGAAGGGCAATCACAGATTCATTAAACAAACTTATGGTTCACCAAAGGAAAGGTGTGAGGATTGAATTCATTACGATATTGGGGTTAACAGACATATACAAACACAGTAGACGTATATAATCACCAAAGACCTACGGAGTACCAAGAGAAGACTACTCAACATTCTGTCATAACGTACATGGGAAAAGGATCCCAGGAAGAACAGACATATGTATATGTGTAAAAGAACCACCTCTTGCACACCTACAACAAGCTAAACGTTGTACTCAAACTTGCTGTAATAAAAAATAAAAAATTAAATTAAAAACACGAACAAGAAGTAGTGAGACAAACTTGAGGGGCTTTCTCCTGGCACATTCCGTTCTACATTCCAATCTAGAACACGACTTCCATTGAGGCTCTGCTGCCCTAGTAACCAGATTTGGTAAGGGAGAACTGTGGCCACCTTGTGGCCGTTTCACACAACTGCAGGTTTAATGCCAGCGCTAATGGTCAGTGGATATTCCAAATCATTACAGGCCTGTAAATGACACCTGCCCTGAAAACAAATCCTGGGGTCATATATCGACCAAAAAATTCAAAAGACGTCCATATTTCAAAACGACAGTTTCAAGAGGCATATTTCACGCACATTAGTGTTCTGCTTCTTTTGCTTTCTTTCTTTCTTTGTTAAAAAAAACGGGAATGGAGAAAGGCAACCCTGAGAATGGGCGAAAACGTTCACAAACGAATCAATGGACAAAGGTTTAATCTCCAATATATATAAACAGCTCATGCAGCTTAATATTAATAAAACAAACAACCCAATACAAAAATGGGCAGAAGATCTAAAGAGACGTTTCTTCAAAGAAGACACAGAGATGGCCAAGACGCACATGAAAAGCTGCTCAACATCACTAATTATTAGAGAAATGCAAATCAAAACTACAATGAGGTAAGACCTCACACCTGTTAGAATCGGCATCATCAGATAATCTACAATCAACAAATTCTGGGGACGGTGTGGACAAAAGGAACCCTCTTCCGCTATTGGTGGGAATGTAAATTGATACAGTCACTATGGAGAACAGTATGGAGGTTCCTTTAAAAAACTAAAAAGAGAATTACCATAGGATCCAGCAATCCCACTTCTGGGCATATACCCAGAGAAAACCATAAATCACAGAGACACATTCACCACAATGTTCATTGCAGCACTATTTACAATAGCCAGGTAATGGAAGCAACATAAATGCCCACAGACAGACGAATGGATAAAGATGTGGTACATATACAAAATGGAATATTACTCAGCCATAAAAAGGAGTGAAACTGGGTCATTTGTAGAGAAGTTGATGGATCTAGAGACTGTCATACAGAGTGAAGTAAGTCAGAAAGAGAAAAACAAATATTGTATATTAATGCCTATATGTGGAACCTAGAAAAGTGGTAGAGATGAACTGGTTTGCAGGGCAGAAATAGAGACACAGAGGTAGAGAACAAACGTATGGACACAAAGTGGGGGAAGCCATGGGGTGGTGGTGGTGGGATGACTTGGAAGATTAGGATTGACCTGTATACATGTCTATGCATAAAATAGATAACTAATAATAACCTACTGTATAAAAAAATAACTAAAATTAAATTTCAAAATTTTAAAAAATAAAATGTAAAAATAAAACAGAAAAAAAGTTCTTCCATTCACACTGATGTATTTATACGAATGAATTATTTCCATGCTTATATCTATAAATACATAAATGAGGAATAAAATCTAACTTGAACCAAAAAAGAAAAAAAAAAAACTGAACCTAAGAATTATACAGAGGAAAACACTACCAAGGCACTTGCTGCAGTGGTAAACAATTCTGAAATTGGTCAGAGGTGGGGAATCATCTCCCATACAGCCAGCATCCCCGCCCGCCCACGCCAGGAGCATCCTCATTGCAAAGCTGGGAGACCATGCCGAGGCCTCTGTGAGTAAACGTGAGCTGAGCCCCAGGCCAGATGCTGCTGAACTGTTCCCACCCTTCCCAGGTGAAACACCTGAATATGTACAAGGGCTTGAAAGCCTAGAGGAAGGGCCGTGGAGCCACACCAGCGACAGCACGCAGGCCAACTTGGTGCCTGCAGGTCGGCCAGGAAGGTACTGGCCACGGGCGCTCTTCTGGAAGCTTTCTATTGCCCTGCCTGAGATACCCCTCCTGTCCCGGCCCCCACTCTTTTTTTTCCTTCCTCACCTAAGCCCGGAAAGATATTCCAGTGGAAGTTATGGGTGACACATCCTCTTCTTTACAGGTGGCAGCCTGGCAACTCCTGCCGAAAGTCCAGCAGAGCCCCACTCACACCGGGCCACCCACAAAGCCGTGGACCCTCACACCCTCCCACCAGCACAGCCCCGAGACTGCTGACGGGGCAGAGAATATGCAGTCAGGCACAGCTGCAGGGGCTATTGCTGCCTGGAGTGCTGTTTATATTGACCTCAACCCAGGCACACCTGGGGAGGGCTTGCCGGCAGGGTCAGGCTGCCCAGGTCAGCTAATCCTCAGCCCTCAGGGAATCACATTGCAGAATATGGACCTCGCTAAGACAGAATATTCGCCAAGGAAAAAAAGGACACAATGCCATTTGCAGCACCGTAGATGAGTCTCGAGGTAATCACGTGACTTGGAGTAAGTCAGAAAGTGAAAGACACATATCATATCATATCACTTATAGGTGTTACCTATAAATTGATACCAGGGCAGATATTTCCACGGAGAAGGGCAATCACAGATTCATTAAACAAACTTATGGTTCACCAAAGGAAAGGTGTGAGGATTGAATTCATTACGATATTGGGGTTAACAGACATATACAAACACAGTAGACGTATATAATCACCAAAGACCTACGGAGTACCAAGAGAAGACTACTCAACATTCTGTCATAACGTACATGGGAAAAGGATCCCAGGAAGAACAGACATATGTATATGTGTAAAAGAACCACCTCTTGCACACCTACAACAAGCTAAACGTTGTACTCAAACTTGCTGTAATAAAAAATAAAAAATTAAATTAAAAACACGAACAAGAAGTAGTGAGACAAACTTGAGGGGCTTTCTCCTGGCACATTCCGTTCAACATTCTAATCTAGAACACGACTTCCATTGAGGCTCTGCTGCCCTAGTAACCAGAGTTGGTAAGGGAGAACTGCTGCCACCTTGTGGCCGTTTCACACAACTGCAGGTTTAATGCCAGCGCTAATGGTCAGTGGATATTCCAAATCATTACAGGCCTGTAAATGACACCTGCCCTGAAAACAAATCCTGGGGTCATATATCGACCAAAAAATTCAAAATTCGTCCATATTTCAAAACGACAGTTTCAAGAGGCATATTTCACGCACATTAGTGTTCTGCTTCTTTTGCTTTCTTTCTTTCTTTGTTAAAAAAAACGGGAATGGAGAAAGGCAACCCTCAGAATGGGCGAAAACGTTCACAAACGAATCAATGGACAAAGGTTTAATCTCCAATATATATAAACAGCTCATGCAGCTTAATATTAATAAAACAAACAACCCAATACAAAAATGGGCAGAAGATCTAAAGAGACGTTTCTTCAAAGAAGACACAGAGATGGCCAAGACGCACATGAAAAGCTGCTCAACATCACTAATTATTAGAGAAATGCAAATCAAAACTACAATGAGGTAAGACCTCACACCTGTTAGAATCGGCATCATCAGATAATCTACAATCAACAAATTCTGGGGACGGTGTGGACAAAAGGAACCCTCTTCCGCTATTGGTGGGAATGTAAATTGATACAGTCACTATGGAGAACAGTATGGAGGTTCCTTTAAAAAACTAAAAAGAGAATTACCATAGGATCCAGCAATCCCACTTCTGGGCATATACCCAGAGAAAACCATAAATCACAAAGACACATTCACCACAATGTTCATTGCAGCACTATTTACAATAGCCAGGTAATGGAAGCAACCTAAATGCCCACAGACAGACGAATGGATAAAGATGTGGTACATATACAAAATGGAATATTACTCAGCCATAAAAAGGAATGAAACTGGGTCATTTGTAGAGAAGTTGATGGATCTAGAGACTGTCATACAGAGTGAAGTAAGCCAGAAAGAGAAAAACAAATATTGTATATTAATGCCTATATGTGGAACCTAGAAAAATGGTAGAGATGAACTGGTTTGCAGGGCAGAAATAGAGACACAGAGGTAGAGAACAAACGTATGGACTCAAAGTGGGGGAAGCCATGGGGTGGTGGTGGTGGGATGAGTTGGGAGATTAGGATTGACCTGTATACATGTCTATGCATAAAATAGATAACTAATAATAACCTACTGTATAAAAAAATAACTAAAATTAAATTTCAAATTTTTTAAAAATAAAATGTAAAAATAAAACAGAAAAAAAGTTCTTCCATTCACACTGATGTATTTATACGAATGAATTATTTCCATGCTTATATCTATAAATACATAAATGAGGAATAAAATCTAACTTGAACCAAAAAAGAAAAAAAAAACTGAACCTAACAGTTATACAGAGGAAAACACTACCAAGGCACTTGCTCCAGTGGTAAACAATTCTGAAATTGGTCAGAGGTGGGGAATCATCTCCCATACAGCCAGCAGCCCCGCCCGCCCACGCAAGGAGCATCCTCATTGCAAAGCTGGGAGACCGTGCCAAGGCCTCTGTGAGTGAACGTGAGCTGAGCCCCAGGCCAGATGCTGCTGAACTGTTCCCACCCTTCCCAGGTGAAACACCTGAATATGTACAAGGGCTTGAAAGCCTAGAGGAAGGGCCGTGGAGCCACACCAGTGACAGCACGCAGGCCAACTTGGTGCCTGCAGGTCAGCCAGGATGGTACTGGCCACGGGCGCTCTTCTGGAAGCTTTCTATTGCCCTGCCTGAGATACCCCTCCTGTCCCGGCCCCCACTCTTTTTTTTCCTTCCTCACCTAAGCCCGGAAAGATATTCCAGTGGAAGTTATGGGTGACACATCCTCTTCTTTACAGGTGGCAGCCTGGCAACTCCTGCCGAAAGTCCAGCAGAGCCCCACTCACACCGGGCCACCCACAAAGCCGTGGACCCTCACACCCTCCCACCAGCACAGCCCCGAGACTGCTGACGGGGCAGAGAATATGCAGTCAGGCACAGCTGCAGGGGCTATTGCTGCCTGGAGTGCTGTTTATATTGACCTCAACCCAGGCACACCTGGGGAGGGCTTGCCGGCAGGGTCAGGCTGCCCAGGTCAGCTAATCCTCAGCCCTCAGGGAATCACATTGCAGAATATGGACCTCGCTAAGACAGAATATTCGCCAAGGAAAAAAAGGACACAATGCCATTTGCAGCACCGTAGATGAGTCTCGAGGTAATCACGTGACTTGGAGTAAGTCAGAAAGTGAAAGACACATATCATATCATATCACTTATAGGTGTTACCTATAAATTGATACCAGGGCAGATATTTCCACGGAGAAGGGCAATCACAGATTCATTAAACAAACTTCTGGTTCACCAAAGGAAAGGTGTGAGGATTGAATTCATTACGATATTGGGGTTAACAGACATATACAAACACAGTAGACGTATATAATCACCAAAGACCTACGGAGTACCAAGAGAAGACTACTCAACATTCTGTCATAACGTACATGGGAAAAGGATCCCAGGAAGAACAGACATATGTATATGTGTAAAAGAACCACCTCTTGCACACCTACAACAAGCTAAACGTTGTACTCAAACTTGCTGTAATAAAAAATAAAAAATTAAATTAAAAACACGAACAAGAAGTAGTGAGACAAACTTGAGGGGCTTTCTCCTGGCACATTCCGTTCAACATTCTAATCTAGAACACGACTTCCATTGAGGCTCTGCTGCCCTAGTAACCAGAGTTGGTAAGGGAGAACTGCTGCCACCTTGTGGCCGTTTCACACAACTGCAGGTTTAATGCCAGCGCTAATGGTCAGTGGATATTCCAAATCATTACAGGCCTGTAAATGACACCTGCCCTGAAAACAAATCCTGGGGTCATATATCGACCAAAAAATTCAAAAGACGTCCATATTTCAAAACGACAGTTTCAAGAGGCATATTTCACGCACATTAGTGTTCTGCTTCTTTTGCTTTCTTTCTTTCTTTGTTAAAAAAAACGGGAATGGAGAAAGGCAACCCTCAGAATGGGCGAAAACGTTCACAAACGAATCAATGGACAAAGGTTTAATCTCCAATATATATAAACAGCTCATGCAGCTTAATATTAATAAAACAAACAACCCAATACAAAAATGGGCAGAAGATCTAAAGAGACGTTTCTTCAAAGAAGACACAGAGATGGCCAAGACGCACATGAAAAGCTGCTCAACATCACTAATTATTAGAGAAATGCAAATCAAAACTACAATGAGGTAAGACCTCACACCTGTTAGAATCGGCATCATCAGATAATCTACAATCAACAAATTCTGGGGATGGTGTGGACAAAAGGAACCCTCTTCCGCTATTGGTGGGAATGTAAATTGATACAGTCACTATGGAGAACAGTATGGAGGTTCCTTTAAAAAACTAAAAAGAGAATTACCATAGGATCCAGCAATCCCACTTCTGGGCATATACCCAGAGAAAACCATAAATCACAAAGACACATTCACCACAATGTTCATTGCAGCACTATTTACAATAGCCTGGTAATGGAAGCAACCTAAATGCCCACAGACAGACGAATGGATAAAGATGTGGTACATATACAAAATGGAATATTACTCAGCCATAAAAAGGAATGAAACTGGGTCATTTGTAGAGAAGTTGATGGATCTAGAGACTGTCATACTGAGTGAAGTAAGCCAGAAAGAGAAAAACAAATATTGTATATTAATGCCTATATGTGGAACCTAGAAAAATGGTAGAGATGAACTGGTTTGCAGGGCAGAAATAGAGACACAGAGGTAGAGAACAAACGTATGGACTCAAAGTGGGGGAAGCCATGGGGTGGTGGTGGTGGGATGAGTTGGGAGATTAGGATTGACCTGTATACATGTCTATGCATAAAATAGATAACTAATAATAACCTACTGTATAAAAAAATAACTAAAATTAAATTTCAAATTTTTTAAAAATAAAATGTAAAAATAAAACAGAAAAAAAGTTCTTCCATTCACACTGATGTATTTATACGAATGAATTATTTCCATGCTTATATCTATAAATACATAAATGAGGAATAAAGTCTAACTTGAACCAAAAAAGAAAAAAAAAAACTGAACCTAACAGTTATACAGAGGAAAACACTACCAAGGCACTTGCTCCAGTGGTAAACAATTCTGAAATTGGTCAGAGGTGGGGAATCATCTCCCATACAGCCAGCAGCCCCGCCCGCCCACGCAAGGAGCATCCTCATTGCAAAGCTGGGAGACCGTGCCAAGGCCTCTGTGAGTGAACGTGAGCTGAGCCCCAGGCCAGATGCTGCTGAACTGTTCCCACCCTTCCCAGGTGAAACACCTGAATATGTACAAGGGCTTGAAAGCCTAGAGGAAGGGCCGTGGAGCCACACCAGTGACAGCACGCAGGCCAACTTGGTGCCTGCAGGTCAGCCAGGATGGTACTGGCCACGGGCGCTCTTCTGGAAGCTTTCTATTGCCCTGCCTGAGATACCCCTCCTGTCCCGGCCCCCACTCCTTTTTTTCCTTCCTCACCTCAGCCCGGAGAGATATTCCAGTGGAAGTTATGGGTGACACATCCTCTTCTTTACAGGTGGCAGCCTGGCAACTCCTGCCGAAAGTCCAGCAGAGCCCCACTCACACCGGGCCACCCACAAAGCCGTGGACCCTCACACCCTCCCACCAGCACAGCCCCGAGACTGCTGACGGGGCAGAGAATATGGAGTCAGGCACAGCTGCAGGGGCTATTGCTGCCTGGAGTGCTGTTTATATTGACCTCAACCCAGGCACACCTGGGGAGGGCTTGCCGGCAGGGTCAGGCTGCCCAGGTCAGCTAATCCTCAGCCCTCAGGGAATCACATTGCAGAAAATGGACCTCGCTAAGACAGAATATTCGCCAAGGAAAAAAAGGACACAATGCCATTTGCAGCACCGTAGATGAGTCTCGAGGTAATCACGTGACTTGGAGTAAGTCAGAAAGTGAAAGACACATATCATATCATATCACTTATAGGTGTTACCTATAAATTGATACCAGGGCAGATATTTCCACGGAGAAGGGCAATCACAGATTCATTAAACAAACTTATGGTTCACCAAAGGAAAGGTGTGAGGATTGAATTCATTACGATATTGGGGTTAACAGACATATACAAACACAGCAGACATATATAATCACCAAAGACCTACGGAGTACCAAGAGAAGACTACTCAACATTCTGTCATAACGTACATGGGAAAAGGATCCCAGGAATAACAGACATATGTATATGTGTAAAAGAACCACCTCTTGCACACCTACAACAAGCTAAACGTTGTACTCAAACTTGCTGTAATAAAAAATAAAAAATTAAATTAAAAACACGAACAAGAAGTAGTGAGACAAACTTGAGGGGCTTTCTCCTGGCACATTCCGTTCTACATTCCAATCTAGAACACGACTTCCATTGAGGCTCTGCTGCCCTAGTAACCAGATTTGGTAAGGGAGAACTGCGGCCACCTTGTGGCCGTTTCACACAACTGCAGGTTTAATGCCAGCGCTAATGGTCAGTGGATATTCCAAATCATTACAGGCCTGTAAATGACACCTGCCCTGAAAACAAATCCTGGGGTCATATATCGACCAAAAAATTCAAAAGACGTCCATATTTCAAAACGACAGTTTCAAGAGGCATATTTCACGCACATTAGTGTTCTGCTTCTTTTGCTTTCTTTCTTTCTTTGTTAAAAAAAACGGGAATGGAAAAAGGCAACCCTCAGAATGGGCGAAAACGTTCACAAACGAATCAATGGACAAAGGTTTAATCTCCAATATATATAAACAGCTCATGCAGCTTAATATTAATAAAACAAACAACCCAATACAAAAATGGGCAGAAGATCTAAAGAGACGTTTCTTCAAAGAAGACACAGTGATGGCCAAGACGCACATGAAAAGCTGCTCAACATCACTAATTATTAGAGAAATGCAAATCAAAACTACAATGAGGTAAGACCTCACACCTGTTAGAATCGGCAACATCAGATAATCTACAAACAACAAATTCTGGGGAGGGTGTGGACAAAAGGAACCCTCTTCCGCTATTGGTGGGAATGTAAATTGATACAGTCACTATGGAGAAGAGTATGGAGGTTCCTTTAAAAAACTAAAAAGAGAATTACCATAGGATCCAGCAATCCCACTTCTGGGCATATACCCAGAGAAAACCATAAATCACAGAGACACATTCACCACAATGTTCATTGCAGCACTATTTACAATAGCCAGGTTATGGAAGCAACATAAATGGCCACAGACAGACGAATGGATAAAGATGTGGTACATATATAAAATGGAATATTACTCAGCCATAAAAAGGAATGAAACTGGGTCATTTGTAGAGAAGTTGATGGATCTAGAGACTGTCATACAGAGTGAAGTAAGCCAGAAAGAGAAAAACAAATATTGTATATTAATGCCTATATGTGGATCCTAGAAAAATGGTAGAGATGAACTGGTTTGCAGGGCAGAAATAGAGACACAGAGGTAGAGAACAAACGTATGGACACAAAGTGGGGGAAGCCATGGGGTGGTGGTGGTGGGATGAGTTGGGAGATTAGGATTGACCTGTATACATGTCTATGCAAAAAATAGATAACTAATAGTAACCTACTGTATAAAAAAATAATTAAATTAAATTAAAAAATTATAAAAAATAAAATGTAAAAATAAAACAGAAAAAAAGTTCTTCCATTCACACTGATGTATTTATACGAATGAATTATTTCCATGCTTATATCTATAAATACATAAATGAGGAATAAAATCTAACTTGAACCAAAAAAGAAAAAAAAAAAAACTGAACCTAACAGTTATACAGAGGAAAACACTACCAAGGCACTTGCTCCAGTGGTAAACAATTCTGAAATTGGTCAGAGGTGGGGAATCATCTCCCATACAGCCAGCAGCCCCGCCCGCCCACGCAAGGAGCATCCTCATTGCAAAGCTGGGAGACCGTGCCGAGGCCTCTGTGAGTAAACGTGAGCTGAGCCCCAGGCCAGATGCTGCTGAACTGTTCCCACCCTTCCCAGGTGAAACACCTGAATATGTACAAGGGCTTGAAAGCCTAGAGGAAGGGCCGTGGAGCCACACCAGCGACAGCACGCAGGCCAACTTGGTGCCTGCAGGTCAGCCAGGATGGTACTGGCCACGGGCGCTCTTCTGATAGCTTTCTATTGCCCTGCCTGAGATACCCCTCCTGTCCCGGCCCCCACTCCTTTTTTTCCTTCCTCACCTCAGCCCGGAGATATATTCCAGTGGAAGTTATGGGTGACACAACCTCTTCTTTACAGGTGGCAGCCTGGCAACTCCTGCCGAAAGTCCAGCAGAGCCCCACTCACACCGGGCCACCCACAAAGCCGTGGACCCTCACACCCTCCCACCAGCACTGCCCCGAGACTGCTGACGGGGCAGAGGATATGGAGTCAGGCACAGCTGCAGGGGCTATAACTGCCTGGAGTGCTGTTTATATTGACCTCAACCCAGGCACACCTGGGGAGGGCTTGCCGGCAGTTTCAGGCTGCCCAGGTCAGCTAAACCTCAGCCCTCAGGGAATCACATTGCAGAATATGGACCTCGCTAAGACAGAATATTCGCCAAGGAAAAAAAGGACACAATGCCATTTGCAGCACCGTAGATGAGTCTCGAGGTAATCACGTGACTTGGAGTAAGTCAGAAAGTGAAAGACACATATCATATCATATCACTTATAGGTGTTACCTATAAATTGATACCAGGGCAGATATTTCCACGGAGAAGGGCAATCACAGATTCATTAAACAAACTTATGGTTCACCAAAGGAAAGGTGTGAGGATTGAATTCATTACGATATTGGGGTTAACAGACATATACAAACACAGTAGACGTATATAATCACCAAAGACCTACGGAGTACCAAGAGAAGACTACTCAACATTCTGTCATAACGTACATGGGAAAAGGATCCCAGGAAGAACAGACATATGTATATGTGTAAAAGAACCACCTCTTGCACACCTACAACAAGCTAAACGTTGTACTCAAACTTGCTGTAATAAAAAATAAAAAATTAAATTAAAAACACGAACAAGAAGTAGTGAGACAAACTTGAGTGGCTTTCTCCTGGCACATTCCGTTCTACATTCTAATCTAGAACACGACTTCCATTGAGGCTCTGCTGCCCTAGTAACCAGATTTGGTAAGGGAGAACTGCTGCCACCTTGTGGCCGTTTCACACAACTGCAGGTTTAATGCCAGCGCTAATGGTCAGTGGATATTCCAAATCATTACAGGCCTGTAAATGACACCTGCCCTGAAAACAAATCCTGGGGTCATATATCGACCAAAAAATTCAAAAGACGTCCATATTTCAAAACGACAGTTTCAAGAGGCATATTTCACGCACATTAGTGTTCTGCTTCTTTTGCTTTCTTTCTTTCTTTGTTAAAAAAAACGGGAATGGAGAAAGGCAACCCTGAGAATGGGCGAAAACGTTCACAAACGAATCAATGGACAAAGGTTTAATCTCCAATATATATAAACAGCTCATGCAGCTTAATATTAATAAAACAAACAACCCAATACAAAAATGGGCAGAAGATCTAAAGAGACGTTTCTTCAAAGAAGACACAGAGATGGCCAAGACGCACATGAAAAGCTGCTCAACATCACTAATTATTAGAGAAATGCAAATCAAAACTACAATGAGGTAAGACCTCACACCTGTTAGAATCGGCATCATCAGATAATCTACAATCAACAAATTCTGGGGACGGTGTGGACAAAAGGAACCCTCTTCCGCTATTGGTGGGAATGTAAATTGATACAGTCACTATGGAGAACAGTATGGAGGTTCCTTTAAAAAACTAAAAAGAGAATTACCATAGGATCCAGCAATCCCACTTCTGGGCATATACCCAGAGAAAACCATAAATCACAAAGACACATTCACCACAATGTTCATTGCAGCACTATTTACAATAGCCAGGTAATGGAAGCAACCTAAATGCCCACAGACAGACGAATGGATAAAGATGTGGTACATATACAAAATGGAATATTACTCAGCCATAAAAAGGAATGAAACTGGGTCATTTGTAGAGAAGTTGATGGATCTAGAGACTGTCATACAGAGTGAAGTAAGCCAGAAAGAGAAAAACAAATATTGTATATTAATGCCTATATGTGGAACCTAGAAAAATGGTAGAGATGAACTGGTTTGCAGGGCAGAAATACAGACACAGAGGTAGAGAACAAACGTATGGACACAAAGTGGGGGAAGCCATGGGGTGGTGGTGGTGGGATGAGTTGGGAGATTAGGATTGACCTCTATACATGTCTATGCATAAAATAGATAACTAATAATAACCTACTGTATAAAAAAATAACTAAAATTAAATTTCAAAATTTTAAAAAATAAAATGTAAAAATAAAACAGAAAAAAAGTTCTTCCATTCACACTGATGTATTTATACGAATGAATTATTTCCATGCTTATATCTATAAATACATAAATGAGGAATAAAATCTAACTTGAACCAAAAAAGAAAAAAAAAAAACTGAACCTAACAGTTATACAGAGGAAAACACTACCAAGGCACTTGCTCCAGTGGTAAACAATTCTGAAATTCGTCAGAGGTGGGGAATCATGTCCCATACAGCCAGCAGCCCCGCCCGCCCACGCAAGGAGCATCCTCATTGCAAAGCTGGGAGACCGTGCCGAGGCCTCTGTGAGTGAACGTGAGCTGAGCCCCAGGCCAGATGCTGCTGAACTGTTCCCACCATTCCCAGGTGAAACACCTGAATATGTACAAGGGCTTGAAAGCCTAGAGGAAGGGCCGTGGAGCCACACCAGCGACAGCACGCAGGCCAACTTGGTGCCTGCAGGTCAGCCAGGATGGTACTGGCCACGGGCGCTCTTCTGGAAGCTTTCTATTGCCCTGCCTGAGATACCCCTCCTGTCCCGGCCCCCACTCCTTTTTTTCCTTCCTCACCTCAGCCCGGAGAGGTATTCCAGTGGAAGTTATGGGTGACACATCCTCTTCTTTACAGGTGGCAGCCTGGCAACTCCTGCCGAAAGTCCAGCAGAGCCCCACTCACACCGGGCCACCCACAAAGCCGTGGACCCTCACACCCTCCCACCAGCACAGCCCCGAGACTGCTGACGGGGCAGAGAATATGGAGTCAGGCACAGCTGCAGGGGCTATTGCTGCCTGGAGTGCTGTTTATATTGACCTCAACCCAGGCACACCTGGGGAGGGCTTGCCGGCAGGGTCAGGCTGCCCAGGTCAGCTAATCCTCAGCCCTCAGGGAATCACATTGCAGAAAATGGACCTCGCTAAGACAGAATATTCGCCAAGGAAAAAAAGGACACAATGCCATTTGCAGCACCGTAGATGAGTCTCGAGGTAATCACGTGACTTGGAGTAAGTCAGAAAGTGAAAGACACATATCATATCATATCACTTATAGGTGTTACCTATAAATTGATACCAGGGCAGATATTTCCACGGAGAAGGGCAATCACAGATTCATTAAACAAACTTATGGTTCACCAAAGGAAAGGTGTGAGGATTGAATTCATTACGATATTGGGGTTAACAGACATATACAAACACAGTAGACGTATATAATGACCAAAGACCTACGGAGTACCAAGAGAAGACTACTCAACATTCTGTCATAACGTACATGGGAAAAGGATCCCAGGAAGAACAGACATATGTATATGTGTAAAAGAACCACCTCTTGCACACCTACAACAAGCTAAACGTTGTACTCAAACTTGCTGTAATAAAAAATAAAAAATTAAATTAAAAACACGAACAAGAAGTAGTGAGACAAACTTGAGGGGCTTTCTCCTGGCACATTCCGTTCTACATTCCAATCTAAAACACGACTTCCATTGAGGCTCTGCTGCCCTAGTAACCAGATTTGGTAAGGGAGAACTGCTGCCACCTTGTGGCCGTTTCACACAACTGCAGGTTTAATGCCAGCGCTAATGGTCAGTGGATATTCCAAATCATTACAGGCCTGTAAATGACACCTGCCCTGAAAACAAATCCTGGGGTCATATATCGACCAAAAAATTCAAAAGACGTCCATATTTCAAAACGACAGTTTCAAGAGGCATATTTCACGCACATTAGTGTTCTGCTTCTTTTGCTTTCTTTCTTTCTTTGTTAAAAAAACCGGAATGGAGAAAGGCAACCCTCAGAATGGTTGAAAACGTTCACAAACGAATCAATGGACAAAGGTTTAATCTCCAATATATATAAACAGCTCATGCAGCTTAATATTAATAAAACAAACAACCCAATACAAAAATGGGCAGAAGATCTAAAGAGACGTTTCTTCAAAGAAGACACAGAGATGGCCAAGACGCACATGAAAAGCTGCTCAACATCACTAATTATTAGAGAAATGCAAATCAAAACTACAATGAGGTAAGACCTCACACCTGTTAGAATCGGCATCATCAGATAATCTACAAACAACAAATTCTGGGGAGGGTGTGGACAAAAGGAACCCTCTTCCGCTATTGGTGGGAATGTAAATTGATACAGTCACTATGGAGAACAGTATGGAGGTTCCTTTAAAAAACTAAAAAGAGAATTACCATAGGATCCAGCAATCCCACTTCTGGGCATATACCCAGAGAAAACCATAAATCACAGAGACACATTCACCACAATGTTCATTGCAGCACTATTTACAATAGCCAGGTAATGGAAGCAACCTAAATGCCCACAGACAGACGAATGGATAAAGATGTGGTACATATACAAAATGGAATATTACTCAGCCATAAAAAGGAATGAAACTGGGTCATTTGTAGAGAAGTTGATGGATCTAGAGACTGTCATACAGAGTGAAGTAAGTCAGAAAGAGAAAAACAAATATTGTATATTAATGCCTATATGTGGAACCTAGAAAAATGGTAGAGTTGAACTGGTTTGCAGGGCAGAAATAGAGACCCAGAGGTAGAGAACAAACGTATGGACACAAAGTGGGGGAAGCCATGGGTGGTGGTGGTGGGATGAGTTGGGATATTAGGATTGACCTGTATACATGTCTATGCATAAAATAGATAACTAATAATAACCTACTGTATAAAAAACATAAATAAAATTAAATTTCAAAATTTAAAAAAATAAAATGTAAAAATAAAACAGAAAAAAAGTTCTTCCATTCACACTGATGTATTTATACGAATGAATTATTTCCATGCTTATATCTATAAATACATAAATGAGGAATAAAATCTAACTTGAACCAATAAAGAAAAAAAAAACTGAACCTAAGAATTATACAGAGGAAAACACTACCAAGGCACTTGCTCCAGTGGTAAACAATTCTGAAATTGGTCAGAGGTGGGGAATCATCTCCCATACAGCCAGCAGCCCCGCCCGCCCACGCCAGGAGCATCCTCATTGCAAAGCTGGGAGACCGTGCCGAGGCCTCTGTGAGTAAACGTGAGCTGAGCCCCAGGCCAGATGCTGCTGAACTGTTCCCACCCTTCCCAGGTGAAACACCTGAATATGTACAAGGGCTTGAAAGCCTAGAGGAAGGGCCGTGGAGCCACACCAGCGACAGCACGCAGGCCAACTTGGTGCCTGCAGGTCAGCCAGGATGGTACTGGCCACGGGCGCTCTTCTGGAAGCTTTCTATTGCCCTGCCTGAGATACCCCTCCTGTCCCGGCCCCCACTCCTTTTTTTCCTTCCTCACCTCAGCCCGGAGAGATATTCCAGTGGAAGTTATGGGTGACACATCCTCTTCTTTACAGGTGGCAGCCTGGCAACTCCTGCCGAAAGTCCAGCAGAGCCCCACTCACACCGGGCCACCCACAAAGCCGTGGACCCTCACACCCTCCCACCAGCACAGCCCCGAGACTGCTGACGGGGCAGAGAATATGGAGTAAGGCACAGCTGCAGGGGCTATTGCTGCCTGGAGTGCTGTTTATATTGACCTCAACCCAGGCACACCTGGGGAGGGCTTGCCGGCAGGGTCAGGCTGCCCAGGTCAGCTAATCCTCAGCCCTCAGGGAATCACATTGCAGAAAATGAACCTCGCTAAGACAGAATATTCGCCAAGGAGAAAAAGGACACAATGCCATTTGCAGCACCGTAGATGAGTCTCGAGGTAATCACGTGACTTGGAGTAAGTCAGAAAGTGAAAGACACATATCATATCATATCACTTATAGGTGTTACCTATAAATTGATACCAGGGCAGATATTTCCACGGAGAAGGGCAATCACAGATTCATTAAACAAACTTATGGTTCACCAAAGGAAAGGTGTGAGGATTGAATT
Organism: Mesoplodon bidens; assembly: GCF_964165515.1. Taxonomy (NCBI): domain Eukaryota; kingdom Metazoa; phylum Chordata; class Mammalia; order Artiodactyla; family Ziphiidae; genus Mesoplodon; species Mesoplodon bidens. Next base: position 314,236 of record NW_027671283.1, read on the forward strand.
CATTACGATATTGGGGTTAACAGACATATAAAAACACAGTAGACGTATATAATGACCAAAGACCTACGGAGTACCAAGAGAAGACTACTCAACATTCTGTCATAACGTACATGGGAAAAGGATCCCAGGAAGAACAGACATATGTATATGTGTAAAAGAACCACCTCTTGCACACCTACAACAAGCTAAACGTTGTACTCAAACTTGGTGTAATAAAAAATAAAAAATTAAATTAAAAACACGAACAAGAAGTAGTGAGACAAACTTGAGGGGCTTTCTCCTGGCACATTCCGTTCTACATTCCAATCTAAAACACGACTTCCATTGAGGCTCTGCTGCCCTAGTAACCAGATTTGGTAAGGGAGAACTGCTGCCACCTTGTGGCCGTTTCACACAACTGCAGGTTTAATGCCAGCGCTAATGGTCAGTGGATATTCCAAATCATTACAGGCCTGTAAATGACACCTGCCCTGAAAACAAATCCTGGGGTCATATATCGACCAAAAAATTCAAAAGACGTCCATATTTCAAAACGACAGTTTCAAGAGGCATATTTCACGCACATTAGTGTTCTGCTTCTTTTGCTTTCTTTCTTTCTTTGTTAAAAAAACCGGAATGGAGAAAGGCAACCCTCAGAATGGTTGAAAACGTTCACAAACGAATCAATGGACAAAGGTTTAATCTCCAATATATATAAACAGCTCATGCAGCTTAATATTAATAAAACAAACAACCCAATACAAAAATGGGCAGAAGATCTAAAGAGACGTTTCTTCAAAGAAGACACAGAGATGGCCAAGACGCACATGAAAAGCTGCTCAACATCACTAATTATTAGAGAAATGCAAATCAAAACTACAATGAGGTAAGACCTCACACCTGTTAGAATCGGCATCATCAGATAATCTACAAACAACAAATTCTGGGGAGGGTGTGGACAAAAGGAACCCTCTTCCGCTATTGGTGGGAATGTAAATTGATACAGTCACTATGGAGAACAGTATGGAGGTTCCTTTAAAAAACTAAAAAGAGAATTACCATAGGATCCAGCAATCCCACTTCTGGGCATATACCCAGAGAAAACCATAAATCACAGAGACACATTCACCACAATGTTCATTGCAGCACTATTTACAATAGCCAGGTAATGGAAGCAACCTAAATGCCCACAGACAGACGAATGGATAAAGATGTGGTACATATACAAAATGGAATATTACTCAGCCATAAAAAGGAATGAAACTGGGTCATTTGTAGAGAAGTTGATGGATCTAGAGACTGTCATACAGAGTGAAGTAAGTCAGAAAGAGAAAAACAAATATTGTATATTAATGCCTATATGTGGAACCTAGAAAAATGGTAGAGTTGAACTGGTTTGCAGGGCAGAAATAGAGACACAGAGGTAGAGAACAAACGTATGGACACAAAGTGGGGGAAGCCATGGGGTGGTGGTGGTGGGATGAGTTGGGATATTAGGATTGACCTGTATACATGTCTATGCATAAAATAGATAACTAATAATAACCTACTGTATAAAAAACATAAATAAAATTAAATTTCAAAATTTAAAAAAATAAAATGTAAAAATAAAACAGAAAAAAAGTTCTTCCATTCACACTGATGTATTTATACGAATGAATTATTTCCATGCTTATATCTATAAATACATAAATGAGGAATAAAATCTAACTTGAACCAATAAAGAAAAAAAAAACTGAACCTAAGAATTATACAGAGGAAAACACTACCAAGGCACTTGCTCCAGTGGTAAACAATTCTGAAATTGGTCAGAGGTGGGGAATCATCTCCCATACAGCCAGCAGCCCCGCCCGCCCACGCCAGGAGCATCCTCATTGCAAAGCTGGGAGACCGTGCCGAGGCCTCTGTGAGTAAACGTGAGCTGAGCCCCAGGCCAGATGCTGCTGAACTGTTCCCACCCTTCCCAGGTGAAACACCTGAATATGTACAAGGGCTTGAAAGCCTAGAGGAAGGGCCGTGGAGCCACACCAGCGACAGCACGCAGGCCAACTTGGTGCCTGCAGGTCAGCCAGGATGGTACTGGCCACGGGCGCTCTTCTGGAAGCTTTCTATTGCCCTGCCTGAGATACCCCTCCTGTCCCGGCCCCCACTCCTTTTTTTCCTTCCTCACCTCAGCCCGGAGAGATATTCCAGTGGAAGTTATGGGTGACAAATCCTCTTCTTTACAGGTGGCACCCTGGCAACTCCTGCCGAAAGTCCAGCAGAGCCCCACTCACACCGGGCCCCCAACAAAGCCGTGGACCCTCACACCCTCCCACCAACACAGCCCCGAGACTGCTGACGGGGCAGAGAATATGGAGTAAGGCACAGCTGCAGGGGCTATTGCTGCCTGGAGTGCTGTTTATATTGACCTCAACCCAGGCACACCTGGGGAGGGCTTGCCGGCAGGGTCAGGCTGCCCAGGTCAGCTAATCCTCAGCCCTCAGGGAATCACATTGCAGAAAATGAACCTCGCTAAGACAGAATATTCGCCAAGGAGAAAAAGGACACAATGCCATTTGCAGCACCGTAGATGAGTCTCGAGGTAATCACGTGACTTGGAGTAAGTCAGAAAGTGAAAGACACATATCATATCATATCACTTATAGGTGTTACCTATAAATTGATACCAGGGCAGATATTTCCACGGAGAAGGGCAATCACAGATTCATTAAACAAACTTATGGTTCACCAAAGTTAAGGTGTGAGGATTGAATTCATTACGATATTGGGGTTAACAGACATATACAAACACAGTAGACGTATAGAATCACCAAAGACCTACGGAGTACCAAGAGAAGACTACTCAACATTCTGTCATAACGTACATGGGAAAAGGATCCCAGGAAGAACAGACATATGTATATGTGTAAAAGAACCACCTCTTGCACACCTACAACAAGCTAAACGTTGTACTCAAACTTGCTGTAATAAAAAATAAAAAATTAAATTAAAAACACGAACAAGAAGTAGTGAGACAAACTTGAGGGGCTTTCTCCTGGCACATTCCGTTCTACATTCCAATCTAGAACACGACTTCCATTGAGGCTCTGCTGCCCTAGTAACCAGATTTGGTAAGGGAGAACTGCTGCCACCTTGTGGCCGTTTCACACAACTGCAGGTTTAATGCCAGCGCTAATGGTCAGTGGATATTCCAAATCATTACAGGCCTGTAAATGACACCTGCCCTGAAAACAAATCCTGGGGTCATATATCGACCAAAAAATTCAAAAGACGTCCATATTTCAAAACGACAGTTTCAAGAGGCATATGTCACGCACATTATTGTTCTGCTTCTTTTGCTTTCTTTCTTTCTTTGTTAAAAAAAACGGGAATGGAGAAAGGCAACCCTGAGAATGGGCGAAAACGTTCACAAACGAATCAATGGACAAAGGTTTAATCTCCAATATATATAAACAGCTCATGCAGCTTATTATTAATAAAACAAACAACCCAATACAAAAAAGGGCAGAAGATCTAAAGAGACGTTTCTTCAAAGAAGACACAGAGATGGCCAAGACGCACATGAAAAGCTGCTCAACATCACTAATTATTAGAGAAATGCAAATCAAAACTACAATGAGGTAAGACCTCACACCTGTTAGAATCGGCATCATCAGATAATCTACAAACAACAAATTCTGGGGACGGTGTGGACCAAAGAACCCTCTTCCGCTATTGGTGGGAATGTAAATTGATACAGTCACTATGGAGAACAGTATGGAGGTTCCTTTAAAAAACTAAAAAGAGAATTACCATAGGATCCAGCAATCCCACTTCTGGGCATTTACCCAGAGAAAACCATAAATCACAGAGACACATTCACCACAATGTTCATTGCAGCACTATTTACAATACCCAGGTTATGGAAGCAACCTAAATGCCCACAGACAGACGAATGGATAAAGATGTGGTACATATACAAAATGGAATATTACTCAGCCATAAAAAGGAATGAAACTGGGTCATTTGTAGAGAAGTTAATGGATCTAGAGACTGTCATACAGAGTGAAGTAAGTCAGAAAGAGAAAAACAAATATTGTATATTAATGCCTATATGTGGAACCTAGAAAAATGGTAGAGATGAACTGGTTTGCAGGGCAGAAATAGAGACACAGAGGTAGAGAACAAACGTATGGACACAAAGTGGGGTAAGCCATGGGGTGGTGGTGGTGGGATGAGTTGGGAGATTAGGATTGACCTGTATACATGTCTATGCATAAAATAGATAACTAATAATAACCTACTGTATAAAAAATAACTAAAATTAAATTTCAAAATTTTAAAAAATAAAATGTAAAAATAAAACAGAAAAAAATTTCTTCCATTCACACTGATGTATTTATACGAATGAATTATTTCCATGCTTATATCTATAAATATATAAATGAGGAATAAAATCTAACTTGAACCAAAAAAGAAAAAAAAAAAACTGAACCTAACAGTTATACAGAGGAAAACACTACCAAGGCACTTGCTCCAGTGGTAAACAATTCTGAAATTGGTCAGAGGTGGGGAATCATCTCCCATACAGCCAGCAGCCCCGCCCGCCCACGCAAGGAGCATCCTCATTGCAAAGCTGGGAGACCGTGCCGAGGCCTCTGTGAGTAAACGTGAGCTGAGCCCCAGGCCAGATGCTGCTGAACTGTTCCCACCCTTCCCAGGTGAAACACCTGAATATGTACAAGGGCTTGAAAGCCTAGAGGAAGTGCCATGGAGCCACACCAGCGACAGCACGCAGGCCAACTTGGTGCCTGCAGGTCAGCCAGGATGGTACTGGCCACGGGCGCTCTTCTGGAAGCTTTCTATTGCCCTGCCTGAGATACCCCTCCTGTCTCGGCCCCCACTCCTTTTTTTCCTTCCTCACCTTAGCCCGGAGAGATATTCCAGTGGAAGTTATGGGTGACACATCCTCTTCTTTACAGGTGGCAGCCTGGCAACTCCTGCCGAAAGTCCAGCAGAGACCCACTCACACCGGGCCACCCACAAAGCCGTGGACCCTCACACCCTCCCACCAGCACAGCCCCGAGACTGCTGAAGGGGCAGAGAATATGGAGTAAGGCACAGCTGCAGGGGCTATTGCTGCCTGGAGTGCTGTTTATATTGACCTCAACCCAGGCACACCTGGGGAGGGCTTGCCGGCAGGGTCAGGCTGCCCAGGTCAGCTAAACCTCAGCCCTCAGGGAATCACATTGCAGAAAATGGACCTCGCTAAGACAGAATATTCGCCAAGGAGAAAAAGGACACAATGCCATTTGCAGCACCGTAGATGAGTCTCGAGGTAATCACGTGACTTGGAGTAAGTCAGAAAGTGAAAGACACATATCATATCATATCACTTATAGGTGTTACCTATAAATTGATACCAGGGCAGATATTTCCACGGAGAAGGGCAATCACAGATTCATTAAACAAACTTATGGTTCACCAAAGGAAAAGTGTGAGGATTGAATTCATTACGATATTGGGGTTAACAGACAGATACAAACACAGTAGACGTATATAATCACCAAAGACCTACGGAGTACCAAGAGAAGACTACTCAACATTCTGTCATAACGTACATGGGAAAAGGATCCCAGGAAGAACAGACATATGTATATGTGTAAAAGAACCACCTCTTGCACACCTACAACAAGCTAAACGTTGTACTCAAACTTGCTGTAATAAAAAATAAAAAATTAAATTAAAAACACGAACAAGAAGTAGTGAGACAAACTTGAGGGGCTTTCTCCTGGCACATTCCGTTCTACATTCCAATCTAGAACACGACTTCCATTGAGGCTCTGTTGCCCTAGTAACCAGATTTGGTAAGGGAGAACTGCTGCCACCTTGTGGCCGTTTCACACAACTGCAGGTTTAATGCCAGCACTAATGGTCAGTGGATATTCCAAATCATTACAGGCCTGTAAATGACACCTGCCCTGAAAACAAATCCTGGGGTCATATATCGACCAAAAAATTCAAAAGACGTCCATATTTCAAAACGACAGTTTCAAGAGGCATATTTCACGAACATTAGTGTTCTGCTTCTTTTGCTTTCTTTCTTTCTTTGTTAAAAAAAACGGGAATGGAAAAAGGCAACCCTCAGAATGGGCGAAAACGTTCACAAACGAATCAATGGACAAAGGTTTAATCTCCAATATATATAAACAGCGCATGCAGCTTAATATTAATAAAACAAATAACCCAATACAAAAATGGGCAGAAGATCTAAAGAGACGTTTCTTCAAAGAAGACACAGAGATGGCCAAGACGCAGATGAAAAGCTGCTCAACATCACTAATTATTAGAGAAATGCAAATCAAAACTACAATGAGGTAAGACCTCACACCTGTTAGAATCGGCATCATCAGATAATCTACAAACAACAAATTCTGGGGACGGTGTGGACAAAAAGAACCCTCTTCCGCTATTGGTGGGAATATAAATTGATACAGTCACTATGGAGAACAGTATGGAGGTTCCTTTAAAAAACTAAAAAGAGAATTACCATAGGATCCAGCAATCCCACTTCTGGGCATATACCCAGAGAAAACCATAAATCACAGAGACACATTCACCACAATGTTCATTGCAGCACTATTTACAATAGCCAGGTAATGGAAGCAACCTAAATGGCCACAGACAGACGAATGGATAAAGATGTGGTACATATACAAAATGGAATATTACTCAGCCATAAAAAGGAATGAAACTGGGTCATTTGTAGAGAAGTTGATGGATCTAGAGACTGTCATACAGAGTGAAGTAAGCCAGAAAGAGAAAAACAAATATTGTATATTAATTCCTATATGTGGAACCTAGAAAAATGGTAGAGATGAACTGGTTTGCAGGGCAGTAATAGAGTCACAGAGGTAGAGAACAAACGTATGGACACAAAGTGGGGGAAGCCATGGGGTGGTGGTGGTGGGATGAGTTGGGAGATTAGGATTGACCTGTATACATGTCTATGCATAAAATAGATAACTAATAATAACCTACTGTATAAAAAAATAATTAAAATTAAATTTCAAAATTTTAAAAAATAAAATGTAAAAATAAAACAGAAAAAAAAGTTCTTCCATTCACACTGATGTATTTATACGAATGAATTATTTCCATGCTTATATCTATAAATACATAAATGAGGAATAAAATCTAACATGAACCAAAAAAGAAAAAAAAAACTGAACCTAATAATTATACAGATGAAAACACTTCCAAGGCACTTGCTCCAGTGGTAAACAATTCTGAAATTGGTCAGAGGTGGGGAATCATCTCCCATACAGCCAGCAGCCCCGCCCGCCCACGCCAGGAGCATCCTCATTGCAAAGCTGGGAGACCGTGCCGAGGCCTCTGTGAGTAAACGTGAGCTGAGCCCCAGGCCAGATGCTGCTGAACTGTTCCCACCCTTCCCAGGTGAAACACCTGAATATGTACAAGGGCTTGAAAGCCTAGAGGAAGGGCCGTGGAGCCACACCAGCGACAGCACGCAGGCCAACTTGGTGCCTGCAGGTCAGCCAGGATGGTACTGGCCACGGGCGCTCTTCTGGAAGTTTTCTATTGCCCTGCCTGAGATACCCCTCCTGTCCCGGCCCCCACTCCTTTTTTTCCTTCCTCACCTCAGCCTGGAGAGATATTCCAGTGGAAGTTATGGGTGACACATCCTCTTCTTTACAGGTGGCAGCCTGGCAACTCCTGCCGAAATTCCAGCAGAGCCCCACTCACACCGGGCCACCCACAAAGCCGTGGACCCTCACACCCTCCCACCAGCACAGCCCCGAGACTGCTGACGGGGCAGAGAATATGGAGTAAGGCACAGCTGCAGTGGCTATTGCTGCCTGGAGTGCTGTTTATATTGACCTCAACCCAGGCACACCTGGGGAGGGCTTGCCAGCAGGGTCAGGCTTCCCAGGTCAGCTAATCCTCAGCCCTCAGGGAATCACTTTGCAGAAAATGGACCTCGCTAAGACAGAATATTCGCCAAGGAGAAAAAGGACACAATGCCATTTGCAGCACCGTAGATGAGTCTAGAGGTAATCACGTGAATTGGAGTAAATCAGAAAGTGAAAGACACATATTATATCATATCACTTATAGGTGTTACCTATAAATTGATACCAGGGCAGATATTTCCACGGAGAAGGGCAATCACAGACTCATTATACAAACTTATGGTTCACCAAAGGAAAGGTGTGAGGATTGAATTCATTACGATATTGGGGTTAACAGACAGATACAAACACAGTAGACGTATATAATCACCAAAGACCTACGGAGTACCAAGAGAAGACTACTCAACATTCTGTCATAATGTACATGGGAAAAGGATCCCAGGAAGAACAGACATATGTATATGTGTAAAAGAACCACCTCTTGCACACCTAAAACAAGCTAAACTTTGTACTCAAACTTGCTGCAATAAAAAATAAAAAATTAAATTAAAAACACGAACAAGAAGTAGTGAGACAAACTTGAGTGGCTTTCTCCTCGCACATTCTGTTCTACATTCCAATCTAGAACACGACTTCCATTGAGGCTCTGCTGCCCTAGTAACCAGATTTGGTAAGGGAGAACTGCTGCACCTTGTGGCCGTTTCACACAACTGCAGATTTAATGCCAGCGCTAATGGTCAGTGGATATTCCAAATCATTACAGGCCTGTAAATGACACCTGCCCTGAAAACAAATCCTGGGGTCATATATCGACCAAAAAATTCAAAAGACGTCCATATTTCAAAACGACAGTTTCAAGAGGCATATTTCACGCACATTAGTGTTCTGCTTCTTTTGCTTTCTTTCTTTCTTTGTTAAAAGAACGGGAATGGAAAAAGGCAACCCTCAGAATGGGCAAAAACGTTCACAAACGAATCAATGGACAAAGGTTTAATCTCCAATATATATAAACAGCTCATGCAGCTTAATATTAATAAAACAAACAACCCAATACAAAAATGGGCAGAAGATCTAAAGAGACGTTTCTTCAAAGAAGACACAGAGATGGCCAAGACGCACATGAAAAGCTGCTCAACATCACTAATTATTAGAGAAATGCAAATCAAAACTACAATGGGGTAAGACCTCACACCTGTTAGAATCGGCATCATCAGATAATCTACAAACAACAAATTCTGGGGAGGGTGTGGACAAAAGGAAACCTCTTCTGCTATTGGTGGGAATGTAAATTGATACAGTCATTATGGAGAACAGTATGGAGGTTCCTTTAAAAAACTAAAAAGAGAATTACCATAGGATCCAGCAATCCCACTTCTGGGCATATACCCAGAGAAAACCATAAATCACAAAGACACATTCACCACAATGTTCATTGCAGCACTATTTACAATAGCCAGGTAATGGAAGCAACCTAAATGGCCACAGACAGACGAATGGATAAAGATGTGGTACATATATAAAATGGAATATTACTCAGCCATAAAAAGGAATGAAACTGGATCATTTGTAGAGAAGTTGATGGATCTAGAGACTGTCATACAGAGTGAAGTAAGTCAGAAAGAGAAAAACAAATATTGTGTATTAATGCCTATATGTGGAACCTAGAAAAACCGTACAGATGAACTGGTTTGCAGGGCAGAAATAGAGACACAGAGGCAGAGAAGAAACGTATGGACACAAAGTGGGGGAAGCCATGGGGTGGTGGTGGTGGGATGAGTTGGGAGATTGGGATTGACCTGTATACATGTCTATGCATAAAATAGATAACTAATAATAACCTACTGTATAAAAAAATAAATAAAATTAAATTTCAAAATTTTTAAAAATATAATGTAAAAATAAAACAGAAAAAAAGTTCTTCCATTCACACTGATGTATTTATAAGAATGAATTAGTTCCATGCTTATATCCATAAATACATAAAAGGGGAATAAAATCTAACTTGAACCAAAAAAGAAAAAAAAAGCTGAACCTAACAGTTATACAGAGGGAAACACAACCAAGGCACCTGCTCCAGTGGTAAACAATTCTGAAATTGGTCAGAGGTGGGGAATCATCCCCCATACAGCCAGCAGCCCCGCCCGCCCACGCAAGGAGCATCCTTATTGCAAAGCTGTGGGCCCGTGGCGAGGCCTCTGTGAGTAAACGTGAGCTGTGGCCCAGGCCAGCTGCTGCTAAACTGTTCACACCCTTCCCAGGTGAAACACCTGAATATGTACAAGGGCTTGAAAGCCTAGAGGAAGGGCCGTGGAGCCACACCAGCGACAGCACGCAGGCCAACTTGGTGCCTGCAGGTCAGCCAGGATGGTCCTGGCCACGGGCGCTCTTCTGGAAACTTTCCATTGGCGTGCCTGATATACCCCTCCTGTCCCGGCCCCCACTCCTTTTTTTCCTTCCTCACCTCAGCCCGGAGAGATATTCCAGTGGAAGTTATGGGTGACACATCCTCTTCTTTACAGGTGGCAGCCTGGGAACTCCTGCAGAAAGTCCAGCAGAGCCCCACTCACACCGGGCCACCCACTAAGCCGTGGACCCTCACACCCTCCCACCAGCACAGCCCCGAGACTGCTGACGGGGCAGAGAATATGGAGTAAGGCACAGCTGCAGGGGCTATTGCTGCCTGGAGTGCTGTTTATATTGACCTCAACCCAGGCACACCTGGGGAGGGCTTGCCGGCAGGGTCAGGCTGCCCAGGTCAGCTAATCCTCAGCCCTCAAGGAATCACATTGCAGAAAATTGACCTCGCTAAGACAGAATGTTCGCCAAGGAAAAAAAGGACACAATGCCATTTGCAGCACCATAGATGACTCTAGAGGTAATCACGTGACTTGGAGTAAGTCAGAAAGTGAAAGACACATATCATATCATATCACTTATAGGTGTTACGTATAAATTGATACCAGCACAGATATTTCCACGGAGAAGGGCAATCACAGATTCATTAAACAAACTTATGGTTCACCAAAGAAAGGTGTGAGGATTGAATTCATTACGATATTGGGGTTAACAGACATATACAAACACAGTAGACGTATATAATCACCAAAGACCTACGGAGTACCAAGAGAAGACTACTCAACATTCTGTCATAACGTACATGGGAAAAGGATCCCAGGAAGAACAGACATATGTATATGTGTAAAAGAACCACCTCTTGCACACCTAAAACAAGCTAAACTTTGTACTCAAACTTGCTGCAATAAAAAATAAAAAATTAAATTAAAAACACGAACAAGAAGTAGTGAGACAAACTTGAGGGGCTTTCTCCTGGCACATTCCTTTCTACATTCCAATCTAGAACGTGACTTCCATTGAGGCTCTGCTGCCCTAGTAACCAGATTTGGTAAGGGAGAACTGCTGCCACCTTGTGGCCGGTTCACATAACAGCAGGTTTAATCCCAGCGCTATTGGGCAGTGGATATTCCAAATCATTACAGGCCTGTAAATGACACCTGCCCTGAAAACAAATCCTGGGGTCATATATCGACCAAAAAATTCAAAAGACGTCCATATTTCAAAACGACAGTTTCAAGAGGCATATTTCACGCACATTAGTGCTCTGCATTTTTTGCTTGCTTTTTTTCTTTGTTAAAAAAACGGGAATGGAAAATGGCAATCCTCAGAATGGGCGAAAATGTTCACAAACGAATCAATGGACAAAGGTTTAATCTCCAATATATATAAACAGCTCATGCAGCTTAATATTAATAAAACAAACAACCCAATACAAAAATGGGCAGAAGATCTAAAGAGACGTTTCTTCAAAGAAGACACAGAGATGGCCAAGACGCACATGAAAAGCTGCTCAACATCACTAATTATTAGAGAAATGCAAATCAAAACTACAATGAGGTAAGACCTCACACCTGTTAGAATCGGCATCATCAGATAATCTACAAAAAACAAATTCTGGGGAGGGTGTGGACAAACGGAACCCTCTTCTGCTATTGGTGGGAATGTAAATTGATACAGTCACTATGGAGAACAGTATGGAGGTTCCTTTAAAAAACTAAAAAGAGAATTACCATAGGATCCAGCAATCCCACTTTTCGGCATTTACCCAGAGAAAACCATAAATCACAGAGACACATTCACCACAATGTTCATTGCAGCACTATTTACAATAGCCAGGTAATGGAAGCAACCTAAATGGCCACAGACAGACGAATGGATAAAGATGTGGTACATATATGAAATGGAATATTACTCAGCCAAAAAAAGGAATGAAACTGGGTCATTTGTAGAGAAGTTGATGGATCTAGAGACTGTCATACAGAGTGAAGTAAGTCAGAAAGAGAAAAACAAATATTGTATATTAATGCCTATATGTGGAACCTAGAAAAACGGTACAGATGAACTGGTTTGCAGGGCAGAAATAGAGACACAGAGGCAGAGAACAAACGTATGGACACAAAGTGGGGGAAGCCATGGGGTGGTGGTGGTGGGATGAGTTGGGAGATTGGGATTGACCTGTATACATGTCTATGCATAAAATAGATAACTAATAATAACCTACTGTGTAAAAAAATAAATAAAATTTAATTTAAAAATTTTTAAAAATAAAATGTAAAAATAAAACAGAAAACAAGTTCTTCCATTCACACTGATGTATTTATAAGAATGAATTAGTTCCATGCTTATATCCGTAAATACATAAAAGGGGAATATAATCTAACTGGAATCAAAAAAGAAAAAAAAAGCTGAACCTAACAGTTATACAGAGGGAAAAACAACCAAGGCACTTGCTCCAGTGGTAAACAATTCTGAAATTGGTCAGAGGTGGGGAATCATCCCCCATACAGCCAGCAGCCCCGGCCGCCCACGCAAGGAGCGTCCTTATTGCAAAGCTGTCGGACCGTGGCGAGGCCTCTGTGAGTAAACGTGAGCTGAGCCCCAGGCCAGCTGCTGCTGAACTGTTCACACCCTTCCCAGGTGAAACACCTGAATATGTACAAGGGCTTGAAAGCCTAGAGGAAGGGCCGTGGAGCCACACCAGCGACAGCACGCAGGCCAACTTGGTGCCTGCAGGTCAGCCAGGATGGTCCTGGCCACGGGCGCTTTTCTGGAAGCTTTCCATTGGCCTGCCTGTGATACCCCTCCTGTCCCGGCCCCCACTCCTTTTTTTCCTTCCTCACCTCAGCCCGGAGAGATATTCCAGTGGAAGTTATGGGTGACACATCCTCTTCTTTACAGGTGGCAGCCTGGCAACTCCTGCAGAAAGTCCAGCAGAGCCCCACTCACACCGGGCCACCCACAAAGCCGTGGACCCTCACACCCTCCCACCAGCACAGCCCCGAGACTGCTGACGGGGCAGAGAATATGGAGTCAGGCACAGCTGCAGGTGATATTGCTGCCTGGAGTGCTGTTTATATTGACCTCAACCCAGGCACACCTGGGGAGGGCTTGTCGGCAGTGTCAGGCTGCCCAGGTCAGCTAATCTTCAGCCCTCAGGGAATCACTTTGCAGAAAATGGACCTCGCTAAGACAGAATATACGCCAAGGAAAAAAAGGACACAATGCCATTTGCAGCACCGTAGATGAGTCTCGAGGTAATCACGTGACATGCAGTAAGTCAGAAAGTGAAAGACACATATCATATCATATCACTTATAGGTGTTACGTATAAATTGATACCAGGGCAGATATTTCCACGGAGATGGGCAATCACAGATTCATTAAACAAAATTATGGTTCACCAAAGGAAAGGTGTGAGGATTGAATTCATTACGATATTGCGGTTTACAGACATATACAAACACAGTAGACGTATATAATCACCAAAGACCTACGGAGTAACAAGAGAAGGCTACTCAACATTCTATCATAACGTACATGGGAAAAGGATCCCAGGAAGAACAGACATATGTATATGTGTAAAAGAACCACCTCTTGCACACCTACAACAAGCTAAACGTTGTACTCAAACCTGCTGTAATAAAAAATAAAAAATTAAATTAAAAACACGAACAAGAAGTAGTGAGACAAACTTGAGGGGCTTTCTCCTGGCACATTCCGTTCTACATTCCAATCTAGAACGCGACTTCCATTGAGGCTCTGCTGCCCTAGTAACCAGCTTTGGTAAGGGAGAACTGCTGCCACCTTGTGGCCGTTTCACACAACAGCAGCTTTAATCCCAGCGCTAATGGTCAGTGGATATTCCAAATCATTACAGGCCTGTAAATGACACCTGCCCTGAAAACAAATCCTGGGGTCATATATCGACCAAAAAATTCAAAAGACGTCCATATTTCAAAACGACAGTTTCAAGAGGCATATTTCACGCACATTAGTGTTCTGCTTCTTTTGCTTGCTTTCTTTCTTTGTTAAAAAAACGGGAATGGAAAAAGGCAACCCTCAGAATGGGCGAAAACGTTCACAAACGAATCAATGGACAAAGGTTTAATCTCCAATATATATAAACAGCTCATGCATCTTAATATTAATAAAACAAACAACCCAATACAAAAATGGGCAGAAGATCTAAAGAGACGTTTCTTCAAAGAAGACACAGAGATGGCCAAGACGCACATGACAGGCTGCTCAACATCACTAATTATTAGAGAAATGCAAATCAAAACTACAATGAGGTAAGACCTCACACCAGTTAGAATCGGCATCATCAGATAATCTACAAACAACAAATTCTGGGGAGGGTGTGGACAAAAGGAACCCTCTTCCGCTATTGGTGGGAATGTAAATTGATGCAATCACTATGGAGAACAGTATGGAGGTTCCTTTAAAAAACTAAAAAGAGAATTACCATAGGATCCAGCAATCCCACTTCTGGGCATTTACCCAGACAAAACCATAAATCACAGAGACACATTCACCACAATGTTCATTGCAGCACTATTTACAATAGCCAGGTAATGGAAGCAACCTAAATGGCCACAGACAGACGAATGGATAAAGATGTGGTACATATATAAAATGGAATATTACTCAGCCATAAAAAGGAATGAAACTGGGTCATTTGTAGAGAAGTTGACGGATCTAGAGACTGTCATACAGAGTGAAGTAAGTCAGAAAGAGAAAAACAAATATTGTATATTAATGCCTATATGTGGAACCCTGAAAAACGGTACAGAAAAACTGGTTTGCAGGGCAGAAATAGAGACACAGAGGCAGAGAACAAACGTATGGACACAAAGTGGGGGAAGCCATGGGGTGGTGGTGGTGGGATGAGTTGGGAGATTGGGATTGACCTGTATACATGTCTATGCATAAAATAGATAACTAATAATAACCTACTGTATAAAAAAATAAATAAAATTAAATTACAAAATTTTTAGAAGTAAAATGTAAAAATAAAACAGAAAAAAGTTCTTCCATTCACACTGATGTATTTATAAGAATGAATTATTTCCATGCTTATATCCATAAATACATAAAATGGGAATAAAATATAACTTGAACCAAAAAAGAAAAAATAAGCTGAACCTAACAGTTATACAGAGGGAAACACAACCAAGGCACTTGCTCCAGCGGTAAACAATTCTGAAATTGGTCAGAGGTGGGGAATCATCCCCCATACAGCCAGCAGCCCCGCCCGCCCACGCAAGGAGTGTCCTTATTGCAAAGCTGTGGGAACGTGCCGAGGCCTCTGTGAGTAAACGTGAGCTGAGCCCCAGGCCAGCTGCTGCTGAACTGTTCCCACCCTTCCCAGGTGAAACACCTGAATATGTACAAGGGCTTGAAAGCCTAGAGGAAGGGCCGTGGAGCCACACCAGCGACAGCACGCAGGCCAACTTGGTGCCTGCAGGTCAGCCAGGATGGTCCTGGCCACGGGCGCTCTTCTGGAAGCTTTCCATGGCCCTGCCTGAGATACCCCTCCTGTCCCGGCCCCCACTCCTTTTTTTCCTTCCTCACCTCAGCCCGGAGAGATATTCCAGTGGAAGTTATGGGTGACACATCCTCTTCTTTACAGGTGGCAGCCTGGCAACTCCTGCAGAAAGTCCAGCAGAGCCCCACTCACACCGGGCCACCCACAAAGCCGTGGACCCTCACAGCGTCCCAGCAGCACAGCCCCGAGACTGCTGACGGGGCAGAGAATATGGAGTCAGGCACAGCTGCAGGGGCTATTGCTGCCTGGAGTGCTGTTTATATTGACCTCAACCAGGCACACCTGTGGAGGGCTTGCCGGCAGGGTCAGGCTGCCCAGGTCAGCTAATCCTCAGCACTCACGGAATCACATTGCAGAAAATGGACCTCGCTAAGACAGAATATTCGCCAAGGAAAAAAAGGACACAATGCCATTTGCAGCACCGTAGATGAGTCTCGAGGTAATCACGTGACTTGGAGTAAGTCAGAAAGTGAAAGACACATATCATATCATATCACTTATAGGTGTTACGTATAAATTGATACCAGAGCAGATATTTCCACGGAGAAGGGCAATCACAGATTCATTAAACAAACTTATGGTTCACCAAAGGAAAGGTGTGAGGATTGAATTCATTACGATATTGGGGTTAACAGACATATACAAACACAGTAGACGTATATAATCACCAAAGACCTACGGAGTACCAAGAGAAGACTACTCAACATTCTGTCATAACGTACATAGGAAAAGGATCCCAGGAAGAACAGACATATGTATATGTGTAAAAGAACCACCTCTTGCACACCTACAAAAAGCTAAACGTTGTACTGAAACTTGCTGTAATAAAAAATAAAAAATTAAATTAAAAACACGAACAAGAAGTAGTGAGACAAACTTGAGGGGCTTTCTCCTGGCACATTCCGTTCTACATTCCAATCTAGAACGCGACTTCCATTGAGGCTCTGCTGCCCTAGTAACCAGCTTTGGTAAGGGAGAACTGCTGCCACCTTGTGGCCGTTTCACACAAGAGCAGCTTTAATCCCAGCGCTAATGGTCAGTGGATATTCCAAATCATTACAGGCCTGTAAATGACACCTGCCCTGAAAACAAATCCTGGGGTCATATATCGACCAAAAAATTCAAAAGACGTCCATATTTCAAAACGACAGTTTCAAGAGGCATATTTCACGCACATTAGTGTTCTGCTTTTTTTGCTTGCTTTCTTTGTTAAAAAAACGGGAATGGAAAAAGGCAACCCTCAGAATGGGCGAAAACGTTCACAAACGAATCAATGGACAAAGGTTTAATCTCCAATATATATAAACAATTCATGCAACTTAATATTAATAAAACAAACAACCCAATACAAAAATGGGCAGAAGATCTAAAGAGACGTTTCTTCAAAGAAGACACAGAGATGGCCAAGACGCACATGAAAAGCTGCTCAACATCACTAATTATTAGAGAAATGCAAATCAAAACTACAATGAGGTAAGACCTCACACCAGTTACAATCGGCATCATCAGATAATCTACAAACAACAAATTCTGGGGAGGGTGTGGACAAAAGGAACCCTCTTCCGCTATTGGTGGGAATGTAAATTGATACAGTCACTATGGAGAACAGTATGGAGGTTCCTTTAAAAAACTAAAAAGAGAATTACCATAGGATCCAGCAATCCCACTTCTGGGCATTTACCCAGAGAAAACCATAAATCACAGAGACACAATCACCACAATGTTCATTGCAGCACTATTTACAATAGCCAGGTAACGAAAGCAACCTAAATGCCCACAGACAGACGAATGGATAAAGATGTGGTACATATATAAAATGGAATATTACTCAGCCATAAAAAGGAATGAAACTGGGTCATTTGTAGAGAAGTTGATGGATCTAGAGACTGTCATACAGAGTGAAGTAAGTCAGAAAGAGAAAAACAAATATTGTATGTTAATGCCTATATGTGGAACCTAGAAAAACGGTACAGATGAACTGGTTTGTAGGGCAGAAATAGAGACACAGAGGCAGAGAACAAACGTATGGACACAAAGTGGGGGAAGCCATGGGGTGGTGGTGGTGGGATGAGTTGGGAGATTGGGATTGACCTGTATACATGTCTATGCATAAAATAGATAACTAATAATAACCTACTGTATAAAAAAATAAATAAAATTTAATTTCATAATTTTTAAAAATATAATGTAAAAATAAAACAGAAAAAAAGTACTTCCATTCACACTGATGTATTTATAAGAATGAATTTGTTCCATGCTTATATCCATAAATACATAAAAGGGGAATAAAATCTAACTTGAACCAAAAAAGAAAAAAAAAGCTGAACCTAACAGTTATACAGAGGGAAACACAACCAAGGCACTTGCTCCAGTGGTAAACAATTCTGAAATTGGTCAGAGGTGGGGAATTATCCCCCATACAGCCAGCAGCCCCGCCCGCCCTCGCAAGGAGCGTCCTTATTGCAAAGCTGTGGGACCGTGGCGAGGCCTCTGTGAGTACACGTGAGCTGAGCCCCAGGCCAGCTGCTGCTGAACTGTTCACACCCTTCCCAGGTGAAACACCTGAATATGTACAAGGGCTTGAAAGCCTAGAGGAAGGGCCGTGGAGCCACACCAGCGACAGCACGCAGGCCAACTTGGTGCCTGCAGGTCAGCCAGGATGGTCCTGGCCACGGGCGCTCTTCTGGAAGCTTTCCATTGCCCTGCCTGAGATACCCCTCCTGTCCCGGCCCCCACTCCTTTTTTTCCTTCCTCACCTCAGCCCGGAGAGATATTCCAGTGGAAGTTATGGGTGACACATCCTCTTCTTTACAGGTGGCAGCCTGGCAACTCCTGCAGAAAGTCCAGCAGAGACCCACTCACACCGGGCCACCCACAAAGCCGTGGAGCCTCACACCCCCCACCAGCACAGCCCCGAGACTGCTGACGGGGCAGAGAATATGGAGTCAGGCACAGCTGAAGGGGCTATTGCTGCCTGGAGTGCTGTTTACATTGACCTCAACCCAGGCACACCTGGGGAGGGCTTGCCGGCAGGGTCAGGCTGCCCAGGTCAGCTAATCCTCAGCCCTCAGGGAATCACATTGCAGAAAATGGACCTCGCTAAGACAGAATATTCGCCAAGGAAAAAAAGGACACAATGCCATTTGTAGCACCGTAGATGAGTCTAGAGGTAATCACGTGACTTGGAGTAAGTCAGAAAGTGAAAGACACATATCATATCATATCACTTATAGGTGTTACCTATAAATTGATACCAGAGCAGATATTTCCACGGAGAAGGGCAATCACAGATTCATTAAACAAACTTATGGTTCACCAAAGGAAAGGTGTGAGGATTGAATTCATTACGATATTGTGGTTAACAGACATATACAAACACACTAGACGTATATAATCACCAAAGACCTACGGAGTACCAAGAGAAGACTACTCAACATTCTGTCATAACGTACATGGGAAAAGGATCCCAGGAAGAACAGACATATGTATATGTGTAAAAGAACCACCTCTTGCACACCTACAACAAGCTAAACGTTGTACTCAAACTTGCTGTAATAAAAAATAAAAAATTAAATTAAAAACACGAACAAGAAGTAGTGAGACAAACTTGAGGGGCTTTCTCCTGGCACATTCCATTCTACATTCCAATCTAGAACGCGACTTTCATTGAGGCTCTGCTGCCCTAGTAACCAGCTTTGGTAAGAGAGAACTGCTGCCACCTTGTGGCCGTTTCACACAAGAGCAGCTTTAATCCCAGCGCTAATGGTCAGTGGATATTCCAAATCATTACAGGCCTGTAAATGACACCTGCCCTGAAAACAAATCCTGGGGTCATATATCGACCAAAAAATTCAAAAGACGTCCATATTTCAAAACGACAGTTTCTAGAGGCATATTTCACGCACATTAGTGTTCTGCTTCTTTTGCTTGCTTTCTTTCTTTGTTAAAAAAACGGGAATGGAAAAAGGCAACACTCAGAATGGACGAAAACGTTCACAAACGTATCAATGGACAAAGGTTTAATCTCCAATATATATAAACAGCTCATGCAGCTTAATATTAATAAAACAAACAACGCAATACAAAAATGGGCAGAAGATCTAAAGAGACGTTTCTTCAAAGAAGACACAGAGATGGCCAAGACGCACATGACAAGCTGCTCAACATCACTAATTATTAGAGAAATGCAAATCAAAACTACAATGAGGTAAGACCTCACACCAGTTACAATCGGCATCATCAGATAATCTACAAACAACAAATTCTGGGGAGGGTGTGGACAAAAGGAACCCTCTTCCGCTATTGGTGGGAATGTAAATTGATACAGTCACTATGGAGAACAGTATGGAGGTTCCTTTAAAAAACTAAAAAGAGAATTACCATAGGATCCAGCAATCCCACTTCTGGGCATTTACCCAGAGAAAACCATAAATCACAGAGACACAATCACCACAATGTTCATTGCAGCACTATTTACAATAGCCATGTAATGGAAGCAACCTAAATGCCCACAAACAGACGAATGGATAAAGATGTGGTACATATATAAAATGGAATATTACTCAGCCATAAAAAGGAATGAAACTGGGTCATTTGTAGAGAAGTTGATGGATCTAGAGACTGTCATACAGAGTGAAGTCAGTCAGAAAGAGAAAAACAAATATTGTATATTAATCCCTATATGTGGAACCTAGAAAAATGGTACAGATGAACTGGTTTGCAGGGCAGAAATAGAGACACAGAGGTAGAGAACAAACCTATGGACACAAAGTGGGGGAAGCCATGGGGTGGTGGTGGTGGGATGAGTTGGGAGATTGGGATTGACCTGTATACATGTCTATGCATAAAATAGATAACTAATAATAACCTACTGTATAAAAAAATAACTAAAATTAAATTTCAAAATTTTAAAAAATAAAATGTAAAAATAAAACAGAAAAAAAGTTCTTCCATTCACACTGATGTATTTATAAGAATGAATTATTTCCATGCTTATATCCATAAATACATAAAATGGGAATAAAATCTAACTTGAACCAAAAAAGAAAAAAAAAGCTGAACCTAACAGTTATACAGAGGGAAACACAACCAAGGCACTTGCTCCAGTGGTAAACAATTCTGAAATTGGTCAGAGGTGGGGAATCATCCCCCATACAGCCAGCAGCCCCGCCCGCCCACGCAAGGAGCGTCCTTATTGCAAAGCTGTGGGACCGTGCCGAGGCCTCTGTGAGTAAACGTGAGCTGAGCCCCAGGCCAGCTGCTGCTGAACTGTTCCCACCCTTCCCAGGTGAAACACCTGAATATGTACAAGGGTTTGAAAGCCTAGAGGAAGGGCCGTGGAGCCACACTAGCGACAGCACGCAGGCCAACCTGGTGCCTGCAGGTCAGCCAGGATGGTCCTGGCCACGGGCGCTCTTCTGGAAGCTTTCCATTGCCCTGCCTGAGATACCCCTCCTGTCCCGGACCCCACTCCTTTTTTTCCTTCCTCACCTCAGCCCGGAGAGATATTCCAGTGGAAGTTATGGGTGACACATCCTCTTCTTTACAGGTGGCAGCCTGGCAACTCCTGCAGAAAGTCCAGCAGAGCCCCTCTCACACCGGGCCACCCACAAAGCCGTGGAACCTCACACCCTCCCACCAGCACAGCCCCGAGACTGCTGACGGGGCAGAGAATATGGAGTCAGGCACAGCTGCAGGGGCTATTGCTGCCTGGAGTGCTGTTTATATTGACCTCAACCCAGGCACACCTGGGGAGGGCTTGCCGGCAGGGTCAGGCTGCCCAGGTCAGCTAATCCTCAGCCCTCAGGGAATCACATTGCAGAAAATGGACCTCGCTAAGACAGAATATTCGCCAAGGAAAAAAAGGACACAATGCCATTTGCAGCACCGTAGATGAGTCTAGAGGTAATCACGTGACTTGGAGTAAGTCAGAAAGTGAAAGACACATATCATATCATATCACTTATAGGTGTTACGTATAAATTGATACCAGGGCAGATATTTCCACGGAGAAGGGCAATCACAGATTCATTAAACAAACTTATGGTTCACCAAAGGAAAGGTGTGAGGATTGAATTCATTACGATATTGGGGTTAACAGACATATACAAACACAGTAGACGTATATAATCACCAAAGACATACGGAGTACCAAGAGAAGACTACTCAACATTCTGTCATAACGTACATGCGAAAAGGATCCCAGGAAGAACAGACATATGTATATGTGTAAAAGAACCACCTCTTGCACACCTACAACAAGCTAAACGTTGTACTCAAACTTGCTGTAATAAAAAATAAAAAATTAAATTAAAAACACGAACAAGAAGTAGTGAGACAAACTTGAGGGGCTTTCTCCTGGCACATTCCGTTCTACATTCCAATCTAGAACGCGACTTCCATTGAGGCTCTGCTGCCCTAGTAACCAGCTTTGGTAAGGGAGAACTGCTGCCACCTTGTGGCCGTTTCACCAAGAGCAACTTTAATCCCAGCGCTAATGGTCAGTGGATATTCCAAATCATTACAGGCCTGTAAATGACACCTGCCCTGAAAACAAATCCTGGGGTCATATATCGACCAAAAAATTCAAAAGACGTCCATATTTCAAAACGACAATTTCAAGAGGCATATTTCACGCACATTAGTGTTCTGCTTCTTTTGCTTGCTTTCTTTGTTAAAAAAACGGGAATGGAAAAAGGCAACCCTCAGAATGGGCGAAAACGTTCACAAACGAATCAATGGACAAAGGTTTAATCTCCAATATATATAAACAGCTCATGCAGCTTAATATTAATAAAACAAACAACCCAATACAAAAATGGGAAGAAGATCTAAAGAGACGTTTCTTCAAAGAAGACACAGAGATGGCCAAGACGCACATGAAAAGCTGCTCAACATCACTAATTATTAGAGAAATGCAAATCAAAACTACAATGAGGTAAGACCTCACACCAGTTAGAATCGGAATCATCAGATAATCTACAAACAACAAATTCTGGCGAGGGTGTGGACAAAAGGAACCCTCTTCCGCTATTGGTGTGAATGTAAATTGATACAGTCACTATGGAGAACAGTATGGAGGTTCCTTTAAAAAACTAAAAAGAGAATTACCATAGGATCCAGCAATCCCACTTTTGGGCATTTACCCAGAGAAAACCATAAATCACAGAGACACATTCACCACAATGTTCATTGCAGCACTATTTACAATAGCCAGGTAATGGAAGCAACCTAAATGGCCACAGACAGACGAATGGATAAAGATGTGGTACATATATAAAATGGAATATTACTCAGCCATAAAAAGGAATGAAACTGGGTCATTTGTAGAGAAGTTGATGGATCTAGAGACTGTCATACAGAGTGAAGTAAGTGAGAAAGAGAAAAACAAATATTGTATATTAATGCCTATATGTGGAACCTAGAAAAACGGTACAGATGAACTGGTTTGCAGGGCAGAAATAGAGACACAGAGGCAGAGAACAAACGTATGGACACAAAGTGGGGGAAGCCATGGGGTGGTGGTGGTGGGATGAGTTGGGAGATTGGGATTGACCTGTATACATGTCTATGCATAAAATAGATAACTAATAATAACCTACTGTATAAAAAATAAATAAAATTAAATTTCAAAATTTTCAAAAATAAAATGTAAAAATAAAACAGAAAAAGAGTTCTTCCATTCACACTGATGAATTTATAAGAATGAATTAGTTCCATGCTTATATCCATAAATACATAAAAGGGGAATAAAATGTAACTTCAACCAAAAAAGCAAAAAAAAGCTGAACCTAACAGTTATACAGAGGGATACACAACCTAGGCACTTGCTCCAGTGGTAAACAATTCTGAAATTGGTCAGAGGTGGGGAATCATCCCCCATACAGCCAGCAGCCCCGGCCGCCCACGCAAGGAGCGTCCTTATTGCAAAGCTGTGGTACCGTGGCGAGGCCTCTGTGAGTAAACGTGAGCTGTGCCCCAGGCCAGCTGCTGCTGAACTGTTCCCACCCTTCCCAGGTGAAACACCTGAATATGTACAAGGGCTTGAAAGCCTAGAGGAAGGGCCGTGGAGCCACAGCAGCGACAGCACGCAGGCCAACTTGGTGCCTGCAGGTCAGCCAGGATGGTCCTGGCCACGGGCGCTCTTCTGGAAGCTTTCCATTGGGCTGCCTGAGATACCCCTCCTGTCCCGGCCCCCACTCCTTTTTTTCCTTCCTCACCTCAGCCCGCAGATATATTCCAGTGGAAGTTATGGGTGACACATCCTCTTCTTTATAGGTGGCAGCCTGGCATCTCCTGCAGAAAGTCCAGCAGAGCCCCACTCACACCGGGCCACCCACAAAGCCGTGGACACTCAGAGCGTCCCAGCAGCACAGCCCCGAGACTGCTGACGGGGCAGAGAATATGGAGTCAGGCACAGCTGCAGGGGCTATTGCTGCCTGGAGTGCTGTTTATATTGACCTCAACCCAGGCACACCTGGGGAGGGCTTGCCGGCAGGGTCAGGCTGCCCAGGTCAGCTAATCCTCAGCCCTCAGGGAATCACATTGCAGAAAATGGACCTCGCTAAGACAGAATGTTCGCCAAGGAAAAAAAGTACACAATGCCATTTGCAGCACCATAGATGAGTCTAGAGGTAATCACGTGACTTGGAGTAAGTCAGAAAGTGAAAGACACATATCATATCATATCACTTATAGGTGTTACGTATAAATTCATACCAGGACAGATATTTCCACGGAGAAGGGCAATCACAGATTCATTAAACAAACTTATGGTTCACCAAAGAAAGGTGTTAGGATTGAATTCATTACGATATTGGGGTTAACAGACATATACAAACACAGTAGACGTATATAATCACCAAAGACCTACGGAGTACCAAGAGAAGACTACTCAACATTCTGTCATAACGTACATGGGAAAAGGATCCCAGGAAGAACAGACATATGTATATGTGTAAAAGAACCACCTCTTGCACACCTACAACAAGCTAAACGTTGTACTCAAACTTGCTGCAATTAAAAAATAAAAAATTAAATTAAAAACACGAACAAGAAGTAGTGAGACAAACTTGAGGGGCTTTCTCCTGGCACATTCCGTTCTACATTCCAATCTAGAACGCGACTTCCATTGAGGCTCTGCTGCCCTAGTAACCAGATTTGGTAAGGTAGAACTGCTGCCACCTTGTGGCCGTTTAATACAACAGCAGGTTTAATCCCAGCGCTAATGGTCAGTGGATATTCCAAATCATTACAGGCCTGTAAATGACACCTGCCCTGAAAACAAATCCTGGGGTCATATATCGACCAAAAAATTCAAAGACGTCCATATTTCAAAACGACAATTTCAAGAGGCATATTTCACGCACATTAGTGTTCTGCTTCTTTTGCTTGCTTTCTTTGTTAAAAAAACGGGAATGGAAAAAGGCAACCCTCAGAATGGGCGAAAAGGTTCACAAACGTATCAATGGACAAAGGTTTAATCTCCAATATATATAAACAGCTCATGCAGCTTAATATTAATAAAACAAACAACCCAATACAAAAATGGGCAGAAGATCTAAAGAGACGTTTCTTCAAAGAAGACACAGAGATGGCCAAGACGCACATGAAAAGCTGCTCAACATCACTAATTATTAGAGAAATGCAAATCAAAACTAAAATGAGGTAAGACCTCACACCTGTTAGAATCGGCATCATCAGATAATCTACAAACAACAAATTCTGGGGAGGGTGTGGACAAAAGGAAACCTCTTCTGCTATTGGTGGGAATGTAAATTGATACAGTCACTATGGAGAACAGTATGGAGGTTCCTTTAAAAAACTAAAAAGAGAATTACCATAGGATCCAGCAATTCCACTTCTGGGCATTTACCCAGAGAAAAACATAAATCACAGAGACACATTCACCACAATGTTCATTGCATTACTATTTACAATAGCCAGGTAATGGAAGCAACCTAAATGGCCACAGACAGACGAATGGATAAAGATGTGGTACATATATAAAATGGAATATTACTCAGCCATAAAAAGGAATGAACCTGGGTCATTTGTAGAGAAGTTGATGGATCTAGAGACTGTCATACAGAGTGAAGTAAGTCAGAAAGAGAAAAACAAATATTGTATATTAATGCCTATATGTGGAACCTAGAATAATGGTACAGATGAACTGGTTTGCAGGGCTGAAATAGAGACACAGAGGCAGAGAACAAACGTATGGACACAAAGTGGGGGAAGCCATGGGGTGGTGGTTGTGGGATGAGTTGGGAGATTGGGATTGACCTGTATACATGTCTATGCATAAAATAGATAACTAATAATAACCTACTGTATAAAAAAATAAATAAAATTAAATTTCAAAATTTTTAAAAATATAATGTAAAAATAAAACAGAAAAAAAGTTCCTCCATTCACACTGATGTATTTATAAGAATGAATTAGTTCCATGCTTATAACCATAAATACATAAAAGGGGAGTAAAATCTAACTTGAACCAAAAAAGAAAAAAAAATCTGAACCTAACAGTTATACAGAGGGAAACACAACCAAGGCACTTGCTCCAGTGGTAAACAATTCTGAAATTGGTCAGAGGTGGGGAATCATCCCCCATACAGCCAGCAGCCCCGCCCGCCCACGCAAGGAGCGTCCTTATTGCAAAGCTGTGGGACCGTGGCGAAGCCTCTGTGAGTAAACGTGAGCTGTGCCCCAGGCCAGCTCCTGCTGAACTGTTCACACCCTTCCCAGGTGAAACACCTGAATATGTACAAGGGCTTGAAAGCATAGAGGAAGGGCCGTGGAGCCACACCAGCGACAGCACGCAGGCCAACTTTGTGCCTGCAGGTCAGCCAGGAAGGTCCTGGCCACGGGCGCTCTTCTGGAAGCTTTCCATTGCCCTGCCTGAGATACCCCTCCTGTCCCGGCCCCCACTCCTTTTTTTCCTTCCTCACCTCAGCCCGGAGAGATATTCCAGTGGAAGTTATGGGTGACACATCCTCTTCTTTACAGGTGGCAGCCTGACAACTCCTGCAGAAAGTCCAGCAGAGCCCCACTCACACCGGGCCACCCACAAAGCCGTGGACCCTCACACCCTCCCACCAGCACAGCCCCGAGACTGCTGACGGGGCAGAGAACATGGATTCAGGCACAGCTGCAGGGGCTATTGCTGCCTGGAGTGCTGTTTATATTGACCTCAACCCAGGCACACCTGGGGAGGGCTTGCCGGCAGGGTCAGGCTGCCCAGGTCAGCTAATCCTCAGCCCTCAGGAAATCACATTGCAGAAAATGGACCTCGCTAAGACAGAATATTCGCCAAGGAAAAAAAGGACACAATGCCATTTGCAGCACCGTAGATGAGTCTAGAGGTAATCACGTGACTTGGAGTAAGTCAGAAAGTGAAAGACACATATCATATCATATCACTTATAGCTGTTACCTATAAATTGATACCAGGGCAGATATTTCCACGGAGAAGGGCAATCACAGATTCATTAAAAAAACTTATGGTTCACCAAAGGAAAGGTGTGAGGATTGAATTCATTACGATATTGGGGTTAACAGACATATACAAACACAGTCGACGTATATAATCACCAAAGCCCTCGGAGTACCAAGAGAAGACTACTCAACATTCTGTCATAACGTACACGGGAAAAGGATCCCAGGAAGAACAGACATATGTATATGTGTAAAAGAACCACCTCTTGCACACCTACAACAAGCTAAACGTTGTACTCAAACTTGCTGTAATAAAAAATAAAAAATTAAATTAAAAACACGAACAAGAAGTAGTGAGACAAACTTGAGGGGCTTTCTCCTGGCACATTCCGTTCTACATTCCAATCTAGAACGCGACTTCCATTGAGGCTCTGCTGCCCTAGTAACCAGATTTGGTAATGGAGAACTGCTGCCACCTTGTGGCCGTTTCACACAACAGCAGCTTTAATCCCAGCGCTAATGGTCAGTGGATATTCCAAATCATTACAGGCCTGTAAATGACACCTGCCCTGAAAACAAATCCTGGGGTCATATATCGACCAAAAAATTCAAAAGACGTCCATATTTCAAAACGACAGTTTCAAGAGGCATATTTCACGCACATTAGTGTTCTGCTTCTTTTGCTTTCTTTCTTTCTCTGTTAAAAAAACGGGAATGGAAAAAGGCAACCCTCAGAATGGGCGAAAACGTTCACAAACGAATCAATGGACAAAGGTTTAATCTCCAATATATATAAACAGCTCATGCAGCTTAATATTAATAAAACAAACAACCCAATACAAAAATGGGCAGAAGATCTAAAGAGACGTTTCTTCAAAGAAGACACAGAGATGGCCAAGACGCACATGAAAAGCTGCTCAACATCACTAATTATTAGAGAAATGCAAATCAAAACTACAATGAGGTAAGACCTCACACCTGTTAGAATCGACATCATCAGATAATCTACAAACAACAAATTCTGGGGAGGGTGTGGACAAAAGGAACCCTCTTCCGCTGTTGGTGGGAATGTAAATTGATACAGTCACTATGGAGAACAGTATGGAGGTTCCTTTAAAAAACTAAAAAGAGAATTACCATAGGATCCAGCAATCCCACTTCTGGGCATTTACCCAGAGAAAACCATAAATCACAGAGACACATTCACCACAATGTTCATTGCAGCACTATTTACAATAGCCAGGTAATGGAAGCAACCTAAATGGCCACAGACAGACGAATGGATAATGATGTGGTACATATATAAAATGGAATATTACTCAGCCATAAAAAGGAATGAAACTGGGTCATTTGTAGAGAAGTTGACGGATGTAGAGACTGTCATACAGAGTGAAGTAAGTCAGAAAGAGAAAAACAAATATTGTATGTTAATGCCTATATGTGGAACCTAGAAAAACGGTACAGATGAACTGGTTTGCAGGGCAGAAATAGAGACACAGAGGCAGAGAACAAACGTATGGACACAAAGTGGGGGAAGCCATGGGGTGGTGGTGGTGGGATGAGTTGGGAGATTGGGATTGACCTGTATACATGTCTATGCATAAAATAGATAACTAATAATAACCTACTGTATAAAAAAATAAATAAAATTTAATTTCAAAATTTTAAAAAATAAAATGTAAAAATAAAACAGAAAAAAAGTTCTTCCATTCACACTGATGTATTTATAAGAATGAATTAGTTCCATGCTTATATCCATAAATACATAAAAGGGGAATAAAATCTAACTTGAACCAAAAAAGAAAAAAAAAGCTGAACCTAACAGTTATACAGAGGGAAACACAACCAAGGCACTTGCTCCAGTGGTAAACAATTCTGAAATTGGTCAGAGGTGGGGAATTATCCCCCATACAGCCAGCAGCCCCGCCCGCCCACGCAAGGAGCGTCCTTATTGCAAAGCTGTGGGACCGTGGCGAGGCCTCTGTGAGTACACGTGAGCTGAGCCCCAGGCCAGCTGCTGCTGAACTGTTCACACCCTTCCCAGGTGAAACACCTGAATATGTACAAGGGCTTGAAAGCCTAGAGGAAGGGCCGTGGAGCCACACCAGCGACAGCACGCAGGCCAACTTGGTGCCTGCAGGTCAGCCAGGATGGTCCTGGCCACGGGCGCTCTTCTGGAAGCTTTCCATTGGCCTGCCTGAGATACCCCTCCTGTCCCGGCCCCCACTCCTTTTTTTCCTTCCTCACCTCAGCCCGGAGAGATATTCCAGTGGAAGTTATGGGTGACACATCCTCTTCTTTACAGGTGGCAGCCTGGCAACTCCTGCAGAAAGTCCAGCAGAGCCCCACTCACACCGGGCCACCCACAAAGCCGTGGAGCCTCACACCCTCCCACCAGCACAGCCCCGAGACTGCTGACGGGGCAGAGAATATGGAGTCAGGCACAGCTGCAGGGGCTATTGCTGCCTGGAGTGCTGTTTATATTGACCTCAACCCAGGCACACCTGGGGAGGTCTTGCCGGCAGGGTCAGGCTGCCCAGGTCAGCTAATCCTCAGCCCTCAGGGAATCACATTGCAGAAAATGGACCTCGCTAAGACAGAATATTCGCCAAGGAAAAAAAGGACACAATGCCATTTGTAGCACCGTAGATGAGTCTAGAGGTAATCACGTGACTTGGAGTAAGTCAGAAAGTGAAAGACACATATCATATCATATCACTTATAGGTGTTACCTATAAATTGATACCAGAGCAGATATTTCCACGGAGAAAAGCAATCACAGATTCATTAAACAAACTTATGGTTCACCAAAGGAAAGGTGTGAGGATTGAATTCATTACGATATTGGGGTTAACAGACATATACAAACACAGTAGACGTATATAATCACCAAAGACCTACGGAGTACCAAGAGAAGACTACTCAACATTCTGTCATAACGTACATGGGAAAAGGATCCCAGGAAGAACAGACATATGTATATGTGTAAAAGAACCACCTCTTGCACACCTACAACAAGCTAAACGTTGTACTCAAACTTGCTGTAATAAAAAATAAAAAATTAAATTAAAAACACGAACAAGAAGTAGTGAGACAAACTTGAGGGGCTTTCTCCTGGCACATTCCATTCTACATTCCAATCTAGAACGCGACTTCCATTGAGGCTCTGCTGCCTTAGTAACCAGATTTGGTAAGGGAGAACTGCTGCCACCTTGTGGCCGTTTCACACAAGAGCAGCTTTAATCCCAGCGCTAATGGTCAGTGGATATTCCAAATCATTACAGGCCTGTAAATGACACCTGCCCTGAAAACAAATCCTGGGGTCATATATCGACCAAAAAATTCAAAAGACGTCCGTATTTCAAAACGACAGTTTCTAGAGGCATATTTCACGCACATTAGTGTTCTGCTTCTTTTGCTTGCTTTCTTTCTTTGTTAAAAAAACGGGAATGGAAAAAGGCAACACTCAGAATGTGCGAAAACGTTCACAAACGTATCAATGGACAAAGGTTTAATCTCCAATATATATAAACAGCTCATGCAGCTTAATATTAATAAAACAAACAACCCAATACAAAAATGGGCAGAAGATCTAAAGAGACGTTTCTTCAAAGAAGACACAGAGATGGCCAAGACGCACATGACAAGCTGCTCAACATCACTAATTATTAGAGAAATGCAAATCAAAACTACAATGAGGTAAGACCTCACACCAGTTAGAATCGGCATCATCAGATAATCTACAAACAACAAATTCTGGGGAGGGTGTGGACAAAAGGAACCCTCTTCCGCTATTGGTGGGAATGTAAATTGATACAGTCACTATGGAGAACAGTATGGAGGTTCCTTTAAAAAACTAAAAAGAGAATTACCACAGGATCCAGCAATCCCACTTCTGGGCATTTACCCAGAGAAAACCATAAATCACAGAGACACAATCACCACAATGTTCATTGCAGCACTATTTACAATAGCCATGTAATGGAAGCAACCTAAATGCCCACAGACAGACGAATGGATAAAGATGTGGTACATATATAAAATGGAATATTACTCAGCCATAAAAAGGAATGAAACTGGGTCATTTGTAGAGAAGTTGATGGATCTAGAGACTGTCATACAGAGTGAAGTCATTCAGAAAGAGAAAAACAAATATTGTATATTAATCCCTATATGTGGAACCTAGAAAAATGGTAGAGATGAACTGGTTTGCAGGGCAGAAATAGAGACACAGAGGTAGAGAACAAACCTATGGACACAAAGTGGGGGAAGCCATGGGGTGGTGGTGGTGGGATGAGTTGGGAGATTGGGATGGACCTGTATACATGTCTATGCATAAAATAGATAACTAATAATAACCTACTGTATAAAAAAATAACTAAAATTAAATTTCAAAATTTTAAAAAATAAAATGTAAAAATAAAACAGAAAAAAGTTCTTCCATTCACACTGATGTATTTATAAGAATGAATTATTTCCATGCTTATATCCATAAATATATAAAATGGGAATAAAATCTAACTTGAACCAAAAAAGAAAAAAAAAGCTGAACCTAACAGTTATACAGAGGGAAACACAACCAAGGCACTTGCTCCAGTGGTAAACAATTCTGAAATTGGTCAGAGGTGGAGAATCATCCCCCATACAGCCAGCAGCCCCGCCCGCCCACGCAAGGAGCGTCCTTATTGCAAAGCTGTGGGACCGTGCCGAGGCCTCTGTGAGTAAACGTGAGCTGAGCCCCAGGCCAGCTGCTGCTGAACTGTTCCCACCCTTCCCAGGTGAAACACCTGTATATGTACAAGGGTTTGAAAGCCTAGAGGAAGGGCCGTGGAGCCACACGAGCAACAGCACGCAGGCCAACCTGGTGCCTGCAGGTCAGCCAGGATGGTCCTGGCCACGGGCGCTCTTCTGGAAGCTTTCCATTGCCCTGCCTGCGATACCCCTCCTGTCCCGGCCCCCACTCCTTTTTTTCCTTCCTCACCTCAGCCCGGAGACATATTCCAGTGGAAGTTATGGAGGACACATCCTCTTCTTTACAGGTGGCAGCCTGGCAACTCCTGCAGAAAGTCCAGCAGAGCCCCACTCACACCGGGCCACCCAC
This sequence comes from Mesoplodon bidens, assembly GCF_964165515.1. Classification (NCBI taxonomy): domain Eukaryota; kingdom Metazoa; phylum Chordata; class Mammalia; order Artiodactyla; family Ziphiidae; genus Mesoplodon; species Mesoplodon bidens. Next base: position 346,571 of record NW_027671283.1, read on the forward strand.
AAAGCCGTGGACCCTCACACCCTCCCACCAGCACAGCCCCGAGACTGCTGACGGGGCAGAGAATATGGAGTCAGGCACAGCTGCAGGGGCTATTGCTGCCTGGAGTGCTGTTTATATTGACCTCAACCCAGGCACACCTGGGGAGGGCTTGCCGGCAGGGTCAGGCTGCCCAGGTCAGCTAATCCTCAGCCCTCAGGGAATCACATTGCAGAAAATGGACCTCGCTAAGACAGAATATTCGCCAAGGAAAAAAAGGACACAATGCCATTTGCAGCACCGTAGATGAGTCTAGAGGTAATCACGTGACTCGGAGTAAGTCAGAAAGTGAAAGACACATATCATATCATATCACTTATAGGTGTTACGTATAAATTGATACCAGGGCAGATATTTCCACGGAGAAGGGCAATCACAGATTCATTAAACAAACTTATGGTTCACCAAAGGAAAGGTGTGAGGATTGAATTCATTACGATATTGGGGTTAACAGACATATACAAACACAGTAGACGTATATAATCACCAAAGACCTACGGAGTACCAAGAGAAGACTACTCAACATTCTGTCATAACGTACACGCGAAAAGTATCCCAGGAAGAACAGACATATGTATATGTGTAAAAGAACCACCTCTTGCACACCTACAACAAGCTAAACATTGTACTCAAACTTGCTGTAATAAAAAATAAAAAATTAAATTAAAAACATGAACAAGAAGTAGTGAGACAAACTTGAGGGGCTTTCTCCTGGCACATTCCGTTCTACATTCCAATCTAGAACGCGACTTCCATTGAGGCTCTGCTGCCCTAGTAACCAGCTTTGGTAAGGGAGAACTGCTGCCACCTTGTGGCCGATTCACACAAGAGCAGCTTTAATCCCAGCGCTAATGGTCAGTGGATATTCCAAATCATTACAGGCCTGTAAATGACACCTGCCCTGAAAACAAATCCTGAGGTCATATATCGACCAAAAAATTCAAAAGACGTCCATATTTCAAAACGACAATTTCAAGAGGCATATTTCACGCACATTAGTGTTCTGCTTCTTTTGCTAGCTTTCTTTGTTAAAAAAACGAGAATGGAAAAAGGCAACCCTCAGAATGGGCGAAAACGTTCACAAACGTATCAATGGACAAAGGTTTAATGTCCAATATATATAAACAGCTCATGCAGCTTAATATTAATAAAACAAACAACCCAATACAAAAATGGGCAGAAGATCTAAAGAGACGTTTCTTCAAAGAAGACACAGAGATGGCCAAGACGCACATGAAAAGCTGCTCAACATCACTAATTATTAGAGAAATGCAAATCAAAACTACAATGAGGTAAGACCTCACACCAGTTAGAATCGGCATCATCAGATAATCTACAAACAACAAATTCTGGGGAGGGTGTGGACAAAAGGAACCCTCTTCCGCTATTGGTGGGAATGTAAATTGATACAGTCACTATGGAGAACAGTATGGAGGTTCCTTTAAAAAACTAAAAAGAGAATTACCATAGGATCCAGCAATCCCACTTCTGGGCATTTACCCAGAGAAAACCATAAATCACAGAGACACAATCACCACAATGTTCATTGCAGCACTATTTACAATAGCCAGGTAAAGAAAGCAACCTAAATGCCCACAGACAGACGAATGGATAAAGATGTGGTACATATATAAAATGGAATATTACTCAGCCATAAAAAGGAATGAAACTGGGTCATTTGTAGAGATGTTGATGGATCTAGAGACTGTCATACAGAGTGAAGTAAGTCAGAAAGTGAAAAACAAATATTGTATGTTAATGCCTATATGTGGAACCTAGAAAAACGGTACAGATGAACTGGTTTGTAGGGCAGAAATAGAGACACAGAGGCAGAGAACAAACGTATGGACACAAAGTGGGGTAAGCCATGGGGTGGTGGTGGTGGGATGAGTTGGGAGATTGGGATTGACCTGTATACATGTCTATGCATAAAATAGATAACTAATAATAACCTACTGTATAAAAAAATAAATAAAATTTAATTTCAAAATTTTAAAAAATATAATGTAAAAATAAAACAGAAAAAAAGTACTTCCATTCACACTGATGTATTTATAAGAATGAATTAGTTCCATGCTTATATCCATAAATACATAAAAGGGGAATAAAATCTAACTTGAACCAAAAAAGAAAAAAAAAGCTGAACCTAACAGTTATACAGAGGGAAACACAACCAAGGCACTTGCTCCAGTGGTAAACAATTCTGAAATTGGTCAGAGGTGGGGAATTATCCCCCATACAGCCAGCAGCCCCGCCCGCCCACGCAAGGAGCGTCCTTATTGCAAAGCTGTGGGACCGTGGCGAGGCCTCTGTGAGTACACGTGAGCTGAGCCCCAGGCCAGCTGCTGCTGAACTGTTCACACCCTTCCCAGGTGAAACACCTGAATATGTACAAGGGCTTGAAAGCCTAGAGGAAGGGCCGTGGAGCCACACCAGCGACAGCACGCAGGCCAACTTGGTGCCTGCAGGTCAGCCAGGATGGTCCTGGCCACGGGCGCTCTTCTGGAAGCTTTCCATTGCCCTGCCTGAGATACCCCTCCTGTCCCGGCCCCCACTCCTTTTTTTCCTTCCTCACCTCAGCCCGGAGAGATATTCCAGTGGAAGTTATGGGTGACACATCCTCTTCTTTACAGGTGGCAGCCTGGCAACTCCTGCAGAAAGTCCAGCAGAGACCCACTCACACCGGGCCACCCACAAAGCCGTGGAGCCTCACACCCCGCACCAGCACAGCCCCGAGACTGCTGACGGGGCAGAGAATATGGAGTCAGGCACAGCTGCAGGGGCTATTGCTGCCTGGAGTGCTGTTTACATTGACCTCAACCCAGGCACACCTGGGGAGGGCTTGCCGGCAGGGTCAGGCTGCCCAGGTCAGCTAATCCTCAGCCCTCAGGGAATCACATTGCAGAAAATGGACCTCGCTAAGACAGAATATTCGCCAAGGAAAAAAAGGACACAATGCCATTTGTAGCACCGTAGATGAGTCTAGAGGTAATCACGTGACTTGGAGTAAGTCAGAAAGTGAAAGACACATATCATATCATATCACTTATAGGTGTTACCTATAAATTGATACCAGAGCAGATATTTCCACGGAGAAGGGCAATCACAGATTCATTAAACAAACTTATGGTTCACCAAAGGAAAGGTGTGAGGATTGAATTCATTACGATATTGTGGTTAACAGACATATACAAACACACTAGACGTATATAATCACCAAAGACCTACGGAGTACCAAGAGAAGACTACTCAACATTCTGTCATAACGTACATGGGAAAAGGATCCCAGGAAGAACAGACATATGTATATGTGTAAAAGAACCACCTCTTGCACACCTACAACAAGCTAAACGTTGTACTCAAACTTGCTGTAATAAAAAATAAAAAATTAAATTAAAAACACGAACAAGAAGTAGTGAGACAAACTTGAGGGGCTTTCTCCTGGCACATTCCATTCTACATTCCAATCTAGAACGCGACTTTCATTGAGGCTCTGCTGCCCTAGTAACCAGCTTTGGTAAGAGAGAACTGCTGCCACCTTGTGGCCGTTTCACACAAGAGCAGCTTTAATCCCAGCGCTAATGGTCAGGGAAATTCCAAATCATTACAGGCCTGTAAATGACACCTGCCCTGAAAACAAATCCTGGGGTCATATATCGACCAAAAAATTCAAAAGACGTCCATATTTCAAAACGACAGTTTCAAGAGGCATATTTCACGCACATTAGTGTTCTGCTTCTTTTGCTTGCTTTCTTTCTTTGTTAAAAAAACGGGAATGGAAAAAGGCAACACTCAGAATGGACGAAAACGTTCACAAACGTATCAATGGACAAAGGTTTAATCTCCAATATATATAAACAGCTCATGCAGCTTAATATTAATAAAACAAACAACGCAATACAAAAATGGGCAGAAGATCTAAAGAGACGTTTCTTCAAAGAAGACACAGAGATGGCCAAGACGCACATGACAAGCTGCTCAACATCACTAATTATTAGAGAAATGCAAATCAAAACTACAATGAGGTAAGACCTCACACCAGTTACAATCGGCATCATCAGATAATCTACAAACAACAAATTCTGGGGAGGGTGTGGACAAAAGGAACCCTCTTCCGCTATTGGTGTGAATGTAAATTGATACAGTCACTATGGAGAACAGTATGGAGGTTCCTTTAAAAAACTAAAAAGAGAATTACCATAGGATCCAGCAATCCCACTTTTGGGCATTTACCCAGAGAAAACCATAAATCACAGAGACACATTCACCACAATGTTCATTGCAGCACTATTTACAATAGCCAGGTAATGGAAGCAACCTAAATGGCCACAGACAGACGAATGGATAAAGATGTGGTACATATATAAAATGGAATATTACTCAGCCATAAAAAGGAATGAAACTGGGTCATTTGTAGAGAAGTTGATGGATCTAGAGACTGTCATACAGAGTGAAGTAAGTGAGAAAGAGAAAAACAAATATTGTATATTAATGCCTATATGTGGAACCTAGAAAAACGGTACAGATGAACTGGTTTGCAGGGCAGAAATAGAGACACAGAGGCAGAGAACAAACGTATGGACACAAAGTGGGGGAAGCCATGGGGTGGTGGTGGTGGGATGAGTTGGGAGATTGGGATTGACCTGTATACATGTCTATGCATAAAATAGATAACTAATAATAACCTACTGTATAAAAAATAAATAAAATTAAATTTCAAAATTTTCAAAAATAAAATGTAAAAATAAAACAGAAAAAAAGTTCTTCCATTCACACTGATGTATTTATAAGAATGAATTAGTTCCATGCTTATATCCATAAATACATAAAAGGGGAATAAAATGTAACTTCAACCAAAAAAGCAAAAAAAAGCTGAACCTAACAGTTATACAGAGGGATACACAACCTAGGCACTTGCTCCAGTGGTAAACAATTCTGAAATTGGTCAGAGGTGGGGACTCATCCCCCATACAGCCAGCAGCCCCGGCCGCCCACGCAAGGAGCGTCCTAATTGCAAAGCTGTGGTACCGTGGCGAGGCCTCTGTGAGTAAACGTGAGCTGTGCCCCAGGCCAGCTGCTGCTGAACCGTTCCCACCCTTCCCAGGTGAAACACCTGAATATGTACAAGGGCTTGAAAGCCTAGAGGAAGGGCCGTGGAGCCACACCAGCGACAGCACGCAGGCCAACTTGGTGCCTGCAGGTCAGCCAGGATGGTCCTGGCCACGGGCGCTCTTCTGGAAGCTTTCCATTGGCCTGCCTGAGATACCCCTCCTGTCCCGGCCCCCACTCCTTTTTTTCCTTCCTCACCTCAGCCCGCAGATATATTCCAGTGGAAGTTATGGGTGACACATCCTCTTCTTTATAGGTGGCAGCCTGGCAACTCCTGCAGAAAGTCCAGCAGAGCCCCACTCACACCGGGCCACCCACAAAGCCGTGGACCCTCAGAGCGTCCCAGCAGCACAGCCCCGAGACTGCTGACGGGGCAGAGAATATGGAGTCAGGCACAGCTGCAGGGGCTATTGCTGCCTGGAGTGCTGTTTATATTGACCTCAACCCAGGCACACCTGGGGAGGGCTTGCCGGCAGGGTCAGGCTGCCCAGGTCAGCTAATCCTCAGCCCTCAGGGAATCACATTGCAGAAAATGGACCTCGCTAAGACAGAATGTTCGCCAAGGAAAAAAAGGACACAATGCCATTTGCAGCACCATAGATGAGTCTAGAGGTAATCACGTGACTTGGAGTAAGTCAGAAAGTGAAAGATACATATCATATCATATCACTTATAGGTGTTACGTATAAATTCATACCAGGACAGATATTTCCACGGAGAAGGGCAATCACAGATTCATTAAACAAACTTATGGTTCACCAAAGAAAGGTGTGAGGATTGAATTCATTACGATATTGGGGTTAACAGACATATACAAACACAGTAGACGTATATAATCACCAAAGACCTACGGAGTACCAACAGAAGACTACTCAACATTCTGTCATAACGTACATGGGAAAAGGATCCCAGGAAGAACAGACATATGTATATGTGTAAAAGAACCACCTCTTGCACACCTACAACAAGCTACACGTTGTACTCAAACTTGCTGCAATTAAAAAATAAAAAATTAAATTAAAAACACGAACAAGAAGTAGTGAGACAAACTTGAGGGGCTTTCTCCTGGCACATTCCGTTCTACATTCCAATCTAGAACGCGACTTCCATTGAGGCTCTGCTGCCCTAGTAACCAGATTTGGTAAGGTAGAACTGCTGCCACCTTGTGGCCGTTTAATACAACAGCAGGTTTAATCCCAGCGCTAATGGTCAGTGGATATTCCAAATCATTACAGGCCTGTAAATGACACCTGCCCTGAAAACAAATCCTGGGGTCATATATCGACCAAAAAATTCAAAGACGTCCATATTTCAAAACGACAATTTCAAGAGGCATATTTCACGCACATTAGTGTTCTGCTTCTTTTGCTTGCTTTCTTTGTTAAAAAAACGGGAATGGAAAAAGGCAACCCTCAGAATGGGCGAAAACGTTCACAAACGTATCAATGGACAAAGGTTTAATCTCCAATATATATAAACAGCTCATGCAGCTTAATATTAATAAAACAAACAACCCAATACAAAAATGGGCAGAAGATCTAAAGAGACGTTTCTTCAAAGAAGACACAGAGATGGCCAAGACGCACATGAAAAGCTGCTCAACATCACTAATTATTAGAGAAATGCAAATCAAAACTAAAATGAGGTAAGACCTCACACCTGTTAGAATCGGCATCATCAGATAATCTACAAACAACAAATTCTGGGGAGGGTGTGGACAAAAGGAAACCTCTTCTGCTATTGGTGGGAATGTAAATTGATACAGTCACTATGGAGAACAGTATGGAGGTTCCTTTAAAAAACTAAAAAGAGAATTACCATAGGATCCAGCAATTCCACTTCTGGGCATTTACCCAGAGAAAAACATAAATCACAGAGACACATTCACCACAATGTTCATTGCATTACTATTTACAATAGCCAGGTAATGGAAGCAACCTAAATGGCCACAGACAGACGAATGGATAAAGATGTGGTACATATATAAAATGGAATATTACTCAGCCATAAAAAGGAATGAAACTGGGTCATTTGTAGAGAAGTTGATGGATCTAGAGACTGTCATACAGAGTGAAGTAAGTCAGAAAGAGAAAAACAAATATTGTATATTAATGCCTATATGTGGAACCTAGAATAATGGTACAGATGAACTGGTTTGCAGGGCTGAAATAGAGACACAGAGGCAGAGAACAAACGTATGGACACAAAGTGGGGGAAGCCATGGGGTGGTGGTTGTGGGATGAGTTGGGAGATTGGGATTGACCTGTATACATGTCTATGCATAAAATAGATAACTAATAATAACCTACTGTATAAAAAAATAAATAAAATTAAATTTCAAAATTTTTAAAAATATAATGTAAAAATAAAACAGAAAAAAAGTTCCTGCATTCACACTGATGTATTTATAAGAATGAATTAGTTCCATGCTTATAACCATAAATACATAAAAGGGGAGTAAAATCTAACTTGAACCAAAAAAGAAAAAAAAATCTGAACCTAACAGTTATACAGAGGGAAACACAACCAAGGCACTTGCTCCAGTGGTAAACAATTCTGAAATTGGTCAGAGGTGGGGAATCATCCCCCATACAGCCAGCAGCCCCGCCCGCCCACGCAAGGAGCGTCCTTATTGCAAAGCTGTGGGACCGTGGCGAGGCCTCTGTGAGTAAACGTGAGCTGTGCCCCAGGCCAGCTCCTGCTGAACTGTTCACACCCTTCCCAGGTGAAACACCTGAATATGTACAAGGGCTTGAAAGCCTAGAGGAAGGGCCGTGGAGCCACACCAGCGACAGCACGCAGGCCAACTTTGTGCCTGCAGGTCAGCCAGGAAGGTCCTGGCCATGGGCGCTCTTCTGGAAGCTTTCCATTGCCCTGCCTGAGATACCCCTCCTGTCCCGGCCCCCACTCCTTTTTTTCCTTCCTCACCTCAGCCCGGAGAGATATTCCAGTGGAAGTTATGGGTGACACATCCTCTTCTTTACAGGTGGCAGCCTGACAACTCCTGCAGAAAGTCCAGCAGAGCCCCACTCACACCGGGCCACCCACAAAGCCGTGGACCCTCACACCCTCCCACCAGCACAGCCCCGAGACTGCTGACGGGGCAGAGAACATGGATTCAGGCACAGCTGCAGGGGCTATTGCTGCCTGGAGTGCTGTTTATATTGACCTCAACCCAGGCCCACCTGGGGAGGGCTTGCCGGCAGGGTCAGGCTGCCCAGGTCAGCTAATCCTCAGCCCTCAGGGAATCACATTGCAGAAAATGGACCTCGCTAAGACAGAATATTCGCCAAGGAAAAAAAGGACACAATGCCATTTGCAGCACCGTAGATGAGTCTAGAGGTAATCACGTGACTTGGAGTAAGTCAGAAAGTGAAAGACACATATCATATCATATCACTTATAGCTGTTACCTATAAATTGATACCAGGGCAGATATTTCCACGGAGAAGGGCAATCACAGATTCATTAAAAAAACTTATGGTTCACCAAAGGAAAGGTGTGAGGATTGAATTCATTACGATATTGGGGTTAACAGACATATACAAACACAGCCGACGTATATAATCACCAAAGCCCTCGGAGTACCAAGAGAAGACTACTCAACATTCTGTCATAACGTACACGGGAAAAGGATCCCAGGAAGAACAGACATATGTATATGTGTAAAAGAACCACCTCTTGCACACCTACAACAAGCTAAACGTTGTACTCAAACTTGCTGTAATAAAAAATAAAAAATTAAATTAAAAACACGAACAAGAAGTAGTGAGACAAACTTGAGGGGCTTTCTCCTGGCACATTCCGTTCTACATTCCAATCTAGAACGCGACTTCCATTGAGGCTCTGCTGCCCTAGTAACCAGATTTGGTAATGGAGAACTGCTGCCACCTTGTGGCCGTTTCACACAACAGCAGCTTTAATCCCAGCGCTAATGGTCAGTGGATATTCCAAATCATTACAGGCCTGTAAATGACACCTGCCCTGAAAACAAATCCTGGGGTCATATATCGACCAAAAAATTCAAAAGACGTCCATATTTCAAAACGACAGTTTCAAGAGGCATATTTCACGCACATTAGTGTTCTGCTTCTTTTGCTTTCTTTCTTTCTCTGTTAAAAAAACGGGAATGGAAAAAGGCAACCCTCAGAATGGGCGAAAACGTTCACAAACGAATCAATGGACAAAGGTTTAATCTCCAATATATATAAACAGCTCATGCAGCTTAATATTAATAAAACAAACAACCCAATACAAAAATGGGCAGAAGATCTAAAGAGACGTTTCTTCAAAGAAGACACAGAGATGGCCAAGACGCACATGAAAAGCTGCTCAACATCACTAATTATTAGAGAAATGCAAATCAAAACTACAATGAGGTAAGACCTCACACCTGTTAGAATCGACATCATCAGATAATCTACAAACAACAAATTCTGGGGAGGGTGTGGACAAAAGGAACCCTCTTCCGCTATTGGTGGGAATGTAAATTGATACAGTCACTATGGAGAACAGTATGGAGGTTCCTTTAAAAAACTAAAAAGAGAATTACCATAGGATCCAGCAATCCCACTTCTGGGCATTTACCCAGAGAAAACCATAAATCACAGAGACACATTCACCACAATGTTCATTGCAGCACTATTTACAATAGCCAGGTAATGGAAGCAACCTAAATGGCCACAGACAGACGAATGGATAATGATGTGGTACATATATAAAATGGAATATTACTCAGCCATAAAAAGGAATGAAACTGGGTCATTTGTAGAGAAGTTGACGGATGTAGAGACTGTCATACAGAGTGAAGTAAGTCAGAAAGAGAAAAACAAATATTGTATGTTAATGCCTATATGTGGAACCTAGAAAAACGGTACAGATGAACTGGTTTGCAGGGCAGAAATAGAGACACAGAGGCAGAGAACAAACGTATGGACACAAAGTGGGGGAAGCCATGGGGTGGTGGTGGTGGGATGAGTTGGGAGATTGGGATTGACCTGTATACATGTCTATGCATAAAATAGATAACTAATAATAACCTACTGTATAAAAAAATAAATAAAATTTAATTTCAAAATTTTAAAAAATAAAATGTAAAAATAAAACAGAAAAAAAGTTCTTCCATTCACACTGATGTATTTATAAGAATGAATTAGTTCCATGCTTATATCCATAAATACATAAAAGGGGAATAAAATCTAACTTGAACCAAAAAAGAAAAAAAAAGCTGAACCTAACAGTTATACAGAGGGAAACACAACCAAGGCACTTGCTCCAGTGGTAAACAATTCTGAAATTGGTCAGAGGTGGGGAATTATCCCCCATACAGCCAGCAGCCCCGCCCGCCCACGCAAGGAGCGTCCTTATTGCAAAGCTGTGGGAACGTGGCGAGGCCTCTGTGAGTACACGTGAGCTGAGCCCCAGGCCAGCTGCTGCTGAACTGTTCACACCCTTCCCAGGTGAAACACCTGAATATGTACAAGGGCTTGAAAGCCTAGAGGAAGGGCCGTGGAGCCACACCAGCGACAGCACGCAGGCCAACTTGGTGCCTGCAGGTCAGCCAGGATGGTCCTGGCCACGGGCGCTCTTCTGGAAGCTTTCCATTGGCCTGCCTGAGATACCCCTCCTGTCCCGGCCCCCACTCCTTTTTTTCCTTCCTCACCTCACCCCGGAGAGATATTCCAGTGGAAGTTATGGGTGACACATCCTCTTCTTTACAGGTGGCAGCCTGGCAACTCCTGCAGAAAGTCCAGCAGAGCCCCACTCACACCGGGCCACCCACAAAGCCGTGGAGCCTCACACACTCCCACCAGCACAGCCCCGAGACTGCTGACGGGGCAGAGAATATGGAGTCAGGCACAGCTGCAGGGGCTATTGCTGCCTGGAGTGCTGTTTATATTGACCTCAACCCAGGCACACCTGGGGAGGTCTTGCCGGCAGGGTCAGGCTGCCCAGGTCAGCTAATCCTCAGCCCTCAGGGAATCACATTGCAGAAAATGGACCTCGCTAAGACAGAATATTCGCCAAGGAAAAAAAGGACACAATGCCATTTGTAGCACCGTAGATGAGTCTAGAGGTAATCACGTGACTTGGAGTAAGTCAGAAAGTGAAAGACACATATCATATCATATCACTTATAGGTGTTACCTATAAATTGATACCAGAGCAGATATTTCCACGGAGAAAAGCAATCACAGATTCATTAAACAAACTTATGGTTCACCAAAGGAAAGGTGTGAGGATTGAATTCATTACGATATTGGGGTTAACAGACATATACAAACACACTAGACGTATATAATCACCAAACACCTACGGAGTACCAAGAGAAGACTACTCAACATTCTGTCATAACGTACATGGGAAAAGGATCCCAGGAAGAACAGACATATGTATATGTGTAAAAGAACCACCTCTTGCACACCTACAACAAGCTAAACGTTGTACTCAAACTTGCTGTAATAAAAAATAAAAAATTAAATTAAAAACACGAACAAGAAGTAGTGAGACAAACTTGAGGGGCTTTCTCCTGGCACATTCCATTCTACATTCCAATCTAGAACGCGACTTCCATTGAGGCTCTGCTGCCTTAGTAACCAGCTTTGGTAAGGGAGAACTGCTGCCACCTTGTGGCCGTTTCACACAAGAGCAGCTTTAATCCCAGCGCTAATGGTCAGTGGATATTCCAAATCATTACAGGCCTGTAAATGACACCTGCCCTGAAAACAAATCCTGGGGTCATATATCGACCAAAAAATTCAAAAGACGTCCATATTTCAAAACGACAGTTTCAAGAGGCATATTTCACGCACATTAGTGTTCTGCTTCTTTTGCTTGCTTTCTTTCTTTGTTAAAAAAACGGGAATGGAAAAAGGCAACACTCAGAATGTGCGAAAACGTTCACAAACGTATCAATGGACAAAGGTTTAATCTCCAATATATATAAACAGCTCATGCAGCTTAATATTAATAAAACAAACAACCCAATACAAAAATGGGCAGAAGATCTAAAGAGACGTTTCTTCAAAGAAGACACAGAGATGGCCAAGACGCACATGACAAGCTGCTCAACATCACTAATTATTAGAGAAATGCAAATCAAAACTACAATGAGGTAAGACCTCACACCAGTTACAATCGGCATCATCAGATAATCTACAAACAACAAATTCTGGGGAGGGTGTGGACAAAAGGAACCCTCTTCCGCTATTGGTGGGAATGTAAATTGATACAGTCACTATGGAGAACAGTATGGAGGTTCCTTTAAAAAACTAAAAAGAGAATTACCACAGGATCCAGCAATCCCACTTCTGGGCATTTACCCAGAGAAAACCATAAATCACAGAGACACAATCACCACAATGTTCATTGCAGCACTATTTACAATAGCCATGTAATGGAAGCAACCTAAATGCCCACAGACAGACGAATGGATAAAGATGTGGTACATATATAAAATGGAATATTACTCAGCCATAAAAAGGAATGAAACTGGGTCATTTGTAGAGAAGTTGATGGATCTAGAGACTGTCATACAGAGTGAAGTCATTCAGAAAGAGAAAAACAAATATTGTATATTAATCCCTATATGTGGAACCTAGAAAAATGGTAGAGATGAACTGGTTTGCAGGGCAGAAATAGAGACACAGAGGTAGAGAACAAACCTATGGACACAAAGTGGGGGAAGCCATGGGGTGGTGGTGGTGGGATGAGTTGGGAGATTGGGATTGACCTGTATACATGTCTATGCATAAAATAGATAACTAATAATAACCTACTGTATAAAAAAAATAACTAAAATTAAATTTCAAAATTTTAAAAAATAAAATGTAAAAATAAAACAGAAAAAAGTTCTTCCATTCACACTGATGTATTTATAAGAATGAATTATTTCCATGCTTATATCCATAAATATATAAAATGGGAATAAAATCTAACTTGAACCAAAAAAGAAAAAAAAAGCTGAACCTAACAGTTATACAGAGGGAAACACAACCAAGGCACTTGCTCCACTGGTAAACAATTCTGAAATTGGTCAGAGGTGGGGAATCATCCCCCATACAGCCAGCAGCCCCTACCGCCCACGCAAGGAGCGTCCTTATTGCAAAGCTGTGGGACCGTGCCGAGGCCTCTGTGAGTAAACGTGAGCTGAGCCCCAGGCCAGCTGCTGCTGAACTGTTCCCACCCTTCCCAGGTGAAACACCTGTATATGTACAAGGGTTTGAAAGCCTAGAGGAAGGGCCGTGGAGCCACACGAGCAACAGCACGCAGGCCAACCTGGTGCCTGCAGGTCAGCCAGGATGGTCCTGGCCACGGGCGCTCTTCTGGAAGCTTTCCATTGCCCTGCCTGCGATACCCCTCCTGTCCCGGCCCCCACTCCTTTTTTTCCTTCCTCACCTCAGCCCGGAGAGATATTCCAGTGGAAGTTATGGAGGACACATCCTCTTCTTTACAGGTGGCAGCCTGGCAACTCCTGCAGAAAGTCCAGCAGAGCCCCACTCACACCGGGCCACCCACAAAGCCGTGGACCCTCACACCCTCCCACCAGCACAGCCCCGAGACTGCTGACGGGGCAGAGAATATGGAGTCAGGCACAGCTGCAGGGGCTATTGCTGCCTGGAGTGCTGTTTATATTGACCTCAACCCAGGCACACCTGGGGAGGGCTTGCCGGCAGGGTCAGGCTGCCCAGGTCAGCTAATCCTCAGCCCTCAGGGAATCACATTGCAGAAAATGGACCTCGCTAAGACAGAATATTCGCCAAGGAAAAAAAGGACACAATGCCATTTGCAGCACCGTAGATGAGTCTAGAGGTAATCACGTGACTCGGAGTAAGTCAGAAAGTGAAAGACACATATCATATCATATCACTTATAGGTGTTACGTATAAATTGATACCAGGGCAGATATTTCCACGGAGAAGGGCAATCACAGATTCATTAAACAAACTTATGGTTCACCAAAGGAAAGGTGTGAGGATTGAATTCATTACGATATTGGGGTTAACAGACATATACTAACACAGTAGACGTATATAATCACCAAAGACCTACGGAGTACCAAGAGAAGACTACTCAACATTCTGTCATAACGTACACGCGAAAAGGATCCCAGGAAGAACAGACATATGTATATGTGTAAAAGAACCACCTCTTGCACACCTACAACAAGCTAAACGTTGTACTCAAACTTGCTGTAATAAAAAATAAAAAATTAAATTAAAAACATGTACAAGAAGTAGTGAGACAAACTTGAGGGGCTTTCTCCTGGCACATTCCGTTCTACATTCCAATCTAGAACGCGACTTCCATTGAGGCTCTGCTGCCCTAGTAACCAGCTTTGGTAAGGGAGAACTGCTGCCACCTTGTGGCCGATTCACACAAGAGCAGCTTTAATCCCAGCGCTAATGGTCAGTGGATATTCCAAATCATTACAGGCCTGTAAATGACACCTGCCCTGAAAACAAATCCTGAGGTCATATATCGACCAAAAAATTCAAAAGACGTCCATATTTCAAAACGACAATTTCAAGAGGCATATTTCACGCACATTAGTGTTCTGCTTCTTTTGCTAGCTTTCTTTGTTAAAAAAACGAGAATGGAAAAAGGCAACCCTCAGAATGGGCGAAAACGTTCACAAACGTATCAATGGACAAAGGTTTAATCTCCAATATATATAAACAGCTCATGTAGCTTAATATTAATAAAACAAACAACCCAATACAAAAATGGGCAGAAGATCTAAAGAGACGTTTCTTCAAAGAAGACACAGAGATGGCCAAGACGCACATGAAAAGCTGCTCAACATCACTAATTATTAGAGAAATGCAAATCAAAACTACAATGAGGTAAGACCTCACACCAGTTAGAATCGGCATCATCAGATAATCTACAAACAACAAATTCTGGCGAGGGTGTGGACAAAAGGAACCCTCTTCCCCTATTGGTGGGAATGTAAATTGATACAGTCACTATGGAGAACAGTATGGAGGTTCCTTTAAAAAACTAAAAAGAGAATTACCATAGGATCCAGCAATCCCACTTTTGGGCATTTACCCAGAGAAAACCATAAATCACAGAGACACATTCACCACAATGTTCATTGCAGCACTATTTACAATAGCCAGGTAAAGGAAGCAACCTAAATGGCCACAGACAGACGAATGGATAAAGATGTGGTACATATATAAAATGGAATATTACTCAGCCATAAAAAGGAATGAAACTGGGTCATTTGTAGAGAAGTTGATGGATCTAGAGACTGTCATACAGAGTGAAGTAAGTGAGAAAGAGAAAAACAAATATTGTATATTAATGCCTATATGTGGAACCTAGAAAAACGGTACAGATGAACTGATTTGCAGGGCAGAAATAGAGACACAGAGGCAGAGAACAAACGTATGGACACAAAGTGGGGGAAGCCATGGGGTGGTGGTGGTGGGATGAGTTGGGAGATTGGGATTGACCTGTATACATGTCTATGCATAAAATAGATAACTAATAATAACCTACTGTATAAAAAATAAATAAAATTAAATTACAAAATTTTCAAAAATAAAATGTAAAAATAAAACAGAAAAAAAGTTCTTCCATTCACACTGATGTATTTATAAGAATGAATTAGTTCCATGCTTATATCCATAAATACATAAAAGGGGAATAAAATCTAACTTCAACCAAAAAAGCGAAAAAAAGCTGAACCTAACAGTTATACAGAGGGAAACACAACTTAGGCACTTGCTCCAGTGGTAAACAATTCTGAAATTGGTCAGAGGTGGGGAATCATCCCCCATACAGCCAGCAGCCCCGCCCTCCCACGCAAGGAGCGTCCTTATTGCAAAGCTGTGGGACCGTGGCGAGGCCTCTGTGAGTAAACGTGAGCTGTGCCCCAGGCCAGCTGCTGCTGAACTGTTCCCACCCTTCCCAGGTGAAACACCTGAATATGTACAAGGGCTTGAAAGCCTAGAGGAAGGGCCGTGGAGCCACAGCAGCGACAGCACGCAGGCCAACTTGGTGCCTGCAGGTCAGCCAGGATGGTCCTGGCCACAGGCGCTCTTCTGGAAGCTTTCCATTGGCCTGCCTGAGATACCATTCCTGTCCCGGCCCCCACTCCTTTTTTTCCTTCCTCACCTCAGCCCGGAGATATATTCCAGTGGAAGTTATGGGTGACACATCCTCTTCTTTATAGGTGGCAGCCTGGCAACTCCTGCAGAAAGTCCAGCAGAGCCCCACTCACACCGGGCCACCCACAAAGCCGTGGACCCTCAGAGAGTCCCAGCAGCACAGCCCCGAGACTGCTGACGGGGCAGAGAATATGGAGTCAGGCACAGCTGCAGGGGCTATTGCTGCCTGGAGTGCTGTTTATATTGACCTCAACCCAGGCACACCTGGGGAGGGCTTCCCGGCAGGGTCAGGCTGCCCAGGTCAGCTAATCCTCCGCCCTCAGGGAATCACATTGCAGAAAATGGACCTCGCTAAGACAGAATGTTCGCCAAGGAAAAAAAGGACACAATGCCATTTGCAGCACCATAGATGAGTCTAGAGGTAATCACGTGACTTGGAGTAAGTCAGAAAGTGAAAGACACATATCATATCATATCACTTATAGGTGTTACATATAAATTCATACCAGGACAGATATTTCCACGGAGAAGGGCAATCACAGATTCATTAAACAAACTTATGGTTCACCAAAGAAAGGTGTGAGGATTGAATTCATTACGATATTGGGGTTAACAGACATATACAAACACAGTAGACGTATATAATCACCAAAGACCTACGGAGTACCAAGAGAAGACTACTCAACATTCTGTCATAACGTACATGGGAAAAGGATCCCAGGAAGAACAGACATATGTATATGTGTAAAAGAACCACCTCTTGCACACCTAAAACAAGCTAAACGTTGTACTCAAACTTGCTGCAATAAAAAATAAAAAATTAAATTAAAAACACGAACAAGAAGTAGTGAGACAAACTTGAGGGGCTTTCTCCTGGCACATTCCGTTCTACATTCCAATCTAGAACGCGACTTCCATTGAGGCTCTGCTGCCCTAGTAACCAGATTTGGTAAGGGAGAACTGCTGCCACCTTGTGGCCGTTTAATACAACAGCAGGTTTAATCCCAGCGCTAATGGTCAGTGGATATTCCAAATCATTACAGGCCTGTAAATGACACCTGCCCTGAAAACAAATCCTGGGGTCATATATCGACCAAAAAATTCAAAGACGTCCATATTTCAAAACGACAATTTCAAGAGGCATATTTCACGCACATTAGTGTTCTGCTTCTTTTGCTTGCTTTCTTTGTTAAAAAAACGGGAATGGAAAAAGGCAACCCTCAGAATGGGCGAAAACGTTCACAAACGTATCAATGGACAAAGGTTTAATCTCCAATATATATAAACAGCTCATGCAGCTTAATATTAATAAAACAAACAACCCAATACAAAAATGGGCAGAAGATCTAAAGAGACGTTTCTTCAAAGAAGACACAGAGATGGCCAAGACGCACATGAAAAGCTGCTCAACATCACTAATTATTAGAGAAATGCAAATCAAAACTAAAATGAGGTAAGACCTCACACCTGTTAGAATCGGCATCATCAGATAATCTACAAACAACAAATTCTGGGGAGGGTGTGGACAAAAGGAACCCTCTTCTGCTATTGGTGGGAATGTAAATTGATACAGTCACTATGGAGAACAGTATGGAGGTTCCTTTAAAAAACTAAAAAGAGAATTACCATAGGATCCAGCAATCCCACTTCTGGGCATTTACCCAGAGAAAACCATAAATCACAGAGACACATTCACCACAATGTTCATTGCAGCACTATTTACAATAGCCAGGTAATGGAAGCAACCTAAATGGCCACAGACAGACGAATGGATAAAGATGTGGTACATATATAAAATGGAATATTACTCAGCCATAAAAAGGAATGAAACTGGGTCATTTGTAGAGAAGTTGATGGATCTAGAGACTGTCATACAGAGTGAAGTAAGCCAGAAAGAGAAAAACAAATATTGTATATTAATGCCTATATGTGGAACCTAGAAAAATGGTAGAGATGAACTGGTTTGCAGGGCAGAAATAGAGACACAGAGGTAGAGAACAAACGTATGGACACAAAGTGGGGGAAGCCATGGGGTGGTGGTGGTGGGATGAGTTGGGAGATTAGGATTGACCTGTATACATGTCTATGCATAAAATAGATAACTAATAATAACCTACTGTATAAAAAAATAACTAAAATTAAATTTCAAAATTTTAAAAAATAAAATGTAAAAATAAAACAGAAAAAAAGTTCTTCCATTCACACTGATGTATTTATACGAATGAATTATTTCCATGCTTATATCTATAAATACATAAATGAGGAATAAAATCTAACTTGAACCAAAAAAGAAAAAAAAACTGAACCTAAGAATTATACAGAGGAAAACACTACGAAGGCACTTGCTCCAGTGGTAAACAATTCTGAAATTGGTCAGAGGTGGGGAATCATCTCCCATACAGCCAGCAGCCCCGCCCGCCCACGCAACGAGCATCCTCATTGCAAAGCTGGGAGACCGTGCCGAGGCCTCTGTGAGTAAACGTGAGCTGAGCCCCAGGCCAGATGCTGCTGAACTGTTCCCACCCTTCCCAGGTGAAACACCTGAATATGTACAAGGGCTTGAAAGCCTAGAGGAAGGGCCGTGGAGCCACACCAGCGACAGCACGCAGGCCAACTTGGTGCCTGCAGGTCAGCCAGGATGGTACTGCCACGGGCGCTCTTCTGGAAGCTTTCTATTGCCCTGCGTGAGATACCCCTCCTGTCCCGGCCCCCACTCCTTTTTTTCCTTCCTCACCTCAGCCCGGAGAGATATTCCAGTGGAAGTTATGGGTGACACATCCTCTTCTTTACAGGTGGCAGCCTGGCAACTCCTGCCGAAAGTCCAGCAGAGCCCCACTCACACCGGGCCACCCACAAAGCCGTGGACCCTCACACCCTCCCACCAGCACAGCCCCGAGACTGCTGACGGGGCAGAGAATATGGAGTCAGGCACAGCTGCAGGGGCTATTGCTGCCTGGAGTGCTGTTTATATTGACCTCAACCCAGGCACACCTGGGGAGGGCTTGCCGGCAGGGTCAGGCTGCCCAGGTCAGCTAATCCTCAGCCCTCAGGGAATCACATTGCAGAAAATGGACCTCGCTAAGACAGAATATTCGCCAAGGAGAAAAAGGACACAATGCCATTTGCAGCACCGTAGATGAGTCTCGAGGTAATCACGTGACTTGGAGTAAGTCAGAAAGTGAAAGACAAATATCATATCATAGCACTTATTGGTGTTACCTATAAATTGATACCAGGGCAGATATTTCCACGGAGAAGGGCAATCACAGATTCATTAAACAAACTTATGGTTCACCAAAGGAAAGGTGTGAGGATTGAATTCATTACGATATTGGGGTTAACAGACATATACAAACACAGTAGACGTATATAATCACCAAAGACCTACGGAGTACCAAGAGAAGACTACTCAACATTCTGTCATAACGTACACGGGAAAAGGATCCCAGGAAGAACAGACATATGTATATGTGTAAAAGAACCACCTCTTGCACACCTACAACAAGCTAAACGTTGTACTCAAACTTGCTGTAATAAAAAATAAAAAATTAAATTAAGAACACGAACAAGAAGTAGTGAGAGAAACTTGAGGGGCTTTCTCCTGGCACATTCCGTTCTACATTCCAATCTAGAACACGACTTCCTTTGAGTCTCTGCTGCCCTAGTAACCAGAATTGGTAAGGGAGAACTGCTGCCACCTTGTGGCCGTTTCACACAACTGCAGGTTTAATGCCAGCGCTAATGGTCAGTGGATATTCCAAATCATTACAGGCCTGTAAATGACACCTGCCCTGAAAACAAATCCTGGGGTCATATATCGACCAAAAAATTCAAAAGACGTCCATATTTCAAAACGACAGTTTCAAGAGGCATATTACACGCACATTAGTGTTCTGCTTCTTTTGCTTTCTTACTTTCTTTGTTAAAAAAAACGGGAATGGAGAAAGGCAACCCTCAGAATGGGCGAAAACGTTCACAAACGAATCAATGGACAAAGGTTTAATCTCCAATATATATAAACAGCTCATGCAGCTTAATATTAATAAAACAAACAACCCAATACAAAAATGGGCAGAAGATCTAAAGAGACGTTTCTTCAAAGAAGACACAGAGATGGCCAAGACGCACATGAAAAGCTGCTCAACATCACTAATTATTAGAGAAATGCAAATCAAAACTACAATGAGGTAAGACCTCACACCTGTTAGAATCGGCATCATCAGATAATCTACAATCAACAAATTCTGGGGACGGTGTGGAAAAAAGGAACCCTCTTCCGCTATTGGTGGGAATGTAAATTGATACAGTCACTATGGAGAACAGTATGGAGGTTCCTTTAAAAAACTAAAAAGAGAATTACCATAGGATCCAGCAATCCCACTTCTGGGCATATACCCAGAGAAAACCATAAATCACAGAGACACATTCACCACAATGTTCATTGCAGCACTCTTTACAATAGCCAGGTAATGGAAGCAACCTAAATGCCCACAGACAGACGAATGGATAAAGATGTGGTACATATACAAAATGGAATATTACTCAGCCATAAAAAGGAATGAAACTGGGTCATTTGTAGAGAAGTTGATGGATCTAGAGACTGTCATACAGAGTGAAGTAAGCCAGAAAGAGAAAAACAAATATTGTATATTAATGCCTATATGTGGAACCTAGAAAAATGGTAGAGATGAACTGGTTTGCAGGGCAGAAATAGAGACACAGAGGTAGAGAACAAACGTATGGACACAAAGTGGGGGAAGCCATGGGGTGGTGGTGGTGGGATGAGTTGGGAGATTAGGATTGACCTGTATACATGTCTATGCATAAAATAGATAACTAATAATAACATACTGTATAAAAAATAACTAAAATAGAATTTCAAAATTTTAAAAAATAAAATGTAAAAATAAAACAGAAATAAAGTTCTTCCATTCACACTGATGTATTTATACGAATGAATTATTTCCATGCTTATATCTATAAATACATAAATGAGGAATAAAATCTAACTTGAAACAAAAAAGAAAAAAAAACTTAACCTAAGAATTATACAGAGGAAAACACTACCAAGGCACTTGCTCCAGTGGTAAACAATTCTGAAATTGGTCAGAGGTGGGGAATCATCTCCCATACAGCCAGCAGCCCCGCCCGCCCACGCAAGGAGCATCCTCATTGCAAAGCTGGGAGACCGTGCCGAGGCCTCTGTGAGTAAACGTGAGCTGAGCCCCAGGCCAGATGCTGCTGAACTGTTCCCACCCTTCCCAGGTGAAACACCTGAATATGTACAAGGGCTTGAAAGCCTAGAGGAAGGGCCATGGAGCCACACCAGCGACAGCACGCAGGCCAACTTGGTGCCTGCAGGTCAGCCAGGATGGTACTGGCCACGGGCGCTCTTCTGGAAGCTTTCTATTGCCCTGCCTGAGATACCCCTCCTGTCCCGGCCCCCACTCCTTTTTTTCCTTCCTCACCTCAGCCCGGAGAGATATTCCAGTGGAAGTTATGGGTGACACATCCTCTTCTTTACAGTTGGCAGCCTGGCAACTCCTGCCGAATGTCCAGCAGAGCCCCACTCACACCGGGCCACCCACAAAGCCGTGGACCCTCACACCCTCCCACCAGCACAGCCCCGAGACTGCTGACGGGGCAGAGAATATGGAGTAAGGCACAGTTGCAGGGGCTATTGCTGCCTGGAGTGCTGTTTATATTGACCTCAACCCAGGCACACCTGGGGAGGGCTTGCCGGCAGGGTCAGGCTGCCCAGGTCAGCTAATCCTCAGCCCTCAGGGAATCACATTGCAGAAAATGGACCTCGCTAAGACAGAATATTCGCCAAGGAGAAAAAGGACACAATGCCATTTGCAGCACCGTAGATGAGTCTCGAGGTAATCACGTGACTTGGAGTAAGTCAGAAAGTGAAAGACAAATATAATATCATAGCACTTATAGGTGTTACCTATAAATTGATACCAGGGCAGATATTTCCACGGAGAAGGGCAATCACAGATTCATTAAACAAACTTATGGTTCACCAAAGGAAAGGTGTGAGGATTGAATTCATTACGATATTGGGGTTAACAGACATATACAAACACAGTAGACGTATATAATCACCAAAGACCTACGGAGTACCAAGAGAAGACTACTCAACATTCTGTCATAACGTACATGGGAAAAGGATCCCAGGAAGAACAGACATATGTATATGTGTAAAAGAACCACCTCTTGCACACCTACAACAAGCTAAACGTTGTACTCAAACTTGCTGTAATAAAAAATAAAAAATTAAATTAAGAACACGAACAAGAAGTAGTGAGACAAACTTGAGGGGCTTTCTCCTGGCACATTCCGTTCTACATTCCAATCTAGAACACGACTTCCATTGAGTCCCTGCTGCCCTAGTAACAAGAATTGGTAAGGGAGAACTGCTGCCACCTTGTGGCCGTTTCACACAACTGCAGGTTTAATGCCAGCGCTAATGGTCAGTGGATATTCCAAATCATTACAGGCCTGTAAATGACACCTGCCCTGAAAACAAATCCTGGGGTCATATATCGACCAAAAAATTCAAAAGACGTCCATATTTCAAAACGGCAGTTTCAAGAGGCATATTACACGCACAATAGTGTTCTGCTTCTTTTGCTTTCTTTCTTTCTTTGTTAAAAAAAACGGGAATGGAGAAAGGCAACCCTCAGAATGGGCGAAAACGTTCACAAACGAATCAATGGACAAAGGTTTAATCTCCAATATATATAAACAGCTCATGCAGCTTAATATTAATAAAACAAACAACCCAATACAAAAATGGGCAGAAGATCTAAAGAGACGTTTCTTCAAAGAAGACACAGAGATGGCCAGGACGCACATGAAAAGCTGCTCAACATCACTAATTATTAGAGAAATGCAAATCAAAACTACAATGAGGTAAGACCTCACACCTGTTAGAATCGGCATCATCAGATAATCTACAAACAACAAACTCTGGGGAGGGTGTGGACAAAAGGAACCCTCTTCCGCTATTGGTGGGAATGTAAATTGATACAGTCACTATGGAGAACAGTATGGAGGTTCCTTTAAAAAACTAAAAAGAGAATTACCATAGGATCCAGCAATCCCACTTCTGCGCATATACCCAGAGAAAACCATAAATCACAAAGACACATTCACCACAATGTTCATTGCAGCACTATTTACAATAGCCAGGTAATGGAAGCAACCTAAATGCCCACAGACAGACGAATGGATAAAGATGTGGTACATATACAAAATGGAATATTACTCAGCCATAAAAAGGAATGAAACTGGGTCATTTGTAGAGAAGTTGATGGATCTAGAGACTGTCATACAGAGTGAAGTAAGTCAGAAAGAGAAAAACAAATATTGTATATTAATGCCTATATGTGGAACCTAGAAAAATGGTGGAGATGAACTGGTTTGCAGGGCAGAAATAGAGACACAGAGGTAGAGAACAAACGTATGGACACAAAGTGGGGGAAGCCATGGGGTGGTGGTGGTGGGATGAGTTGGGAGATTAGGATTGACCTGTATACATGTCTATGCATAAAATAGATAACTAATAATAACCTACTGTATAAAAAAAATAACTAAAATTAAATTTCAAAATTTTAAAAAATAAAATGTAAAAATAAAACAGAAAAAAAGTTCTTCCATTCACACTGATGTATTTATACGAATGAATTATTTCCATGCTTATATCTATAAATACATAAATGAGGAATAAAATCTAACTTGAACCAAAAAAGAAAAAAAAACTGAACCTAAGAATTATACAGAGGAAAACACTACGAAGGCACTTGCTCCAGTGGTAAACAATTCTGAAATTGGTCAGAGGTGGGGAATCATCTCCCATACAGCCAGCAGCCCCGCCCGCCCACGCAAGGAGCATCCTCATTGCAAAGCTGGGAGACCGTGCCGAGGCCTCTGTGAGTAAACGTGAGCTGAGCCCCAGGCCAGATGCTGCTGAACTGTTCCCACCCTTCCCAGGTGAAACACCTGAATATGTACAAGGGCTTGAAAGCCTAGAGGACGGGCCGTGGAGCCACACCAGCGACAGCACGCAGGCCAACTTGGTGCCTGCAGGTCAGCCAGGATGGTACTGCCACGGGCGCTCTTCTGGAAGCTTTCTATTGCCCTGCGTGAGATACCCCTCCTGTCCCGGCCCCCACTCCTTTTTTTCCTTCCTCACCTCAGCCCGGAGAGATATTCCAGTGGAAGTTATGGGTGACACATCCTCTTCTTTACAGGTGGCAGCCTGGCAACTCCTGCCGAAAGTCCAGCAGAGCCCCACTCACACCGGGCCACCCACAAAGCCGTGGACCCTCACACCCTCCCACCAGCACAGCCCCGAGACTGCTGACGGGGCAGAGAATATGGAGTAAGGCACAGCTGCAGGGGCTATTGCTGCCTGGAGTGCTGTTTATATTGACCTCAACCCAGGCACACCTGGGGAGGGCTTGCCGGCAGGGTCAGGCTGCCCAGGTCAGCTAATCCTCAGCCCTCAGGGAATCACATTGCAGAAAATGGACCTCGCTAAGACAGAATATTCGCCAAGGAGAAAAAGGACACAATGCCATTTGCAGCACCGTAGATGAGTCTCGAGGTAATCACGTGACTTGGAGTAAGTCAGAAAGTGAAAGACAAATATCATATCATAGCACTTATAGGTGTTACGTATAAATTGATACCACGGCAGATAATTCCACGGAGAAGGGCAATCACAGATTCATTAAACAAACTTATGGTTCACCAAAGGAAAGGTGTGAGGATTGAATTCATTACGATATTGGGGTTAACAGACATATACAAACACAGTAGACGTATATAATCACCAAAGACCTACGGAGTACCAAGAGAAGACTACTCAACATTCTGTCATAACGTACATGGGAAAAGGATCCCAGGAAGAACAGACATATGTATATGTGTAAAAGAACCACCTCTTGCACACCTACAACAAGCTAAACGTTGTACTCAAACTTGCTGTAATAAAAAATAAAAAATTAAATTAAGAACACGAACAAGAAGTAGTGAGACAAACTTGAGGGGCTTTCTCCTGGCACATTCCGTTCTACATTCCAATCTAGAACAGGACTTCCATTGAGTCTCTGCTGCCCTAGTAACCAGAATTGGTAAGGGAGAACTGCTGCCACCTTGTGGCCGTTTCACACAACTGCAGGTTTAATGCCAGCGCTAATGGTCAGTGGATATTCCAAATCATTACAGGCCTGTAAATGACACCTGCCCTGAAAACAAATCCTGGGGTCATATATCGACCAAAAAATTCAAAAGACGTCCATATTTCAAAACGACAGTTTCAAGAGGCATATTACACGCACATTAGTGTTCTGCTTCTTTTGCTTTCTTTCTTTCTTTGTTAAAAAAAACGGGAATGGAGAAAGGCAACCCTCAGAATGGGCGATAACGTTCACAAACGAATCAATGGACAAAGGTTTAATCTCCAATATATATAAACAGCTCATGCAGCTTAATATTAATAAAACAAACAACCCAATACAAAAATGGGCAGAAGATCTAGAGAGACGTTTCTTCAAAGAAGACACAGAGATGGCCAAGACGCACATGAAAAACTGCTCAACATCACTAATTATTAGAGAAATGCAAATCAAAACTACAATGAGGTAAGACCTCACCCCTGTTAGAATCGGCATCATCAGATAATCTACAAACAACAAACTCTGGGGAGGGTGTGGACAAAAGGAACCCTCTTCCGCTATTGGTGGGAATGTAAATTGATACAGTCACTATGGAGAACAGTATGGAGGTTCCTTTAAAAAACTAAAAAGAGAATTACCATAGGATCCAGCAATCCCACTTCTGCGCATATACCCAGAGAAAACCATAAATCACAAAGACACATTCACCACAATGTTCATTGCAGCACTATTTACAATAGCCAGGTAATGGAAGCAACCTAAATGCCCACAGACAGACGAATGGATAAAGATGTGGTACATATACAAAATGGAATATTACTCAGCCATAAAAAGGAATGAAACTGGGTCATTTGTAGAGAAGTTGATGGATCTAGAGACTGTCATACAGAGTGAAGTAAGTCAGAAAGAGAAAAACAAATATTGTATATTAATGCCTATATGTGGAACCTAGAAAAATGGTGGAGATGAACTGGTTTGCAGGGCAGAAATAGAGACACAGAGGTAGAGAACAAACGTATGGACACAAAGTGGGGGAAGCCATGGGGTGGTGGTGGTGGGATGAGTTGGGAGATTAGGATTGACCTGTATACATGTCTATGCATAAAATAGATAACTAATAATAACCTACTGTATAAAAAAAATAACTAAAATTAAATTTCAAAATTTTAAAAAATAAAATGTAAAAATAAAACAGAAAAAAAGTTCTTCCATTCACACTGATGTATTTATACGAATGAATTATTTCCATGCTTATATCTATAAATACATAAATGAGGAATAAAATCTAACTTGAACAAAAAAAGAAAAAAAAAAAACCGAACCTAAGAATTATACAGAGGAAAACACTACCAAGGCACTTGCTCCACTGGTAAACAATTCTGAAATTGGTCAGAGGTGGGGAATCATCTCCCATACAGCCAGCAGCCCCGCCCGCCCACGCAAGGAGCATCCTCATTGCAAAGCTGGGAGACCGTGCCGAGGCCTCTGTGAGTAAACGTGAGCTGAGCCCCAGGCCAGATGCTGCTGAACTGTTCCCACCCTTCCCAGGTGAAACACCTGAATATGTACAAGGGCTTGAAAGCCTAGAGGAAGGGCCGTGGAGCCACACCAGCGACAGCACGCAGGCCAACTTGGTGCCTGCAGGTCAGCCAGGATGGTACTGGCCACGGGCGCTCTTCTGGAAGCTTTCTATTGCCCTGCCTGAGATACCCCTCCTGTCCCGGCCCCCACTCCTTTTTTTCCTTCCTCACTTCAGCCCGGAGAGATATTCCAGTGGAAGTTATGGGTGACACATCCTCTTCTTTACAGGTGGCAGCCTGGCAACTCCTGCCGAAAGTCCAGCAGAGCCCCACTCACACCGGGCCACCCACAAAGCCGTGGAACCTCACACCCTCCCACCAGCACAGCCCCGAGACTGCTGACGGGGCAGAGGATATGGAGTCAGGCACAGCTGCAGGGGCTATTGCTGCCTGGAGTGCTGTTTATATTGACCTCAACCCAGGCACACCTGGGGAGGGCTTGCCGGCCGGGTCAGGCTGCCCAGGTCAGCTAATCCTCAGCCCTCAGGGAATCACATTGCAGAATATGGACCTCGCTAAGACAGAATATTCGCCAAGGAAAAAAAGGACACAATGCCATTTGCAGCACTGTAGATGAGTCTCGAGGTAATCACGTGACTTGGAGTAAGTCAGAGAGTGAAAGACACATATCATATCATATCACTTATAGGTGTTACGTATAAATTGATACCAGGGCAGATATTTCCACGGAGAAGGGCAATCACAGATTCATTAAACAAACTTATGGTTCACCAAAGGAAAGGTGTGAGGATTGAATTCATTACGATATTGGGGTTAACAGACAGATACAAACACAGTAGACGTATATAATCACCAAAGACCTACGGAGTACCAAGAGAAGACTACTCAACATTCTGTCATAACGTACATGGGAAAAGGATCCCAGGAAGAAAAGACATATGTATATGTGTAAAAGAACCACCTCTTGCACACCTACAACATGCTAAACGTTGTACTCAAACTTGCTGTAATAAAAAATAAAAAAATAAATTAAAAACACGAACAAGAAGTAGTGAGACAAACTTGAGGGGCTTTCTCCTGGCACATTCCGTTCTACATTCCAATCTAGAACACGACTTCCATTGAGTCTCTGCTGCCCTAGTAACCAGATTTGGTAAGGGAGAACTGCTGCCACCTTGTGGCCGTTTCACACAACTGCAGGTTTAATGCCAGCGCTAATGGTCAGTGGATATTCCAAATCATTACAGGCCTGTAAATGACACCTGCCCTGAAAACAAATCCTGGGGTCATATATCGACCAAAAAATTCAAAAGACGTCCATATTTCAAAACGACAGTTTCAAGAGGCATATTTCACGCACATTAGTGTTCTGCTTCTTTTGCTTTCTTTCTTTCTTTGTTAAAAAAAACGGGAATGGAGAAAGGCAACCCTCAGAATGGGCGAAAACGTTCACAAACGAATCAATGGACAAAGGTTTAATCTCCAATATATATAAACAGCTCATGCAGCTTAATATTAATAAAACAAACAACCCAATACAAAAATGGGCAGAAGATCTAAAGAGACGTTTCTTCAAAGAAGACACAGAGATGGCCAAGACGCACATGAAAAGCTGCTCAACATCACTAATTATTAGAGAAATGCAAATCAAAACTACAATGAGGTAAGACCTCACACCTGTTAGAATCGGCATCATCAGATAATCTACAATCAACAAATTCTGGGGACGGTGTGGACAAAAGGAACCCTCTTCCGCTATTGGTGGGAATGTAAATTGATACAGTCACTATGGAGAACAGTATGGAGGTTCCTTTAAAAAACTAAAAAGAAAATTACCATAGGATCCAGCAATCCCACTTCTGGGCATATACCCAGAGAAAACCATAAATCACAAAGACACATTCACCACAATGTTCATTGCAGCACTATTTACAATAGCCAGGTAATGGAAGCAACCTAAATGCCCACAGACAGACGAATGGATAAAGATGTGGTACATATACAAAATGGAATATTACTCAGCCATAAAAAGGAATGAAACTGGGTCATTTGTAGAGAAGTTGATGGATTTGAGACTGTCATACAGAGTGAAGTAAGCCAGAAAGAGAAAAACAAATATTGTATATTAATGCCTATATGTAGAACCTAGAAAAATGGTAGAGATGAACTGGTTTGCAGGGCAGAAATAGAGACACAGAGGTAGAGAACAAACGTATGGACACAAAGTGGGGGAAGCCATGGGGTGGTGGTGGTGGGATGAGTTGGGAGATTAGGATTGACCTGTATACATGTCTATGCATAAAATAGATAACTAATAATAACCTACTGTATAAAAAAATAACTAAAATTAAAGTTCAAAATTTTAAAAAATAAAATGTAAAAATAAAACAGAAAAAAAGTTCTTCCATTCACACTGATGTATTTATACGAATGAATTATTTCCATGCTTATATCTATAAATACATAAATGAGGAATAAAATCTAACTTGAACCAAAAAAGAAAAAAAAAAACTGAACGTAACAGTTATACAGAGGAAAACACAACCAAGGCACTTGCTCCAGTCGTAAACAATTCTGAAATTGGTCAGAGGTGGGGAATCATCTCCCATACAGCCAGCAGCCCCGCCCGCCCACGCCAGGAGCATCCTCATTGCAAAGCTGGGAGACCGTGCCGAGGCCTCTGTGAGTAAACGTGAGCTGAGCCCCAGGCCAGCTGCTGCTTAACTGTTCCCACCCTTCCCAGGTGAGACACCTGAATATGTACAAGGGCTTGAAAGCCTAGAGGAAGGGCCGTGGAGCCACACCAGCGACAGCACACAGGCCAACTTGGTGCCTGCTTGTCAGCCAGGATGGTACTGGCCACGGGCGCTCTTCTGGAAGCTTTCTATTGCCCTGCCTAAGATACCCCTCCTGTCCCGGACCCCACTCCTTTTTTTCCTTCCTCACCTCAGCCTGGAGTGCTATTCCAGTGGAAGTTATGGGTGACACATCCTCTTCTTTACAGGTGGCAGCCTGGCAACTCCTGCCGAAAGTCCAGCAGAGCCCCACTCACACCGGGCCACCCACAAAGCCGTGGACCCTCACACCCTCCCACCAGCACAGCCCCGAGACTGCTGACGGGGCAGAGAATATGGAGTCAGGCACAGCTGCAGGGGCTATTGCTGCCTGGAGTGCTGTTTATATTGACCTCAACCCAGGCACACCTGGGGAGGGCTTGCCGGCAGGGTCAGGCTGCCCAGGTCAGCTAATCCTCAGCCCTCAGGGAATCACATTGCAGAAAATGGACCTCGCTAAGACAGAATATTCGCCAAGGAGAAAAAGGACACAATGCCATTTGCAGCACCGTAGATGAGTCTCGAGGTAATCACGTGACTTGGAGTAAGTCAGAAAGTGAAAGACACATATCATATCATATCACTTATAGGTGTTACCTATAAATTGATACCAGGGCAGATATTTCCACGGAGAAGGGCAATCACAGATTCATTAAACAAACTTATGGTTCACCAAAGGAAAGGTGTGAGGATTGAATTCATTACGATATTCGTGTTAACAGACAGATACAAACACAGTAGACGTATATAATCACCAAAGGACTACGGAGTACCAAGAGAAGACTACTCAACATTCTGTCATAACGTACATGGGAAAAGGATCCCAGGAAGAACAGACATATGTATATGTGTAAAAGAACCACCTCTTGCACACCTACAACAAGCTAAACGTTGTACTCAAACTTGCTGTAATAAAAAATAAAAAATTAAATTAAAAACACGAACAAGAAGTAGTGAGACAAACTTGAGGGGCTTTCTCCTGGCACATTCCGTTCTACATTCCAATCTAGAACACGACTTCCATTGAGGCTCTGCTGCCCTAGTAACCAGATTTGGTAAGGGAGAACTGCTGCCACCTTGTGGCCGTTTCACACAACTGCAGGTTTAATGCCAGCGCTAATGGTCAGTGGATATTCCAAATCATTACAGGCCTGTAAATGACACCTGCCCTGAAAACAAATCCTGGGGTCATATATCGACCAAAAAATTCAAAAGACGTCCATATTTCAAAACGACAGTTTCAAGAGGCATATATCACGCACATTAGTGTTCTGCTTCTTTTGCTTTCTTTCTTTCTTTGTTAAAAAAACGGGAATGGAAAAAGGCAACCCTCAGAATGTGCAAAAACGTTCACAAACGAATCAATGGACAAAGGTTTAATCCTCCAATATATATAAACAGCTCATGCAGCTTAATATTAATAAAACAAACAACCCAATACAAAAATGGGCAGAAGATCTAAAGAGACGTTTCTTCAAAGAAGACACAGAGATGGCCAAGACGCACATGAAAAGCTGCTCAACATCACTAATTATTAGAGAAATGCAAATCAAAACTACAATGAGGTAAGACCTCACACCTGTTAGAATCGGCATCATCAGATAATCTAGAAACAACAAACTCTGGGGAGGGTGTGGACAAAAGGAACCCTCTTCCGCTATTTGTGGGAATGTAAATTGATACAGTCACTATGGAGAACAGTATGGAGGTTCCTTTAAAAAACTAAAAAGAGAATTACCATAGGATCCAGCAATCCCACTTCTGGGCATATACCCAGAGAAAACCATAAATCACGGAGACACATTCACCACAATGTTCATTGCAGCACTATTTACAGTAGCCAGGTAATGGAAGCAACCTAAATGCCCACAGACAGACGAATGGATAAAGATGTGGTACATATACAAAATGGAATATTACTCAGCCATAAAAAGGAATGAAACTGGGTCATTTGTAGAGAAGTTGATGGATCTAGAGACTGTCATACAGAGTGAAGTAAGTCAGAAAGAGAAAAACAAATATTGTATATTAATGCCTATATGTGGAACCTAGAAAAATGGTGGAGATGAACTGGTTTGCAGGGCAGAAATAGAGACACAGAGGTAGAGAACAAACGTATGGACACAAAGTGGGGGAAGCCATGGGGTGGTGGTGGTGGTATGAGTTGGGAGATTAGGATTGACCTGTATACATGTCTATGCATAAAATAGATAACTAATAATAACCTACTGTATAAAAAAAATAACTAAAATTAAATTTCAAAAATTTTGTAAATAAAATGTAAAAATAAAACAGAAAAAAAGTTCTTCCATTCACACTGATGTATTTATACGAATGAATTATTTCCATGCTTATATCTATAAATACATAAATGAGGAATAAAATCTAACTTGAAGCAAAAAAGAAAAAAAAAAACTGAACGTAACAGTTATACAGAGGAAAACACTACCAAGGCACTTGCTCCAGTCGTAAACAATTCTGAAATTGGTCAGAGGTGGGGAATCATCTCCCATACAGCCAGCAGCCCCGCCCGCCCACGCCAGGAGCATCCTCATTGCAAAGCTGGGAGACCGTGCCGAGGCCTCTGTGAGTAAACGTGAGCTGAGCCCCAGGCCAGCTGCTGCTTAACTGTTCCCACCCTTCCCAGGTGAGACACCTGAATATGTACAAGGGCTTGAAAGCCTAGAGGAAGGGCCGTGGAGCCACACCAGCGACAGCACGCAGGCCAACTTGGTGCCTGCTTGTCAGCCAGGATGGTACTGGCCACGGGCGCTCTTCTGGAAGCTTTCTATTGCCCTGCCTAAGATACCCCTCCTGTCCCGGACCCCACTCCTTTTTTTCCTTCCTCACCTCAGCCTGGAGTGGTATTCCAGTGGAAGTTATGGGTGACACATCCTCTTCTTTACAGGTGGCAGCCTGGCAACTCCTGCCGAAAGTCCAGCAGAGCCCCACTCACACCGGGCCACCCACAAAGCCGTGGACCCTCACACCCTCCCACCAGCACAGCCCCGAGACTGCTGACGGGGCAGAGAATATGGAGTCAGGCACAGCTGCAGGGGCTATTGCTGCCTGGAGTGCTGTTTATATTGACCTCAACCCAGGCACACCTGGGGAGGGCTTGCCGGCCGGGTCAGGCTGCCCAGGTCAGCTAATCCTCAGCCCTCAGGGAATCACATTGCAGAAAATGGACCTCGCTAAGACAGAATATTCGCCAAGGAGAAAAAGGACACAATGCCATTTGCAGCACCGTAGATGAGTCTCGAGGTAATCACGTGACTTGGAGTAAGTCAGAAAGTGAAAGACACATATCATATCATATCACTTATAGGTGTTACCTATAAATTGATACCAGGGCAGATATTTCCACGGAGAAGGGCAATCACAGATTCATTAAACAAACTTATGGTTCACCAAAGGAAAGTTGTGAGGATTGAATTCATTACGATATTCGTGTTAACAGACAGATACAAACACAGTAGACGTCTATAATCACCAAAGGACTACAGAGTACCAAGAGAAGACTACTCAACATTCTGTCATAACGTACATGGGAAAAGGATCCCAGGAAGAACAGACATATGTATATGTGTAAAAGAACCACCTCTTGCACACCTACAACAAGCTAAACGTTGTACTCAAACTTGCTGTAATAAAAAATAAAAAATTAAATTAAAAACACGAACAAGAAGTAGTGAGACAAACTTGAGGGGCTTTCTCCTGGCACATTCCGTTCTACATTCCAATCTAGAACACGACTTCCATTGAGGCTCTGCTGCCCTAGTAACCAGATTTGGTAAGGGAGAACTGCTGCCACCTTGTGGCCGTTTCACACAACTGCAGGTTTAATGCCAGCGCTAATGGTCAGTGGATATTCCAAATCATTACAGGCCTGTAAATGACACCTGCCCTGAAAACAAATCCTGGGGTCATATATCGACCAAAAAATTCAAAAGACGTCCATATTTCAAAACGACAGTTTCAAGAGGCATATATCACGCACATTAGTGTTCTGCTTCTTTTGCTTTCTTTCTTTCTTTGTTAAAAAAACGGGAATGGAAAAAGGCAACCCTCAGAATGTGCAAAAACGTTCACAAACGAATCAATGGACAAAGGTTTAATCCTCCAATATATATAAACAGCTCATGCAGCTTAATATTAATAAAACAAACAACCCAATACAAAAATGGGCAGAAGATCTAAAGAGACGTTTCTTCAAAGAAGACACAGAGATGGCCAAGACGCACATGAAAAGCTGCTCAACATCACTAATTATTAGAGAAATGCAAATCAAAACTACAATGAGGTAAGACCTCACACCTGTTAGAATCGGCATCATCAGATAATCTAGAAACAACAAACTCTGGGGAGGGTGTGGACAAAAGGAACCCTCTTCCGCTATTTGTGGGAATGTAAATTGATACAGTCACTATGGAGAACAGTATGGAGGTTCCTTTAAAAAACTAAAAAGAGAATTACCATAGGATCCAGCAATCCCACTTCTGGGCATATACCCAGAGAAAACCATAAATCACGGAGACACATTCACCACAATGTTCATTGCAGCACTATTTACAGTAGCCAGGTAATGGAAGCAACCTAAATGCCCACAGACAGACGAATGGATAAAGATGTGGTACATATACAAAATGGAATATTACTCAGCCATAAAAAGGAATGAAACTGGGTCATTTGTAGAGAAGTTGATGGATCTAGAGACTGTCATACAGAGTGAAGTAAGTCAGAAAGAGAAAAACAAATATTGTATATTAATGCCTATATGTGGAACCTAGAAAAATGGTGGAGATGAACTGGTTTGCAGGGCAGAAATAGAGACACAGAGGTAGAGAACAAACGTATGGACACAAAGTGGGGGAAGCCATGGGGTGGTGGTGGTGGTATGAGTTGGGAGATTAGGATTGACCTGTATACATGTCTATGCATAAAATAGATAACTAATAATAACCTACTGTATAAAAAAAATAACTAAAATTAAATTTCAAAAATTTTGTAAATAAAATGTAAAAATAAAACAGAAAAAAAGTTCTTCCATTCACACTGATGTATTTATACGAATGAATTATTTCCATGCTTATATCTATAAATACATAAATGAGGAATAAAATCTAACTTGAAGCAAAAAAGAAAAAAAAAAACTGAACGTTACAGTTATACAGAGGAAAACACTACCAAGGCACTTGCTCCAGTCGTAAACAATTCTGAAATTGGTCAGAGGTGGGGAATCATCTCCCATACAGCCAGCAGCCCCGCCCGCCCACGCCAGGAGCATCCTCATTGCAAAGCTGGGAGACCGTGCCGAGGCCTCTGTGAGTAAACGTGAGCTGAGCCCCAGGCCAGCTGCTGCTTAACTGTTCCCACCCTTCCCAGGTGAGACACCTGAATATGTACAAGGGCTTGAAAGCCTAGAGGAAGGGCCGTGGAGCCACACCAGCGACAGCACGCAGGCCAACTTGGTGCCTGCTTGTCAGCCAGGATGGTACTGGCCACGGGCGCTCTTCTGGAAGCTTTCTATTGCCCTGCCTAAGATACCCCTCCTGTCCCGGACCCCACTCCTTTTTTTCCTTCCTCACCTCAGCCTGGAGTGGTATTCCAGTGGAAGTTATGGGTGACACATCCTCTTCTTTACAGGTGGCAGCCTGGCAACTCCTGCCGAAAGTCCAGCAGAGCCCCACTCACACCGGGCCACCCACAAAGCCGTGGACCCTCACACCCTCCCACCAGCACAGCCCCGAGACTGCTGACGGGGCAGAGAATATGGAGTCAGGCACAGCTGCAGGGGCTATTGCTGCCTGGAGTGCTGTTTATATTGACCTCAACCCAGGCACACCTGGGGAGGGCTTGCCGGCCGGGTCAGGCTGCCCAGGTCAGCTAATCCTCAGCCCTCAGGGAATCACATTGCAGAAAATGGACCTCGCTAAGACAGAATATTCGCCAAGGAGAAAAAGGACACAATGCCATTTGCAGCACCGTAGATGAGTCTCGAGGTAATCACGTGACTTGGAGTAAGTCAGAAAGTGAAAGACACATATCATATCATATCACTTATAGGTGTTACCTATAAATTGATACCAGGGCAGATATTTCCACGGAGAAGGGCAATCACAGATTCATTAAACAAACTTATGGTTCACCAAAGGAAAGTTGTGAGGATTGAATTCATTACGATATTCGTGTTAACAGACAGATACAAACACAGTAGACGTCTATAATCACCAAAGGACTACAGAGTACCAAGAGAAGACTACTCAACATTCTGTCATAACGTACATGGGAAAAGGATCCCAGGAAGAACAGACATATGTATATGTGTAAAAGAACCACCTCTTGCACACCTACAACAAGCTAAACGTTGTACTCAAACTTGCTGTAATAAAAAATAAAAAATTAAATTAAAAACACGAACAAGAAGTAGTGAGACAAACTTGAGGGGCTTTCTCCTGGCACATTCCGTTCTACATTCCAATCTAGAACACGACTTCCATTGAGGCTCTGCTGCCCTAGTAACCAGATTTGGTAAGGGAGAAATGCTGCCACCTTGTGGCCGTTTCACACAACTGCAGGTTTAATGCCAGCGCTAATGGTCAGTGGATATTCCAAATCATTACAGGCCTGTAAATGACACCTGCCCTGAAAACAAATCCTGGGGTCATATATCGACCAAAAATTTCAAAAGACGTCCATATTTCAAAACGACAGTTTCAAGAGGCATATATCACGCACATTAGTGTTCTGCTTCTTTTGCTTTCTTTCTTTCTTTGTTAAAAAAACGGGAATGGAAAAAGGCAACCCTCAGAATGGGCGAAAACGTTCACAAACGTATCAATGGACAAAGGTTTAATCTCCAATATATATAAACAGCTCATGCAGCTTAATATTAATAAAACAAACAACCCAATACAAAAATGGGCAGAAGATCTAAAGAGACGTTTCTTCAAAGAAGACACAGAGATGGCCAAGACGCACATGAAAAGCTGCTCAACATCACTAATTATTAGAGAAATGCAAATCAAAACTAAAATGAGGTAAGACCTCACACCTGTTAGAATCGGCATCATCAGATAATCTACAAACAACAAATTCTGGGGAGGGTGTGGACAAAAGGAAACCTCTTCTGCTATTGGTGGGAATGTAAATTGATACAGTCACTATGGAGAACAGTATGGAGGTTCCTTTAAAAAACTAAAAAGAGAATTACCATAGGATCCAGCAATTCCACTTCTGGGCATTTACCCAGAGAAAAACATAAATCACAGAGACACATTCACCACAATGTTCATTGCATTACTATTTACAATAGCCAGGTAATGGAAGCAACCTAAATGGCCACAGACAGACGAATGGATAAAGATGTGGTACATATATAAAATGGAATATTACTCAGCCATAAAAAGGAATGAAACTGGGTCATTTGTAGAGAAGTTCATGGATCTAGAGACTGTCATACAGAGTGAAGTAAGTCAGAAAGAGAAAAACAAATATTGTATATTAATGCCTATATGTGGAACCTAGAATAATGGTACAGATGAACTGGTTTGCAGGGCTGAAATAGAGACACAGAGGCAGAGAACAAACGTATGGACACAAAGTGGGGGAAGCCATGGGGTGGTGGTTGTGGGATGAGTTGGGAGATTGGGATTGACCTGTATACATGTCTATGCATAAAATAGATAACTAATAATAACCTACTGTATAAAAAAATAAAAAAAATTAAATTTCAAAATTTTTAAAAATATAATGTAAAAATAAAACAGAAAAAAAGTTCCTGCATTCACACTGATGTATTTATAAGAATGAATTAGTTCCATGCTTATAACCATAAATACATAAAAGGGGAGTAAAATCTAACTTGAACCAAAAAAGAAAAAAAAATCTGAACCTAACAGTTATACAGAGGGAAACACAACCAAGGCACTTGCTCCAGTGGTAAACAATTCTGAAATTGGTCAGAGGTGGGGAATCATCCCCCATACAGCCAGCAGCCCCGC
This sequence comes from Mesoplodon bidens, assembly GCF_964165515.1. NCBI lineage: Eukaryota > Metazoa > Chordata > Mammalia > Artiodactyla > Ziphiidae > Mesoplodon > Mesoplodon bidens. The sequence continues at coordinate 384,405 of NW_027671283.1, forward strand.
CCGCCCACGCAAGGAGCGTCCTTATTGCAAAGCTGTGGGACCGTGGCGAGGCCTCTGTGAGTAAACGTGAGCTGTGCCCCAGGCCAGCTCCTGCTGAACTGTTCACACCCTTCCCAGGTGAAACACCTGAATATGTACAAGGGCTTGAAAGCCTAGAGGAAGGGCCGTGGAGCCACACCAGCGACAGCACGCAGGCCAACTTTGTGCCTGCAGGTCAGCCAGGAAGGTCCTGGCCATGGGCGCTCTTCCGGAAGCTTTCCATTGCCCTGCCTGAGATACCCCTCCTGTCCCGGCCCCCACTCCTTTTTTTCCTTCCTCACCTCAGCCCGGAGAGATATTCCAGTGGAAGTTATGGGTGACACATCCTCTTCTTTACAGGTGGCAGCCTGACAACTCCTGCAGAAAGTCCAGCAGAGCCCCACTCACACCGGGCCACCCACAAAGCCGTGGACCCTCACACCCTCCCACCAGCACAGCCCCGAGACTGCTGACGGGGCAGAGAACATGGATTCAGGCACAGCTGCAGGGGCTATTGCTGCCTGGAGTGCTGTTTATATTGACCTCAACCCAGGCACACCTGGGGAGGGCTTGCCGGCAGGGTCAGGCTGCCCAGGTCAGCTAATCCTCAGCCCTCAGGGAATCACATTGCAGAAAATGGACCTCGCTAAGACAGAATATTCGCCAAGGAAAAAAAGGACACAATGCCATTTGCAGCACCGTAGATGAGTCTAGAGGTAATCACGTGACTTGGAGTAAGTCAGAAAGTGAAAGACACATATCATATCATATCACTTATAGCTGTTACCTATAAATTGATACCAGGGCAGATATTTCCACGGAGAAGGGCAATCACAGATTCATTAAAAAAACTTATGGTTCACCAAAGGAAAGGTGTGAGGATTGAATTCATTACGATATTGGGGTTAACAGACATATACAAACACAGCCGACGTATATAATCACCAAAGCCCTCGGAGTACCAAGAGAAGACTACTCAACATTCTGTCATAACGTACACGGGAAAAGGATCCCAGGAAGAACAGACATATGTATATGTGTAAAAGAACCACCTCTTGCACACCTACAACAAGCTAAACGTTGTACTCAAACTTGCTGTAATAAAAAATAAAAAATTAAATTAAAAACACGAACAAGAAGTAGTGAGACAAACTTGAGGGGCTTTCTCCTGGCACATTCCGTTCTACATTCCAATCTAGAACGCGACTTCCATTGAGGCTCTGCTGCCCTAGTAACCAGATTTGGTAATGGAGAACTGCTGCCACCTTGTGGCCGTTTCACACAACAGCAGCTTTAATCCCAGCGCTAATGGTCAGTGGATATTCCAAATCATTACAGGCCTGTAAATGACACCTGCCCTGAAAACAAATCCTGGGGTCATATATCGACCAAAAAATTCAAAAGACGTCCATATTTCAAAACGACAGTTTCAAGAGGCATATTTCACGCACATTAGTGTTCTGCTTCTTTTGCTTTCTTTCTTTCTCTGTTAAAAAAACGGGAATGGAAAAAGGCAACCCTCAGAATGGGCGAAAACGTTCACAAACGAATCAATGGACAAAGGTTTAATCTCCAATATATATAAACAGCTCATGCAGCTTAATATTAATAAAACAAACAACCCAATACAAAAATGGGCAGAAGATCTAAAGAGACGTTTCTTCAAAGAAGACACAGAGATGGCCAAGACGCACATGAAAAGCTGCTCAACATCACTAATTATTAGAGAAATGCAAATCAAAACTACAATGAGGTAAGACCTCACACCTGTTAGAATCGACATCATCAGATAATCTACAAACAACAAATTCTGGGGAGGGTGTGGACAAAAGGAACCCTCTTCCGCTATTGGTGGGAATGTAAATTGATACAGTCACTATGGAGAACAGTATGGAGGTTCCTTTAAAAAACTAAAAAGAGAATTACCATAGGATCCAGCAATCCCACTTCTGGGCATTTACCCAGAGAAAACCATAAATCACAGAGACACATTCACCACAATGTTCATTGCAGCACTATTTACAATAGCCAGGTAATGGAAGCAACCTAAATGGCCACAGACAGACGAATGGATAATGATGTGGTACATATATAAAATGGAATATTACTCAGCCATAAAAAGGAATGAAACTGGGTCATTTGTAGAGAAGTTGACGGATGTAGAGACTGTCATACAGAGTGAAGTAAGTCAGAAAGAGAAAAACAAATATTGTATGTTAATGCCTATATGTGGAACCTAGAAAAACGGTACAGATGAACTGGTTTGCAGGGCAGAAATAGAGACACAGAGGCAGAGAACAAACGTATGGACACAAAGTGGGGGAAGCCATGGGGTGGTGGTGGTGGGATGAGTTGGGAGATTGGGATTGACCTGTATACATGTCTATGCATAAAATAGATAACTAATAATAACCTACTGTATAAAAAAATAAATAAAATTTAATTTCAAAATTTTAAAAAATAAAATGTAAAAATAAAACAGAAAAAAAGTTCTTCCATTCACACTGATGTATTTATAAGAATGAATTAGTTCCATGCTTATATCCATAAATACATAAAAGGGGAATAAAATCTAACTTGAACCAAAAAAGAAAAAAAAAGCTGAACCTAACAGTTATACAGAGGGAAACACAACCAAGGCACTTGCTCCAGTGGTAAACAATTCTGAAATTGGTCAGAGGTGGGGAATTATCCCCCATACAGCCAGCAGCCCCGCCCACCCACGCAAGGAGCGTCCTTATTGCAAAGCTGTGGGAACGTGGCGAGGCCTCTGTGAGTACACGTGAGCTGAGCCCCAGGCCAGCTGCTGCTGAACTGTTCACACCCTTCCCAGGTGAAACACCTGAATATGTACAAGGGCTTGAAAGCCTAGAGGAAGGGCCGTGGAGCCACACCAGCGACAGCACGCAGGCCAACTTGGTGCCTGCAGGTCAGCCAGGATGGTCCTGGCCACGGGCGCTCTTCTGGAAGCTTTCCATTGGCCTGCCTGAGATACCCCTCCTGTCCCGGCCCCCACTCCTTTTTTTCCTTCCTCACCTCACCCCGGAGAGATATTCCAGTGGAAGTTATGGGTGACACATCCTCTTCTTTACAGGTGGCAGCCTGGCAACTCCTGCAGAAAGTCCAGCAGAGCCCCACTCACACCGGGCCACCCACAAAGCCGTGGAGCCTCACACACTCCCACCAGCACAGCCCCGAGACTGCTGACGGGGCAGAGAATATGGAGTCAGGCACAGCTGCAGGGGCTATTGCTGCCTGGAGTGCTGTTTATATTGACCTCAACCCAGGCACACCTGGGGAGGTCTTGCCGGCAGGGTCAGGCTGCCCAGGTCAGCTAATCCTCAGCCCTCAGGGAATCACATTGCAGAAAATGGACCTCGCTAAGACAGAATATTCGCCAAGGAAAAAAAGGACACAATGCCATTTGTAGCACCGTAGATGAGTCTAGAGGTAATCACGTGACTTGGAGTAAGTCAGAAAGTGAAAGACACATATCATATCATATCACTTATAGGTGTTACCTATAAATTGATACCAGAGCAGATATTTCCACGGAGAAAAGCAATCACAGATTCATTAAACAAACTTATGGTTCACCAAAGGAAAGGTGTGAGGATTGAATTCATTACGATATTGGGGTTAACAGACATATACAAACACACTAGACGTATATAATCACCAAACACCTACGGAGTACCAAGAGAAGACTACTCAACATTCTGTCATAACGTACATGGGAAAAGGATCCCAGGAAGAACAGACATATGTATATGTGTAAAAGAACCACCTCTTGCACACCTACAACAAGCTAAACGTTGTACTCAAACTTGCTGTAATAAAAAATAAAAAATTAAATTAAAAACACGAACAAGAAGTAGTGAGACAAACTTGAGGGGCTTTCTCCTGGCACATTCCATTCTACATTCCAATCTAGAACGCGACTTCCATTGAGGCTCTGCTGCCTTAGTAACCAGCTTTGGTAAGGGAGAACTGCTGCCACCTTGTGGCCGTTTCACACAAGAGCAGCTTTAATCCCAGCGCTAATGGTCAGTGGATATTCCAAATCATTACAGGCCTGTAAATGACACCTGCCCTGAAAACAAATCCTGGGGTCATATATCGACCAAAAAATTCAAAAGACGTCCATATTTCAAAACGACAGTTTCAAGAGGCATATTTCACGCACATTAGTGTTCTGCTTCTTTTGCTTGCTTTCTTTCTTTGTTAAAAAAACGGGAATGGAAAAAGGCAACACTCAGAATGTGCGAAAACGTTCACAAACGTATCAATGGACAAAGGTTTAATCTCCAATATATATAAACAGCTCATGCAGCTTAATATTAATAAAACAAACAACCCAATACAAAAATGGGCAGAAGATCTAAAGAGACGTTTCTTCAAAGAAGACACAGAGATGGCCAAGACGCACATGACAAGCTGCTCAACATCACTAATTATTAGAGAAATGCAAATCAAAACTACAATGAGGTAAGACCTCACACCAGTTACAATCGGCATCATCAGATAATCTACAAACAACAAATTCTGGGGAGGGTGTGGACAAAAGGAACCCTCTTCCGCTATTGGTGGGAATGTAAATTGATACAGTCACTATGGAGAACAGTATGGAGGTTCCTTTAAAAAACTAAAAAGAGAATTACCACAGGATCCAGCAATCCCACTTCTGGGCATTTACCCAGAGAAAACCATAAATCACAGAGACACAATCACCACAATGTTCATTGCAGCACTATTTACAATAGCCATGTAATGGAAGCAACCTAAATGCCCACAGACAGACGAATGGATAAAGATGTGGTACATATATAAAATGGAATATTACTCAGCCATAAAAAGGAATGAAACTGGGTCATTTGTAGAGAAGTTGATGGATCTAGAGACTGTCATACAGAGTGAAGTCATTCAGAAAGAGAAAAACAAATATTGTATATTAATCCCTATATGTGGAACCTAGAAAAATGGTAGAGATGAACTGGTTTGCAGGGCAGAAATAGAGACACAGAGGTAGAGAACAAACCTATGGACACAAAGTGGGGGAAGCCATGGGGTGGTGGTGGTGGGATGAGTTGGGAGATTGGGATTGACCTGTATACATGTCTATGCATAAAATAGATAACTAATAATAACCTACTGTATAAAAAAAATAACTAAAATTAAATTTCAAAATTTTAAAAAATAAAATGTAAAAATAAAACAGAAAAAAGTTCTTCCATTCACACTGATGTATTTATAAGAATGAATTATTTCCATGCTTATATCCATAAATATATAAAATGGGAATAAAATCTAACTTGAACCAAAAAAGAAAAAAAAAGCTGAACCTAACAGTTATACAGAGGGAAACACAACCAAGGCACTTGCTCCACTGGTAAACAATTCTGAAATTGGTCAGAGGTGGGGAATCATCCCCCATACAGCCAGCAGCCCCTACCGCCCACGCAAGGAGCGTCCTTATTGCAAAGCTGTGGGACCGTGCCGAGGCCTCTGTGAGTAAACGTGAGCTGAGCCCCAGGCCAGCTGCTGCTGAACTGTTCCCACCCTTCCCAGGTGAAACACCTGTATATGTACAAGGGTTTGAAAGCCTAGAGGAAGGGCCGTGGAGCCACACGAGCAACAGCACGCAGGCCAACCTGGTGCCTGCAGGTCAGCCAGGATGGTCCTGGCCACGGGCGCTCTTCTGGAAGCTTTCCATTGCCCTGCCTGCGATACCCCTCCTGTCCCGGCCCCCACTCCTTTTTTTCCTTCCTCACCTCAGCCCGGAGAGATATTCCAGTGGAAGTTATGGAGGACACATCCTCTTCTTTACAGGTGGCAGCCTGGCAACTCCTGCAGAAAGTCCAGCAGAGCCCCACTCACACCGGGCCACCCACAAAGCCGTGGACCCTCACACCCTCCCACCAGCACAGCCCCGAGACTGCTGACGGGGCAGAGAATATGGAGTCAGGCACAGCTGCAGGGGCTATTGCTGCCTGGAGTGCTGTTTATATTGACCTCAACCCAGGCACACCTGGGGAGGGCTTGCCGGCAGGGTCAGGCTGCCCAGGTCAGCTAATCCTCAGCCCTCAGGGAATCACATTGCAGAAAATGGACCTCGCTAAGACAGAATATTCGCCAAGGAAAAAAAGGACACAATGCCATTTGCAGCACCGTAGATGAGTCTAGAGGTAATCACGTGACTCGGAGTAAGTCAGAAAGTGAAAGACACATATCATATCATATCACTTATAGGTGTTACGTATAAATTGATACCAGGGCAGATATTTCCACGGAGAAGGGCAATCACAGATTCATTAAACAAACTTATGGTTCACCAAAGGAAAGGTGTGAGGATTGAATTCATTACGATATTGGGGTTAACAGACATATACTAACACAGTAGACGTATATAATCACCAAAGACCTACGGAGTACCAAGAGAAGACTACTCAACATTCTGTCATAACGTACACGCGAAAAGGATCCCAGGAAGAACAGACATATGTATATGTGTAAAAGAACCACCTCTTGCACACCTACAACAAGCTAAACGTTGTACTCAAACTTGCTGTAATAAAAAATAAAAAATTAAATTAAAAACATGTACAAGAAGTAGTGAGACAAACTTGAGGGGCTTTCTCCTGGCACATTCCGTTCTACATTCCAATCTAGAACGCGACTTCCATTGAGGCTCTGCTGCCCTAGTAACCAGCTTTGGTAAGGGAGAACTGCTGCCACCTTGTGGCCGATTCACACAAGAGCAGCTTTAATCCCAGCGCTAATGGTCAGTGGATATTCCAAATCATTACAGGCCTGTAAATGACACCTGCCCTGAAAACAAATCCTGAGGTCATATATCGACCAAAAAATTCAAAAGACGTCCATATTTCAAAACGACAATTTCAAGAGGCATATTTCACGCACATTAGTGTTCTGCTTCTTTTGCTAGCTTTCTTTGTTAAAAAAACGAGAATGGAAAAAGGCAACCCTCAGAATGGGCGAAAACGTTCACAAACGTATCAATGGACAAAGGTTTAATCTCCAATATATATAAACAGCTCATGTAGCTTAATATTAATAAAACAAACAACCCAATACAAAAATGGGCAGAAGATCTAAAGAGACGTTTCTTCAAAGAAGACACAGAGATGGCCAAGACGCACATGAAAAGCTGCTCAACATCACTAATTATTAGAGAAATGCAAATCAAAACTACAATGAGGTAAGACCTCACACCAGTTAGAATCGGCATCATCAGATAATCTACAAACAACAAATTCTGGCGAGGGTGTGGACAAAAGGAACCCTCTTCCCCTATTGGTGGGAATGTAAATTGATACAGTCACTATGGAGAACAGTATGGAGGTTCCTTTAAAAAACTAAAAAGAGAATTACCATAGGATCCAGCAATCCCACTTTTGGGCATTTACCCAGAGAAAACCATAAATCACAGAGACACATTCACCACAATGTTCATTGCAGCACTATTTACAATAGCCAGGTAAAGGAAGCAACCTAAATGGCCACAGACAGACGAATGGATAAAGATGTGGTACATATATAAAATGGAATATTACTCAGCCATAAAAAGGAATGAAACTGGGTCATTTGTAGAGAAGTTGATGGATCTAGAGACTGTCATACAGAGTGAAGTAAGTGAGAAAGAGAAAAACAAATATTGTATATTAATGCCTATATGTGGAACCTAGAAAAACGGTACAGATGAACTGATTTGCAGGGCAGAAATAGAGACACAGAGGCAGAGAACAAACGTATGGACACAAAGTGGGGGAAGCCATGGGGTGGTGGTGGTGGGATGAGTTGGGAGATTGGGATTGACCTGTATACATGTCTATGCATAAAATAGATAACTAATAATAACCTACTGTATAAAAAATAAATAAAATTAAATTACAAAATTTTCAAAAATAAAATGTAAAAATAAAACAGAAAAAAAGTTCTTCCATTCACACTGATGTATTTATAAGAATGAATTAGTTCCATGCTTATATCCATAAATACATAAAAGGGGAATAAAATCTAACTTCAACCAAAAAAGCGAAAAAAAGCTGAACCTAACAGTTATACAGAGGGAAACACAACTTAGGCACTTGCTCCAGTGGTAAACAATTCTGAAATTGGTCAGAGGTGGGGAATCATCCCCCATACAGCCAGCAGCCCCGCCCTCCCACGCAAGGAGCGTCCTTATTGCAAAGCTGTGGGACCGTGGCGAGGCCTCTGTGAGTAAACGTGAGCTGTGCCCCAGGCCAGCTGCTGCTGAACTGTTCCCACCCTTCCCAGGTGAAACACCTGAATATGTACAAGGGCTTGAAAGCCTAGAGGAAGGGCCGTGGAGCCACAGCAGCGACAGCACGCAGGCCAACTTGGTGCCTGCAGGTCAGCCAGGATGGTCCTGGCCACGGGCGCTCTTCTGGAAGCTTTCCATTGGCCTGCCTGAGATACCATTCCTGTCCCGGCCCCCACTCCTTTTTTTCCTTCCTCACCTCAGCCCGGAGATATATTCCAGTGGAAGTTATGGGTGACACATCCTCTTCTTTATAGGTGGCAGCCTGGCAACTCCTGCAGAAAGTCCAGCAGAGCCCCACTCACACCGGGCCACCCACAAAGCCGTGGACCCTCAGAGAGTCCCAGCAGCACAGCCCCGAGACTGCTGACGGGGCAGAGAATATGGAGTCAGGCACAGCTGCAGGGGCTATTGCTGCCTGGAGTGCTGTTTATATTGACCTCAACCCAGGCACACCTGGGGAGGGCTTCCTGGCAGGGTCAGGCTGCCCAGGTCAGCTAATCCTCCGCCCTCAGGGAATCACATTGCAGAAAATGGACCTCGCTAAGACAGAATGTTCGCCAAGGAAAAAAAGGACACAATGCCATTTGCAGCACCATAGATGAGTCTAGAGGTAATCACGTGACTTGGAGTAAGTCAGAAAGTGAAAGACACATATCATATAATATCACTTATAGGTGTTACATATAAATTCATACCAGGACAGATATTTCCACGGAGAAGGGCAATCACAGATTCATTAAACAAACTTATGGTTCACCAAAGAAAGGTGTGAGGATTGAATTCATTACGATATTGGGGTTAACAGACATATACAAACACAGTAGACGTATATAATCACCAAAGACCTACGGAGTACCAAGAGAAGACTACTCAACATTCTGTCATAACGTACATGGGAAAAGGATCCCAGGAAGAACAGACATATGTATATGTGTAAAAGAACCACCTCTTGCACACCTACAACAAGCTAAACGTTGTACTCAAACTTGCTGCAATAAAAAATAAAAAATTAAATTAAAAACACGAACAAGAAGTAGTGAGACAAACTTGAGGGGCTTTCTCCTGGCACATTCCGTTCTACATTCCAATCTAGAACGCGACTTCCATTGAGGCTCTGCTGCCCTAGTAACCAGATTTGGTAAGGGAGAACTGCTGCCACCTTGTGGCCGTTTAATACAACAGCAGGTTTAATCCCAGCGCTAATGGTCAGTGGATATTCCAAATCATTACAGGCCTGTAAATGACACCTGCCCTGAAAACAAATCCTGGGGTCATATATCGACCAAAAAATTCAAAGACGTCCATATTTCAAAACGACAATTTCAAGAGGCATATTTCACGCACATTAGTGTTCTGCTTCTTTTGCTTGCTTTCTTTGTTAAAAAAACGGGAATGGAAAAAGGCAACCCCCAGAATGGGCGAAAACGTTCACAAACGTATCAATGGACAAAGGTTTAATCTCCAATATATATAAACAGCTCATGCAGCTTAATATTAATAAAACAAACAACCCAATACAAAAATGGGCAGAAGATCTAAAGAGACGTTTCTTCAAAGAAGACACAGAGATGGCCAAGACGCACATGAAAAGCTGCTCAACATCACTAATTATTAGAGAAATGCAAATCAAAACTAAAATGAGGTAAGACCTCACACCTGTTAGAATCGGCATCATCAGATAATCTACAAACAACAAATTCTGGGGAGGGTGTGGACAAAAGGAACCCTCTTCTGCTATTGGTGGGAATGTAAATTGATACAGTCACTATGGAGAACAGTATGGAGGTTCCTTTAAAAAACTAAAAAGAGAATTACCATAGGATCCAGCAATCCCACTTCTGGGCATTTACCCAGAGAAAACCATAAATCACAGAGACACATTCACCACAATGTTCATTGCAGCACTATTTACAATAGCCAGGTAATGGAAGCAACCTAAATGGCCACAGACAGAAGAATGGATAAAGATGTGGTACATATATAAAATGGAATATTACTCAGCCATAAAAAGGAATGAAACTGGGTCATTTGTAGAGAAGTTGATGGATCTAGAGACTGTCATACAGAGTGAAGTAAGCCAGAAAGAGAAAAACAAATATTGTATATTAATGCCTATATGTGGAACCTAGAAAAATGGTAGAGATGAACTGGTTTGCAGGGCAGAAATAGAGACACAGAGGTAGAGAACAAACGTATGGACACAAAGTGGGGGAAGCCATGGGGTGGTGGTGGTGGGATGAGTTGGGAGATTAGGATTGACCTGTATACATGTCTATGCATAAAATAGATAACTAATAATAACCTACTGTATAAAAAAATAACTAAAATTAAATTTCAAAATTTTAAAAAATAAAATGTAAAAATAAAACAGAAAAAAAGTTCTTCCATTCACACTGATGTATTTATACGAATGAATTATTTCCATGCTTATATCTATAAATACATAAATGAGGAATAAAATCTAACTTGAACCAAAAAAGAAAAAAAAACTGAACCTAAGAATTATACAGAGGAAAACACTACGAAGGCACTTGCTCCAGTGGTAAACAATTCTGAAATTGGTCAGAGGTGGGGAATCATCTCCCATACAGCCAGCAGCCCCGCCCGCCCACGCAACGAGCATCCTCATTGCAAAGCTGGGAGACCGTGCCGAGGCCTCTGTGAGTAAACGTGAGCTGAGCCCCAGGCCAGATGCTGCTGAACTGTTCCCACCCTTCCCAGGTGAAACACCTGAATATGTACAAGGGCTTGAAAGCCTAGAGGAAGGGCCGTGGAGCCACACCAGCGACAGCACGCAGGCCAACTTGGTGCCTGCAGGTCAGCCAGGATGGTACTGCCACGGGCGCTCTTCTGGAAGCTTTCTATTGCCCTGCGTGAGATACCCCTCCTGTCCCGGCCCCCACTCCTTTTTTTCCTTCCTCACCTCAGCCCGGAGAGATATTCCAGTGGAAGTTATGGGTGACACATCCTCTTCTTTACAGGTGGCAGCCTGGCAACTCCTGCCGAAAGTCCAGCAGAGCCCCACTCACACCGGGCCACCCACAAAGCCGTGGACCCTCACACCCTCCCACCAGCACAGCCCCGAGACTGCTGACGGGGCAGAGAATATGGAGTCAGGCACAGCTGCAGGGGCTATTGCTGCCTGGAGTGCTGTTTATATTGACCTCAACCCAGGCACACCTGGGGAGGGCTTGCCGGCAGGGTCAGGCTGCCCAGGTCAGCTAATCCTCAGCCCTCAGGGAATCACATTGCAGAAAATGGACCTCGCTAAGACAGAATATTCGCCAAGGAGAAAAAGGACACAATGCCATTTGCAGCACCGTAGATGAGTCTCGAGGTAATCACGTGACTTGGAGTAAGTCAGAAAGTGAAAGACAAATATCATATCATAGCACTTATTGGTGTTACCTATAAATTGATACCAGGGCAGATATTTCCACGGAGAAGGGCAATCACAGATTCATTAAACAAACTTATGGTTCACCAAAGGAAAGGTGTGAGGATTGAATTCATTACGATATTGGGGTTAACAGACATATACAAACACAGTAGACGTATATAATCACCAAAGACCTACGGAGTACCAAGAGAAGACTACTCAACATTCTGTCATAACGTACATGGGAAAAGGATCCCAGGAAGAACAGACATATGTATATGTGTAAAAGAACCACCTCTTGCACACCTACAACAAGCTAAACGTTGTACTCAAACTTGCTGTAATAAAAAATAAAAAATTAAATTAAGAACACGAACAAGAAGTAGTGAGAGAAACTTGAGGGGCTTTCTCCTGGCACATTCCGTTCTACATTCCAATCTAGAACACGACTTCCTTTGAGTCTCTGCTGCCCTAGTAACCAGAATTGGTAAGGGAGAACTGCTGCCACCTTGTGGCCGTTTCACACAACTGCAGGTTTAATGCCAGCGCTAATGGTCAGTGGATATTCCAAATCATTACAGGCCTGTAAATGACACCTGCCCTGAAAACAAATCCTGGGGTCATATATCGACCAAAAAATTCAAAAGACGTCCATATTTCAAAACGACAGTTTCAAGAGGCATATTACACGCACATTAGTGTTCTGCTTCTTTTGCTTTCTTACTTTCTTTGTTAAAAAAAACGGGAATGGAGAAAGGCAACCCTCAGAATGGGCGAAAACGTTCACAAACGAATCAATGGACAAAGGTTTAATCTCCAATATATATAAACAGCTCATGCAGCTTAATATTAATACAACAAACAACCCAATACAAAAATGCGCAGAAGATCTAAATAGACGTTTCTTCAAAGAAGACACAGAGATGGCCAAGACGCACATGAAAAGCTGCTCAACATCACTAATTATTAGAGAAATGCAAATCAAAACTACAATGAGGTAAGACCTCACACCTGTTAGAATCGGCATCATCAGATAATCTACAAACAACAAATTCTGGGGAGGGTGTGGACAAAGAAACCCTCTTCCGCTATTGGTGGGAATGTAAATTGATACAGTCACTATTGGGAACAGTATGGAGGTTCCTTTAAAAAACTAAAAACAGAATTACCATAGGATCCAGCAATCCCACTTCTGGGCATATACCCAGAGAAAACCATAAATCACAAAGACACATTCACCACAATGTTCATTGCAGCACTATTTACAAAAGCCAGGTAATGGAAGCAACCTAAATGCCCACAGACAGACGAATGGATAAAGATGTGGTACATATATAAAATGGAATATTACTCAGCCATAAAAAGGAATGAAACTGAGTCATTTGTAGAGAAGTTGATGGATCTAGAGACTGTCATACAGAGTGAAGTAAGTCAGAAAGAGAAAAACAAATATTGTATATTAATGCCTATATGTGGAACCTAGAAAAATGCTACAGATGAACTGGTTTGCAGGGCAGAAATAGAGACACAGAGGTAGAGAACAAACGTATGGACACAAAGTGGGGGAAGCCATGGGGTGGTGGTGGTGGGATGAGTTGGGAGATTGGGATTGACCTGTATACATGTCTATGCATAAAATAGATAACTAATAATAACCTAGTGTATAAAAAAATAAATAAAATTAAATTTCAAAATTTTTAAAAATAAAATGTAAAAATAAAACAGAAAAAAAGTTCTTCCATTCACACTGATGTATTTATAAGAATGAATTATTTCCATGCTTATATCTATAAATACATAAAAGAGGAATAAAATCTAACTTGAACCAAAAAAGAAAAAAAAAAACTGAACCTAACTGTTATACAGAGGAAAACACTACCAAGGCAATTGCTCCAGTGGTAAACAATTCTGAAATTGGTCAGAGGTGGGGAATCATCTCCCACTGAGCCAGCAGCCCCGCCCGCCCACGCAAGGAGCGTCCTTATTCCAAAGCTCGGGGACCGTGCCGAGGCCTCTGTGAGTAAACGTGAGCTGAGCCCCAGGCCAGCTGCTGCTGAACTGTTCCCAGCCTTCCCAGGTGAAACACCTGAATATGTACAAGGGCTTGAAAGCCTAGAGGAAGGGCCGTGGAGCCACACCAGCGACAGCACGCAGGCCACCTTGGTGCCTGCAGGTCAGCCAGGATGGTCCTGGCCACGGGCGCTCTTCTGGAATCTTTCTATTGCCCTGCCTGAGATACCCCTCCTGTCCCGGCCCCCACTCCTTTTTTTCCTTCCTCACCTCAGCCCGGAGAGATATTCCAGTGGAAGTTATGGGTGACACATCCTCTTCTTTACAGGTGGCAGCCTGGCAACTCCTGCAGAAAGTCCAGCAGAGCCCCACTCACACCGGGCCACCCACAAAGCCGTGGACCCTCACACCCTCCCACCAGCACAGCCCCGAGACTGCTGACGGGGCAGAGAATATGGAGTCAGGCACAGCTGCAGGGGCTATTGCTGCCTGGAGTGCTGTTTATATTGACCTCAACCCAGTCACACCTGGGGAGGGCTTGCCGGCAGGGTCAGGCTGCCCAGGTCAGCTAATCCTCAGCCCTCAGGGAATCACATTGCAGAAAATGGACATCGCTAAGACAGAATATTCGCCAAGGAAAGGAAGCACACAATGCCATTTGTAGCACCGTAGATGAGTCTAGAGGTAATCACGTGACTTGGAGTAAGTCAGAAAGTGAAAGACACATATCATATCATATCACTTATAGGTGTTACCTATAAATTGATACCAGGGCAGATATTTCCACGGAGAAGGGCAATCACAGATTCATTAAACAAACTTATGGTTCACCAAAGGAAAGGTGTGAGGATTGAATTCATTATGATATTGGGGTTAACAGACATATACAAACACAGTAGACATATATAATCACCAAAGACCTACGGAGTACCAAGAGAAGACTACTAAACATTCTGTCATAACGTACATGGGAAAAGGATCCCAGGAAGAACAGACATATGTATATGTGTAAAAGAACCACCTCTTGCACACCTACAACAAGCTAAACGTTGTACTCAAACTTGCTGTAATAAAAAATAAAAAATTAAATTAAAAACACGAACAAGAAGTAGTGAGACAAACTTGAGGGGCTTTCTCCTGGCACATTCCGTTCTACATTCCAATCTAGAACGCGACTTCCATTGAGGCTCTGCTGCCCTAGTAACCAGATTTGGTAAGGGAGAACTGCTGCCACCTTGTGGCCGTTTCACACAACAGCAGCTTTAATCCCAGCGCTAATGGTCAGTGGATATTCCAAATCATTACAGGCCTGTAAATGACACCTGCCCTGAAAACAAATCCTGGGGTCATATATCGACCAAAAAATTCAAAAGACGTCCATATTTCAAAACGACAGTTTCAAGAGGCATATTTCACGCACATCAGTGTTCTGCTTCTTTTGATTTCTTTCTTTCTTTGTTAAAAAAACGGGAATGGAAAAAGGCAACCCTCAGAATGGGCGAAAACTTTCACAAACGAATCAATGGACAAAGGTTTAATCTCCAATATATATAAACAGCTCATGCAGCTTAATATTAATACAACAAACAACCCAATACAAAAATGCGCAGAAGATCTAAATAGACGTTTCTTCAAAGAAGACACAGAGATGGCCAAGACGCACATGAAAAGCTGCTCAACATCACTAATTATTAGAGAAATGCAAATCAAAACTACAATGAGGTAAGACCTCACACCTGTTAGAATCGGCATCATCAGATAATCTACAAACAACAAATTCTGGGGAGGGTGTGGACAAA
Organism: Mesoplodon bidens; assembly: GCF_964165515.1. Classification (NCBI taxonomy): domain Eukaryota; kingdom Metazoa; phylum Chordata; class Mammalia; order Artiodactyla; family Ziphiidae; genus Mesoplodon; species Mesoplodon bidens. The sequence continues at coordinate 399,916 of NW_027671283.1, forward strand.
GGAACCCTCTTCCGCTATTGGTGGGAATGTAAATTGATACAGTCACTATTGGGAACAGTATGGAGGTTCCTTTAAAAAACTAAAAACAGAATTACCATAGGATCCAGCAATCCCCCTTCTGGGCATATACCCAGAGAAAACCATAAATCACAAAGACACATTCACCACAATGTTCATTGCAGCACTATTTACAATAGCCAGGTAATGGAAGCAACCTAAATGCCCACAGACAGACGAATGGATAAAGATGTGGTACATATATAAAATGGAATATTACTCAGCCATAAAAAGGAATGAAACTGGGTCATTTGTAGAGAAGTTGATGGATCTAGAGACTGTCATACAGAGTGAAGTAAGTCAGAAAGAGAAAAACAAATATTGTATATTAATGCCTATATGTGGAAACTAGAAAAATGCTACAGATGAACTGGTTTGCAGGGCAGAAATAGAGACACAGAGGTAGAGAACAAACGTATGGACACAAAGTGGGGGAAGCCATGGGGTGGTGGTGGTGGGATGAGTTGGGAGATTGGGATTGACCTGTATACATGTCTATGCATAAAATAGATAACTAATAATAACCTACTGTATTAAAAAAATAAATAAAATTAAATTTCAAAGATTTTAAATATAAAATGTAAAAATAAAACAGAAAAAATGTTCTTCCATTCACACTGATGTATTTATAAGAATGAATTATTTCCATGCTTATATCTATAAATACATAAAAGAGGAATAAAATCTAACTTGAACCAAAAAAGAAAAAAAAAACTGAACCTAACATTTATACAGAGGAAAACACTACCAAGGCACTTGCTCCAGGGGTAAACAATTCTGAAATTGGTCAGAGGTGGGGAATCATCTCCCATACAGCCAGCAGCTCCGCCCGCCCACGCAAGGAGCGTCCTTATTGCAAAGCTGGGGGACCGTGCCAAGGCCTCTGTGAGTAAACGTGAGCTGAGCCCCAGGCCAGCTGCTGCTGAACTGTTCCCACCCTTCCCAGGTGAAACACCTGAATATGTACAAGGGCTTGAAAGCCTAGAGGAAGGGCCGTGGAGCCACACCAGCGAAAGCACGCAGGCCAACTTGGTGCCTGCAGGTCAGCCAGGATGGTCCTGGCCACGGGCGCTCTTCTGGAAGTTTTCCACTGCCCTGCCTGAGATACCCCTCCTGTCCCGGCCCCCACTCCTTTATTTCCTTCCTCACCTCAGCCCGGAGAGATACTCCAGTGGAAGTTATGGGTGACACATCCTCTTCTTTAGAGGTGGCAGCCTGGCAACTCCTGCAGAAATTCCAGCAGAGCCCCACACACAACGGGCCACCCTCAAAGCCGTGGACCCTCACACCCTCCAACCAGCACAGCCCCGAGACTGCTGACAGGGCAGAGAATATGGAGTCAGGCACAGCTGCAGGGGCTATTGCTGCCTGGAGTGCTGTTTATATTGACCTCAACCCAGGCACACCTGGGGAGGGCTTGCCGGCAGGGTCAGGCTGCCCAGGTCAGCTAATCCTCAGCCCTCAGGGAATCACATTGCAGAAAATGGACCTCGCTAAGACAGAATATTCGCCAAGGAAAAGAAGCACACAATGCCATTTGCAGCACCGTAGATGAGTCTAGAGGTAATCACGTGACTTGGAGTAAGTCAGAAAGTGAAAGACACATATCATATCATATCACTTATAGGTGTTACCTATAAATTGATACCAGGGCAGATATTTCCACGGAGAAGGGCAATCACAGATTCATTAAACTAACTTATGGTTCACCAAAGGAAAGGTGTGAGGATTGAATTCATTACGATATTGGGGTTAACAGACATATACAAACACAGTAGACATATATAATCACCAAAGACCTACGGAGTACCAAGAGAAGACTACTCAACATTCTGTCATAACGAACATGGGAAAAGGATCTCAGGAAGAACAGACATATGTATATGTGTAAAAGAACCACCTCTTGCACACCTACAACAAGCTAAACGTTGTACTCAAGCTTGCTGTAATAAAAAATAAAAAATTAAATTAAAAACACGAACAAGAATTAGTGAGAAAAACTTGAGGGGCTTTCTCCTGGTACATTCCGTTCTACATTCCAATCTAGAACGCGACTTCCATTGAGGCTCTGCTGCCCTAGTAACCAGATTTGGTAAGGAAGAACTGCTGCCACCTTGTGGCCGTTTCACACAACAGCAGCTTTAATCCCAGCGCTAATGGTCAGTGGATATTCCAAATCATTACAGGCCTGTAAATGACACCTGCCCTGAAAACAAATCCTGGGGTCATATATCGACCAAAAAATTCAAAAGACGTCCATATTTCAAAACGACAGTTTCAAGAGGCATATTTCACGCACATTAGTGTTCTGCTTCTTTTGATTTCTTTCTTTCTTTGTTAAAAAAACGGGAATGGAAAAAGGCAACCCTCAGAATGGGCGAAAACTTTCACAAACGAATCAATGGACAAAGGTTTAATCTCCAATATATATAAACAGCTCATGCAGCTTAATATTAATACAACAAACAACCCAATACAAAAATGCGCAGAAGATCTAAATAGACGTTTCTTCAAAGAAGACACAGAGATGGCCAAGACGCACATGAAAAGCTGCTCAACATCACTAATTATTAGAGAAATGCAAATCAAAACTACAATGAGGTAAGAGGTCACAACTGTTAGAATCGGCATCATCAGATAATCTACAAACAACAAATTCTGGGGAGGGTGTGGACAAAAGGAACCCTCTTCTGCTATTGGTGGGAATGTAAATTGATACAGTCACTATGGAGAACAGTATGGAGGTTCCTTTAAAAAACTAAAAAGAGAATTACCATAGGATCCAGCAATCCCACTTCTGGGCATATACCCAGAGAAAACCATAAATCACAGAGACACATTCACCACAATGTTCATTGCAGCACTATTTACAATAGCCAGGTAATGGAAGCAACCTAAATGCCCACAGACAGACGAATGGATAAAGATGTGGTACATATATAAAATGGAATATTACTCAGCCATAAAAAGGAATGAAACTGAGTCATTTGTAGAGAAGTTGATGGATCTAGAGACTGTCATACAGAGTGAAGTAAGTCAGAAAGAGAAAAACAAATATTGTATATTAATGCCTATATGTGGAACCTAGAAAAATGCTACAGATGAACTGGTTTGCAGGGCAGAAATAGAGACACAGAGGTAGAGAACAAACGTATCGACACAAAGTGGGGGAAGCCATGGGGTGGTGGTGGTGGGATGAGTTGGGAGATTGGGATTGACCTGTATACATGTATATGCATAAAATACATAACTAATAATAACCTAGTGTATAAAAAAATAAATAAAATTAAATTTCAAAATTTTTAAAAATAAAATGTAAAAATAAAACAGAAAAAAAGTTCTTCCATTCACACTGATGTATTTATAAGAATGAATTATTTCCATGCTTATATCTATAAATACATAAAAGAGGAATAAAATCTAACTTGAACCAAAAAAGAAAAAAAAAAAACTGGACCTAACAGTTATACAGAGGAAAACACTACCAAGGCACTTGCTCAAGTGGTAAACAACTCTGAAATTGGTCAGAGGTGGGGAATCATCCCCATACAGCCAGCAGCCCCACCCGCCCACGCAAGGAGCGTCCTTATTGCAAAGCTGGGGGACCGTGCCGAGGCCTCTGTGAGTAAACGTGAGCTGAGCCCCAGGCCAGCTGCTGCTGAACTGTTCCCACCCTTCCCAGGTGAAACACCTGAATATGTACAAGGGCTTGAAAGCCTAGAGGAAGGGCCGTGGAGCCACACCAGCGAAAGCACGCAGGCCAACTTGGTGCCTGCAGGTCAGCCAGGATGGTCCTGGCCACGGGCGCTCTTCTGGAAGCTTTCCATTGCCCTGCCTGAGATACCCCTCCTGTCCCGGCCCCCACTCCTTTTTTTCCTTCCTCACCTCAGCCCGGAGAGATACTCCAGTGGAAGTTATGGGTGACACATCCTCTTCTTTACAGGTGGCAGCCTGGCAACTCCTGCAGAAAGTCCAGCAGAGCCCCACTCACACCGGGCCACCCACAAAGCCGTGGACCCTCACACCCTCCCACCAGCACAGCCCCGAGACTGCTGACGGGGCAGAGAATATGGAGTCAGGCACAGCTGCAGGGGCTATTGCTGCCTGGAGTGCTGTTTATATTGACCTTAACCCAGGCACACCTGGGGAGGGCTTGCCGGGAGGGTCAGGCTGCGCAGGTCAGCTAATCCTCAGCTCTCAGGGAATCATATTGCAGAAAATGGACCTCGCTAAGACAGAATATTCGCCAAGGAAAAAAAGCACACAATGCCATTTGCAGCACCGTAGATGAGTCTAGAGGTAATCACGTGACTTGGAGTAAGTCAGAAAGTGAAAGACACATATCATATCATATCACTTATAGGTGTTACCTATAAATTGATACCAGGGCAGATATTTCCACGGAGAAGGGCAATCACAGATTCATTAAACAAACTTATGGTTCACCAAAGGAAAGGTGTGAGGATTGAATTCATTATGATATTGGGGTTAACAGACATATACAAACACAGTAGACGTATATAATCACCAAAGACCTACGGAGTACCAAGAGAAGACTACTCAACATTCTGTCATAACGAACATGGGAAAAGGATCCCAGGAAGAACAGACATATGTATATGTGTAAAAGAACCACCTCTTGCACACCTACAACAAGCTAAACGTTGTACTCAAGCTTGCTGTAATAAAAAATAAAAAATTAAATTAAAAACACGAACAAGAATTAGTGAGAAAAACTTGAGGGGCTTTCTCCTGGTACATTCCCTTCTACATTCCAATCTAGAACGCGACTTCCATTGAGGCTCTGCTGCCCTAGTAACCAGATTTGGTAAGGGAGAACTGCTGCCACCTTGTGGCCGTTTCACACAACAGCAGCTTTAATCCCAGCGCTAATGGTCAGTGGATATTCCAAATCATTACAGGCCTGTAAATGACACCTGCCCTGAAAACAAATCCTGGGGTCATATATCGACCAAAAAATTCAAAAGACGTCCATATTTCAAAACGACAGTTTCAAGAGGCATATTTCACGCACATTAGTGTTCTGCTTCTTTTGATTTCTTTCTTTCTTTGTTAAAAAAACGGGAATGGAAAAAGGCAACCCTCAGAATGGGCGAAAACTTTCACAAACGAATCAATGGACAAAGGTTTAATCTCCAATATATATAAACAGCTCATGCAGCTTAATATTAATACAACAAACAACCCAATACAAAAATGCGCAGAAGATCTAAATAGACGTTTCTTCAAAGAAGACACAGAGATGGCCAAGACGCACATGAAAAGCTGCTCAACATCACTAATTATTAGAGAAATGCAAATCAAAACTACAATGAGGTAAGACCTCACACCTGTTAGAATCGGCATCATCAGATAATCTACAAACAACAAATTCTGGGGAGGGTGTGGACAAAGAAACCCTCTTCCGCTATTGGTGGGAATGTAAATTGATACAGTCACTATTGGGAACAGTATGGAGGTTCCTTTAAAAAACTAAAAACAGAATTACCATAGGATCCAGCAATCCCACTTCTGGGCATATACCCAGAGAAAACCATAAATCACAAAGACACATTCACCACAATGTTCATTGCAGCACTATTTACAAAAGCCAGGTAATGGAAGCAACCTAAATGCCCACAGACAGACGAATGGATAAAGATGTGGTACATATATAAAATGGAATATTACTCAGCCATAAAAAGGAATGAAACTGAGTCATTTGTAGAGAAGTTGATGGATCTAGAGACTGTCATACAGAGTGAAGTAAGTCAGAAAGAGAAAAACAAATATTGTATATTAATGCCTATATGTGGAACCTAGAAAAATGCTACAGATGAACTGGTTTGCAGGGCAGAAATAGAGACACAGAGGTAGAGAACAAACGTATGGACACAAAGTGGGGGAAGCCATGGGGTGGTGGTGGTGGGATGAGTTGGGAGATTGGGATTGACCTGTATACATGTCTATGCATAAAATAGATAACTAATAATAACCTAGTGTATAAAAAAATAAATAAAATTAAATTTCAAAATTTTTAAAAATAAAATGTAAAAATAAAACAGAAAAAAAGTTCTTCCATTCACACTGATGTATTTATAAGAATGAATTATTTCCATGCTTATATCTATAAATACATAAAAGAGGAATAAAATCTAACTTGAACCAAAAAAGAAAAAAAAAAAACTGAACCTAACTGTTATACAGAGGAAAACACTACCAAGGCAGTTGCTCCAGTGGTAAACAATTCTGAAATTGGTCAGAGGTGGGGAATCATCTCCCACTGAGCCAGCAGCCCCGCCCGCCCACGCAAGGAGCGTCCTTATTCCAAAGCTCGGGGACCGTGCCGACGCCTCTGTGAGTAAACGTGAGCTGAGCCCCAGGCCAGCAGCTGCTGAACTGTTCCCACCCTTCCCAGGTGAAACACCTGAATATGTACAAGGGCTTGAAAGCCTAGAGGAAGGGCCGTGGAGCCACACCAGCGACAGCACGCAGGCCACCTTGGTGCCTGCAGGTCAGCCAGGATGGTCCTGGCCACGGGCGCTCTTCTGGAATCTTTCTATTGCCCTGCCTGAGATACCCCTCCTGTCCCGGCCCCCACTCCTTTTTTTCCTTCCTCACCTCAGCCCGGAGAGATATTCCAGTGGAAGTTATGGGTGACACATCCTCTTCTTTACAGGTGGCAGCCTGGCAACTCCTGCAGAAAGTCCAGCAGAGCCCCACTCACACCGGGCCACCCACAAAGCCGTGGACCCTCACACCCTCCCACCAGCACAGCCCCGAGACTGCTGACGGGGCAGAGAATATGGAGTCAGGCACAGCTGCAGGGGCTATTGCTGCCTGGAGTGCTGTTTATATTGACCTCAACCCAGTCACACCTGGGGAGGGCTTGCCGGCAGGGTCAGGCTGCCCAGGTCAGCTAATCCTCAGCCCTCAGGGAATCACATTGCAGAAAATGGACATCGCTAAGACAGAATATTCGCCAAGGAAAGGAAGCACACAATGCCATTTGTAGCACCGTAGATGAGTCTAGAGGTAATCACGTGACTTGGAGTAAGTCAGAAAGTGAAAGACACATATCATATCATATCACTTATAGGTGTTACCTATAAATTGATACCAGGGCAGATATTTCCACGGAGAAGGGCAATCACAGATTCATTAAACAAACTTATGGTTCACCAAAGGAAAGGTGTGAGGATTGAATTCATTATGATATTGGGGTTAACAGACATATACAAACACAGTAGACATATATAATCACCAAAGACCTACGGAGTACCAAGAGAAGACTACTAAACATTCTGTCATAACGTACATGGGAAAAGGATCCCAGGAAGAACAGACATATGTATATGTGTAAAAGAACCACCTCTTGCACACCTACAACAAGCTAAACGTTGTACTCAAACTTGCTGTAATAAAAAATAAAAAATTAAATTAAAAACACGAACAAGAAGTAGTGAGACAAACTTGAGGGGCTTTCTCCTGGCACATTCCGTTCTACATTCCAATCTAGAACGCGACTTCCATTGAGGCTCTGCTGCCCTAGTAACCAGATTTGGTAAGGGAGAACTGCTGCCACCTTGTGGCCGTTTCACACAACAGCAGCTTTAATCCCAGCGCTAATGGTCAGTGGATATTCCAAATCATTACAGGCCTGTAAATGACACCTGCCCTGAAAACAAATCCTGGGGTCATATATCGACCAAAAAATTCAAAAGACGTCCATATTTCAAAACGACAGTTTCAAGAGGCATATTTCACGCACATTAGTGTTCTGCTTCTTTTGATTTCTTTCTTTCTTTGTTAAAAAAACGGGAATGGAAAAAGGCAACCCTCAGAATGGGCGAAAACTTTCACAAACGAATCAATGGACAAAGGTTTAATCTCCAATATATATAAACAGCTCATGCAGCTTAATATTAATACAACAAACAACCCAATACAAAAATGCGCAGAAGATCTAAATAGACGTTTCTTCAAAGAAGACACAGAGATGGCCAAGACGCACATGAAAAGCTGCTCAACATCACTAATTATTAGAGAAATGCAAATCAAAACTACAATGAGGTAAGACCTCACACCTGTTAGAATCGGCATCATCAGATAATCTACAATCAACAAATTCTGGGGACGGTGTGGAAAAAAGGAACCCTCTTCCGCTATTGGTGGGAATGTAAATTGATACAGTCACTATGGAGAACAGTATGGAGGTTCCTTTAAAAAACTAAAAAGAGAATTACCATAGGATCCAGCAATCCCACTTCTGGGCATATACCCAGAGAAAACCATAAATCACAGAGACACATTCACCACAATGTTCATTGCAGCACTCTTTACAATAGCCAGGTAATGGAAGCAACCTAAATGCCCACAGACAGACGAATGGATAAAGATGTGGTACATATACAAAATGGAATATTACTCAGCCATAAAAAGGAATGAAACTGGGTCATTTGTAGAGAAGTTGATGGATCTAGAGACTGTCATACAGAGTGAAGTAAGCCAGAAAGAGAAAAACAAATATTGTATATTAATGCCTATATGTGGAACCTAGAAAAATGGTAGAGATGAACTGGTTTGCAGGGCAGAAATAGAGACACAGAGGTAGAGAACAAACGTATGGACACAAAGTGGGGGAAGCCATGGGGTGGTGGTGGTGGGATGAGTTGGGAGATTAGGATTGACCTGTATACATGTCTATGCATAAAATAGATAACTAATAATAACATACTGTATAAAAAATAACTAAAATTGAATTTCAAAATTTTAAAAAATAAAATGTAAAAATAAAACAGAAATAAAGTTCTTCCATTCACACTGATGTATTTATACGAATGAATTATTTCCATGCTTATATCTATAAATACATAAATGAGGAATAAAATCTAACTTGAAACAAAAAAGAAAAAAAAACTTAACCTAAGAATTATACAGAGGAAAACACTACCAAGGCACTTGCTCCAGTGGTAAACAATTCTGAAATTGGTCAGAGGTGGGGAATCATCTCCCATACAGCCAGCAGCCCCGCCCGCCCACGCAAGGAGCATCCTCATTGCAAAGCTGGGAGACCGTGCCGAGGCCTCTGTGAGTAAACGTGAGCTGAGCCCCAGGCCAGATGCTGCTGAACTGTTCCCACCCTTCCCAGGTGAAACACCTGAATATGTACAAGGGCTTGAAAGCCTAGAGGAAGGGCCATGGAGCCACACCAGCGACAGCACGCAGGCCAACTTGGTGCCTGCAGGTCAGCCAGGATGGTACTGGCCACGGGCGCTCTTCTGGAAGCTTTCTATTGCCCTGCCTGAGATACCCCTCCTGTCCCGGCCCCCACTCCTTTTTTTCCTTCCTCACCTCAGCCCGGAGAGATATTCCAGTGGAAGTTATGGGTGACACATCCTCTTCTTTACAGTTGGCAGCCTGGCAACTCCTGCCGAAAGTCCAGCAGAGCCCCACTCACACCGGGCCACCCACAAAGCCGTGGACCCTCACACCCTCCCACCAGCACAGCCCCGAGACTGCTGACGGGGCAGAGAATATGGAGTAAGGCACAGTTGCAGGGGCTATTGCTGCCTGGAGTGCTGTTTATATTGACCTCAACCCAGGCACACCTGGGGAGGGCTTGCCGGCAGGGTCAGGCTGCCCAGGTCAGCTAATCCTCAGCCCTCAGGGAATCACATTGCAGAAAATGGACCTCGCTAAGACAGAATATTCGCCAAGGAGAAAAAGGACACAATGCCATTTGCAGCACCGTAGATGAGTCTCGAGGTAATCACGTGACTTGGAGTAAGTCAGAAAGTGAAAGACAAATATAATATCATAGCACTTATAGGTGTTACCTATAAATTGATACCAGGGCAGATATTTCCACGGAGAAGGGCAATCACAGATTCATTAAACAAACTTATGGTTCACCAAAGGAAAGGTGTGAGGATTGAATTCATTACGATATTGGGGTTAACAGACATATACAAACACAGTAGACGTATATAATCACCAAAGACCTACGGAGTACCAAGAGAAGACTACTCAACATTCTGTCATAACGTACATGGGAAAAGGATCCCAGGAAGAACAGACATATGTATATGTGTAAAAGAACCACCTCTTGCACACCTACAACAAGCTAAACGTTGTACTCAAACTTGCTGTAATAAAAAATAAAAAATTAAATTAAGAACACGAACAAGAAGTAGTGAGACAAACTTGAGGGGCTTTCTCCTGGCACATTCCGTTCTACATTCCAATCTAGAACACGACTTCCATTGAGTCCCTGCTGCCCTAGTAACAAGAATTGGTAAGGGAGAACTGCTGCCACCTTGTGGCCGTTTCACACAACTGCAGGTTTAATGCCAGCGCTAATGGTCAGTGGATATTCCAAATCATTACAGGCCTGTAAATGACACCTGCCCTGAAAACAAATCCTGGGGTCATATATCGACCAAAAAATTCAAAAGACGTCGATATTTCAAAACGGCAGTTTCAAGAGGCATATTACACGCACATTAGTGTTCTGCTTCTTTTGCTTTCTTTCTTTCTTTGTTAAAAAAAACGGGAATGGAGAAAGGCAACCCTCAGAATGGGCGAAAACTTTCACAAACGAATCAATGGACAAAGGTTTAATCTCCAATATATATAAACAGCTCATGCAGCTTAATATTAATAAAACAAACAACCCAATACAAAAATGGGCAGAAGATCTAAAGAGACGTTTCTTCAAAGAAGACACAGAGATGGCCAGGACGCACATGAAAAGCTGCTCAACATCACTAATTATTAGAGAAATGCAAATCAAAACTACAATGAGGTAAGACCTCACACCTGTTAGAATCGGCATCATCAGATAATCTACAAACAACAAACTCTGGGGAGGGTGTGGACAAAAGGAACCCTCTTCCGCTATTGGTGGGAATGTAAATTGATACAGTCACTATGGAGAACAGTATGGATGTTCCTTTAAAAAACTAAAAAGAGAATTACCATAGGATCCAGCAATCCCACTTCTGGGCATATACCCAGAGAAAACCATAAATCACAAAGACACATTCACCACAATGTTCATTGCAGCACTATTTACAATAGCCAGGTAATGGAAGCAACCTAAATGCCCACAGACAGACGAATGGATAAAGATGTGGTACATATACAAAATGGAATATTACTCAGCCATAAAAAGGAATGAAACTGGGTCATTTGTAGAGAAGTTGATGGATCTAGAGACTGTCATACAGAGTGAAGTAAGTCAGAAAGAGAAAAACAAATATTGTATATTAATGCCTATATGTGGAACCTAGAAAAATGGTGGAGATGAACTGGTTTGCAGGGCAGAAATAGAGACACAGAGGTAGAGAACAAACGTATGGACACAAAGTGGGGGAAGCCATGGGGTGGTGGTGGTGGGATGAGTTGGGAGATTAGGATTGACCTGTATACATGTCTATGCATAAAATAGATAACTAATAATAACCTACTGTATAAAAAAAATAACTAAAATTAAATTTCAAAATTTTAAAAAATAAAATGTAAAAATAAAACAGAAAAAAAGTTCTTCCATTCACACTGATGTATTTATACGAATGAATTATTTCCATGCTTATATCTATAAATACATAAATGAGGAATAAAATCTAACTTGAACCAAAAAAGAAAAAAAAACTGAACCTAAGAATTATACAGAGGAAAACACTACGAAGGCACTTGCTCCAGTGGTAAACAATTCTGAAATTGGTCAGAGGTGGGGAATCATCTCCCATACAGCCAGCAGCCCCGCCCGCCCACGCAAGGAGCATCCTCATTGCAAAGCTGGGAGACCGTGCCGAGGCCTCTGTGAGTAAACGTGAGCTGAGCCCCAGGCCAGATGCTGCTGAACTGTTCCCACCCTTCCCAGGTGAAACACCTGAATATGTACAAGGGCTTGAAAGCCTAGAGGACGGGCCGTGGAGCCACACCAGCGACAGCACGCAGGCCAACTTGGTGCCTGCAGGTCAGCCAGGATGGTACTGCCACGGGCGCTCTTCTGGAAGCTTTCTATTGCCCTGCGTGAGATACCCCTCCTGTCCCGGCCCCCACTCCTTTTTTTCCTTCCTCACCTCAGCCCGGAGAGATATTCCAGTGGAAGTTATGGGTGACACATCCTCTTCTTTACAGGTGGCAGCCTGGCAACTCCTGCCGAAAGTCCAGCAGAGCCCCACTCACACCGGGCCACCCACAAAGCCGTGGACCCTCACACCCTCCCACCAGCACAGCCCCGAGACTGCTGACGGGGCAGAGAATATGGAGTAAGGCACAGCTGCAGGGGCTATTGCTGCCTGGAGTGCTGTTTATATTGACCTCAACCCAGGCACACCTGGGGAGGGCTTGCCGGCAGGGTCAGGCTGCCCAGGTCAGCTAATCCTCAGCCCTCAGGGAATCACATTGCAGAAAATGGACCTCGCTAAGACAGAATATTCGCCAAGGAGAAAAAGGACACAATGCCATTTGCAGCACCGTAGATGAGTCTCGAGGTAATCACGTGACTTGGAGTAAGTCAGAAAGTGAAAGACAAATATCATATCATAGCACTTATAGGTGTTACGTATAAATTGATACCACGGCAGATAATTCCACGGAGAAGGGCAATCACAGATTCATTAAACAAACTTATGGTTCACCAAAGGAAAGGTGTGAGGATTGAATTCATTACGATATTGGGGTTAACAGACATATACAAACACAGTAGACGTATATAATCACCAAAGACCTACGGAGTACCAAGAGAAGACTACTCAACATTCTGTCATAACGTACATGGGAAAAGGATCCCAGGAAGAACAGACATATGTATATGTGTAAAAGAACCACCTCTTGCACACCTACAACAAGCTAAACGTTGTACTCAAACTTGCTGTAATAAAAAATAAAAAATTAAATTAAGAACACGAACAAGAAGTAGTGAGACAAACTTGAGGGGCTTTCTCCTGGCACATTCCGTTCTACATTCCAATCTAGAACAGGACTTCCATTGAGTCTCTGCTGCCCTAGTAACCAGAATTGGTAAGGGAGAACTGCTGCCACCTTGTGGCCGTTTCACACAACTGCAGGTTTAATGCCAGCGCTAATGGTCAGTGGATATTCCAAATCATTACAGGCCTGTAAATGACACCTGCCCTGAAAACAAATCCTGGGGTCATATATCGACCAAAAAATTCAAAAGACGTCCATATTTCAAAACGACAGTTTCAAGAGGCATATTACACGCACATTAGTGTTCTGCTTCTTTTGCTTTCTTTCTTTCTTTGTTAAAAAAAACGGGAATGGAGAAAGGCAACCCTCAGAATGGGCGATAACGTTCACAAACGAATCAATGGACAAAGGTTTAATCTCCAATATATATAAACAGCTCATGCAGCTTAATATTAATAAAACAAACAACCCAATACAAAAATGGGCAGAAGATCTAAAGAGACGTTTCTTCAAAGAAGACACAGAGATGGCCAAGACGCACATGAAAAACTGCTCAACATCACTAATTATTAGAGAAATGCAAATCAAAACTACAATGAGGTAAGACCTCACCCCTGTTAGAATCGGCATCATCAGATAATCTACAAACAACAAACTCTGGGGAGGGTGTGGACAAAAGGAACCCTCTTCCGCTATTGGTGGGAATGTAAATTGATACAGTCACTATGGAGAACAGTATGGAGGTTCCTTTAAAAAACTAAAAAGAGAATTACCATAGGATCCAGCAATCCCACTTCTGCGCATATACCCAGAGAAAACCATAAATCACAAAGACACATTCACCACAATGTTCATTGCAGCACTATTTACAATAGCCAGGTAATGGAAGCAACCTAAATGCCCACAGACAGACGAATGGATAAAGATGTGGTACATATACAAAATGGAATATTACTCAGCCATAAAAAGGAATGAAACTGGGTCATTTGTAGAGAAGTTGATGGATCTAGAGACTGTCATACAGAGTGAAGTAAGTCAGAAAGAGAAAAACAAATATTGTATATTAATGCCTATATGTGGAACCTAGAAAAATGGTGGAGATGAACTGGTTTGCAGGGCAGAAATAGAGACACAGAGGTAGAGAACAAACGTATGGACACAAAGTGGGGGAAGCCATGGGGTGGTGGTGGTGGGATGAGTTGGGAGATTAGGATTGACCTGTATACATGTCTATGCATAAAATAGATAACTAATAATAACCTACTGTATAAAAAAAATAACTAAAATTAAATTTCAAAATTTAAAAAATAAAATGTAAAAATAAAACAGAAAAAAAGTTCTTCCATTCACACTGATGTATTTATACGAATGAATTATTTCCATGCTTATATCTATAAATACATAAATGAGGAATAAAATCTAACTTGAACCAAAAAAGAAAAAAAAACTGAACCTAAGAATTATACAGAGGAAAACACTACGAAGGCACTTGCTCCAGTGGTAAACAATTCTGAAATTGGTCAGAGGTGGGGAATCATCTCCCATACAGCCAGCAGCCCCGCCCGCCCACGCAAGGAGCATCCTTATTGCAAAGCTGGGAGACCGTGCCGAGGCCTCTGTGAGTAAACGTGAGCTGAGCCCCAGGCCTGATGCTGCTGAACTGTTCCCACCCTTCCCAGGTGAAACACCTGAATATGTACAAGGGCTTGAAAGCCTAGAGGAAGGGCCGTGGAGCCACACCAGCGACTGCACGCAGGCCAACTTGGTGCCTGCAGGTCAGCCAGGATGGTACTGCCACGGGCGCTCTTCTGGAAGCTTTCTATTGCCCTGCCTGAGATACCCCTCCTGTCCCGGCCCCCACTCCTTTTTTTCCTTCCTCACCTCAGCCCGGAGAGATATTCCAGTGGAAGTTATGGGTGACACATCCTCTTCTTTACAGGTGGCAGCCTGGCAACTCCTGCCGAAAGTCCAGCAGAGCCCCACTCACACCGGGCCACCCACAAACCCGTGGACCCTCACACCCTCCCACCAGCACAGCCCCGAGACTGCTGACGGGGCAGAGGATATGGAGTCAGGCACAGCTGCAGGGGCTATTGCTGCCTGGAGTGCTGTTTATATTGACCTCAACCCAGGCACACCTGGGGAGGGCTTGCCGGCAGGGTCAGGCTGCCCAGGTCAGCTAATCCTCAGCCCTCAGGGAATCACATTGCAGAATATGGACCTCGCTAAGACAGAATATTCGCCATGGAAAAAAAGGACACAATGCCATTTGCAGCACCGTAGATGAGTCTCGAGGTAATCACGTGACTTGGAGTAAGTCAGAAAGTGAAAGACACATATCATATCATATCACTTATAGGTGTTACCTATAAATTGATACCAGGGCAGATATTTCCACGGAGAAGGGCAATCACAGATTCATTAAACAAACTTATGGTTCACCAAAGGAAAGGTGTGAGGATTGAATTCATTACGATATTGGGGTTAACAGACATATACAAACACAGTAGACGTATATAATCACCAAAGACCTACGGAGTACCAAGAGAAGACTACTCAATATTCTGTCATAACGTACATGGGAAAAGGATCCCAGGAAGAACAGACATATGTATATGTTTAAAAGAACCACCTCTTGCCCACCTACAACAAGCTAAACGTTGTACTCAAACTTGCTGTAATAAAAAATAAAAAATTAAATTAAAAACACGAACAGGAAGTAGTGAGACAAACTTGAGGGGCTTTCTCCTGGCACATTCCGTTCTACATTCCAATCTAGAACACGACTTCCATTGAGGCTCTGCTGCCCTAGTAACCAGATTTGGTAAGGGAGAACTGCTGCCACCTTGTGGCCGTTTCACACAACTGCAGGTTTAATGCCAGCGCTAATGGTCAGTGGATATTCCAAATCATTACAGGCCTGTAAATGACACCTGCCCTGAAAACAAATCCTGGGGTCATATATCGACCAAAAAATTCAAAAGACGTCCATATTTCAAAACGACAGTTTCAAGAGGCATATTACACGCACATTAGTATTCTGCTTCTTTTGCTTTCTTTCTTTCTTTGTTAAAAAAAACGGGAATGGAGAAAGGCAACCCTCAGAATGGGCGAAAACGTTCACAAACGAATCAATGGACAAAGGTTTAATCTGCAATATATATAAACAGCTCATGCAGCTTAATATTAATAAAACAAACAACCCAATACAAAAATGGGCAGAAGATCTAAAGAGACGTTTCTTCAAAGAAGACACAGAGATGGCCAAGACGCACATGAAAAGCTGCTCAACATCACTAATTATTAGAGAAATGCAAATCAAAACTACAATGAGGTAAGACCTCACACCTGTTAGAATCGGCATCATCAGATAATCTACAATCAACAAATTCTGGAGAGGGTGTGGACAAAAGGAACCCTCTTCTGCTATTGGTGGGAATGTAAATTGATACAGTCACTATGGAGAACAGTATGGAGGTTCCTTTAAAAAACTAAAAAGAGAATTACCATAGGATCCAGCAATCCCACTTCTGGGCATATACCCAGAGAAAACCATAAATCACAAAGACACATTCACCACAATGTTCATTGCAGCACTATTTACAATAGCCAGGTAATGGAAGCAACCTAAATGCCCACAGACAGACGAATGGATAAAGATGTGGTACATATACAAAATGGAATATTACTCAGCCATAAAAAAGAATGAAACTGGGTCATTTGTAGAGAAGTTGATGGATCTAGAGACTGTCATACAGAGTGATGTAAGTCAGAAAGAGAAAAACAAATATTGTATATTAATGCCTATATGTGGAACCTAGAAAAATGGTAGAGATGAACTCGTTTGCAGGGCAGAAATAGAGACACAGAGGTAGAGAACAAACGTATGGACACAAAGTGGGGGAAGCCATGGGGTGGTGGTCGTGGGATGAGTTGGGAGATTAGGATTGACCTGTATACATGTCTATGCATAAAATAGATAACTAATAATAACCTACTGTATAAAAAAAATAACTAAAATTAAATTTCAAAATTTTAAAAAATAAAATGTAAAAATAAAACAGAAAAAAAGTTCTTCCATTCACACTGATGTATTTATACGAATGAATTATTTCCATGCTTATATCTATAAATACATAAATGAGGAATAAAATCTAACTTGAACAAAAAAAGAAAAAAAAAAAACCGAACCTAAGAATTATACAGAGGAAAACACTACCAAGGCACTTGCTCCACTGGTAAACAATTCTGAAATTGGTCAGAGGTGGGGAATCATCTCCCATACAGCCAGCAGCCCCGCCCGCCCACGCAAGGAGCATCCTCATTGCAAAGCTGGGAGACCGTGCCGAGGCCTCTGTGAGTAAACGTGAGCTGAGCCCCAGGCCAGATGCTGCTGAACTGTTCCCACCCTTCCCAGGTGAAACACCTGAATATGTACAAGGGCTTGAAAGCCTAGAGGAAGGGCCGTGGAGCCACACCAGCGACAGCACGCAGGCCAACTTGGTGCCTGCAGGTCAGCCAGGATGGTACTGGCCACGGGCGCTCTTCTGGAAGCTTTCTATTGCCCTGCCTGAGATACCCCTCCTGTCCCGGCCCCCACTCCTTTTTTTCCTTCCTCACTTCAGCCCGGAGAGATATTCCAGTGGAAGTTATGGGTGACACATCCTCTTCTTTACAGGTGGCAGCCTGGCAACTCCTGCCGAAAGTCCAGCAGAGCCCCACTCACACCGGGCCACCCACAAAGCCGTGGAACCTCACACCCTCCCACCAGCACAGCCCCGAGACTGCTGACGGGGCAGAGGATATGGAGTCAGGCACAGCTGCAGGGGCTATTGCTGCCTGGAGTGCTGTTTATATTGACCTCAACCCAGGCACACCTGGGGAGGGCTTGCCGGCCGGGTCAGGCTGCCCAGGTCAGCTAATCCTCAGCCCTCAGGGAATCACATTGCAGAATATGGACCTCGCTAAGACAGAATATTCGCCAAGGAAAAAAAGGACACAATGCCATTTGCAGCACTGTAGATGAGTCTCGAGGTAATCACGTGACTTGGAGTAAGTCAGAGAGTGAAAGACACATATCATATCATATCACTTATAGGTGTTACGTATAAATTGATACCAGGGCAGATATTTCCACGGAGAAGGGCAATCACAGATTCATTAAACAAACTTATGGTTCACCAAAGGAAAGGTGTGAGGATTGAATTCATTACGATATTGGGGTTAACAGACAGATACAAACACAGTAGACGTATATAATCACCAAAGACCTACGGAGTACCAAGAGAAGACTACTCAACATTCTGTCATAACGTACATGGGAAAAGGATCCCAGGAAGAAAAGACATATGTATATGTGTAAAAGAACCACCTCTTGCACACCTACAACATGCTAAACGTTGTACTCAAACTTGCTGTAATAAAAAATAAAAAAATAAATTAAAAACACGAACAAGAAGTAGTGAGACAAACTTGAGGGGCTTTCTCCTGGCACATTCCGTTCTACATTCCAATCTAGAACACGACTTCCATTGAGTCTCTGCTGCCCTAGTAACCAGATTTGGTAAGGGAGAACTGCTGCCACCTTGTGGCCGTTTCACACAACTGCAGGTTTAATGCCAGCGCTAATGGTCAGTGGATATTCCAAATCATTACAGGCCTGTAAATGACACCTGCCCTGAAAACAAATCCTGGGGTCATATATCGACCAAAAAATTCAAAAGACGTCCATATTTCAAAACGACAGTTTCAAGAGGCATATTTCACGCACATTAGTGTTCTGCTTCTTTTGCTTTCTTTCTTTCTTTGTTAAAAAAAACGGGAATGGAGAAAGGCAACCCTCAGAATGGGCGAAAACGTTCACAAACGAATCAATGGACAAAGGTTTAATCTCCAATATATATAAACAGCTCATGCAGCTTAATATTAATAAAACAAACAACCCAATACAAAAATGGGCAGAAGATCTAAAGAGACGTTTCTTCAAAGAAGACACAGAGATGGCCAAGACGCACATGAAAAGCTGCTCAACATCACTAATTATTAGAGAAATGCAAATCAAAACTACAATGAGGTAAGACCTCACACCTGTTAGAATCGGCATCATCAGATAATCTACAATCAACAAATTCTGGGGACGGTGTGGACAAAAGGAACCCTCTTCCGCTATTGGTGGGAATGTAAATTGATACAGTCACTATGGAGAACAGTATGGAGGTTCCTTTAAAAAACTAAAAAGAAAATTACCATAGGATCCAGCAATCCCACTTCTGGGCATATACCCAGAGAAAACCATAAATCACAAAGACACATTCACCACAATGTTCATTGCAGCACTATTTACAATAGCCAGGTAATGGAAGCAACCTAAATGCCCACAGACAGACGAATGGATAAAGATGTGGTACATATACAAAATGGAATATTACTCAGCCATAAAAAGGAATGAAACTGGGTCATTTGTAGAGAAGTTGATGGATTTGAGACGGTCATACAGAGTGAAGTAAGCCAGAAAGAGAAAAACAAATATTGTATATTAATGCCTATATGTAGAACCTAGAAAAATGGTAGAGATGAACTGGTTTGCAGGGCAGAAATAGAGACACAGAGGTAGAGAACAAACGTATGGACACAAAGTGGGGGAAGCCATGGGGTGGTGGTGGTGGGATGAGTTGGGAGATTAGGATTGACCTGTATACATGTCTATGCATAAAATAGATAACTAATAATAACCTACTGTATAAAAAAATAACTAAAATTAAAGTTCAAAATTTTAAAAAATAAAATGTAAAAATAAAACAGAAAAAAAGTTCTTCCATTCACACTGATGTATTTATACGAATGAATTATTTCCATGCTTATATCTATAAATACATAAATGAGGAATAAAATCTAACTTGAACCAAAAAAGAAAAAAAAAAACTGAACGTAACAGTTATACAGAGGAAAACACAACCAAGGCACTTGCTCCAGTCGTAAACAATTCTGAAATTGGTCAGAGGTGGGGAATCATCTCCCATACAGCCAGCAGCCCCGCCCGCCCACGCCAGGAGCATCCTCATTGCAAAGCTGGGAGACCGTGCCGAGGCCTCTGTGAGTAAACGTGAGCTGAGCCCCAGGCCAGCTGCTGCTTAACTGTTCCCACCCTTCCCAGGTGAGACACCTGAATATGTACAAGGGCTTGAAAGCCTAGAGGAAGGGCCGTGGAGCCACACCAGCGACAGCACACAGGCCAACTTGGTGCCTGCTTGTCAGCCAGGATGGTACTGGCCACGGGCGCTCTTCTGGAAGCTTTCTATTGCCCTGCCTAAGATACCCCTCCTGTCCCGGACCCCACTCCTTTTTTTCCTTCCTCACCTCAGCCTGGAGTGCTATTCCAGTGGAAGTTATGGGTGACACATCCTCTTCTTTACAGGTGGCAGCCTGGCAACTCCTGCCGAAAGTCCAGCAGAGCCCCACTCACACCGGGCCACCCACAAAGCCGTGGACCCTCACACCCTCCCACCAGCACAGCCCCGAGACTGCTGACGGGGCAGAGAATATGGAGTCAGGCACAGCTGCAGGGGCTATTGCTGCCTGGAGTGCTGTTTATATTGACCTCAACCCAGGCACACCTGGGGAGGGCTTGCCGGCAGGGTCAGGCTGCCCAGGTCAGCTAATCCTCAGCCCTCAGGGAATCACATTGCAGAAAATGGACCTCGCTAAGACAGAATATTCGCCAAGGAGAAAAAGGACACAATGCCATTTGCAGCACCGTAGATGAGTCTCGAGGTAATCACGTGACTTGGAGTAAGTCAGAAAGTGAAAGACACATATCATATCATATCACTTATAGGTGTTACCTATAAATTGATACCAGGGCAGATATTTCCACGGAGAAGGGCAATCACAGATTCATTAAACAAACTTATGGTTCACCAAAGGAAAGGTGTGAGGATTGAATTCATTACGATATTCGTGTTAACAGACAGATACAAACACAGTAGACGTATATAATCACCAAAGGACTACGGAGTACCAAGAGAAGACTACTCAACATTCTGTCATAACGTACATGGGAAAAGGATCCCAGGAAGAACAGACATATGTATATGTGTAAAAGAACCACCTCTTGCACACCTACAACAAGCTAAACGTTGTACTCAAACTTGCTGTAATAAAAAATAAAAAATTAAATTAAAAACACGAACAAGAAGTAGTGAGACAAACTTGAGGGGCTTTCTCCTGGCACATTCCGTTCTACATTCCAATCTAGAACACGACTTCCATTGAGGCTCTGCTGCCCTAGTAACCAGATTTGGTAAGGGAGAACTGCTGCCACCTTGTGGCCGTTTCACACAACTGCAGGTTTAATGCCAGCGCTAATGGTCAGTGGATATTCCAAATCATTACAGGCCTGTAAATGACACCTGCCCTGAAAACAAATCCTGGGGTCATATATCGACCAAAAAATTCAAAAGACGTCCATATTTCAAAACGACAGTTTCAAGAGGCATATATCACGCACATTAGTGTTCTGCTTCTTTTGCTTTCTTTCTTTCTTTGTTAAAAAAACGGGAATGGAAAAAGGCAACCCTCAGAATGTGCAAAAACGTTCACAAACGAATCAATGGACAAAGGTTTAATCCTCCAATATATATAAACAGCTCATGCAGCTTAATATTAATAAAACAAACAACCCAATACAAAAATGGGCAGAAGATCTAAAGAGACGTTTCTTCAAAGAAGACACAGAGATGGCCAAGACGCACATGAAAAGCTGCTCAACATCACTAATTATTAGAGAAATGCAAATCAAAACTACAATGAGGTAAGACCTCACACCTGTTAGAATCGGCATCATCAGATAATCTAGAAACAACAAACTCTGGGGAGGGTGTGGACAAAAGGAACCCTCTTCCGCTATTTGTGGGAATGTAAATTGATACAGTCACTATGGAGAACAGTATGGAGGTTCCTTTAAAAAACTAAAAAGAGAATTACCATAGGATCCAGCAATCCCACTTCTGGGCATATACCCAGAGAAAACCATAAATCACGGAGACACATTCACCACAATGTTCATTGCAGCACTATTTACAGTAGCCAGGTAATGGAAGCAACCTAAATGCCCACAGACAGACGAATGGATAAAGATGTGGTACATATACAAAATGGAATATTACTCAGCCATAAAAAGGAATGAAACTGGGTCATTTGTAGAGAAGTTGATGGATCTAGAGACTGTCATACAGAGTGAAGTAAGTCAGAAAGAGAAAAACAAATATTGTATATTAATGCCTATATGTGGAACCTAGAAAAATGGTGGAGATGAACTGGTTTGCAGGGCAGAAATAGAGACACAGAGGTAGAGAACAAACGTATGGACACAAAGTGGGGGAAGCCATGGGGTGGTGGTGGTGGTATGAGTTGGGAGATTAGGATTGACCTGTATACATGTCTATGCATAAAATAGATAACTAATAATAACCTACTGTATAAAAAAAAATAAATAAAATTAAATTTCAAAAATTTTGTAAATAAAATGTAAAAATAAAACAGAAAAAAAGTTCTTCCATTCACACTGATGTATTTATACGAATGAATTATTTCCATGCTTATATCTATAAATACATAAATGAGGAATAAAATCTAACTTGAACCAAAAAAGAAAAAAAAAAAACTGAACGTAACAGTTATACAGAGGAAAACACTACCAAGGCACTTGCTCCAGTCGTAAACAATTCTGAAATTGGTCAGAGGTGGGGAATCATCTCCCATACAGCCAGCAGCCCCGCCCGCCCACGCCAGGAGCATCCTCATTGCAAAGCTGGGAGACCGTGCCGAGGCCTCTGTGAGTAAACGTGAGCTGAGCCCCAGGCCAGCTGCTGCTTAACTGTTCCCACCCTTCCCAGGTGAGACACCTGAATATGTACAAGGGCTTGAAAGCCTAGAGGAAGGGCCGTGGAGCCACACCAGCGACAGCACGCAGGCCAACTTGGTGCCTGCTTGTCAGCCAGGATGGTACTGGCCACGGGCGCTCTTCTGGAAGCTTTCTATTGCCCTGCCTAAGATACCCCTCCTGTCCCGGACCCCACTCCTTTTTTTCCTTCCTCACCTCAGCCTGGAGTGGTATTCCAGTGGAAGTTATGGGTGACACATCCTCTTCTTTACAGGTGGCAGCCTGGCAACTCCTGCCGAAAGTCCAGCAGAGCCCCACTCACACCGGGCCACCCACAAAGCCGTGGACCCTCACACCCTCCCACCAGCACAGCCCCGAGACTGCTGACGGGGCAGAGAATATGGAGTCAGGCACAGCTGCAGGGGCTATTGCTGCCTGGAGTGCTGTTTATATTGACCTCAACCCAGGCACACCTGGGGAGGGCTTGCCGGCCGGGTCAGGCTGCCCAGGTCAGCTAATCCTCAGCCCTCAGGGAATCACATTGCAGAAAATGGACCTCGCTAAGACAGAATATTCGCCAAGGAGAAAAAGGACACAATGCCATTTGCAGCACCGTAGATGAGTCTCGAGGTAATCACGTGACTTGGAGTAAGTCAGAAAGTGAAAGACACATATCATATCATATCACTTATAGGTGTTACCTATAAATTGATACCAGGGCAGATATTTCCACGGAGAAGGGCAATCACAGATTCATTAAACAAACTTATGGTTCACCAAAGGAAAGTTGTGAGGATTGAATTCATTACGATATTCGTGTTAACAGACAGATACAAACACAGTAAACGTCTATAATCACCAAAGGACTACAGAGTACCAAGAGAAGACTACTCAACATTCTGTCATAACGTACATGGGAAAAGGATCCCAGGAAGAACAGACATATGTATATGTGTAAAAGAACCACCTCTTGCACACCTACAACAAGCTAAACGTTGTACTCAAACTTGCTGTAATAAAAAATAAAAAATTAAATTAAAAACACGAACAAGAAGTAGTGAGACAAACTTGAGGGGCTTTCTCCTGGCACATTCCGTTCTACATTCCAATCTAGAACACGACTTCCATTGAGGCTCTGCTGCCCTAGTAACCAGATTTGGTAAGGGAGAAATGCTGCCACCTTGTGGCCGTTTCACACAACTGCAGGTTTAATGCCAGCGCTAATGGTCAGTGGATATTCCAAATCATTACAGGCCTGTAAATGACACCTGCCCTGAAAACAAATCCTGGGGTCATATATCGACCAAAAATTTCAAAAGACGTCCATATTTCAAAACGACAGTTTCAAGAGGCATATATCACGCACATTAGTGTTCTGCTTCTTTTGCTTTCTTTCTTTCTTTGTTAAAAAAACGGGAATGGAAAAAGGCAACCCTCAGAATGTGCAAAAACGTTCACAAACGAATCAATGGACAAAGGTTTAATCTCCAATATATATAAACAGCTCATGCAGCTTAATATTAATAAAACAAACAACCCAATACAAAAATGGGCAGAAGATCTAAAGAGACGTTTCTTCAAAGAAGACACAGAGATGGCCAAGACGCACATGAAAAGTTGCTCAACATCACTAATTATTAGAGAAATGCAAATCAAAACTACAATGAGGTAAGACCTCACACCTGTTAGAATCGGCATCATCAGATAATCTACAAACAACAAACTCTGGGGAGGGTGTGGACAAAAGGAACCCTCTTCCGCTATTTGTGGGAATGTAAATTGATACAGTCACTATGGAGAACAGTATGGAGGTTCCTTTAAAAAACTAAAAAGAGAATTACCATAGGATCCAGCAATCCCACTTCTGGGCATATACCCAGAGAAAACCATAAATCACGGAGACACATTCACCACAATGTTCATTGCAGCACTATTTACAGTAGCCAGGTAATGGAAGCAACCTAAATGCCCACAGACAGACGAATGGATAAAGATGTGGTACATATACAAAATGGAATATTACTCAGCCATAAAAAGGAATGAAACTGGGTCATTTGTAGAGAAGTTGATGGATCTAGAGACTGTCATACAGAGTGAAGTAAGTCAGAAAGAGAAAAACAAATATTGTATATTAATGCCTATATGTGGAACCTAGAAAAATGGTGGAGATGAACTGGTTTGCAGGGCAGAAATAGAGACACAGAGGTAGAGAACAAACGTATGGACACAAAGTGGGGGAAGCCATGGGGTGGTGGTGGTGGTATGAGTTGGGAGATTAGGATTGACCTGTATACATGTCTATGCATAAAATAGATAACTAATAATAACCTACTGTATAAAAAAAAATAAATAAAATTAAATTTCAAAAATTTTGTAAATAAAATGTAAAAATAAAACAGAAAAAAAGTTCTTCCATTCACACTGATGTATTTATACGAATGAATTATTTCCATGCTTATATCTATAAATACATAAATGAGGAATAAAATCTAACTTGAACCAAAAAAGAAAAAAAAAAAACTGAACGTAACAGTTATACAGAGGAAAACACTACCAAGGCACTTGCTCCAGTCGTAAACAATTCTGAAATTGGTCAGAGGTGGGGAATCATCTCCCATACAGCCAGCAGCCCCGCCCGCCCACGCCAGGAGCATCCTCATTGCAAAGCTGGGAGACCGTGCCGAGGCCTCTGTGAGTAAACGTGAGCTGAGCCCCAGGCCAGCTGCTGCTTAACTGTTCCCACCCTTCCCAGGTGAGACACCTGAATATGTACAAGGGCTTGAAAGCCTAGAGGAAGGGCCGTGGAGCCACACCAGCGACAGCACGCAGGCCAACTTGGTGCCTGCTTGTCAGCCAGGATGGTACTGGCCACGGGCGCTCTTCTGGAAGCTTTCTATTGCCCTGCCTAAGATACCCCTCCTGTCCCGGACCCCACTCCTTTTTTTCCTTCCTCACCTCAGCCTGGAGTGGTATTCCAGTGGAAGTTATGGGTGACACATCCTCTTCTTTACAGGTGGCAGCCTGGCAACTCCTGCCGAAAGTCCAGCAGAGCCCCACTCACACCGGGCCACCCACAAAGCCGTGGACCCTCACACCCTCCCACCAGCACAGCCCCGAGACTGCTGACGGGGCAGAGAATATGGAGTCAGGCACAGCTGCAGGGGCTATTGCTGCCTGGAGTGCTGTTTATATTGACCTCAACCCAGGCACACCTGGGGAGGGCTTGCCGGCAGGGTCAGGCTGCCCAGGTCAGCTAATCCTCAGCCCTCAGGGAATCACATTGCAGAAAATGGACCTCGCTAAGACAGAATATTCGCCAAGGAGAAAAAGGACACAATGCCATTTGCAGCACCGTAGATGAGTCTCGAGGTAATCACGTGACTTGGAGTAAGTCAGAAAGTGAAAGACACATATCATATCATATCACTTATAGGTGTTACCTATAAATTGATACCAGGGCAGATATTTCCACGGAGAAGGGCAATCACAGATTCATTAAACAAACTTATGGTTCACCAAAGGAAAGGTGTGAGGATTGAATTCATTACGATATTCGTGTTAACAGACAGATACAAACACAGTAGACGTATATAATCACCAAAGGACTACGGAGTACCAAGAGAAGACTACCCAACATTCTGTCATAACGTACATGGGAAAAGGATCCCAGGAAGAACAGACATATGTATATGTGTAAAAGAACCACCTCTTGCACACCTACAACAAGCTAAACGTTGTACTCAAACTTGCTGTAATAAAAAATAAAAAATTAAATTAAAAACACGAACAAGAAGTAGTGAGACAAACTTGAGGGGCTTTCTCCTGGCACATTCCGTTCTACATTCCAATCTAGAACACGACTTCCATTGAGGCTCTGCTGCCCTAGTAACCAGATTTGGTAAGGGAGAAATGCTGCCACCTTGTGGCCGTTTCTCACAACTGCAGGTTTAAAGCCAGCGCTAATGGTCAGTGGATATTCCAAATCATTACAGGCCTGTAAATGACACCTGCCCTGAAAACAAATCCTGCGGTCATATATCGACCAAAAAATTCAAAAGACGTCCATATTTCAAAACGACAGTTTCAAGAGGCATATATCACGCACATTAGAGTTCTGCTTCTTTTGCTTTCTTTCTTTCTTTGTTAAAAAAACGGGAATGGAAAAAGGCAACCCTCAGAATGTGCAAAAACGTTCACAAACGAATCAATGGACAAAGGTTTAATCTCCAATATATATAAACAGCTCATGCAGCTTAATATTAATAAAACAAACAACCCAATACAAAAATGGGCAGAAGATCTAAAGAGACGTTTCTTCAAAGAAGACACAGAGATGGCCATGACGCACATGAAAAGCTGCTCAACATCACTAATTATTAGAGAAATGCAAATCAAAACTACAATGAGGTAAGACCTCACACCTGTTAGAATCGGCATCATCAGATAATCTAGAAACAACAAACTCTGGGGAGGGTGTGGACAAAAGGAACCCTCTTCCGCTATTTGTGGGAATGTAAATTGATACAGTCACTATGGAGAACAGTATGGAGGTTCCTTTAAAAAACTAAAAAGAGAATTACCATAGGATCCAGCAATCCCACTTCTGGGCATATACCCAGAGAAAACCATAAATCACGGAGACACATTCACCACAATGTTCATTGCAGCACTATTTACAGTAGCCAGGTAATGGAAGCAACCTAAATGCCCACAGACAGACGAATGGATAAAGATGTGGTACATATACAAAATGGAATATTACTCAGCCATAAAAAGGAATGAAACTGGGTCATTTGTAGAGAAGTTGATGGATCTAGAGACTGTCATACAGAGTGAAGTAAGTCAGAAAGAGAAAAACAAAAATTGTATATTAATGCCTATATGTGGAACCTAGAAAAATGGTGGAGATGAACTGGTTTGCAGGGCAGAAATAGAGACACAGAGGTAGAGAACAAACGTATGGACACAAAGTGGGGGAAGCCATGGGGTGGTGGTGGTGGTATGAGTTGGGAGATTAGGATTGACCTGTATACATGTCTATGCATAAAATAGATAACTAATAATAACCTACTGTATAAAAAAAAATAAATAAAATTAAATTTCAAAAATTTTGTAAATAAAATGTAAAAATAAAACAGAAAAAAAGTTCTTCCATTCACACTGATGTATTTATACGAATGAATTATTTCCATGCTTATATCTATAAATACATAAATGAGGAATAAAATCTAACTTGAACCAAAAAAGAAAAAAAAAAACTGAACGTAACAGTTATACAGAGGAAAACACTACCAAGGCACTTGCTCCAGTCGTAAACAATTCTGAAATTGGTCAGAGGTGGGGAATCATCTCCCATACAGCCAGCAGCCCCGCCCGCCCACGCCAGGAGCATCCTCATTGCAAAGC
Organism: Mesoplodon bidens; assembly: GCF_964165515.1. Taxonomy (NCBI): domain Eukaryota; kingdom Metazoa; phylum Chordata; class Mammalia; order Artiodactyla; family Ziphiidae; genus Mesoplodon; species Mesoplodon bidens. The sequence goes on from NW_027671283.1 coordinate 428,201, forward strand.
TGGGAGACCGTGCCGAGGCCTCTGTGAGTAAACGTGAGCTGAGCCCCAGGCCAGGTGCTGCTTAACTGTTCCCACCCTTCCCAGGTGAGACACCTGAATATGTACAAGGGCTTGAAAGCCTAGAGGAAGGGCCGTGGAGCCACACCAGCGACAGCACGCAGGCCAACTTGGTGCCTGCTTGTCAGCCAGGATGGTACTGGCCACGGGCGCTCTTCTGGAAGCTTTCTATTGCCCTGCCTAAGATACCCCTCCTGTCCCGGACCCCACTCCTTTTTTTCCTTCCTCACCTCAGCCTGGAGTGGTATTCCAGTGGAAGTTATGGGTGACACATCCTCATCTTTACAGGTGGCAGCCTGGCAACTCCTGCCGAAAGTCCAGCAGAGCCCCACTCACACCGGGCCACCCACAAAGCCGTGGACCCTCACACCCTCCCACCAGCACAGCCCCGAGACTGCTGACGGGGCAGAGAATATGGAGTCAGGCACAGCTGCAGGGGCTATTGCTGCCTGGAGTGCTGTTTATATTGACCTCAACCCAGGCACACCTGGGGAGGGCTTGCCGGCAGGGTCAGGCTGCCCAGGTCAGCTAATCCTCAGCCCTTAGGGAATCACATTGCAGAAAATGGACCTCGCTAAGACAGAATATTCGCCAAGGAGAAAAAGGACACAATGCCATTTGCAGCACCGTAGATGAGTCTCGAGGTAATCACGTGACTTGGAGTAAGTCAGAAAGTGAAAGACACATATCATATCATATCACTTATAGGTGTTACCTATAAATTGATACCAGGGCAGATATTTCCACGGAGAAGGGCAATCACAGATTCATTAAACAAACTTATGGTTCACCAAAGGAAAGGTGTGAGGATTGAATTCATTACGATATTCGTGTTAACAGACAGATACAAACACAGTAGACGTATATAATCACCAAAGGACTACGGAGTACCAAGAGAAGACTACTCAACATTCTGTCATAACGTACATGGGAAAAGGATCCCAGGAAGAACAGACATATGTATATGTGTAAAAGAACCACCTCTTGCACACCTACAACAAGCTAAACGTTGTACTCAAACTTGCTGTAATAAAAAATAAAAAATTAAATTAAAAACACGAACAAGAAGTAGTGAGACAAACTTGAGGGGCTTTCTCCTGGCACATTCCGTTCTACATTCCAATCTAGAACACGACTTCCATTGAGGCTCTGCTGCCCTAGTAACCAGATTTGGTAAGGGAGAAATGCTGCCACCTTGTGGCCGTTTCACACAACTGCAGGTTTAATGCCAGCGCTAATGGTCAGTGGATATTCCAAATCATTACAGGCCTGTAAATGACACCTGCCCTGAAAACAAATCCTGGGGTCATATATCGACCAAAAAATTCAAAAGACGTCCATATTTCAAAACGACAGTTTCAAGAGGCATATATCACGCACATTAGTGTTCTGCTTCTTTTGATTTCTTTCTTTCTTTGTTAAAAAAACGGGAATCGAAAAAGGCAACCCTCAGAATGTGCAAAAACGTTCACAAACGAATCAATGGACAAAGGTTTAATCTCCAATATATATAAACAGCTCATGCAGCTTAATATTAATAAAACAAACAACCCAATACAAAAATGGGCAGAAGATCTAAAGAGACGTTTCTTCAAAGAAGACACAGAGATGGCCAAGACGCACATGAAAAGCTGCTCAACATCACTAATTATTAGAGAAATGCAAATCAAAACTAAAATGAGGTAAGACCTCACACCTGTTAGAATCGGCATCATCAGATAATCTACAAACAACAAACTCTGGGGAGGGTGTGGACAAAAGGAACCCTCTTCCGCTATTTGTGGGAATGTAAATTGATACAGTCACTATGGAGAACAGTATGGAGGTTCCTTTAAAAAACTAAAAAGAGAATTACCATAGGATCCAGCAATCCCACTTCTGGGCATATACCCAGAGAAAACCATAAATCACGGAGACACATTCACCACAATGTTCATTGCAGCACTATTTACAGAAGCCAGGTAATGGAAGCAACCTAAATGCCCACAGACAGACGAATGGATAAAGATGTGGTACATATACAAAATGGAATATTACTCAGCCATAAAAAGGAATGAAACTGGGTCATTTGTAGAGAAGTTGATGGATCTAGAGACTGTCATACAGAGTGAAGTAAGTCAGAAAGAGAAAAACAAATATTGTATATTAATGCCTATATGTGGAACCTAGAAAAATGGTGGAGATGAACTGGTTTGCAGGGCAGAAATAGAGACACAGAGGTAGAGAACAAACGTATGGACACAAAGTGGGGGAAGCCATGGGGTGGTGGTGGTGGGATGAGTTGGGAGATTAGGATTGACCTGTATACATGTCTATGCATAAAATAGATAACTAATAATAACCTACTGTATAAAAAAATAACTAAAATTAAATTTCAAAATTTTAAAAAATAAAATGTAAAAATAAAACAGAAAAAAAGTTCTTCCATTCACACTGATGTATTTATACGAATGAATTATTTCCATGCTTATATCTATAAATACATAAATGAGGAATAAAATCTAACTTGAACCAAAAAAGAAAAAAAAAACTGAACCTAAGAATTATACAGAGGAAAACACTACGAAGGCACTTGCTCCAGTGGTAAACAATTCTGAAATTGGTCAGAGGTGGGGAATCATCTCCCATACAGCCAGCAGCCCCGCCCGCCCACGCAAGGAGCATCCTCATTGCAAAGCTGGGAGACCGTGCCGAGGCCTCTGTGAGTAAACGTGAGCTGAGCCCCAGGCCAGATGCTGCTGAACTGTTCCCACCCTTCCCAGGTGAAACACCTGAATATGTACAAGGGCTTGAAAGCCTAGAGGAAGGGCCGTGGAGCCACACCAGCGACAGCACGCAGGCCAACTTGGTGCCTGCAGGTCAGCCAGGATGGTACTGGCCACGGGCGCTCTTCTGGAAGCTTTCTATTGCCCTGCCTGAGATACCCCTCCTGTCCCGGCCCCCACTCCTTTTTTTCCTTCCTCACCTCAGCCCGGAGAGATATTCCAGTGGAAGTTATGGGTGACACATCCTCTTCTTTACAGGTGGCAGCCTGGCAACTCCTGCCGAAAGTCCAGCAGAGCCCCACTCACACCGGGCCACCCACAAAGCCGTGGACCCTCACACCCTCCCACCAGCACAGCCCCGAGACTGCTGACGGGGCAGAGAATATGGAGTAAGGCACAGCTGCAGGGGCTATTGCTGCCTGGAGTGCTGTTTATATTGACCTCAACCCAGGCACACCTGGGGAGGGCTTGCCGGCAGGGTCAGGCTGCCCAGGTCAGCTAATCCTCAGCCCTCAGGGAATCACATTGCAGAAAATGGACCTCGCTAAGACAGAATATTCGCCAAGGAGAAAAAGGACACAATGCCATTTGCAGCACCGTAGATGAGTCTCGAGGTAATCACGTGACTTGGAGTAAGTCAGAAAGTGAAAGACACATATCATATCATATCACTTATAGGTGTTACCTATAAATTGATACCAGGGCAGATATTTCCACGGAGAAGGGCAATCACAGATTCATTAAACAAACTTATGGTTCACCAAAGGAAAGGTGTGAGGATTGAATTCATTACGATATTGGGGTTAACAGACAGATACAAACACAGTAGACGTAAATAATCACCAAAGACCTACGGAGTACCAAGAGAAGACTACTCAACATTCTGTCATAACGTACATGGGAAAAGGATCCCAGGAAGAACAGACATATGTATATGTGTAAAAGAACCACCTCTTGCACACCTACAACAAGCTAAACGTTGTACTCAAACTTGCTGTAATAAAAAATAAAAAATTAAATTAAAAACACGAACAAGAAGTAGTGAGACAAACTTGAGGGGCTTTCTCCTGGCACATTCCGTTCTACATTCCAATCTAGAACACGACTTCCATTGAGGCTCTGCTGCCCTAGTAACCAGATTTGGTAAGGGAGAACTGCTGCCACCTTGTGGCCGTTTCACACAACTGCAGGTTTAATGCCAGCGCTAATGGTCAGTGGATATTCCAAATCATTACAGGCCTGTAAATGACACCTGCCCTGAAAACAAATCCTGGGGTCATATATCGACCAAAAAATTCAAAAGACGTCCATATTTCAAAACGACAGTTTCAAGAGGCATATTTCACGCACATTAGTGTTCTGCTTCTTTTGCTTTCTTTCTTTCTTTGTTAAAAAAACGGGAATGGAGAAAGGCAACCCTCAGAATGGGCGAAAACGTTCACAAACGAATCAATGGACAAAGGTTTAATCTCCAATATATATAAACAGCTCATGCAGCTTAATATTAATAAAACAAACAACCCAATACAAAAATGGGCAGAAGATCTAAAGAGACGTTTCTTCAAACAAGACACAGAGATGGCCAAGACGCACATGAAAAGCTGCTCAACATCACTAATTATTAGAGAAATGCAAATCAAAACTACAGTGAGGTAAGACCTCACACCTGTTAGAATCGGCATCATCAGATAATCTACAATCAACAAATTCTGGGGACGGTGTGTACAAAAGGAACCCTCTTCCACTATTGGTGGGAATGTAAATTGATACAGTCACTATGGAGAACAGTATGGAGGTTCCTTTAAAAAACTAAAAAGAGAATTACCATAGGATCCAGCAATCCCACTTCTGGGCATATACCCAGAGAAAACCATAAATCACAGAGACACATTCACCACAATGTTCATTGCAGCACTATTTACAATAGCCAGGTTATGGAAGCAACATAAATGCCCACAGACAGACGAATGGAAAAAGATGTGGTACATATATAAAATGGAATATTACTCAGCCATATAAAGGAATGAAACTGGGTCATTTGTAGAGAAGTTGATGGATCTAGAGACTGTCATACAGAGTGAAGTAAGCCAGAAAGAGAAAAACAAATATTGTATATTAATGCCTATATGTGGAACCTAGAAAAATGGTAGAGATGAACTGGTTTGCAGGGCAGAAATAGAGACACAGAGGTAGAGAACAAACGTATGGACACAAAGTGGGGGAAGCCATGGGGTGGTGGTGGTGGGATGAGTTGGGAGATTAGGATTGACATGTATACATGTCTATGCATAAAATAGATAACTAATAATAACCTACTGTATAAAAAAATAACTAAAATTAAATTTCAAAATTTTAAAAAATAAAATGTAAAAATAAAACAGAAAAAAAGTTCTTCCATTCACACTGATGTATTTATACGAATGAATTATTTCCATGCTTATATCTATAAATACATAAATGAGGAATAAAATCTAACTTGAACCAAAAAAGAAAAAAAAAAACTGAACCTAACAGTTATACAGAGGAAAACACTACCAAGGCACTTGCTCCAGTGGTAAACAATTCTGAAATTGGTCAGAGGTGGGGAATCATCTCCCATACAGCCAGCAGCCCCGCCCGCCCACGCAAGGAGCATCCTCATTGCAAAGCTGGGAGACCGTGCCGAGGCCTATGTGAGTAAACGTGAGCTGAGCCCCAGGCCAGATGCTGCTGAACTGTTCCCACCCTTCCCAGGTGAAACACCTGAATATGTACAAGGGCTTGAAAGCCTAGAGGAAGGGCCGTGGAGCCACACCAGCGACAGCACGCAGGCCAACTTGGTGCCTGCAGGTCAGCCAGGATGGTACTGGCCACGGGCGCTCTTCTGAATGCTTTCTATTGCCCTGCCTGAGATAACCCACCTGTCCCGGCCCCCACTCCTTTTTTTCCTTCCTCACCTCAGCCCGGAGAGATATTCCAGTGGAAGTTATGGGTGACACATCCTCTTCTTTACAGGTGGCAGCCTGGCAACTCCTGCCGAAAGTCCAGCAGAGCCCCACTCACACCGGGCCAACCACAAAGCCGTGGACCCTCACACCCTCCCACCAGCACAGCCCCGAGACGGCTGACGGGGCAGAGAATATGGAGTCAGGCACAGCTGCAAGGGCTATTGCTGCCTGGAGTGCTGTTTATATTGACCTCAACCCAGGCACACCTGGGGAGGGCTTGCCGGCAGGGTCAGGCTGCCCAGGTCAGCTAATCCTCAGCCCTCAGGGAATCACATTGCAGAAAATGGACCTCGCTAAGACAGAATATTCGCCAAGGAGAAAAAGGACACAATGCCATTTGCAGCACCGTAGATGAGTCTCGAGGTAATCACGTGACTTGGAGTAAGTCAGAAAGTGAAAGACACATATCATATCATATCACTTATAGGTGTTACGTATAAATTGATACCAGGGCAGATATTTCCACGGAGAAGGGCAATCACAGATTCATTAAACAAACTTATGGTTCACCAAAGGAAAGGTGTGAGGATTGAATTCATTACGATATTGGGGTTAACAGACATATACAAACACTGTAGACGTATATAATCACCAAAGACCTACGGAGTACCAAGAGAAGACTACTCAACATTCTGTCATAACGTACATGGGAAAAGGATCCCAGGAAGAACAGACATATGTATATGTGTAAAAGAACCACCTCTTGCACACCTACAACAAGCTAAACGTTGTACTCAAACTTGCTGTAATAAAAAATAAAAAATTAAATTAAAAACACGAACAAGAAGTAGTGAGACAAACTTGAGGGGCTTTCTCCTGGCACATTCCGTTCTACATTCCAATCTAGAACACGACTTCCATTGAGGCTCTGCTGCCCTAGTAACCAGATTTGGTAAGGGAGAACTGCTGCCACCTTGTGGCCGTTTCATACAACTGCAGGTTTAATGCCAGCGCTAATGGTCAGTGGATATTCCAAATCATTACAGGCCTGTAAATGACACCTGCCCTGAAAACAAATCCTGGGGTCATATATCGACCAAAAAATTCAAAAGACGTCCATATTTCAAAACGACAGTTTCAAGAGGCATATTTCACGCACATTAGTGTTCTGCTTCTTTTGCTTTCTTTCTTTCTTTGTTAAAAAAACGGGAATGGAGAAAGGCAACCCTCAGAATGGGCGAAAACGTTCACAAACGAATCAATGGACAAAGGTTTAATCTGCAATATATATAAACAGCTCATGCAGCTTAATATTAATAAAACAAACAACCCAATACAAAAATGGGCAGAAGATCTAAAGAGACGTTTCTTCAAAGAAGACACAGAGATGGCCAAAACGCACATGAAAAGCTGCTCAACATCACTAATTATTAGAGAAATGCAAATCAAAACTACAATGAGGTAAGACCTCACACCTGTTAGAATCGGCATCATCAGATAATCTACAATCAACAAATTCTGGGGACGGTGTGGACAAAAGGAACCCTCTTCCGCTATTGGTGGGAATGTAAATTGATACAGTCACTATGGGGAACAGTATGGAGGTTCCTTTAAAAAACTAAAAAGAGAATTACCATAGGATCCAGCAATCCCACTTCTGGGCATATACCCAGAGAAAACCATAAATCACAAAGACACATTCACCACAATGTTCATTGCAGCACTATTTACAATAGCCAGGTAATGGAAGCAACCTAAATGCCCACAGACAGACGAATGGATAAAGATGTGGTACATATACAAAATGGAATATTACTCAGCCATAAAAAGGAATGAAACTGGGTCATTTGTAGAGAAGTTGATGGATTTAGAGACTGTCATACAGAGTGAAATAAGTCAGAAAGAGAAAAACAAATATTGTATATGAATGCCTATATGTGGAACCTAGAAAAATGGTAGAGATGAACTGGTTTGCAGGGCAGAAATAGAGACACAGAGGTAGAGAACAAACGTATGGACACAAAGTGGGGGAAGCCATGGGGTGGTGGTGGTGGGATGAGTTGGGAGATTAGGATTGACCTGTATACATGTCTATGCATAAAATAGATAACTAATAATAACCTACTGTATAAAAAAATAACTAAAATTAAATTTCAAAATTTTAAAAAATAAAATGTAAAAATAAAACAGAAATAAAGTTCTTCCATTCACACTGATGTATTTATACGAATGAATAATTTCCATGCTTATATCTATAAATACATAAATGAGGAATAAAATCTAACTTGAACCAAAAAAGAAAAAAAAACTGAACCTAAGAATTATACAGAGGAAAACACTACCAAGGCACTTGCTCCAGTGGTAAACAATTCTGAAATTGGTCAGAGGTGGGGAATCATCTCCCATACAGCCTGCAGCCCCGCCCGCCCAAGCAAGGAGCATCCTCATTGCAAAGCTGGGAGACCGTGCCGAGGCCTCTGTGAGTAAACGTGAGCTGAGCCCCAGGCAAGATGCTGCTGAACTGTTCCCACCCTTCCCAGGTGAAACACCTGAATATGTACAAGGGCTTGAAAGCCTAGAGGAAGGGCCGTGGAGCCACACCAGCGACAGCACGCAGGCCAACTTGGTGCCTGCAGGTCAGCCAGGATGGTCCTGGCCACGGGCGCTCTTCTGGAAGCTTTCTATTGCCCTGTCTGAGATACCCCTCCTGTCCCGGCCCCCACTCCTTTTTTTCCTTCCTCACCTCAGCCCGGAGAGATATTCCAGTGGAAGTTATGGGTGACACATCCTCTTCTTTACAGGTGGCAGCCTTGCAACTCCTGCCGAAAGTCCAGCAGAGCCCCACTCACACCGGGCCACCCACAAACCCGTGGACCCTCACACCCTCCCACCAGCACAGCCCCGAGACTGCTGACGGGGCAGAGGATATGGAGTCAGGCACAGCTGCAGGGGCTATTGCTGCCTGGAGTGCTGTTTATATTGACCTCAACCCAGGCACACCTGGGGAGGGCTTGCCGGCAGGATCAGGCTGCCCAGGTCAGCTAATCCTCAGCCCTCAGGGAATCACATTGCAGAATATGGACCTCGCTAAGACAGAATATTTGCCAAGGAAAAAAAGGACACAATGCCATTTGCAGCACCGTAGATGAGTCTCGAGGTAATCACGTGACTTGGAGTAAGTCAGAAAGTGAAAGACACATATCATATCATATCACTTATAGGTGTTACGTATAAATTGATACCAGGGCAGATATTTCCACGGAGAAGGGCAATCACAGATTCATTAAACAAACTTATGGTTCACCAAAGGAAAGGTGTGAGGATTGAATTCATTACGATATTGGGGTTAACAGACATATACAAACACTGTAGACGTATATAATCACCAAAGACCTACGGAGTACCAAGAGAAGACTACTCAACATTCTGTCATAACGTACATGGGAAAAGGATCCCAGGAAGAACAGACATATGTATATGTGTAAAAGAACCACCTCTTGCACACCTACAACAAGCTAAACGTTGTACTCAAACTTGCTGTAATAAAAAATAAAAAATTAAATTAAAAACACGAACAAGAAGTAGTGAGACAAACTTGAGGGGCTTTCTCCTGGCACATTCCGTTCTACATTCCAATCTAGAACACGACTTCCATTGAGGCTCTGCTGCCCTAGTAACCAGATTTGGTAAGGGAGAACTGCTGCCACCTTGTGGCCGTTTCATACAACTGCAGGTTTAATGCCAGCGCTAATGGTCAGTGGATATTCCAAATCATTACAGGCCTGTAAATGACACCTGCCCTGAAAACAAATCCTGGGGTCATATATCGACCAAAAAATTCAAAAGACGTCCATATTTCAAAACGACAGTTTCAAGAGGCATATTTCACGCACATTAGTGTTCTGCTTCTTTTGCTTTCTTTCTTTCTTTGTTAAAAAAACGGGAATGGAGAAAGGCAACCCTCAGAATGGGCGAAAACGTTCACAAACGAATCAATGGACAAAGGTTTAATCTGCAATATATATAAACAGCTCATGCAGCTTAATATTAATAAAACAAACAACCCAATACAAAAATGGGCAGAAGATCTAAAGAGACGTTTCTTCAAAGAAGACACAGAGATGGCCAAAACGCACATGAAAAGCTGCTCAACATCACTAATTATTAGAGAAATGCAAATCAAAACTACAATGAGGTAAGACCTCACACCTGTTAGAATCGGCATCATCAGATAATCTACAATCAACAAATTCTGGGGACGGTGTGGACAAAAGGAACCCTCTTCCGCTATTGGTGGGAATGTAAATTGATACAGTCACTATGGGGAACAGTATGGAGGTTCCTTTAAAAAACTAAAAAGAGAATTACCATAGGATCCAGCAATCCCACTTCTGGGCATATACCCAGAGAAAACCATAAATCACAAAGACACATTCACCACAATGTTCATTGCAGCACTATTTACAATAGCCAGGTAATGGAAGCAACCTAAATGCCCACAGACAGACGAATGGATAAAGATGTGGTACATATACAAAATGGAATATTACTCAGCCATAAAAAGGAATGAAACTGGGTCATTTGTAGAGAAGTTGATGGATTTAGAGACTGTCATACAGAGTGAAATAAGTCAGAAAGAGAAAAACAAATATTGTATATGAATGCCTATATGTGGAACCTAGAAAAATGGTAGAGATGAACTGGTTTGCAGGGCAGAAATAGAGACACAGAGGTAGAGAACAAACGTATGGACACAAAGTGGGGGAAGCCATGGGGTGGTGGTGGTGGGATGAGTTGGGAGATTAGGATTGACCTGTATACATGTCTATGCATAAAATAGATAACTAATAATAACCTACTGTATAAAAAAATAACTAAAATTAAATTTCAAAATTTTAAAAAATAAAATGTAAAAATAAAACAGAAATAAAGTTCTTCCATTCACACTGATGTATTTATACGAATGAATAATTTCCATGCTTATATCTATAAATACATAAATGAGGAATAAAATCTAACTTGAACCAAAAAAGAAAAAAAAACTGAACCTAAGAATTATACAGAGGAAAACACTACCAAGGCACTTGCTCCAGTGGTAAACAATTCTGAAATTGGTCAGAGGTGGGGAATCATCTCCCATACAGCCTGCAGCCCCGCCCGCCCAAGCAAGGAGCATCCTCATTGCAAAGCTGGGAGACCGTGCCGAGGCCTCTGTGAGTAAACGTGAGCTGAGCCCCAGGCAAGATGCTGCTGAACTGTTCCCACCCTTCCCAGGTGAAACACCTGAATATGTACAAGGGCTTGAAAGCCTAGAGGAAGGGCCGTGGAGCCACACCAGCGACAGCACGCAGGCCAACTTGGTGCCTGCAGGTCAGCCAGGATGGTCCTGGCCACGGGCGCTCTTCTGGAAGCTTTCTATTGCCCTGTCTGAGATACCCCTCCTGTCCCGGCCCCCACTCCTTTTTTTCCTTCCTCACCTCAGCCCGGAGAGATATTCCAGTGGAAGTTATGGGTGACACATCCTCTTCTTTACAGGTGGCAGCCTTGCAACTCCTGCCGAAAGTCCAGCAGAGCCCCACTCACACCGGGCCACCCACAAAGCCGTGGACCCTCACACCCTCCCACCAGCACAGCCCCGAGACTGCTGACGGGGCAGAGGATATGGAGTCAGGCACAGCTGCAGGGGCTATTGCTGCCTGGAGTGCTGTTTATATTGACCTCAACCCAGGCACACCTGGGGAGGGCTTGCCGGCAGGGTCAGGCTGCCCAGGTCAGCTAATCCTCAGCCCTCAGGGAATCACATTGCAGAATATGGACCTCGCTAAGACAGAATATTTGCCAAGGAAAAAAAGGACACAATGCCATTTGCAGCACCGTAGATGAGTCTCGAGGTAATCACGTGACTTGGAGTAAGTCAGAAAGTGAAAGACACATATCATATCATATCACTTATAGGTGTTACGTATAAATTGATACCAGGGCAGATATTTCCACGGAGAAGGGCAATCACAGATTCATTAAACAAACTTATGGTTCACCAAAGGAAAGGTGTGAGGATTGAATTCATTACGATATTGGGGTTAACAGACATATACAAACACAGTAGACGTATATAATCACCAAAGACCTACGGAGTACCAAGAGAAGACTACTCAACATTCTGTCATAACGTACATGGGAAAAGGATCCCAGGAAGAACAGACATATGTATATGTGTAAAAGAACCACCTCTTGCCCACCTACAACAAGCTAAACGTTGTACTCAAACTTGCTGTAATAAAAAATAAAAAATTAAATTAAAAACACGAACAAGAAGTAGTGAGACAAACTTGAGGGGCTTTCTCCTGGCACATTCCGTTCTACATTCCAATCTAGAACACGACTTCCATTGAGGCTCTGCTGCCCTAGTAACCAGATTTGGTAAGGGAGAACTGCTGCCACCTTGTGGCCGTTTCACACAACTGCAGGTTTAATGCCAGCGCTAATGGTCAGTGGATATTCCAAATCATTACAGGCCTGTAAATGACACCTGCCCTGAAAACAAATCCTGGGGTCATATATCGACCAAAAAATTCAAAAGACGTCCATATTTCAAAACGACAGTTTCAAGAGGCATATTTCACGCACATTAGTGTTCTGCTTCTTTTGCTTTCTTTCTTTCTTTGTTAAAAAAACGGGAATGGAGAAAGGCAACCCTCAGAATGGGCGAAAACGTTCACAAACGAATCAATGGACAAAGGTTTAATCTGCAATATATATAAACAGCTCATGCAGCTTAATATTAATAAAACAAACAACCCAATACAAAAATGGGCAGAAGATCTAAAGAGACGTTTCTTCAAAGAAGACACAGAGATGGCCAAAACGCACATGAAAAGCTGCTCAACATCACTAATTATTAGAGAAATGCAAATCAAAACTACAATGAGGTAAGACCTCACACCTGTTAGAATCGGCATCATCAGATAATCTACAATCAACAAATTCTGGGGACGGTGTGGACAAAAGGAACCCTCTTCCGCTATTGGTGGGAATGTAAATTGATACAGTCACTATGGGGAACAGTATGGAGGTTCCTTTAAAAAACTAAAAAGAGAATTACCATAGGATCCAGCAATCCCACTTCTGGGCATATACCCAGAGAAAACCATAAATCACAAAGACACATTCACCACAATGTTCATTGCAGCACTATTTACAATAGCCAGGTAATGGAAGCAACCTAAATGCCCACAGACAGACGAATGGATAAAGATGTGGTACATATACAAAATGGAATATTACTCAGCCATAAAAAGGAATGAAACTGGGTCATTTGTAGAGAAGTTGATGGATTTAGAGACTGTCATACAGAGTGAAATAAGTCAGAAAGAGAAAAACAAATATTGTATATGAATGCCTATATGTGGAACCTAGAAAAATGGTAGAGATGAACTGGTTTGCAGGGCAGAAATAGAGACACAGAGGTAGAGAACAAACGTATGGACACAAAGTGGGGGAAGCCATGGGGTGGTGGTGGTGGGATGAGTTGGGAGATTAGGATTGACCTGTATACATGTCTATGCATAAAATAGATAACTAATAATAACCTACTGTATAAAAAAATAACTAAAATTAAATTTCAAAATTTTAAAAAATAAAATGTAAAAATAAAACAGAAATAAAGTTCTTCCATTCACACTGATGTATTTATACGAATGAATAATTTCCATGCTTATATCTATAAATACATAAATGAGGAATAAAATCTAACTTGAACCAAAAAAGAAAAAAAAACTGAACCTAAGAATTATACAGAGGAAAACACTACCAAGGCACTTGCTCCAGTGGTAAACAATTCTGAAATTGGTCAGAGGTGGGGAATCATCTCCCATACAGCCTGCAGCCCCGCCCGCCCAAGCAAGGAGCATCCTCATTGCAAAGCTGGGAGACCGTGCCGAGGCCTCTGTGAGTAAACGTGAGCTGAGCCCCAGGCAAGATGCTGCTGAACTGTTCCCACCCTTCCCAGGTGAAACACCTGAATATGTACAAGGGCTTGAAAGCCTAGAGGAAGGGCCGTGGAGCCACACCAGCGACAGCACGCAGGCCAACTTGGTGCCTGCAGGTCAGCCAGGATGGTCCTGGCCACGGGCGCTCTTCTGGAAGCTTTCTATTGCCCTGTCTGAGATACCCCTCCTGTCCCGGCCCCCACTCCTTTTTTTCCTTCCTCACCTCAGCCCGGAGAGATATTCCAGTGGAAGTTATGGGTGACACATCCTCTTCTTTACAGGTGGCAGCCTTGCAACTCCTGCCGAAAGTCCAGCAGAGCCCCACTCACACCGGGCCACCCACAAACCCGTGGACCCTCACACCCTCCCACCAGCACAGCCCCGAGACTGCTGACGGGGCAGAGGATATGGAGTCAGGCACAGCTGCAGGGGCTATTGCTGCCTGGAGTGCTGTTTATATTGACCTCAACCCAGGCACACCTGGGGAGGGCTTGCCGGCAGGATCAGGCTGCCCAGGTCAGCTAATCCTCAGCCCTCAGGGAATCACATTGCAGAATATGGACCTCGCTAAGACAGAATATTTGCCAAGGAAAAAAAGGACACAATGCCATTTGCAGCACCGTAGATGAGTCTCGAGGTAATCACGTGACTTGGAGTAAGTCAGAAAGTGAAAGACACATATCATATCATATCACTTATAGGTGTTACGTATAAATTGATACCAGGGCAGATATTTCCACGGAGAAGGGCAATCACAGATTCATTAAACAAACTTATGGTTCACCAAAGGAAAGGTGTGAGGATTGAATTCATTACGATATTGGGGTTAACAGACATATACAAACACTGTAGACGTATATAATCACCAAAGACCTACGGAGTACCAAGAGAAGACTACTCAACATTCTGTCATAACGTACATGGGAAAAGGATCCCAGGAAGAACAGACATATGTATATGTGTAAAAGAACCACCTCTTGCACACCTACAACAAGCTAAACGTTGTACTCAAACTTGCTGTAATAAAAAATAAAAAATTAAATTAAAAACACGAACAAGAAGTAGTGAGACAAACTTGAGGGGCTTTCTCCTGGCACATTCCGTTCTACATTCCAATCTAGAACACGACTTCCATTGAGGCTCTGCTGCCCTAGTAACCAGATTTGGTAAGGGAGAACTGCTGCCACCTTGTGGCCGTTTCATACAACTGCAGGTTTAATGCCAGCGCTAATGGTCAGTGGATATTCCAAATCATTACAGGCCTGTAAATGACACCTGCCCTGAAAACAAATCCTGGGGTCATATATCGACCAAAAAATTCAAAAGACGTCCATATTTCAAAACGACAGTTTCAAGAGGCATATTTCACGCACATTAGTGTTCTGCTTCTTTTGCTTTCTTTCTTTCTTTGTTAAAAAAACGGGAATGGAGAAAGGCAACCCTCAGAATGGGCGAAAACGTTCACAAACGAATCAATGGACAAAGGTTTAATCTGCAATATATATAAACAGCTCATGCAGCTTAATATTAATAAAACAAACAACCCAATACAAAAATGGGCAGAAGATCTAAAGAGACGTTTCTTCAAAGAAGACACAGAGATGGCCAAAACGCACATGAAAAGCTGCTCAACATCACTAATTATTAGAGAAATGCAAATCAAAACTACAATGAGGTAAGACCTCACACCTGTTAGAATCGGCATCATCAGATAATCTACAATCAACAAATTCTGGGGACGGTGTGGACAAAAGGAACCCTCTTCCGCTATTGGTGGGAATGTAAATTGATACAGTCACTATGGGGAACAGTATGGAGGTTCCTTTAAAAAACTAAAAAGAGAATTACCATAGGATCCAGCAATCCCACTTCTGGGCATATACCCAGAGAAAACCATAAATCACAAAGACACATTCACCACAATGTTCATTGCAGCACTATTTACAATAGCCAGGTAATGGAAGCAACCTAAATGCCCACAGACAGACGAATGGATAAAGATGTGGTACATATACAAAATGGAATATTACTCAGCCATAAAAAGGAATGAAACTGGGTCATTTGTAGAGAAGTTGATGGATTTAGAGACTGTCATACAGAGTGAAATAAGTCAGAAAGAGAAAAACAAATATTGTATATGAATGCCTATATGTGGAACCTAGAAAAATGGTAGAGATGAACTGGTTTGCAGGGCAGAAATAGAGACACAGAGGTAGAGAACAAACGTATGGACACAAAGTGGGGGAAGCCATGGGGTGGTGGTGGTGGGATGAGTTGGGAGATTAGGATTGACCTGTATACATGTCTATGCATAAAATAGATAACTAATAATAACCTACTGTATAAAAAAATAACTAAAATTAAATTTCAAAATTTTAAAAAATAAAATGTAAAAATAAAACAGAAATAAAGTTCTTCCATTCACACTGATGTATTTATACGAATGAATAATTTCCATGCTTATATCTATAAATACATAAATGAGGAATAAAATCTAACTTGAACCAAAAAAGAAAAAAAAACTGAACCTAAGAATTATACAGAGGAAAACACTACCAAGGCACTTGCTCCAGTGGTAAACAATTCTGAAATTGGTCAGAGGTGGGGAATCATCTCCCATACAGCCTGCAGCCCCGCCCGCCCAAGCAAGGAGCATCCTCATTGCAAAGCTGGGAGACCGTGCCGAGGCCTCTGTGAGTAAACGTGAGCTGAGCCCCAGGCAAGATGCTGCTGAACTGTTCCCACCCTTCCCAGGTGAAACACCTGAATATGTACAAGGGCTTGAAAGCCTAGAGGAAGGGCCGTGGAGCCACACCAGCGACAGCACGCAGGCCAACTTGGTGCCTGCAGGTCAGCCAGGATGGTCCTGGCCACGGGCGCTCTTCTGGAAGCTTTCTATTGCCCTGTCTGAGATACCCCTCCTGTCCCGGCCCCCACTCCTTTTTTTCCTTCCTCACCTCAGCCCGGAGAGATATTCCAGTGGAAGTTATGGGTGACACATCCTCTTCTTTACAGGTGGCAGCCTTGCAACTCCTGCCGAAAGTCCAGCAGAGCCCCACTCACACCGGGCCACCCACAAACCCGTGGACCCTCACACCCTCCCACCAGCACAGCCCCGAGACTGCTGACGGGGCAGAGGATATGGAGTCAGGCACAGCTGCAGGGGCTATTGCTGCCTGGAGTGCTGTTTATATTGACCTCAACCCAGGCACACCTGGGGAGGGCTTGCCGGCAGGGTCAGGCTGCCCAGGTCAGCTAATCCTCAGCCCTCAGGGAATCACATTGCAGAATATGGACCTCGCTAAGACAGAATATTTGCCAAGGAAAAAAAGGACACAATGCCATTTGCAGCACCGTAGATGAGTCTCGAGGTAATCACGTGACTTGGAGTAAGTCAGAAAGTGAAAGACACATATCATATCATATCACTTATAGGTGTTACGTATAAATTGATACCAGGGCAGATATTTCCACGGAGAAGGGCAATCACAGATTCATTAAACAAACTTATGGTTCACCAAAGGAAAGGTGTGAGGATTGAATTCATTACGATATTGGGGTTAACAGACATATACAAACACAGTAGACGTATATAATCACCAAAGACCTACGGAGTACCAAGAGAAGACTACTCAACATTCTGTCATAACGTACATGGGAAAAGGATCCCAGGAAGAACAGACATATGTATATGTGTAAAAGAACCACCTCTTGCCCACCTACAACAAGCTAAACGTTGTACTCAAACTTGCTGTAATAAAAAATAAAAAATTAAATTAAAAACACGAACAAGAAGTAGTGAGACAAACTTGAGGGGCTTTCTCCTGGCACATTCCGTTCTACATTCCAATCTAGAACACGACTTCCATTGAGGCTCTGCTGCCCTAGTAACCAGATTTGGTAAGGGAGAACTGCTGCCACCTTGTGGCCGTTTCACACAACTGCAGGTTTAATGCCAGCGCTAATGGTCAGTGGATATTCCAAATCATTACAGGCCTGTAAATGACACCTGCCCTGAAAACAAATCCTGGGGTCATATATCGACCAAAAAATTCAAAAGACGTCCATATTTCAAAACGACAGTTTCAAGAGGCATATTACACGCACATTAGTATTCTGCTTCTTTTGCTTTCTTTCTTTCTTTGTTAAAAAAAACGGGAATGGAGAAAGGCAACCCTCAGAATGGGCGAAAACGTTCACAAACGAATCAATGGACAAAGGTTTAATCTGCAATATATATAAACAGCTCATGCAGCTTAATATTAATAAAACAAACAACCCAATACAAAAATGGGCAGAAGATCTAAAGAGACGTTTCTTCAAAGAAGACACAGAGATGGCCAAGACGCACATGAAAAGCTGCTCAACATCACTAATTATTAGAGAAATGCAAATCAAAACTACAATGAGGTAAGACCTCACACCTGTTAGAATCGGCATCATCAGATAATCTACAAACAACAAACTCTGGGGAGGGTGTGGACAAAAGGAACCCTCTTCCGCTATTGGTGGGAATGTAAATTGATACAGTCACTATGGAGAACAGTATGGAGGTTCCTTTAAAAAACTAAAAAGAGAATTACCATAGGATCCAGCAATCCCACTTCTGGGCATATACCCAGAGAAAACCATAAATCACAGAGACACATTCACCACAATGTTCATTGCAGCACTATTTACAATAGCCAGGTTATGGAAGCAACATAAATGCCCACAGACAGACGAATGGAAAAAGATGTGGTACATATATAAAATGGAATATTACTCAGCCATATAAAGGAATGAAACTGGGTCATTTGTAGAGAAGTTGATGGATCTAGAGACTGTCATACAGAGTCAAGTAAGCCAGAAAGAGAAAAACAAATATTGTATATTAATGCCTATATGTGGAACCTAGAAAAATGGTAGAGATGAACTGGTTTGCAGGGCAGAAATAGAGACACAGAGGTAGAGAACAAACGTATGGACACAAAGTGGGGGAAGCCATGGGGTGGTGGTGGTGGGATGAGTTGGGAGATTAGTATTGACATGTATACATGTCTATGCATAAAATAGATAACTAATAATAACCTACTGTATAAAAAAATAACTAAAATTAAATTTCAAAATTTTAAAAAATAAAATGTAAAAATAAAACAGAAAAAAAGTTCTTCCATTCACACTGATGTATTTATACGAATGAATTATTTCCATGCTTATATCTATAAATACATAAATGAGGAATAAAATCTAACTTGAACCAAAAAAGAAAAAAAAAAACTGAACCTAACAGTTATACAGAGGAAAACACTACCAAGGCACTTGCTCCAGTGGTAAACAATTCTGAAATTGGTCAGAGGTGGGGAATCAACTCCCATACAGCCAGCAGCCCCGCCCGCCCACGCAAGGAGCATCCTCATTGCAAAGCTGCGAGACCGTGCCGAGGCCTCTGTGAGTAAACGTGAGCTGAGCCCCAGGCCAGATGCTGCTGAACTGTTCCCACCCTTCCCAGGTGAAACACCTGAATATGTACAAGGGCTTGAAAGCCTAGAGGAAGGGCCGTGGAGCCACAGCAGCGACAGCACGCAGGCCAACTTAGTGCCTGCAGGTCAGGCAGGATGGTACTGGCAACGGGCGCTCTTCTGGAAGCTTTCTATTGCCCTGCCTGAGATACCCCTCCTGTCCCGGCCCCCACTCCTTTTTTTCCTTCCTCACCTCAGCCCGGAGAGATATTCCAGTGGAAGTTATGGGTGACACATCCTCTTCTTTACAGGTGGCAGCCTGGCAACTCCTGCCGAAAGTCCAGCAGAGCCCCACTCACACCGGGCCACCCACAAAGCCGTGGACCCTCACACCCTCTCACCAGCACAGCCCCGAGACTGCTGACAGGGCAGAGAATACGGAGTCAGGCACAGCTGCAGGGGCTATTGCTGCCTGGAGTGCTGTTTATATTGACCTCAACCCAGGCACACCTGGGGAGGGCTTGCCGGCAGGGTCAGGCTGCCCAGGTCAGCTAATCCTCAGCCCTCAGGGAATCACATTGCAGAAAATGGACCTCGCTAAGACAGAATATTCGCCAAGGAAAAAAAGGACACAATGCCATATGCAGCACCGTAGATGAGTCTCGAGGTAATCACGTGACTTGGAGTAAGTCAGAAAGTGAAAGACACATATCATATCATATCACTTATAGGTGTTACGTATAAATTGATACCAGGGCAGATATTTCCACGGAGAAGGGAAATCACAGATTCATTAAACAAACTTATGTTTCACCAAAGGAAAGGTGTGAGGATTGAATTCATTACGATATTGGGGTTAACAGACATATACAAACACAGTAGACGTATATAATCACCAAAGACCTACGGAGTACCAAGAGAAGACTACTCAACATTCTGTCATAACGTACATGGGAAAAGGATCCCAGGAAGAACAGACATATGTATATGTGTAAAAGAACCACCTCTTGCCCACCTACAACAAGCTAAACGTTGTACTCAAACTTGCTGTAATAAAAAATAAAAAATTAAATTAAAAACACGAACAAGAAGTAGTGAGACAAACTTGAGGGGCTTTCTCCTGGCACATTCCGTTCTACATTCCAATCTAGAACACGACTTCCATTGAGGCTCTGCTGCCCTAGTAACCAGATTTGGTAAGGGAGAACTGCTGCCACCTTGTGGCCGTTTCACACAACTGCAGGTTTAATGCCAGCGCTAATGGTCAGTGGATATTCCAAATCATTACAGGCCTGTAAATGACACCTGCCCTGAAAACAAATCCTGGGGTCATATATCGACCAAAAAATTCAAAAGACGTCCATATTTCAAAACGACAGTTTCAAGAGGCATATTACACGCACATTAGTGTTCTGCTTCTTTTGCTTTCTTTCTTTGTTAAAAAAAACGGGAATGGAGAAAGGCAACCCTCAGAATGGGCGAAAACGTTCACAAACGAATCAATGGACAAAGGTTTAATCTCCAATATATATAAACAGCTCATGCAGCTTAATATTAATAAAACAAACAACCCAATACAAAAATGGGCAGAAGATCTAAAGAGACGTTTCTTCAAAGAAGACACAGAGATGGCCAAGACGCACATGAAAAGCTGCTCAACATCACTAATTATTAGAGAAATGCAAATCAAAACTACAATGAGGTAAGACCTCACACCTGTTAGAATCGGCATCATCAGATAATCTACAAACAACAAATTCTGGGGAGGGTGTGGACAAAAGGAACCCTCTTCCGCTATTGGTGGGAATGTAAATTGATACAGTCACTATGGAGAACAGTATGGAGGTTCCTTTAAAAAACTAAAAAGAGAATTACCATAGGATCCAGCAATCCCACTTCTGGGCATATACCCAGAGAAAACCATAAATCACAGAGACACATTCACCACAATGTTCATTGCAGCACTATTTACAATAGCCAGGTTATGGAAGCAACATAAATGCCCACAGACAGACGAATGGATAAAGATGTGGTACATATATAAAATGGAATATTACTCAGCCATAAAAAGGAATGAAACTGGGTCATTTGTAGAGAAGTTGATGGATCTAGAGACTGTCATACAGAGTCAAGTAAGCAAGAAAGAGAAAAACAAATATTGTATATTAATGCCTATATGTGGAACCTACAAAAATGGTAGAGATGAACTGGTTTGCAGGGCAGAAATAGAGACACAGAGGTAGAGAACAAACGTATGGACACAAAGTGGGGGAAGCCATGGGGTGGTGGTGGTGGGATGAGTTGGGAGATTAGGATTGACCTGTATACATGTCTATGCATAAAATAGATAACTAATAATAACCTACTGTATAAAAAAATAACTAAAATTAAATTTCAAAGTTTTAAAAAATAAAATGTAAAAATAAAACAGAAATAAAGTTCTTCCATTCACACTGATGTATTTATACGAATGAATTATTTCCATGCTTATATCTATAAATACATAAATGAGGAATAAAATCTAACTTGAACCAAAAAAGAAAAAAAAACTGAACCTAAGAATTATACAGAGGAAAACACTACCAAGGCACTTGCTCCAGTGGTAAACAATTCTGAAATTGGTCAGAGGTGGGGAATCATCTCCCATACAGCCAGCAGCACCGCCCACCCACGCAAGGAGCATCCTCATTGCAAAGCTGGGAGACCGTGCCGAGGCCTCTGTGAGTAAACGTGAGGTGAGCCCCAGGCCAGATGCTGCTGAACTGTTCCCACCCTTCCCAGGTGAAACACCTGAATATGTACAAGGGCTTGAAAGCCTAGAGGAAGGGCCGTGGAGCCACAGCAGCGACAGCACGCAGGCCAACTTGGTGCCTGCAGGTCAGCCAGGATGGTACTGGCCACGGGAGCTCTTCTGGAAGCTTTCTATTGCCCTGCCTGAGATACCCCTCCTGTCCCGGCCCCCACTCCTTTTTTTCCTTCCTCACCTCAGCCCGGAGAGATATTCCAGTGGAAGTTATGGGTGACACATCCTCTTCTTTACAGGTGGCAGCCTGGCAACTCCTGCCGAAAGTCCAGCAGAGCCCCACTCACACCGGGCCACCCACAAAGCCGTGGACCCTCACACCCTCCCACCAGCACAGCCCCGAGACTGCTGACGGGGCAGAGGATATGGAGTCAGGCACAGCTGCAGGGGCTATTGCTGCCTGGAGTGCTCTTTATATTGACCTCAACCCAGGCACACCTGGGGAGGGCTTGCCGGCAGGGTCAGGCTGCCCAGGTCAGCTAATCCTCAGCCCTCAGGGAATCACATTGCAGAATATGGACCTCGCTAAGACAGAATATTCGCCAAGGAAAAAAAGGACACAGTGCCATTTGCAGCACCGTAGATGAGTCTCGAGGTAATCACGTGACTTGGAGTAAGTCAGAAAGTGAAAGACACATATCATATCATATCACTTATAGGTGTTACCTATAAATTGATACCAGGGCAGATATTTCCACGGAGAAGGGCAATCACAGATTCATTAAACAAACTTATGTTTCACCAAAGGAAAGGTGTGAGGATTGAATTCATTACGATATTGGGGTTAACAGACATATACAAACACAGTAGACGTATATAATCACCAAAGACCTACGGAGTACCAAGAGAAGACTACTCAACATTCTGTCATAACGTACATGGGAAAAGGATCCCAGGAAGAACAGACATATGTATATGTGTAAAAGAACCACCTCTTGCCCACCTACAACAAGCTAAACGTTGTACTCAAACTTGCTGTAATAAAAAATAAAAAATTAAATTAAAAACACGAACAAGAAGTAGTGAGACAAACTTGAGGGGCTTTCTCCTGGCACATTCCGTTCTACATTCCAATCTAGAACACGACTTCCATTGAGGCTCTGCTGCCCTAGTAACCAGATTTGGTAAGGGAGAACTGCTGCCACCTTGTGGCCGTTTCACACAACTGCAGGTTTAATGCCAGCGCTAATGGTCAGTGGATATTCCAAATCATTACAGGCCTGTAAATGACACCTGCCCTGAAAACAAATCCTGGGGTCATATATCGACCAAAAAATTCAAAAGACGTCCATATTTCAAAACGACAGTTTCAAGAGGCATATTACACGCACATTAGTATTCTGCTTCTTTTGCTTTCTTTCTTTGTTAAAAAAAAAGGGAATGGAGAAAGGCAACCCTCAGAATGGGCGAAAACGTTCACAAACGAATCAATGGACAAAGGTTTAATCTCCAATATATATAAAGAGCTCATGCAGCTTAATATTAATAAAACAAACAACCCAATACAAAAATGGGCAGAAGATCTAAAGAGACGTTTCTTCAAAGAAGACACAGTGATGGCCAAGACGCACATGAAAAGCTGCTCAACATCACTAATTATTAGAGAAATGCAAATCAAAACTACAATGAGGTAAGACCTCACACCTGTTAGAATCGGCATCATCAGATAATCTACAAACAACAAACTCTGGGGAGGGTGTGGACAAAAGGAACCCTCTTCCGCTATTGGTGGGAATGTAAATTGATACAGTCACTATGGAGAACAGTATGGAGGTTCCTTTAAAAAACTAAAAAGAGAATTACCATAGGATCCAGCAATCCCACTTCTGGGCATATACCCAGAGAAAACCATAAATCAAAGAGACACATTCACCACAATGTTCATTGCAGCACTATTTACAATAGCCAGGTTATGGAAGCAACATAAATGCCCACAGACAGACGAATGGAAAAAGATGTGGTACATATATAAAATGGAATATTACTCAGCCATATAAAGGAATGAAACTGGGTCATTTGTAGAGAAGTTGATGGATCTAGAGACTGTCATACAGAGTCAAGTAAGCCAGAAAGAGAAAAACAAATATTGTATATTAATGCCTATATGTGGAACCTAGAAAAATGGTAGAGATGAACTGGTTTGCAGGGCAGAAATAGAGACACAGAGGTAGAGAACAAACGTATGGACACAAAGTGGGGGAAGCCATGGGGTGGTGGTGGTGGGATGAGTTGGGAGATTAGTATTGACATGTATACATGTCTATGCATAAAATAGATAACTAATAATAACCTACTGTATAAAAAAATAACTAAAATTAAATTTCAAAATTTTAAAAAATAAAATGTAAAATAAAACAGAAAAAAAGTTCTTCCATTCACACTGATGTATTTATACGAATGAATTATTTCCATGCTTATATCTATAAATACATAAATGAGGAATAAAATCTAACTTGAACCAAAAAAGAAAAAAAAAAACTGAACCTAACAGTTATACAGAGGAAAACACTACCAAGGCACTTGCTCCAGTGGTAAACAATTCTGAAATTGGTCAGAGGTGGGGAATCATCTCCCATACAGCCAGCAGCCCCGCCCGCCCACGCAAGGAGCATCCTCATTGCAAAGCTGCGAGACCGTGCCGAGGCCTCTGTGAGTAAACGTGAGCTGAGCCCCAGGCCAGATGCTGCTGAACTGTTCCCACCCTTCCCAGGTGAAACACCTGAATATGTACAAGGGCTTGAAAGCCTAGAGGAAGGGCCGTGGAGCCACAGCAGCGACAGCACGCAGGCCAACTTGGTGCCTGCAGGTCAGCCAGGATGGTACTGTCCACGGGCGCTCTTCTGGATGCTTTCTATTGCCCTGCCTGTGATAACCCTCCTGTCCCGGCCCCCACTCCTTTTTTTCCTTCCTCACCTCAGCCCGGAGAGATATTCCAGTGGAAGTTATGGGTGACACATCCTCTTCTTTACAGGTGGCAGCCTGGCAACTCCAGCCGAAAGTCCAGCAGAGCCCCACTCACACCGGGCCACCCACAAAGCCGTGGACCCTCACACCCTCCCACCAGCACAGCCCCGAGACTGCTGACGGGGCAGAGGATATGGAGTAAGGCACAGCAGCAGGGGCTATTGCTGCCTGGAGTGCTGTTTATATTGACCTCAACCCAGGCACACCTGCGGAGGGCTTGCCGGCAGGGTCAGGCTGCCCAGGTCAGCTAATCCTCAGCCCTCAGGGAATCACTTTGCAGAAAATGGACCTCGCTAAGACAGAATATTCGCCAAGGAGAAAAAGGACACCATGCCATTTGCAGCACCGTAGATGAGTCTCGAGGTAATCACGTGACTTGGAGTATGTCAGAAAGTGAAAGACACATATCATATCATATCACTTATAGGTGTTACCTATAAATTGATACCAGGGCAGATATTTCCACGGAGAAGGGCAATCACAGATTCATTAAACAAACTTATGGTTCACCAAAGGAAAGGTGTGAGGATTGAATTCATTACGATATTGGGGTTAACAGACAGATACAAACACAGTAGACGTATATAATCACCAAAGACCTACGGAGTACCAAGAGAAGACTACCCAACATTCTGTCATAACGTACATGGGAAAAGGATCCCAGGAAGAACAGACATATGTATATGTGTAAAAGAACCACCTCTTGCACACCTACAACAAGCTAAACGTTGTACTCAAACTTGCTGTAATAAAAAATAAAAAATTAAATTAAAAACACGAACAAGAAGTAGTGAGACAAACTTGAGGGGCTTTCTCCTGGCACATTCCGTTCTACATTCCAATCTAGAACACGACTTCCATTGAGGCTCTGCTGCCCTAGTAACCAGATTTGGTAAGGGAGAACTGCTGCCACCTTGTGGCCGTTTCACACAACTGCAGGTTTAATGCCAGCGCTAATGGTCAGTGGATATTCCAAATCATTACAGGCCTGTAAATGACACCTGCCCTGAAAACAAATCCTGGGGTCATATATCGACCAAAAAATTCAAAAGACGTCCATATTTCAAAACGACAGTTTCAAGAGGCATATTTCACGCACATTAGTGTTCTGCTTCTTTTGCTTTCTTTCTTTGTTAAAAAAAACGGGAATGGAAAAAGGCAACCCTCAGAATGGGCGAAAACGTTCACAAACGAATCAATGGACAAAGGTTTAATCTCCAATATATATAAACAGCTCATGCAGCTTAATATTAATAAAACAAACAACCCAATACAAAAATGGGCAGAAGATCTAAAGAGACGTTTCTTCAAAGAAGACACAGAGATGGCCAAGACGCACATGAAAAGCTGCTCAACATCACTAATTATTAGAGAAATGCAAATCAAGACTACAATGAGGTAAGACCTCACACCTGTTAGAATCGGCATCATCAGATAATCTACAAACATCAAATTCTGGGGAGGGTGTGGACAAAAGGAACCCTCTTCCGCTATTGGTGGGAATGTAAATTGATACAGTCACTATGGAGAACAGTATGGAGGTTCCTTTAAAAAACTAAAAAGAGAATTACCATAGGATCCAGCAATCCCACTTCTGGGCATATACCCAGAGAAAACCATAAATCACAGAGACACATTCACCACAATGTTCATTGCAGCACTATTTACAATAGCCAGGTTATGGAAGCAACATAAATGCCCACAGACAGACGAATGGATAAAGATGTGGTACATATATAAAATGGAATATTACTCAGCCATAAAAAGGAATGAAACTGGGTCATTTGTAGAGAAGTTGATGGATCTAGAGACTGTCATACAGAGTCAAGTAAGCCAGAAAGAGAAAAACAAATATTGTATATTAATGCCTATATGTGGAACCTAGAAAAATGGTAGAGATGAACTGGTTTGCAGGGCAGAAATAGAGACACAGAGGTAGAGAACAAACGTATGGACACAAAGTGGGGGAAGCCATGGGGTGGTGGTGGTGGGATGAGTTGGGAGATTAGGATTGACCTGTATACATGTCTATGCATAAAATAGATAACTAATAATAACCTACTGTATAAAAAAATAACTAAAATTAAATTTCAAAATTTTAAAAAATAAAATGTAAAAATAAAACAGAAAAAAAGTTCTTCCATTCACACTGATGTATTTATACGAATGAATTATTTCCATGCTTATATCTATAAATACATAAATGAGGAATAAAATCTAACTTGAACCAAAAAAGAAAAAAAAAAAAACTGAACCTAACAGTTATACAGAGGAAAACACTACCAAGGCACGTGCTCCAGTGGTAAAGAATTCTGAAATTGGTCAGAGGTGGGGAATCATCTCCCATACAGCCAGCAGCCCCGCCCGCCCACGCAAGGAGCATCCTCATTGCAAAGCTGGGAGACCGTGCCGAGGCCTCTGTGAGTAAACGTGAGCTGAGCCCCAGGCTAGATGCTGCTGAACTGTACCCACCCTTCCCAGGTGAAACACCTGAATATGTACAAGGGCTTGCAAGCCTAGAGGAAGGGCCGTGGAGCCACACCAGCGACAGCCTCAGGCCAACTTGGTGCCTGCAGGTCAGCCAGGATGGTACTGGCCACGGGCGCTCTTCTGGAAGCTTTCTATTGCCCTGCCTGAGATACCCCTCCTGTCCCGGCCCCCACTCCTTTTTTTCCTTCCTCACCTCAGCCCGGAGAGATATTCCAGTGGAAGTTATGGGTGACACATCCTCTTCTTTACAGGTGGCAGCCTGGCAACTCCTGCCGAAAGTCCAGCAGAGCCCCACTCACACCGGGCCACCCACAAAGCCGTGGACCCTCACACCCTCCCACCAACACAGCCCCGAGACTGCTGACGGGGCAGAGAATATGGAGTCAGGCACAGCTGCAGGGGCTATTGCTGCCTGGAGTGCTCTTTATATTGACCTCAACCCAGGCACACCTGGGGAGGGCTTGCCGGCAGGGTCAGGCTGCCCAGGTCAGCTAATCCTCAGCCCTCAGGGAATCACATTGCAGAAAATGGACCTCGCTAAGACAGAATATTCGCCAAGGAAAAAAAGGACACAATGCCATTTGCAGCACCGTAGATGAGTCTCGAGGTAATCACGTGACTTGGAGTAAGTCAGAAAGTGAAAGACACATATCATATCATATCACTTATAGGTGTTAACTATAAATTGATACCAGGGCAGATATTTCCACGGAGAAGGGCAATCACAGATTCATTAAACAAACTTATGGTTCACCAAAGGAAAGGTGTGAGGATTGAATTCATTACGATATTGGGGTTAACAGACAGATACAAACACAGTAGACGTATATAATCACCAAAGACCTACGGAGTACCAAGAGAAGACTACTCAACATTCTGTCATAACGTACATGGGAAAAGGATCCCAGGAAGAACAGACATATGTATATGTGTAAAAGAACCACCTCTTGCACACCTACAACAAGCTAAACGTTGTACTCAAACTTGCTGTAATAAAAAATAAAAAATTAAATTAAAAACACGAACAAGAAGTAGTGAGACAAACTTGAGGGGCTTTCTCCTGGCACATTCCGTTCTACATTCCAATCTAGAACACGACTTCCATTGAGGCTCTGCTGCCCTAGTAACCAGATTTGGTAAGGGAGAACTGCTGCCACCTTGTGGCCGTTTCACACAACTGCAGGTTTAATGCCAGCGCTAATGGTCAGTGGATATTCCAAATCATTACAGGCCTGTAAATGACACCTGCCCTGAAAACAAATCCTGGGGTCATATATCGACCAAAAAATTCAAAAGACGTCCATATTTCAAAACGACAGTTTCAAGAGGCATATTTCACGCACATTAGTGTTCTGCTTCTTTTGCTTTCTTTCTTTGTTAAAAAAAACGGGAATGGAAAAAGGCAACCCTCAGAATGGGCGAAAACGTTCACAAACGAATCAATGGACAAAGGTTTAATCTCCAATATATATAAACAGCTCATGCAGCTTAATACTAATAAAACAAACATCCCCATACAAAAATGGGCAGAAGATCTAAAGAGACGTTTCTTCAAAGAAGACACAGAGATGGCCAAGACGCACATGAAAAGCTGCCCAACATCACTAATTATTAGAGAAATATAAATCAAAACTACAATGAGGTAAGACCTCACACCTGTTAGAATCGGCATCATCAGATAATCTACAAACAACAAATTCTGGGGAGGGTGTGGACAAAAGGAACCCTCTTCCGCTATTGGTGGGAATGTAAATTGATACAGTCACTATGGAGAACAGTATGGAGGTTCCTTTAAAAAACTAAAAAGAGAATTACCATAGGATCCAGCAATCCCACTTCTGGGCATATACCCAGAGAAAACCATAAATCACAGAGACACATTCACCACAATGTTCATTGCAGCACTATTTACAGTAGCCAGGTTATGGAAGCAACATAAATGCCCACAGACAGACGAATGGATAAAGATGTGGTACATATATAAAATGGAATATTACTCAGCCATAAAAAGGAATGAAACTGGGTCATTTGTAGAGAAGTTGATGGATCTAGAGACTGTCATACAGAGTGAAGTAAGCCAGAAAGAGAAAAACAAATATTGTATATTAATGCCTATATGTGGAACCTAGAAAAATGGTGGAGATGAACTGGTTTGCAGGGCAGAAATAGAGACACAGAGGTAGAGAACAAACGTATGGACACAAAGTGGGGGAAGCCATGGGGTGGTGGTGGTGGGATGAGTTGGGAGATTAGGATTGACCTGTATACCTGTCTATGCATAAAATAGATAACTAATAATAACCTACTGTATAAAAAAATAACTAAAATTAAATTTCAAAATTTTAAAAAATAAAATGTAAAAATAAAACAGAAAAAATGTTCTTCCATTCACACTGATGTATTTATACGAATGAATTATTTCCATGCTTATATCTATAAATACATAAATGAGGAATAAAATCTAACTTGAACCAAAAAAGAAAAAAAAACTGAACCTAAGAATTATACAGAGGAAAACACTACGAAGGCACTTGCTCCAGTGGTAAACAATTCTGAAATTGGTCAGAGGTGGGGAATCATCTCCCATACAGCCAGCAGCCCCGCCCGCCCACGCAAGGAGCATCCTCATTGCAAAGCTGGGAGACCGTGCCGAGGCCTCTGTGAGTAAACGTGAGCTGAGACCCAGGCCAGATGCTGCTGAACTGTTCCCACCCTTCCCAGGTGAAACACCTGAATATGTACAAGGGCTTGAAAGCCTAGAGGAAGGGCCGTGGGGCCACACCAGCGACAGCACGCAGGCCAACTTGGTGCCTGCAGGTCAGCCAGGATGGTACTGCCACGGGCGCTCTTCTGGAAGCTTTCTATTGCCCTGCCTGAGATACCCCTCCTGTCCCGGCCCCCACTCCTTTTTTTCCTTCCTCACCTCAGCCCGGAGAGATATTCCAGTGGAAGTTATGGGTGACACATCCTCTTCTTTACAGGTGGCAGCCTGGCAACTCCTGCCGAAAGTCCAGCAGAGCCCCACTCACACCGGGCCACCCACAAAGCCATGGACCCTCACACCCTCCCACCAGCACAGCCACGAGACTGCTGACGGGGCCGAGAATATGGAGTAAGGCACAGCTGCAGGGGCTATTGCTGCCTGGAGTGCTGTTTATATTGACCTCAACCCAGGCACACCTGGGGAGGGCTTGCCGGCAGGGTCAGGCTGCCCAGGTCAGCTAATCCTCAGCCCTCAGGGAATCACATTGCAGAAAATGAACCTCGCTAAGACAGAATATTCGCCAAGGAGAAAAAGGACACAATGCCATTTGCAGCACCGTAGATGAGTCTCGAGGTAATCACGTGACTTGGAGTAAGTCAGAAAGTGAAAGACACATATCATATCATATCACTTATAGGTGTTACCTATAAATTGATACCAGGGCAGATATTTCCACGGAGAAGGGCAATCACAGATTCATTAAACAAACTTATGGTTCACCAAAGGAAAGGTGTGAGGATTGAATTCATTACGATATTGGGGTTAACAGACATATACAAACACAGTAGACGTATATAATCACCAAAGACCTACGGAGTACCAAGAGAAGACTACTCAACATTCTGTCATAACGTACATGGGAAAAGGATCCCAGGAAGAACAGACATAAGTATATGTGTAAAAGAACCACCTCTTGCACACCTACAACAAGCTAAACGTTGTACTCAAATTTGCTGTAATAAAAAATAAAAAATTAAATAAAGAACACGAACAAGAAGTAGTGAGACAAACTTGAGGGGCTTTCTCCTGGCACATTCCGTTCTACATTCCAATCTAGAACACGACTTCCATTGAGTCTCTGCTGCCCTAGTAACCAGATTTGGTAAGGGAGAACTGCTGCCACCTTGTGGCCGTTTCACACAACTGCAGGTTTAATGCCAGCGCTAATGGTCAGTGGATATTCCAAATCATTACAGGCCTGTAAATGACACCTGCCCTGAAAACAATTCCTGGGGTCATATATAGACCAAAAAATTCAAAAGACGTCCATATTTCAAAACGACAGTTTCAAGAGGCATATTTCACGCACATTAGTGTTCTGCTTCTTTTGCTTTCTTTCTTTCTTTGTTAAAAAAAACGGGAATGGAGAAAGGCAACCCTCAGAATGGGCGAAAACGTTCACAAACGAATCAATGGACAAAGGTTTAATCTCCAATATATATAAACAGCTCATGCAGCTTAATATTAATAAAACAAACAACCCAATACAAAAATGGGCAGAAGATCTAAAGAGACGTTTCTTCAAAGAAGACACAGAGATGGCCAAGAAGCACATGAAAAGCTGCTCAACATCACTAATTATTAGAGAAATGCAAATCAAAACTACAATGAGGTAAGACCTCACACCTGTTAGAATCGGCATCATCAGATAATCTACAAACAACAAACTCTGGGGAGGGTGTGGACAAAAGGAACCCTCTTCCGCTATTGGTGGGAATGTAAATTGATACAGTCACTATGGAGAACAGTATGGAGGTTCCTTTAAAAAACTAAAAAGAGAATTACCATAGGATCCAGCAATCCCACTTCTGGGCATATACCCAGAGAAAACCATAAATCACAGAGACACATTCACCACAATGTTCATTGCAGCACTATTTACAATAGCCAGGTTATGGAAGCAACATAAGTGCCCACAGACAGACGAATGGATAAAGATGTGGTACATATATAAAATGGAATATTACTCAGCCATAAAAAGGAATGAAACTGGGTCATTTGTAGAGAAGTTGATGGATCTAGAGACTGTCATACAGAGTCAAGTAAGCCAGAAAGAGAAAAACAAATATTGTATATTAATGCCTATATGTGGAACCTAGAAAAATGGTAGAGATGAACTGGTTTGCAGGGCAGAAATAGAGACACAGAGGTAGAGAACAAACGTATGGACACAAAGTGGGGGAAGCCATGGGGTGGTGGTGGTGGGATGAGTTGGGAGATTAGGATTGACCTGTATACATGTCTATGCATAAAATAGATAACTAATAATAACCTACTGTATAAAAAAATAACTAAAATTAAATTTCAAAATTTTAAAAAATAAAATGTAAAAATAAAACAGAAAAAAAGTTCTTCCATTCACACTGATGTATTTATACGAATGAATTATTTCCATGCTTATATCTATAAATACATAAATGAGGAATAAAATCTAACTTGAACCAAAAAAGAAAAAAAAAAAAACTGAACCTAACAGTTATACAGAGGAAAACACTACCAAGGCACGTGCTCCAGTGGTAAAGAATTCTGAAATTGGTCAGAGGTGGGGAATCATCTCCCATACAGCCAGCAGCCCCGCCCGCCCACGCAAGGAGCATCCTCATTGCAAAGCTGGGAGACCGTGCCGAGGCCTCTGTGAGTAAACGTGAGCTGAGCCCCAGGCTAGATGCTGCTGAACTGTACCCACCCTTCCCAGGTGAAACACCTGAATATGTACAAGGGCTTGCAAGCCTAGAGGAAGGGCCGTGGAGCCACACCAGCGACAGCCTCAGGCCAACTTGGTGCCTGCAGGTCAGCCAGGATGGTACTGGCCACGGGCGCTCTTCTGGAAGCTTTCTATTGCCCTGCCTGAGATACCCCTCCTGTCCCGGCCCCCACTCCTTTTTTTCCTTCCTCACCTCAGCCCGGAGAGATATTCCAGTGGAAGTTATGGGTGACACATCCTCTTCTTTACAGGTGGCAGCCTGGCAACTCCTGCCGAAAGTCCAGCAGAGCCCCACTCACACCGGGCCACCCACAAAGCCGTGGACCCTCACACCCTCCCACCAACACAGCCCCGAGACTGCTGACGGGGCAGAGAATATGGAGTCAGGCACAGCTGCAGGGGCTATTGCTGCCTGGAGTGCTCTTTATATTGACCTCAACCCAGGCACACCTGGGGAGGGCTTGCCGGCAGGGTCAGGCTGCCCAGGTCAGCTAATCCTCAGCCCTCAGGGAATCACATTGCAGAAAATGGACCTCGCTAAGACAGAATATTCGCCAAGGAAAAAAAGGACACAATGCCATTTGCAGCACCATAGATGAGTCTCGAGGTAATCACGTGACTTGGAGTAAGTCAGAAAGTGAAAGACACATATCATATCATATCACTTATAGGTGTTACCTATAAATTGATACCAGGGCAGATATTTCCACGGAGAAGGGCAATCACAGATTCATTAAACAAACTTATGGTTCACCAAAGGAAAGGTGTGAGGATTGAATTCATTACGATATTGGGGTTAACAGACAGATACAAACACAGTAGACGTATATAATCACCAAAGACCTACGGAGTACCAAGAGAAGACTACTCAACATTCTGTCATAACGTACATGGGAAAAGGATCCCAGGAAGAACAGACATATGTATATGTGTAAAAGAACCACCTCTTGCACACCTACAACAAGCTAAACGTTGTACTCAAACTTGCTGTAATAAAAAATAAAAAATTAAATTAAAAACACGAACAAGAAGTAGTGAGACAAACTTGAGGGGCTTTCTCCTGGCACATTCCGTTCTACATTCCAATCTAGAACACGACTTCCATTGAGGCTCTGCTGCCCTAGTAACCAGATTTGGTAAGGGAGAACTGCTGCCACCTTGTGGCCGTTTCACACAACTGCAGGTTTAATGCCAGCGCTAATGGTCAGTGGATATTCCAAATCATTACAGGCCTGTAAATGACACCTGCCCTGAAAACAAATCCTGGGGTCATATATCGACCAAAAAATTCAAAAGACGTCCATATTTCAAAACGACAGTTTCAAGAGGCATATTTCACGCACATTAGTGTTCTGCTTCTTTTGCTTTCTTTCTTTGTTAAAAAAAACGGGAATGGAAAAAGGCAACCCTCAGAATGGGCGAAAACGTTCACAAACGAATCAATGGACAAAGGTTTAATCTCCAATATATATAAACAGCTCATGCAGCTTAATACTAATAAAACAAACATCCCCATACAAAAATGGGCAGAAGATCTAAAGAGACGTTTCTTCAAAGAAGACACAGAGATGGCCAAGACGCACATGAAAAGCTGCCCAACATCACTAATTATTAGAGAAATATAAATCAAAACTACAATGAGGTAAGACCTCACACCTGTTAGAATCGGCATCATCAGATAATCTACAAACAACAAATTCTGGGGAGGGTGTGGACAAAAGGAACCCTCTTCCGCTATTGGTGGGAATGTAAATTGATACAGTCACTATGGAGAACAGTATGGAGGTTCCTTTAAAAAACTAAAAAGAGAATTACCATAGGATCCAGCAATCCCACTTCTGGGCATATACCCAGAGAAAACCATAAATCACAGAGACACATTCACCACAATGTTCATTGCAGCACTATTTACAGTAGCCAGGTTATGGAAGCAACATAAATGCCCACAGACAGACGAATGGATAAAGATGTGGTACATATATAAAATGGAATATTACTCAGCCATAAAAAGGAATGAAACTGGGTCATTTGTAGAGAAGTTGATGGATCTAGAGACTGTCATACAGAGTGAAGTAAGCCAGAAAGAGAAAAACAAATATTGTATATTAATGCCTATATGTGGAACCTAGAAAAATGGTGGAGATGAACTGGTTTGCAGGGCAGAAATAGAGACACAGAGGTAGAGAACAAACGTATGGACACAAAGTGGGGGAAGCCATGGGGTGGTGGTGGTGGGATGAGTTGGGAGATTAGGATTGACCTGTATACCTGTCTATGCATAAAATAGATAACTAATAATAACCTACTGTATAAAAAAATAACTAAAATTAAATTTCAAAATTTTAAAAAATAAAATGTAAAAATAAAACAGAAAAAATGTTCTTCCATTCACACTGATGTATTTATACGAATGAATTATTTCCATGCTTATATCTATAAATACATAAATGAGGAATAAAATCTAACTTGAACCAAAAAAGAAAAAAAAACTGAACCTAAGAATTATACAGAGGAAAACACTACGAAGGCACTTGCTCCAGTGGTAAACAATTCTGAAATTGGTCAGAGGTGGGGAATCATCTCCCATACAGCCAGCAGCCCCGCCCGCCCACGCAAGGAGCATCCTCATTGCAAAGCTGGGAGACCGTGCCGAGGCCTCTGTGAGTAAACGTGAGCTGAGACCCAGGCCAGATGCTGCTGAACTGTTCCCACCCTTCCCAGGTGAAACACCTGAATATGTACAAGGGCTTGAAAGCCTAGAGGAAGGGCCGTGGGGCCACACCAGCGACAGCACGCAGGCCAACTTGGTGCCTGCAGGTCAGCCAGGATGGTACTGCCACGGGCGCTCTTCTGGAAGCTTTCTATTGCCCTGCCTGAGATACCCCTCCTGTCCCGGCCCCCACTCCTTTTTTTCCTTCCTCACCTCAGCCCGGAGAGATATTCCAGTGGAAGTTATGGGTGACACATCCTCTTCTTTACAGGTGGCAGCCTGGCAACTCCTGCCGAAAGTCCAGCAGAGCCCCACTCACACCGGGCCACCCACAAAGCCATGGACCCTCACACCCTCCCACCAGCACAGCCACGAGACTGCTGACGGGGCCGAGAATATGGAGTAAGGCACAGCTGCAGGGGCTATTGCTGCCTGGAGTGCTGTTTATATTGACCTCAACCCAGGCACACCTGGGGAGGGCTTGCCGGCAGGGTCAGGCTGCCCAGGTCAGCTAATCCTCAGCCCTCAGGGAATCACATTGCAGAAAATGAACCTCGCTAAGACAGAATATTCGCCAAGGAGAAAAAGGACACAATGCCATTTGCAGCACCGTAGATGAGTCTCGAGGTAATCACGTGACTTGGAGTAAGTCAGAAAGTGAAAGACACATATCATATCATATCACTTATAGGTGTTACCTATAAATTGATACCAGGGCAGATATTTCCACGGAGAAGGGCAATCACAGATTCATTAAACAAACTTATGGTTCACCAAAGGAAAGGTGTGAGGATTGAATTCATTACGATATTGGGGTTAACAGACATATACAAACACAGTAGACGTATATAATCACCAAAGACCTACGGAGTACCAAGAGAAGACTACTCAACATTCTGTCATAACGTACATGGGAAAAGGATCCCAGGAAGAACAGACATAAGTATATGTGTAAAAGAACCACCTCTTGCACACCTACAACAAGCTAAACGTTGTACTCAAATTTGCTGTAATAAAAAATAAAAAATTAAATAAAGAACACGAACAAGAAGTAGTGAGACAAACTTGAGGGGCTTTCTCCTGGCACATTCCGTTCTACATTCCAATCTAGAACACGACTTCCATTGAGTCTCTGCTGCCCTAGTAACCAGATTTGGTAAGGGAGAACTGCTGCCACCTTGTGGCCGTTTCACACAACTGCAGGTTTAATGCCAGCGCTAATGGTCAGTGGATATTCCAAATCATTACAGGCCTGTAAATGACACCTGCCCTGAAAACAATTCCTGGGGTCATATATCGACCAAAAAATTCAAAAGACGTCCATATTTCAAAACGACAGTTTCAAGAGGCATATTTCACGCACATTAGTGTTCTGCTTCTTTTGCTTTCTTTCTTTCTTTGTTAAAAAAAACGGGAATGGAGAAAGGCAACCCTCAGAATGGGCGAAAACGTTCACAAACGAATCAATGGACAAAGGTTTAATCTCCAATATATATAAACAGCTCATGCAGCTTAATATTAATAAAACAAACAACCCAATACAAAAATGGGCAGAAGATCTAAAGAGACGTTTCTTCAAAGAAGACACAGAGATGGCCAAGAAGCACATGAAAAGCTGCTCAACATCACTAATTATTAGAGAAATGCAAATCAAAACTACAATGAGGTAAGACCTCACACCTGTTAGAATCGGCATCATCAGATAATCTACAAACAACAAACTCTGGGGAGGGTGTGGACAAAAGGAACCCTCTTCCGCTATTGGTGGGAATGTAAATTGATACAGTCACTATGGAGAACAGTATGGAGGTTCCTTTAAAAAACTAAAAAGAGAATTACCATAGGATCCAGCAATCCCACTTCTGGGCATATACCCAGAGAAAACCATAAATCACAGAGACACATTCACCACAATGTTCATTGCAGCACTATTTACAATAGCCAGGTTATGGAAGCAACATAAGTGCCCACAGACAGACGAATGGATAAAGATGTGGTACATATATAAAATGGAATATTACTCAGCCATAAAAAGGAATGAAACTGGGTCATTTGTAGAGAAGTTGATGGATCTAGAGACTGTCATACAGAGTGAAGTAAGCCAGAAAGAGAAAAACAAATATTGTATATTAATGCCTATATGTGGAACCTAGAAAAATGGTAGAGATGAACTGGTTTGCAGGGCAGAAATAGAGACACAGAGGTAGAGAACAAACGTATGGACACAAAGTGGGGGAAGCCATGGGGTGGTGGTGGTGGGATGAGTTGGGAGATTAGGATTGACCTGTATACATGTCTATGCATAAAATAGATAACTAATAATAACCTACTGTATAAAAAAATAACTAAAATTAAATTTCAAAATTTTAAAAAATAAAATGTAAAAATAAAACAGAAAAAAAGTTCTTCCATTCACACTGATGTATTTATACGAATGAATTATTTCCATGCTTATATCTATAAATACATAAATGAGGAATAAAATCTAACTTGAACCAAAAAAGAAAAAAAAACTGAACCTAAGAATTATACAGAGGAAAACACTACGAAGGCAATTGCTCCAGTGGTAAACAATTCTGAAATTGGTCAGAGGTGGGGAATCATCTCCCATACAGCCAGCAGCCCCGCCCGCCCACGCAAGGAGCATCCTCATTGCAAAGCTGGGAGACCGTGCCGAGGCCTCTGTGAGTAAACGTGAGCTGAGCCCCAGGCCAGATGCTGCTGAACTGTTCCCACCCTTCCCAGGTGAAACACCTGAATATGTACAAGGGCTTGAAAGCCTAGAGGAAGGGCCGTGGGGCCACACCAGCGACAGCACGCAGGCCAACTTGGTGCCTGCAGGTCAGCCAGGATGGTACTGCCACGGGCGCTCTTCTGGAAGCTTTCTATTGCCCTGCCTGAGATACCCCTCCTGTCCCGGCCCCCACTCCTTTTTTTCCTTCCTCACCTCAGCCCGGAGAGATATTCCAGTGGAAGTTATGGGTGACACATCCTCTTCTTTACAGGTGGCAGCCTGGCAACTCCTGCCGAAAGTCCAGCAGAGCCCCACTCACACCGGGCCACCCACAAAGCCATGGACCCTCACACCCTCCCACCAGCACAGCCCCGAGACTGCTGACGGGGCCGAGAATATGGAGTAAGGCAAAGCTGCAGGGGCTATTGCTGCCTGGAGTGCTGTTTATATTGACCTCAACCCAGGCACACCTGGGGAGGGCTTGCCGGCAGGGTCAGGCTGCCCAGGTCAGCTAATCCTCAGCCCTCAGGGAATCACATTGCAGAAAATGAACCTCGCTAAGACAGAATATTCGCCAAGGAGAAAAAGGACACAATGCCATTTGCAGCACCGTAGATGAGTCTCGAGGTAATCACGTGACTTGGAGTAAGTCAGAAAGTGAAAGACACATATCATATCATATCACTTATAGGTGTTACCTATAAATTGATAACAGGGCAGATATTTCCACGGAGAAGGGCAATCACAGATTCATTAAACAAACTTATGGTTCACCAAAGGAAAGGTGTGAGGATTGAATTCATTACGATATTGGGGTTAACAGACATATACAAACACAGTAGACGTATATAATCACCAAAGACCTACGGAGTACCAAGAGAAGACTACTCAACATTCTGTCATAACGTACATGGGAAAAGGATCCCAGGAAGAACAGACATAAGTATATGTGTAAAAGAACCACCTCTTGCACACCTACAACAAGCTAAACGTTGTACTCAAATTTGCTGTAATAAAAAATAAAAAATTAAATAAAGAACACGAACAAGAAGTAGTGAGACAAACTTGAGGGGCTTTCTCCTGGCACATTCCGTTCTACATTCCAATCTAGAACACGACTTCCATTGAGTCTCTGCTGCCCTAGTAACCAGATTTGGTAAGGGAGAACTGCTGCCACCTTGTGGCCGTTTCACACAACTGCAGGTTTAATGCCAGCGCTAATGGTCAGTGGATATTCCAAATCATTACAGGCCTGTAAATGACACCTGCCCTGAAAACAATTCCTGGGGTCATATATCGACCAAAAAATTCAAAAGACGTCCATATTTCAAAACGACAGTTTCAAGAGGCATATGTCACGCACATTAGTGTTCTGCTTCTTTTGCTTTCTTTCTTTCTTTGTTAAAAAAAACGGGAATGGAGAAAGGCAACCATCAGAATGGGCGAAAACGTTCACAAACGAATCAATGGACAAAGGTTTAATCTCCAATATATATAAACAGCTCATGCAGCTTAATATTAATAAAACAAACAACCCAATACAAAAATGGGCAGAAGATCTAAAGAGACGTTTCTTCAAAGAAGACACAGAGATGGCCAAGAAGCACATGAAAAGCTGCTCAACATCACTAATTATTAGAGAAATGCAAATCAAAACTACAATGAGGTAAGACCTCACACCTGTTAGAATCGGCATCATCAGATAATCTACAAACAACAAATTCTGGGGAGGGTGTGGACAAAAGGAACCCTCTTCCGCTATTGGTGGGAATGTAAATTGATACAGTCACTATGGAGAACAGTATGGAGGTTCCTTTAAAAAACTAAAAAGAGAATTACCATAGGATCCAGCAATCCCACTTCTGGGCATATACCCAGAGAAAACCATAAATCACAGAGAAACATTCACCACAATGTTCATTGCAGCACTATTTACAATAGCCAGGTTATGGAAGCAACATAAGTGCCCACAGACAGACGAATGGATAAAGATGTGGTACATATATAAAATGGAATATTACTCAGCCATAAAAAGGAATGAAACTGGGTCATTTGTAGAGAAGTTGATGGATCTAGAGACTGTCATACAGAGTGAAGTAAGCCAGAAAGAGAAAAACAAATATTGTATATTAATGCCTATATGTGGAACCTAGAAAAATGGTAGAGATGAACTGGTTTGCAGGGCAGAAATAGAGACACAGAGGTAGAGAACAAACGTATGGACACAAAGTGGGGGAAGCCATGGGGTGGTGGTGGTGGGATGAGTTGGGAGATTAGGATTGACCTGTATACATGTCTATGCATAAAATAGATAACTAATAATAACCTACTGTATAAAAAAATAACTAAAATTAAATTTCAAAATTTTAAAAAATAAAATGTAAAAATAAAACAGAAAAAAAGTTCTTCCATTCACACTGATGTATTTATACGAATGAATTATTTCCATGCTTATATCTATAAATACATAAATGAGGAATAAAATCTAACTTGAACCAAAAAAGAAAAAAAAACTGAACCTAAGAATTATACAGAGGAAAACACTACGAAGGCAATTGCTCCAGTGGTAAACAATTCTGAAATTGGTCAGAGGTGGGGAATCATCTCCCATACAGCCAGCAGCCCCGCCCGCCCACGCAAGGAGCATCCTCATTGCAAAGCTGGGAGACCGTGCCGAGGCCTCTGTGAGTAAACGTGAGCTGAGACCCAGGCCAGATGCTGCTGAACTGTTCCCACCCTTCCCAGGTGAAACACCTGAATATGTACAAGGGCTTGAAAGCCTAGAGGAAGGGCCGTGGGGCCACACCAGCGACAGCACGCAGGCCAACTTGGTGCCTGCAGGTCAGCCAGGATGGTACTGCCACGGGCGCTCTTCTGGAAGCTTTCTATTGCCCTGCCTGAGATACCCCTCCTGTCCCGGCCCCCACTCCTTTTTTTCCTTCCTCACCTCAGCCCGGAGAGATATTCCAGTGGAAGTTATGGGTGACACATCCTCTTCTTTACAGGTGGCAGCCTGGCAACTCCTGCCGAAAGTCCAGCAGAGCCCCACTCACACCGGGCCACCCACAAAGCCATGGACCCTCACACCCTCCCACCAGCAC
Source organism: Mesoplodon bidens (assembly GCF_964165515.1). NCBI lineage: Eukaryota > Metazoa > Chordata > Mammalia > Artiodactyla > Ziphiidae > Mesoplodon > Mesoplodon bidens. The sequence goes on from NW_027671283.1 coordinate 469,649, forward strand.
AGCCCCGAGACTGCTGACGGGGCCGAGAATATGGAGTAAGGCACAGCTGCAGGGGCTATTGCTGCCTGGAGTGCTGTTTATATTGACCTCAACCCAGGCACACCTGGGGAGGGCTTGCCGGCAGGGTCAGGCTGCCCAGGTCAGCTAATCCTCAGCCCTCAGGGAATCACATTGCAGAAAATGAACCTCGCTAAGACAGAATATTCGCCAAGGAGAAAAAGGACACAATGCCATTTGCAGCACCGTAGATGAGTCTCGAGGTAATCACGTGACTTGGAGTAAGTCAGAAAGTGAAAGACACATATCATATCATATCACTTATAGGTGTTACCTATAAATTGATACCAGGGCAGATATTTCCACGGAGAAGGGCAATCACAGATTCATTAAACAAACTTATGGTTCACCAAAGGAAAGGTGTGAGGATTGAATTCATTACGATATTGGGGTTAACAGACATATACAAACACAGTAGACGTATATAATCACCAAAGACCTACGGAGTACCAAGAGAAGACTACTCAACATTCTGTCATAACGTACATGGGAAAAGGATCCCAGGAAGAACAGACATAAGTATATGTGTAAAAGAACCACCTCTTGCACACCTACAACAAGCTAAACGTTGTACTCAAATTTGCTGTAATAAAAAATAAAAAATTAAATTAAGAACACGAACAAGAAGTAGTGAGACAAACTTGAGGGGCTTTCTCCTGGCACATTCCGTTCTACATTCCAATCTAGAACACGACTTCCATTGAGTCTCTGCTGTCCTAGTAACCAGATTTGGTAAGGGAGAACTGCTGCCACCTTGTGGCCGTTTCACACAACTGCAGGTTTAATGCCAGCGCTAATGGTCAGTGGATATTCCAAATCATTACAGGCCTGTAAATGACACCTGCCCTGAAAACAATTCCTGGGGTCATATATCGACCAAAAAATTCAAAAGACGTCCATATTTCAAAACGACAGTTTCAAGAGGCATATTTCACGCACATTAGTGTTCTGCTTCTTTTGCTTTCTTTCTTTCTTTGTTAAAAAAAACGGGAATGGAGAAAGGCAACCCTCTGAATGGGCGAAAACGTTCACAAACGAATCAATGGACAAAGGTTTAATCTCCAATATATATAAACAGCTCATGCAGCTTAATATTAATAAAACAAACAACCCAATACAAAAATGGGCAGAAGATCTAAAGAGACGTTTCTTCAAAGAAGACACAGAGATGGCCAAGACGCACATGAAAAGCTGCTCAACATCACTAATTATTAGAGAAATGCAAATCAAAACTACAATGAGGTAAGACCTCACACCTGTTAGAATCGGCATCATCAGATAATCTACAAACAACAAATTCTGGGGAGGGTGTGGACAAAAGGAACCCTCTTCCGCTATTGGTGGGAATGTAAATTGATACAGTCACTATGGAGAACAGTATGGAGGTTCCTTTAAAAAACTAAAAAGAGAATTACCATAGGATCCAGCAATCCCACTTCTGGGCATATACCCAGAGAAAACCATAAATCACAGAGACACATTCACCACAATGTTCATTGCAGCACTATTTACAATAGCCAGGTTATGGAAGCAACATAAGTGCCCACAGACAGACGAATGGATAAAGATGTGGTACATATATAAAATGGAATATTACTCAGCCATAAAAAGGAATGAAACTGGGTCATTTGTAGAGAAGTTGATGGATCTAGAGACTGTCATACAGAGTGAAGTAAGCCAGAAAGAGAAAAACAAATATTGTATATTAATGCCTATATGTGGAACCTAGAAAAATGGTAGAGATGAACTGGTTTGCAGGGCAGAAATAGAGACACAGAGGTAGAGAACAAACGTATGGACACAAAGTGGGGGAAGCCATGGGGTGGTGGTGGTGGGATGAGTTGGGAGATTAGGATTGACCTGTATACATGTCTATGCATAAAATAGATAACTAATAATAACCTACTGTATAAAAAAATAACTAAAATTAAATTTCAAAATTTTAAAAAATAAAATGTAAAAATAAAACAGAAAAGAAGTTCTTCCATTCACACTGATGTATTTATACGAATGAATTATTTCCATGCTTATATCTATAAATACATAAATGAGGAATAAAATCTAACTTGAACCAAAAAAGAAAAAAAAACTGAACCTAAGAATTATACAGAGGAAAACACTACGAAGGCAATTGCTCCAGTGGTAAACAATTCTGAAATTGGTCAGAGGTGGGGAATCATCTCCCATACAGCCAGCAGCCCCGCCCGCCCACGCAAGGAGCATCCTCATTGCAAAGCTGGGAGACCGTGCCGAGGCCTCTGTGAGTAAACGTGAGCTGAGCCCCAGGCCAGATGCTGCTGAACTGTTCCCACCCTTCCCAGGTGAAACACCTGAATATGTACAAGGGCTTGAAAGCCTAGAGGAAGGGCCGTGGAGCCACACCAGCGACAGCACGCAGGCCAACTTGGTGCCTGCAGGTCAGCCAGGATGGTACTGGCCACGGGCGCTCTTCTGGAAGCTTTCTATTGCCCTGCCTGAGATACCCCTCCTGTCCCGGCCCCCACTCCTTTTTTTCCTTCCTCACCTCAGCCCGGAGAGATATTCCAGTGGAAGTTATGGGTGACACATCCTCTTCTTTACAGGTGGCAGCCTGGCAACTCCTGCCGAAAGTCCAGCAGAGCCCCACTCACACCGGGCCACCCACAAAGCCGTGGACCCTCACACCCTCCCACCAGCACAGCCCCGAGACTGCTGACGGGGCAGAGAATATGGAGTAAGGCACAGCTGCAGGGGCTATTGCTGCCTGGAGTGCTGTTTATATTGACCTCAACCCAGGCACACCTGGGGAGGGCTTGCCGGCAGGGTCAGGCTGCCCAGGTCAGCTAATCCTCAGCCCTCAGGGAATCACATTGCAGAAAATGGACCTCGCTAAGACAGAATATTCGCCAAGGAGAAAAAGGACACAATGCCATTTGCAGCACCGTAGATGAGTCTCGAGGTAATCACGTGACTTGGAGTAAGTCAGAAAGTGAAAGACAAATATCATATCATAGCACTTATAGGTGTTACCTATAAATTGATACCAGGGCAGATATTTCCACGGAGAAGGGCAATCACAGATTCATTAAACAAACTTATGGTTCACCAAAGGAAAGGTGTGAGGATTGAATTCATTACGATATTAGGGTTAACAGACATGTACAAACACAGTAGACGTATATAATCACCAAAGACCTACGGAGTACCAAGAGAAGACTACTCAACATTCTGTCATAACGTACATGGGAAAAGGATCCCAGGAAGAACAGACATATGTATATGTGTAAAAGAACCACCTCTTGCACACCTACAACAAGCTAAACGTTGTACTCAAACTTGCTGTAATAAAAAATAAAAAATTAAATTAAGAACACGAACAAGAAGTAGTGAGACAAACTTGAGGGGCTTTCTCCTGGCACATTCCGTTCTACATTCCAATCTAGAACACGACTTCCATTGAGCCTCTGCTGCCCTAGTAACCAGAATTGGTAAGGGAGAACTGCGGCCACCTTGTGGCCGTTTCACACAACTGCAGGTTTAATGCCAGCGCTAATGGTCAGTGGATATTCCAAATCATTACAGGCCTGTAAATGACACCTGCCCTGAAAACAAATCCTGGGGTCATATATCGACCAAAAAATTCAAAAGACGTCCATATTTCAAAACGACAGTTTCAAGAGGCATATTACACGCACATTAGTGTTCTGCTTCTTTTGCTTTCTTTCTTTCTTTGTTAAAAAAAACGGGAATGGAGAAAGGCAACCCTCAGAATGGGCGAAAACGTTCACAAACGAATCAATGGACAAAGGTTTAATCTCCAATATATATAAACAGCTCATGCAGCTTAATATTAATAAAACAAACAACCCAATACAAAAATGGGCAGAAGATCTAAAGAGACGTTTCTTCAAAGAAGACACAGAGATGGCCAAGACGCACATGAAAAGCTGCTCAACATCACTAATTATTAGAGAAATGCAAATCAAAACTACAATGAGGTAAGACCTCACACCTGTTAGAATCGGCATCATCAGATAATCTACAAACAACAAACTCTGGGGAGGGTGTGGACAAAAGGAACCCTCTTCCGCTATTGGTGGGAATGTAAATTGATACAGTCACTATGGAGAACAGTATGGAGGTTCCTTTAAAAAACTAAAAAGAGAATTAACATAGGATCCAGCAATCCCACTTCTGGGCATATACCCAGAGAAAACCATAAATCACAAAGACACATTCACCACAATGTTCATTGCAGCACTATTTACAATAGCCAGGTAATGGAAGCAACCTAAATGCCCACAGACAGACGAATGGATAAAGATGTTGTACATATACAAAATGGAATATTACTCAGCCATAAAAAGGAATGAAACTGGGTCATTTGTAGAGAAGTTGATGGATCTAGAGACTGTCATACAGAGTGAAGTAAGTCAGAAAGAGAAAACCAAATATTGTATATTAATGCCTATATGTGGAACCTAGAAAAATGGTGGAGATGAACTGGTTTGCAGGGCAGAAATAGAGACACAGAGGTAGAGAACAAACGTATGGACACAAAGTGGGGGAAGCCATGGGGTGGTGGTGGTGGGATGAGTTGGGAGATTAGGATTGATCTGTATACATGTCTATGCATAAAATAGATAACTAATAATAACCTACTGTATAAAAAAAATAACTAAAATTAAATTTCAAAATTTTAAAAAATAAAATGTAAAAATAAAACAGAAAAAAAGTTCTTCCATTCACACTGATGTATTTATACGAATGAATTATTTCCATGCTTATATCTATAAATACATAAATGAGGAATAAAATCTAACTTGAACCAAAAAAGAAAAAAAAACTGAACCTAAGAATTATACAGAGGAAAACACTACCAAGGCACTTGCTCCAGTGGTAAACAATTCTGAAATTGGTCAGAGGTGGGGAATCATCTCCCATACAGCCAGCAGCCCCGCCCGCCCACGCAAGGAGCATCCTCATTGCAAAGCTGGGAGACCGTGCCGAGGCCTCTGTGAGTAAACGTGAGCTGAGCCCCAGGCCAGATGCTGCTGAACTGTTCCCACCCTACCCAGGTGAAACACCTGAATATGTACAAGGGCTTGAAAGCCTAGAGGAAGGGCCGTGGAGCCACAGCAGCGACAGCACGCAGGCCAACTTGGTGCCTGCAGGTCAGGCAGGATGGTACTGGCAACGGGCGCTCTTCTGGAAGCTTTCTATTGCCCTGCCTGAGATACCCCTCCTGTCCCGGCCCCCACTCCTTTTTTTCCTTCCTCACCTCAGCCCGGAGAGATATTCCAGTGGAAGTTATGGGTGACACATCCTCTTCTTTACAGGTGGCAGCCTGGCAACTCCTGCCGAAAGTCCAGCAGAGCCCCACTCACACCGGGCCACCCACAAAGCCGTGGACCCTCACACCCTCTCACCAGCACAGCCCCGAGACTGCTGACAGGGCAGAGAATACGGAGTCAGGCACAGCTGCAGGGGCTATTGCTGCCTGGAGTGCTGTTTATATTGACCTCAACCCAGGCACACCTGGGGAGGGCTTGCCGGCAGGGTCAGGCTGCCCAGGTCAGCTAATCCTCAGCCCTCAGGGAATCACATTGCAGAAAATGGACCTCGCTAAGACAGAATATTCGCCAAGGAAAAAAAGGACACAATGCCATATGCAGCACCGTAGATGAGTCTCGAGGTAATCACGTGACTTGGAGTAAGTCAGAAAGTGAAAGACACATATCATATCATATCACTTATAGGTGTTACGTATAAATTGATACCAGGGCAGATATTTCCACGGAGAAGGGCAATCACAGATTCATTAAACAAACTTATGTTTCACCAAAGGAAAGGTGTGAGGATTGAATTCATTACGATATTGGGGTTAACAGACATATACAAACACAGTAGACGTATATAATCACCAAAGACCTACGGAGTACCAAGAGAAGACTACTCAACATTCTGTCATAACGTACATGGGAAAAGGATCCCAGGAAGAACAGACATATGTATATGTGTAAAAGAACCACCTCTTGCCCACCTACAACAAGCTAAACTTTGTACTCAAACTTGCTGTAATAAAAAATAAAAAATTAAATTAAAAACACGAACAAGAAGTAGTGAGACAAACTTGAGGGGCTTTCTCCTGGCACATTCCGTTCTACATTCCAATCTAGAACACGACTTCCATTGAGGCTCTGCTGCCCTAGTAACCAGATTTGGTAAGGGAGAACTGCTGCCACCTTGTGGCCGTTTCACACAACTGCAGGTTTAATGCCAGCGCTAATGGTCAGTGGATATTCCAAATCATTACAGGCCTGTAAATGACACCTGCCCTGAAAACAAATCCTGGGGTCATATATCGACCAAAAAATTCAAAAGACGTCCATATTTCAAAACGACAGTTTCAAGAGGCATATTACACGCACATTAGTATTCTGCTTCTTTTGCTTTCTTTCTTTGTTAAAAAAAAAGGGAATGGAGAAAGGCAACCCTCAGAATGGGCGAAAACGTTCACAAACGAATCAATGGACAAAGGTTTAATCTCCAATATATATAAACAGCTCATGCAGCTTAATATTAATAAAACAAACAACCCAATACAAAAATGGGCAGAAGATCTAAAGAGACGTTTCTTCAAAGAAGACACAGAGATGGCCAAGACGCACATGAAAAGCTGCTCAACATCACTAATTATTAGAGAAATGCAAATCAAAACTACAATGAGGTAAGACCTCACACCTGTTAGAATCGGCATCATCAGATAATCTACAAACAACAAACTCTGGGGAGGGTGTGGACAAAAGGAACCCTCTTCCGCTATTGGTGGGAATGTAAATTGATACAGTCACTATGGAGAACAGTATGGAGGTTCCTTTAAAAAACTAAAAAGAGAATTACCATAGGATCCAGCAATCCCACTTCTGGGCATATACCCAGAGAAAACCATAAATCACAGAGACACATTCACCACAATGTTCATTGCAGCACTATTTACAATAGCCAGGTTATGGAAGCAACATAAATGCCCACAGACAGACGAATGGAAAAAGATGTGGTACATATATAAAATGGAATATTACTCAGCCATATAAAGGAATGAAACTGGGTCATTTGTAGAGAAGTTGATGGATCTAGAGACTGTCATACAGAGTCAAGTAAGCCAGAAAGAGAAAAACAAATATTGTATATTAATGCCTATATGTGGAACCTAGAAAAATGGTAGAGATGAACTGGTTTGCAGGGCAGAAATAGAGACACAGAGGTAGAGAACAAACGTATGGACACAAAGTGGGGGAAGCCATGGGGTGGTGGTGGTGGGATGAGTTGGGAGATTAGTATTGACATGTATACATGTCTATGCATAAAATAGATAACTAATAATAACCTACTGTATAAAAAAATAACTAAAATTAAATTTCAAAATTTTAAAAAATAAAATGTAAAAATAAAACAGAAAAAAAGTTCTTCCATTCACACTGATGTATTTATACGAATGAATTATTTCCATGCTTATATCTATAAATACATAAATGAGGAATAAAATCTAACTTGAACCAAAAAAGAAAAAAAAAAAACTGAACCTAACAGTTATACAGAGGAAAACACTACCAAGGCACTTGCTCCAGTGGTAAACAATTCTGAAATTGGTCAGAGGTGGGGAATCATCTCCCATACAGCCAGCAGCCCCGCCCGCCCACGCAAGGAGCATCCTCATTGCAAAGCTGCGAGACCGTGCCGAGGCCTCTGTGAGTAAACGTGAGCTGAGCCACAGGCCAGATGCTGCTGAACTGTTCCCACCCTTCCCAGGTGAAACACCTGAATATGTACAAGGGCTTGAAAGCCTAGAGGAAGGGCCGTGGAGCCACAGCAGCGACAGCACGCAGGCCAACTTGGTGCCTGCAGGTCAGCCAGGATGGTACTGTCCACGGGCGCTCTTCTGGATGCTTTCTATTGCCCTGCCTGTGATAACCCTCCTGTCCCGGCCCCCACTCCTTTTTTTCCTTCCTCACCTCAGCCCGGAGAGATATTCCAGTGGAAGTTATGGGTGACACATCCTCTTCTTTACAGGTGGCAGCCTGGCAACTCCAGCCGAAAGTCCAGCAGAGCCCCACTCACACCGGGCCACCCACAAAGCCGTGGACCCTCACACCCTCCCACCAGCACAGCCCCGAGACTGCTGACGGGGCAGAGGATATGGAGTAAGGCACAGCAGCAGGGGCTATTGCTGCCTGGAGTGCTGTTTATATTGACCTCAACCCAGGCACACCTGCAGAGGGCTTGCCGGCAGGGTCAGGCTGCCCAGGTCAGCTAATCCTCAGCCCTCAGGGAATCACTTTGCAGAAAATGGACCTCGCTAAGACAGAATATTCGCCAAGGAGAAAAAGGACACCATGCCATTTGCAGCACCGTAGATGAGTCTCGAGGTAATCACGTGACTTGGAGTAAGTCAGAAAGTGAAAGACACATATCATATCATATCACTTATAGGTGTTACCTATAAATTGATACCAGGGCAGATATTTCCACGGAGAAGGGCAATCACAGATTCATTAAACAAACTTATGGTTCACCAAAGGAAAGGTGTGAGGATTGAATTCATTACGATATTGGGGTTAACAGACAGATACAAACACAGTAGACGTATATAATCACCAAAGACCTACGGAGTACCAAGAGAAGACTACCCAACATTCTGTCATAACGTACATGGGAAAAGGATCCCAGGAAGAACAGACATATGTATATGTGTAAAAGAACCACCTCTTGCACACCTACAACAAGCTAAACGTTGTACTCAAACTTGCTGTAATAAAAAATAAAAAATTAAATTAAAAACACGAACAAGAAGTAGTGAGACAAACTTGAGGGGCTTTCTCCTGGCACATTCCGTTCTACATTCCAATCTAGAACACGACTTCCATTGAGGCTCTGCTGCCCTAGTAACCAGATTTGGTAAGGGAGAACTGCTGCCACCTTGTGGCCGTTTCACACAACTGCAGGTTTAATGCCAGCGCTAATGGTCAGTGGATATTCCAAATCATTACAGGCCTGTAAATGACACCTGCCCTGAAAACAAATCCTGGGGTCATATATCGACCAAAAAATTCAAAAGACGTCCATATTTCAAAACGACAGTTTCAAGAGGCATATTTCACGCACATTAGTGTTCTGCTTCTTTTGCTTTCTTTCTTTGTTAAAAAAAACGGGAATGGAAAAAGGCAACCCTCAGAATGGGCGAAAACGTTCACAAACGAATCAATGGACAAAGGTTTAATCTCCAATATATATAAACAGCTCATGCAGCTTAATATTAATAAAACAAACAACCCAATACAAAAATGGGCAGAAGATCTAAAGAGACGTTTCTTCAAAGAAGACACAGAGATGGCCAAGACGCACATGAAAAGCTGCTCAACATCACTAATTATTAGAGAAATGCAAATCAAGACTACAATGAGGTAAGACCTCACACCTGTTAGAATCGGCATCATCAGATAATCTACAAACATCAAATTCTGGGGAGGGTGTGGACAAAAGGAACCCTCTTCCGCTATTGGTGGGAATGTAAATTGATACAGTCACTATGGAGAACAGTATGGAGGTTCCTTTAAAAAACTAAAAAGAGAATTACCATAGGATCCAGCAATCCCACTTCTGGGCATATACCCAGAGAAAACCATAAATCACAGAGACACATTCACCACAATGTTCATTGCAGCACTATTTACAATAGCCAGGTTATGGAAGCAACATAAATGCCCACAGACAGACGAATGGATAAAGATGTGGTACATATATAAAATGGAATATTACTCAGCCATAAAAAGGAATGAAACTGGGTCATTTGTAGAGAAGTTGATGGATCTAGAGACTGTCATACAGAGTCAAGTAAGCCAGAAAGAGAAAAACAAATATTGTATATTAATGCCTATATGTGGAACCTAGAAAAATGGTAGAGATGAACTGGTTTGCAGGGCAGAAATAGAGACACAGAGGTAGAGAACAAACGTATGGACACAAAGTGGGGGAAGCCATGGGGTGGTGGTGGTGGGATGAGTTGGGAGATTAGGATTGACCTGTATACATGTCTATGCATAAAATAGATAACTAATAATAACCTACTGTATAAAAAAATAACTAAAATTAAATTTCAAAATTTTAAAAAATAAAATGTAAAAATAAAACAGAAAAAAAGTTCTTCCATTCACACTGATGTATTTATACGAATGAATTATTTCCATGCTTATATCTATAAATACATAAATGAGGAATAAAATCTAACTTGAACCAAAAAAGAAAAAAAAAAAAACTGAACCTAACAGTTATACAGAGGAAAACACTACCAAGGCACGTGCTCCAGTGGTAAAGAATTCTGAAATTGGTCAGAGGTGGGGAATCATCTCCCATACAGCCAGCAGCCCCGCCCGCCCACGCAAGGAGCATCCTCATTGCAAAGCTGGGAGACCGTGCCGAGGCCTCTGTGAGTAAACGTGAGCTGAGCCCCAGGCTAGATGCTGCTGAACTGTACCCACCCTTCCCAGGTGAAACACCTGAATATGTACAAGGGCTTGCAAGCCTAGAGGAAGGGCCGTGGAGCCACACCAGCGACAGCCTCAGGCCAACTTGGTGCCTGCAGGTCAGCCAGGATGGTACTGGCCACGGGCGCTCTTCTGGAAGCTTTCTATTGCCCTGCCTGAGATACCCCTCCTGTCCCGGCCCCCACTCCTTTTTTTCCTTCCTCACCTCAGCCCGGAGAGATATTCCAGTGGAAGTTATGGGTGACACATCCTCTTCTTTACAGGTGGCAGCCTGGCAACTCCTGCCGAAAGTCCAGCAGAGCCCCACTCACACCGGGCCACCCACAAAGCCGTGGACCCTCACACCCTCCCACCAACACAGCCCCGAGACTGCTGACGGGGCAGAGAATATGGAGTCAGGCACAGCTGCAGGGGCTATTGCTGCCTGGAGTGCTCTTTATATTGACCTCAACCCAGGCACACCTGGGGAGGGCTTGCCGGCAGGGTCAGGCTGCCCAGGTCAGCTAATCCTCAGCCCTCAGGGAATCACATTGCAGAAAATGGACCTCGCTAAGACAGAATATTCGCCAAGGAAAAAAAGGACACAATGCCATTTGCAGCACCGTAGATGAGTCTCGAGGTAATCACGTGACTTGGAGTAAGTCAGAAAGTGAAAGACACATATCATATCATATCACTTATAGGTGTTACCTATAAATTGATACCAGGGCAGATATTTCCACGGAGAAGGGCAATCACAGATTCATTAAACAAACTTATGGTTCACCAAAGGAAAGGTGTGAGGATTGAATTCATTACGATATTGGGGTTAACAGACAGATACAAACACAGTAGACGTATATAATCACCAAAGACCTACGGAGTACCAAGAGAAGACTACTCAACATTCTGTCATAACGTACATGGGAAAAGGATCCCAGGAAGAACAGACATATGTATATGTGTAAAAGAACCACCTCTTGCACACCTACAACAAGCTAAACGTTGTACTCAAACTTGCTGTAATAAAAAATAAAAAATTAAATTAAAAACACGAACAAGAAGTAGTGAGACAAACTTGAGGGGCTTTCTCCTGGCACATTCCGTTCTACATTCCAATCTAGAACACGACTTCCATTGAGGCTCTGCTGCCCTAGTAACCAGATTTGGTAAGGGAGAACTGCTGCCACCTTGTGGCCGTTTCACACAACTGCAGGTTTAATGCCAGCGCTAATGGTCAGTGGATATTCCAAATCATTACAGGCCTGTAAATGACACCTGCCCTGAAAACAAATCCTGGGGTCATATATCGACCAAAAAATTCAAAAGACGTCCATATTTCAAAACGACAGTTTCAAGAGGCATATTTCACGCACATTAGTGTTCTGCTTCTTTTGCTTTCTTTCTTTGTTAAAAAAAACGGGAATGGAAAAAGGCAACCCTCAGAATGGGCGAAAACGTTCACAAACGAATCAATGGACAAAGGTTTAATCTCCAATATATATAAACAGCTCATGCAGCTTAATACTAATAAAACAAACATCCCCATACAAAAATGGGCAGAAGATCTAAAGAGACGTTTCTTCAAAGAAGACACAGAGATGGCCAAGACGCACATGAAAAGCTGCTCAACATCACTAATTATTAGAGAAATATAAATCAAAACTACAATGAGGTAAGACCTCACACCTGTTAGAATCGGCATCATCAGATAATCTACAAACAACAAATTCTGGGGAGGGTGTGGACAAAAGGAACCCTCTTCCACTATTGGTGGGAATGTAAATTGATACAGTCACTATGGAGAACAGTATGGAGGTTCCTTTAAAAAACTAAAAAGAGAATTACCATAGGATCCAGCAATCCCACTTCTGGGCATATACCCAGAGAAAACCATAAATCACAGAGACACATTCACCACAATGTTCATTGCAGCACTATTTACAGTAGCCAGGTTATGGAAGCAACATAAATGCCCACAGACAGACGAATGGATAAAGATGTGGTACATATATAAAATGGAATATTACTCAGCCATAAAAAGGAATGAAACTGGGTCATTTGTAGAGAAGTTGATGGATCTAGAGACTGTCATACAGAGTGAAGTAAGCCAGAAAGAGAAAAACAAATATTGTATATTAATGCCTATATGTGGAACCTAGAAAAATGGTGGAGATGAACTGGTTTGCAGGGCAGAAATAGAGATTCAGAGGTAGAGAACAAACGTATGGACACAAAGTGGGGGAAGCCATGGGGTGGTGGTGGTGGGATGAGTTGGGAGATTAGGATTGACCTGTATACCTGTCTATGCATAAAATAGATAACTAATAATAACCTACTGTATAAAAAAATAACTAAAATTAAATTTCAAAATTTTAAAAAATAAAATGTAAAAATAAAACAGAAAAAATGTTCTTCCATTCACACTGATGTATTTATACGAATGAATTATTTCCATGCTTATATCTATAAATACATAAATGAGGAATAAAATCTAACTTGAACCAAAAAAGAAAAAAAAACTGAACCTAAGAATTATACAGAGGAAAACACTACGAAGGCACTTGCTCCAGTGGTAAACAATTCTGAAATTGGTCAGAGGTGGGGAATCATCTCCCATACAGCCAGCAGCCCCGCCCGCCCACGCAAGGAGCATCCTCATTGCAAAGCTGGGAGACCGTGCCGAGGCCTCTGTGAGTAAACGTGAGCTGAGACCCAGGCCAGATGCTGCTGAACTGTTCCCACCCTTCCCAGGTGAAACACCTGAATATGTACAAGGGCTTGAAAGCCTAGAGGAAGGGCCGTGGGGCCACACCAGCGACAGCACGCAGGCCAACTTGGTGCCTGCAGGTCAGCCAGGATGGTACTGCCACGGGCGCTCTTCTGGAAGCTTTCTATTGCCCTGCCTGAGATACCCCTCCTGTCCCGGCCCCCACTCCTTTTTTTCCTTCCTCACCTCAGCCCGGAGAGATATTCCAGTGGAAGTTATGGGTGACACATCCTCTTCTTTACAGGTGGCAGCCTGGCAACTCCTGCCGAAAGTCCAGCAGAGCCCCACTCACACCGGGCCACCCACAAAGCCATGGACCCTCACACCCTCCCAACAGCACAGCCACGAGACTGCTGACGGGGCCGAGAATATGGAGTAAGGCACAGCTGCAGGGGCTATTGCTGCCTGGAGTGCTGTTTATATTGACCTCAACCCAGGCACACCTGGGGAGGGCTTGCCGGCAGGGTCAGGCTGCCCAGGTCAGCTAATCCTCAGCCCTCAGGGAATCACATTGCAGAAAATGAACCTCGCTAAGACAGAATATTCGCCAAGGAGAAAAAGGACACAATGCCATTTGCAGCACCGTAGATGAGTCTCGAGGTAATCACGTGACTTGGAGTAAGTCAGAAAGTGAAAGACACATATCATATCATATCACTTATAGGTGTTACCTATAAATTGATACCAGGGCAGATATTTCCACGGAGAAGGGCAATCACAGATTCATTAAACAAACTTATGGTTCACCAAAGGAAAGGTGTGAGGATTGAATTCATTACGATATTGGGGTTAACAGACATATACAAACACAGTAGACGTATATAATCACCAAAGACCTACGGAGTACCAAGAGAAGACTACTCAACATTCTGTCATAACGTACATGGGAAAAGGATCCCAGGAAGAACAGACATAAGTATATGTGTAAAAGAACCACCTCTTGCACACCTACAACAAGCTAAACGTTGTACTCAAATTTGCTGTAATAAAAAATAAAAAATTAAATAAAGAACACGAACAAGAAGTAGTGAGACAAACTTGAGGGGCTTTCTCCTGGCACATTCCGTTCTACATTCCAATCTAGAACACGACTTCCATTGAGTCTCTGCTGTCCTAGTAACCAGATTTGGTAAGGGAGAACTGCTGCCACCTTGTGGCCGTTTCACACAACTGCAGGTTTAATGCCAGCGCTAATGGTCAGTGGATATTCCAAATCATTACAGGCCTGTAAATGACACCTGCCCTGAAAACAATTCCTGGGGTCATATATCGACCAAAAAATTCAAAAGACGTCCATATTTCAAAACGACAGTTTCAAGAGGCATATTTCACGCACATTAGTGTTCTGCTTCTTTTGCTTTCTTTCTTTCTTTGTTAAAAAAAACGGGAATGGAGAAAGGCAACCCTCAGAATGGGCGAAAACGTTCACAAACGAATCAATGGACAAAGGTTTAATCTCCAATATATATAAACAGCTCATGCAGCTTAATATTAATAAAACAAACAACCCAATACAAAAATGGGCAGAAGATCTAAAGAGACGTTTCTTCAAAGAAGACACAGAGATGGCCAAGACGCACATGAAAAGCTGCTCAACATCACTAATTATTAGAGAAATGCAAATCAAAACTACAATGAGGTAAGACCTCACACCTGTTAGAATCGGCATCATCAGATAATCTACAAACAACAAATTCTGGGGAGGGTGTGGACAAAAGGAACCCTCTTCCGCTATTGGTGGGAATGTAAATTGATACAGTCACTATGGAGAACAGTATGGAGGTTCCTTTAAAAAACTAAAAAGAGAATTACCATAGGATCCAGCAATCCCACTTCTGGGCATATACCCAGAGAAAACCATAAATCACAGAGACACATTCACCACAATGTTCATTGCAGCACTATTTACAATAGCCAGGTTATGGAAGCAACATAAGTGCCCACAGACAGACGAATGGATAAAGATGTGGTACATATATAAAATGGAATATTACTCAGCCATAAAAAGGAATGAAACTGGGTCATTTGTAGAGAAGTTGATGGACCTAGAGACTGTCATACAGAGTGAAGTAAGTCAGAAAGAGAAAAACAAATATTGTATATTAATGCCTATATGTGGAACCTAGAAAAATGGTAGAGATGAACTGGTTTGCAGGGCAGAAATAGAGACACAGAGGTAGAGAACAAACGTATGGACACAAAGTGGGGGAAGCCATGGGGTGGTGGTGGTGAGATGAGTTGGGAGATTAGGATTGACCTGTATACATGTCTATGCATAAAATAGATAACTAATAATAACCTACTGTATAAAAAAATAACTAAAATTAAATTTCAAAATTTTAAAAAATAAAACAGAAAAAAAGTTCTTCCATTCACACTGATGTATTTATACGAATGAATTATTTCCATGCTTATATCTATAAATACATAAATGAGGAATAAAATCTAACTTGAACCAAAAAAGAAAAAAAAACTGAACCTAAGAATTATACAGAGGAAAACACTACGAAGGCACTTGCTCCAGTGGTAAACAATTCTGAAATTGGTCAGAGGTGGGGAATCATCTCCCATACAGCCAGCAGCCCCGCCCGCCCACGCAAGGAGCATCCTCATTGCAAAGCTGGGAGACCGTGCCGAGGCCTCTGTGAGTAAACGTGAGCTGAGCCCCAGGCCAGATGCTGCTGAACTGTTCCCACCCTTCCCAGGTGAAACACCTGAATATGTACAAGGGCTTGAAAGCCTAGAGGAAGAGCCGTGGGGCCACACCAGCGACAGCACGCAGGCCAACTTGGTGCCTGCAGGTCAGCCAGGATGGTACTGCCACGGGCGCTCTTCTGGAAGCTTTCTATTGCCCTGCCTGAGATACCCATCCTGTCCCGGCCCCCACTCCTTTTTTTCCTTCCTCACCTCAGCCCGGAGAGATATTCCAGTGGAAGTTATGGGTGACACATCCTCTTCTTTACAGGTGGCAGCCTGGCAACTCCTGCCGAAAGTCCAGCAGAGCCCCACTCACACCGGGCCACCCACAAAGCCGTGGACCCTCACACCCTCCCACCAGCACAGCCCCGAGACTGCTGACGGGGCAGAGGATATGGAGTAAGGCACAGCAGCAGGGGCTATTGCTGCCTGGAGTGCTGTTTATATTGACCTCAACCCAGGCACACCTGGGGAGGGCTTGCCGGCAGGGTCAGGCTGCCCAGGTCAGCTAATCCTCAGCCCTCAGGGAATCACATTGCAGAAAATGGACCTCGCTAAGACAGAATATTCGCCAAGGAGAAAAAGGACACAATGCCATTTGCAGCACCGTAGATGAGTCTCGAGGTAATCACGTGACTTGGAGTAAGTCAGAAAGTGAAAGACAAATATCATATCATAGCACTTATAGGTGTTACCTATAAATTGATACCAGGGCAGATATTTCCACGGAGAAGGGCAATCACAGATTCATTAAACAAACTTATGGTTCACCAAAGGAAAGGTGTGAGGATTGAATTCATTACGATATTGGGGTTAACAGACATGTACAAACACAGTAGACGTATATAATCACCAAAGACCTACGGAGTACGAAGAGAAGACTACTCAACATTCTGTCATAACGTACATGGGAAAAGGATCCCAGGAAGAACAGACATATGTATATGTGTAAAAGAACCACCTCTTGCACACCTACAACAAGCTAAACGTTGTACTCAAACTTGCTGTAATAAAAAATAAAAAATTAAATTAAGAACACGAACAAGAAGTAGTGAGACAAACTTGAGGGGCTTTCTCCTGGCACATTCCGTTCTACATTCCAATCTAGAACATGACTTCCATTGAGTCTCTGCTGCCCTAGTAACCAGAATTGGTAAGGGAGAACTGCTGCCACCTTGTGGCCGTTTCACACAACTGCAGGTTTAATGCCAGCGCTAATGGTCAGTGGATATTCCAAATCATTACAGGCCTGTAAATGACACCTGCCCTGAAAACAAATCCTGGGGTCATATATCGACCAAAAAATTCAAAAGACGTCCATATTTCAAAACGACAGTTTCAAGAGGCATATTACACGCACATTAGTGTTCTGCTACTTTTGCTTTCTTTCTTTCTTTGTTAAAAAAAACGGGAATGGAGAAAGGCAACCCTCAGAATGGGCGAAAACGTTCACAAACGAATCAATGGACAAAGGTTTAATCTCCAATATATATAAACAGCTCATGCAGCTTAATATTAATAAAACAAACAACCCAATACAAAAATGGGCAGAAGATCTAAAGAGACGTTTCTTCAAAGAAGACACAGAGATGGCCAAGACGCACATGAAAAGCTGCTCAACATCACTAATTATTAGAGAAATGCAAATCAAAACTACAATGAGGTAAGACCTCACACCTGTTAGAATCGGCATCATCAGATAATCTACAAACAACAAACTCTGGGGAGGGTGTGGACAAAAGGAACCCTCTTCCGCTATTGGTGGGAATGTAAATTGATACAGTCACTATGGAGAACAGTATGGAGGTTCCTTTAAAAAACTAAAAAGAGAATTACCATAGGATCCAGCAATCCCACTTCTGGGCATATACCCAGAGAAAACCATAAATCACAAAGACACATTCACCACAATGTTCATTGCAGCACTATTTACAATAGCCAGGTAATGGAAGCAACCTAAATGCCCACAGACAGACGAATGGATAAAGATGTTGTACATATACAAAATGGAATATTACTCAGCCATAAAAAGGAATGAAACTGGGTCATTTGTAGAGAAGTTGATGGACCTAGAGACTGTCATACAGAGTGAAGTAAGTCAGAAAGAGAAAACCAAATATTGTATATTAATGCCTATATGTGGAACCTAGAAAAATGGTGGAGATGAACTGGTTTGCAGGGCAGAAATAGAGACACAGAGGTAGAGAACAAACGTATGGACACAAAGTGGGGGAAGCCATGGGGTGGTGGTGGTGGGATGAGTTGGGAGATTAGGATTGATCTGTATACATGTCTATGCATAAAATAGATAACTAATAATAACCTACTGTATAAAAAAAATAACTAAAATTAAATTTCAAAATTTTAAAAAATAAAATGTAAAAATAAAACAGAAAAAAAGTTCTTCCATTCACACTGATGTATTTATACGAATGAATTATTTCCATGCTTATATCTATAAATACATAAATGAGGAATAAAATCTAACTTGAACCAAAAAAGAAAAAAAAACTGAACCTAAGAATTATACAGAGGAAAACACTACGAAGGCACTTGCTCCAGTGGTAAACAATTCTGAAATTGGTCAGAGGTGGGGAATCATCTCCCATACAGCCAGCAGCCCCGCCCGCCCACGCAAGGAGCATCCTCATTGCAAAGCTGGGAGACCGTGCCGAGGCCTCTGTGAGTAAACGTGAGCTGAGCCCCAGGCCAGATGCTGCTGAACTGTTCCCACCCTTCCCAGGTGAAACACCTGAATATGTACAAGGGCTTGAAAGCCTAGAGGAAGGGCCGTGGAGCCACACCAGCGACAGCACGCAGGCCAACTTGGTGCCTGCAGGTCAGCCAGGATGGTACTGCCACGGGCGCTCTTCTGGAAGCTTTCTATTGCCCTGCCTGAGATACCCCTCCTGTCCCGGCCCCCACTCCTTTTTTTCCTTCCTCACCTCAGCCCGGAGAGATATTCCAGTGGAAGTTATGGGTGACACATCCTCTTCTTTACAGGTGGCAGCCTGGCAACTCCTGCCGAAAGTCCAGCAGAGCCCCACTCTCACCGGGCCACCCACAAAGCCGTGGACCCTCACACCCTCCCACCAGCACAGCCCCGAGACTGCTGACGGGGCAGAGAATATGGAGTAAGGCACAGCTGCAGGGGCTATTGCTGCCTGGAGTGCTGTTTATATTGACCTCAACCCAGGCACACCTGGGGAGGGCTTGCCGGCAGGGTCAGGCTGCCCAGGTCAGCTAATCCTCAGCCCTCAGGGAATCACATTGCAGAAAATGGACCTCGCTAAGACAGAATATTCGCCAAGGAGAAAAAGGACACAATGCCATTTGCAGCACCGTAGATGAGTCTCGAGGTAATCACGTGACTTGGAGTAAGTCAGAAAGTGAAAGACAAATATCATATCATAGCACTTATAGGTGTTACCTATAAATTGATACCAGGGCAGATATTTCCACGGAGAAGGGCAATCACAGATTCATTAAACAAACTTATGGTTCACCAAAGGAAAGGTGTGAGGATTGAATTCATTACGATATTGGGGTTAACAGACATATACAAACACAGTAGACGTATATAATCACCAAAGACCTACGGAGTACCAAGAGAAGACTACTCAACATTCTGTCATAACGTACATGGGAAAAGGATCCCAGGAAGAACAGACATATGTATATGTGTAAAAGAACCACCTCTTGCACACCTACAACAAGCTAAACGTTGTACTCAAACTTGCTGTAATAAAAAATAAAAAATTAAATTAAGAACACGAACAAGAAGTAGTGAGACAAACTTGAGGGGCTTTCTCCTGGCACATTCCGTTCTACATTCCAATCTAGAACACGACTTCCATTGAGTCTCTGCTGCCCTAGTAACCAGAATTGGTAAGGGAGAACTGCTGCCACCTTGTGGCCGTTTCACACAACTGCAGGTTTAATGCCAGCGCTAATGGTCAGTGGATATTCCAAATCATTATAGGCCTGTAAATGACACCTGCCCTGAAAACAAATCCTGGGGTCATATATCGACCAAAAAATTCAAAAGACGTCCATATTTCAAAACGACAGTTTCAAGAGGCATATTACACGCACATTAGTGTTCTGCTTCTTTTGCTTTCTTTCTTTCTTTGTTAAAAAAAACGGGAATGGAGAAAGGCAACCCTCAGAATGGGCGAAAACGTTCACAAACGAATCAATGGACAAAGGTTTAATCTCCAATATATATAAACAGCTCATGCAGCTTAATATTAATAAAACAAACAACCCAATACAAAAATGGGCAGAAGATCTAAAGAGACGTTTCTTCAAAGAAGACACAGAGATGGCCAATACGCACATGAAAAGCTGCTCAACATCACTAATTATTAGAGAATTGCAAATCAAAACTACAATGAGGTAAGACCTCACACCTGTTAGAATCGGCATCATCAGATAATCTACAAACAACAAACTCTGGGGAGGGTGTGGACAAAAGGAACCCTCTTCCGCTATTGGTGGGAATGTAAATTTATACAGTCACTATGGAGAACAGTATGGAGGTTCCTTTAAAAAACTAAAAAGAGAATTACCATAGGATCCAGCAATCCCACTTCTGGGCATATACCCAGAGAAAACCATAAATCACAAAGACACATTCACCACAATGTTCATTGCAGCACTATTTACAATAGCCAGGTAATGGAAGCAACCTAAATGCCCACAGACAGACGAATGGATAAAGATGTTGTACATATACAAAATGGAATATTACTCAGCCATAAAAAGGAATGAAACTGGGTCATTTGTAGAGAAGTTGATGGATCTAGAGACTGTCATACAGAGTGAAGTAAGTCAGAAAGAGAAAACCAAATATTGTATATTAATGCCTATATGTGGAACCTAGAAAAATGGTGGAGATGAACTGGTTTGCAGGGCAGAAATAGAGACACAGAGGTAGAGAACAAACGTATGGACACAAAGTGGGGGAAGCCATGGGGTGGTGGTGGTGGGATGAGTTGGGAGATTAGGATTGACCTGTATACATGTCTATGCATAAAATAGATAACTAATAATAACCTACTGTATAAAAAAAATAACTAAAATTAAATTTCAAAATTTTTAAAAATAAAATGTAAAAATAAAACAGAAAAAAAGTTCTTCCATTCACACTGATGTATTTATACGAATGAATTATTTCCATGCTTATATCTATAAATACATAAATGAGGAATAAAATCTAACTTGAACCAAAAAAGAAAAAAAAACTGAACCTAAGAATTATACAGAGGAAAACACTATGAAGGCACTTGCTCCAGTGGTAAACAATTCTGAAATTGGTCAGAGGTGGGGAATCATCTCCCATACAGCCAGCAGCCCCGCCTGCCCACGCAAGGAGCATCCTCATTGCAAAGCTGGGAGACCGTGCCGAGGCCTCTGTGAGTAAACGTGAGCTGAGCCCCAGGCCAGATGCTGCTGAACTCTTCCCACCCTTCCCAGGTGAAACACCTGAATATGTACAAGGGCTTGAAAGCCTAGAGGAAGGGCCGTGGAGCCACACCAGCGACAGCACGCAGGCCAACTTGGTGCCTGCAGGTCACCCAGGATGGTACTGGCCACGGGCGCTCTTCTGGAAGCTTTCTATTGCCCTGCCTGAGATACCCCTCCTGTCCCGGCCCCCACTCCTTTTTTTCCTTCCTCACCTCAGCCCGGAGAGATATTCCAGTGGAAGTTATGGGTGACACATCCTCTTCTTTACAGGTGGCAGCCTGGCAACTCCTGCCGAAAGTCCAGCAGAGCCCCACTCACACCGGGCCACCCACAAAGCCGTGGACCCTCACACCCTCCCACCAGCACAGCCCCGAGACTGCTGACGGGGCAGAGAATATGGAGTAAGGCACAGCTGCAGGGGCTATTGCTGCCTGGAGTGCTGTTTATATTGACCTCAACCCAGGCACACCTGGGGAGGGCTTGCCGGCAGGGTCAGGCTGCCCAGGTCAGCTAATCCTCAGCCCTCAGGGAATCACATTGCAGAAAATGGACCTCGCTAAGACAGAATATTCGCCAAGGAGAAAAAGGACACAATGCCATTTGCAGCACCGTAGATGAGTCTCGAGGTAATCACGTGACTTGGAGTAAGTCAGAAAGTGAAAGACAAATATCATATCATAGCACTTATAGGTGTTACCTATAAATTGATACCAGGGCAGATATTTCCACGGAGAAGGGCAATCACAGATTCATTAAACAAACTTATGGTTCACCAAAGGAAAGGTGTGAGGATTGAATTCATTACGATATTGGGGTTAACAGACATATACAAACACAGTAGACGTATATAATCACCAAAGACCTACGGAGTACCAAGAGAAGACTACTCAACATTCTGTCATAACGTACATGGGAAAAGGATCCCAGGAAGAACAGACATATGTATATGTGTAAAAGAACCACCTCTTGCACACCTACAACAAGCTAAACGTTGTACTCAAACTTGCTGTAATAAAAAATAAAAAATTAAATTAAGAACACGAACAAGAAGTAGTGAGACAAACTTGAGGGGCTTTCTCCTGGCACATTCCGTTCTACATTCCAATCTAGAACACGACTTCCATTGAGTCTCTGCTGCCCTAGTAACCAGAATTGGTAAGGGAGAACTGCTGCCACCTTGTGGCCGTTTCACACAACTGCAGGTTTAATGCCAGCGCTAATGGTCAGTGGATATTCCAAATCATTATAGGCCTGTAAATGACACCTGCCCTGAAAACAAATCCTGGGGTCATATATCGACCAAAAAATTCAAAAGACGTCCATATTTCAAAACGACAGTTTCAAGAGGCATATTACACGCACATTAGTGTTCTGCTTCTTTTGCTTTCTTTCTTTCTTTGTTAAAAAAAACGGGAATGGAGAAAGGCAACCCTCAGAATGGGCGAAAACGTTCACAAACGAATCAATGGACAAAGGTTTAATCTCCAATATATATAAACAGCTCATGCAGCTTAATATTAATAAAACAAACAACCCAATACAAAAATGGGCAGAAGATCTAAAGAGACGTTTCTTCAAAGAAGACACAGAGATGGCCAAGACGCACATGAAAAGCTGCTCAACATCACTAATTATTAGAGAAATGCAAATCAAAACTACAATGAGGTAAGACCTCACACCTGTTAGAATCGGCATCATCAGATAATCTACAAACAACAAACTCTGGGGAGGGTGTGGACAAAAGGAACCCTCTTCCGCTATTGGTGGGAATGTAAATTGATACAGTCACTATGGAGAACAGTATGGAGGTTCCTTTAAAAAACTAAAAAGAGAATTACCATAGGATCCAGCAATCCCACTTCTGGGCATATACCCAGAGAAAACCATAAATCACAGAGACACATTCACCACAATGTTCATTGCAGCACTATTTACAATAGCCAGGTTATGGAAGCAACATAAATGCCCACAGACAGACGAATGGAAAAAGATGTGGTACATATATAAAATGGAATATTACTCAGCCATAAAAAGGAATGAAACTGGGTCATTTGTAGAGAAGTTGATGGATCTAGGGACTGTCATACAGAGTGAAGTAAGCCAGAAAGAGAAAAACAAATATTGTATATTAATGCCTATATGTGGAACCTAGAAAAATGGTAGAGATGAACTGGTTTGCAGGGCAGAAATAGAGACACAGAGGTAGAGAACAAACGTATGGACACAAAGTGGGGGAAGCCATGGGGTGGTGGTGGTGGGATGAGTTGGGAGATTAGGATTGACCTGTATACATGTCTATGCATAAAATAGATAACTAATAATAACCTACTGTATAAAAAAAAATAACTAAAATTAAATTTCAAAATTTTAAAAAATAAAATGTAAAAATAAAACAGAAAAAAAGTTCTTCCATTCACACTGATGTATTTATACGAATGAATTATTTCCATGCTTATATCTATAAATACATAAATGAGGAATAAAATCTAACTTGAACCAAAAAAGAAAAAAAAACTGAACCTAAGAATTATACAGAGGAAAACACTACGAAGGCACTTGCTCCAGTGGTAAACAATTCTGAAATTGGTCAGAGGTGGGGAATCATCTCCCATACAGCCAGCAGCCCCGCCCGCCCACGCAAGGAGCATCCTCATTGCAAAGCTGGGAGACCGTGCCGAGGCCTCTGTGAGTAAACGTGAGCTGAGCCCCAGGCCAGATGCTGCTGAACTGTTCCCACCCTTCCCAGGTGAAACACCTGAATATGTACAAGGGCTTGAAAGCCTAGAGGAAGGGCCGTGGAGCCACACCAGCGACAGCACGCAGGCCAACTTGGTGCCTGCAGGTCAGCCAGAATGGTACTGCCACGGGCGCTCTTCTGGAAGCTTTCTATTGCCCTGCCTGAGATACCCCTCCTGTCCCGGCCCCCACTCCTTTTTTTCCTTCCTCACCTCAGCCCGGAGAGATATTCCAGTGGAAGTTACGGGGGACACATCCTCTTCTTTACAGGTGGCAGCCTGGCAACTCCTGCCGAAAGTCCAGCAGAGCCCCACTCTCACCGGGCCACCCACAAAGCCGTGGACCCTCACACCCTCCCACCAGCACAGCCCCGAGACTGCTGACGGGGCAGAGAATATGGAGTAAGGCACAGCTGCAGGGGCTATTGCTGCCTGGAGTGCTGTTTATATTGACCTCAACCCAGGCACA
Organism: Mesoplodon bidens; assembly: GCF_964165515.1. Lineage (NCBI taxonomy): Eukaryota > Metazoa > Chordata > Mammalia > Artiodactyla > Ziphiidae > Mesoplodon > Mesoplodon bidens. Next base: position 494,348 of record NW_027671283.1, read on the forward strand.
CCTGGGGAGGGCTTGCCGGCAGGGTCAGGCTGCCCAGGTCAGCTAATCCTCAGCCCTCAGGGAATCACATTGCAGAAAATGGACCTCGCTAAGACAGAATATTCGCCAAGGAGAAAAAGGACACAATGCCATTTGCAGCACCGTAGATGAGTCTCGAGGTAATCACGTGACTTGGAGTAAGTCAGAAAGTGAAAGACAAATATCATATCATAGCACTTATAGGTGTTACCTATAAATTGATACCAGGGCAGATATTTCCACGGAGAAGGGCAATCACAGATTCATTAAACAAACTTATGGTTCACCAAAGGAAAGGTGTGAGGATTGAATTCATTACGATATTGGGGTTAACAGACATATAAAAACACAGTAGACGTATATAATCACCAAAGACCTACGGAGTACCAAGAGAAGACTACTCAACATTCTGTCATAACGTACATGGGAAAAGGATCCCAGGAAGAACAGACATATGTATATGTGTAAAAGAACCACCTCTTGCACACCTACAACAAGCTAAACGTTGTACTCAAACTAGCTGTAATAAAAAATAAAAAATTAAATTAAGAACACGAACAAGAAGTAGTGAGACAAACTTGAGGGGCTTTCTCCTGGCACATTCCGTTCTACATTCCAATCTAGAACACGACTTCCATTGAGTCTCTGCTGCCCTAGTAACCAGAATTGGTAAGGGAGAACTGCTGCCACCTTGTGGCCGTTTCACACAACTGCAGGTTTAATGCCAGCGCTAATGGTCAGTGGATATTCCAAATCATTACAGGCCTGTAAATGACACCTGCCCTGAAAACAAATCCTGGGGTCATATATCGACCAAAAAATTCAAAAGACGTCCATATTTCAAAACGACAGTTTCAAGAGGCATATTACACGCACATTAGTGTTCTGCTTCTTTTGCTTTCTTTCTTTCTTTGTTAAAAAAAACGGGAATGGAGAAAGGCAACCCTCAGAATGGGCGAAAACGTTCACAAACGAATCAATGGACAAAGGTTTAATCTCCAATATATATAAACAGCTCATGCAGCTTAATATTAATAAAACAAACAACCCAATACAAAAATGGGCAGAAGATCTAAAGAGACGTTTCTTCAAAGAAGACACAGAGATGGCCAAGACGCACATGAAAAGCTGCTCAACATCACTAATTATTAGAGAAATGCAAATCAAAACTACAATGAGGTAAGACCTCACACCTGTTAGAATCGGCATCATCAGATAATCTACAAACAACAAACTCTGGGGAGGGTGTGGACAAAAGGAACCCTCTTCCGCTATTGGTGGGAATGTAAATTGATACAGTCACTATGGAGAACAGTATGGAGGTTCCTTTAAAAAACTAAAAAGAGAATTACCATAGGATCCAGCAATCCCACTTCTGGGCATATACCCAGAGAAAACCATAAATCACAAAGACACATTCACCACAATGTTCATTGCAGCACTATTTACAATAGCCAGGTAATGGAAGCAACCTAAATGCCCACAGACAGACGAATGGATAAAGATGTGGTACATATACAAAATGGAATATTACTCAGCCATAAAAAGGAATGAAACTGGGTCATTTGTAGAGAAGTTGATGGATCTAGAGACTGTCATACAGAGTGAAGTAAGTCAGAAAGAGAAAAACAAATATTGTATATTAATGCCTATATGTGGAACCTAGAAAAATGGTAGAGATGAACTGGTTTGCAGGGCAGAAATAGAGACACAGAGGTAGAGAACAAACGTATGGACACAAAGTGGGGGAAGCCATGGGGTGGTGGTGGTGGGATGAGTTGGGAGATTAGGATTGACCTGTATACATGTCTATGCATAAGATAGATAACTAATAATAACCTACTGTATAAAAAAAATAACTAAAATTAAATTTCAAAATTTTAAAAAATAAAATGTAAAAATAAAACAGAAAAAAAGTTCTTCCATTCACACTGATGTATTTATACGAATGAATTATTTCCATGCTTATATCTATAAATACATAAATGAGGAATAAAATCTAACTTGAACCAATAAAGAAAAAAAAAACTGAACCTAAGAATTATACAGAGGAAAACACTATGAAGGCACTTGCTCCAGTGGTAAACAATTCTGAAATTGGTCAGAGGTGGGGAATCATCTCCCATACAGCCAGCAGCCCCGCCCGCCCACGCAAGGAGCATCCTCATTGCAAAGCTGGGAGACCGTGCCGAGGCCTCTGTGAGTAAACGTGAGCTGAGCCCCAGGCCAGATGCTGCTGAACTGTTCCCACCCTTCCCAGGTGAAACACCTGAATATGTACAAGGGCTTGAAAGCCTAGAGGAAGGGCCGTGGAGCCACACCAGCGACAGCACGCAGGCCAACTTGGTGCCTGCAGGTCAGCCAGGATGGTACTGGCCACGGGCGCTCTTCTGGAAGCTTTCTATTGCCCTGCCTGAGATACCCCTCCTGTCCCGGCCCCCACTCCTTTTTTTCCTTCCTCACCTCAGCCCGGAGAGATATTCCAGTGGAAGTTATGGGTGACACATCCTCTTCTTTACAGGTGGCAGCCTGGCAACTCCTGCCGAAAGTCCAGCAGAGCCCCACTCACACCGGGCCACCCACAAAGCCGTGGACCCTCACACCCTCCCACCAGCACAGCCCCGAGACTGCTGACGGGGCAGAGAATATGGAGTAAGGCACAGCTGCAGGGGCTATTGCTGCCTGGAGTGCTGTTTTTATTGACCTCAACCCAGGCACACCTGGGGAGGGCTTGCCGGCAGGGTCAGGCTGCCCAGGTCAGCTAATCCTCAGCCCTCAGGGAATCACATTGCAGAAAATGGACCTCGCTAAGACAGAATATTCGCCAAGGAGAAAAAGGACACAATGCCATTTGCAGCACCGTAGATGAGTCTCGAGGTAATCACGTGACTTGGAGTAAGTCAGAAAGTGAAAGACAAATATCATATCATAGCACTTATAGGTGTTACCTATAAATTGATACCAGGGCAGATATTTCCACGGAGAAGGGCAATCACAGATTCATTAAACAAACTTATGGTTCACCAAAGGAAAGGTGTGAGGATTGAATTCATTACGATATTGGGGTTAACAGACATATACAAACACAGTAGACGTATATAATCACCAAAGACCTACGGAGTACCAAGAGAAGACTACTCAACATTCTGTCATAACGTACATGGGAAAAGGATCCCAGGAAGAACAGACATATGTATATGTGTAAAAGAACCACCTCTTGCACACCTACAACAAGCTAAACGTTGTACTCAAACTTGCTGTAATAAAAAATAAAAAATTAAATTAAGAACACGAACAAGAAGTAGTGAGACAAACTTGAGGGGCTTTCTCCTGGCACATTCCGTTCTACATTCCAATCTAGAACACGACTTCCATTGAGTCTCTGCTGCCCTAGTAACCAGAATTGGTAAGGGAGAACTGCGGCCATCTTGTGGCCGTTTCACACAACTGCAGGTTTAATGCCAGCGCTAATGGTCAGTGGATATTCCAAATCATTACAGGCCTGTAAATGACACCTGCCCTGAAAACAAATCCTGGGGTCATATATCGACCAAAAAATTCAAAAGACGTCCATATTTCAAAACGACAGTTTCAAGAGGCATATTACACGCACATTAGTGTTCTGCTTCTTTTGCTTTCTTTCTTTCTTTGTTAAAAAAAACGGGAATGGAGAAAGGCAACCCTCAGAATGGGCGAAAACGTTCACAAACGAATCAATGGACAAAGGTTTAATCTCCAATATATATAAACAGCTCATGCAGCTTAATATTAATAAAACAAACAACCCAATACAAAAATGGGCAGAAGATCTAAAGAGACGTTTCTTCAAAGAAGACACAGAGATGGCCAAGACGCACATGAAAAGCTGCTCAACATCACTAATTATTAGAGAAATGCAAATCAAAACTACAATGAGGTAAGACCTCACACCTGTTAGAATCGGCATCATCAGATAATCTACAAACAACAAACTCTGGGGAGGGTGTGGACAAAAGGAACCCTCTTCCGCTATTGGTGGGAATGTAAATTGATACAGTCACTATGGAGAACAGTATGGAGGTTCCTTTAAAAAACTAAAAAGAGAATTACCATAGGATCCAGCAATCCCACTTCTGGGCATATACCCAGAGAAAACCATAAATCACAGAGACACATTCACCACAATGTTCATTGCAGCACTATTTACAATAGCCAGGTTATGGAAGCAACATAAATGCCCACAGACAGACGAATGGAAAAAGATGTGGTACATATATAAAATGGAATATTACTCAGCCATAAAAAGGAATGAAACTGGGTCATTTGTAGAGAAGTTGATGGATCTAGGGACTGTCATACAGAGTGAAGTAAGCCAGAAAGAGAAAAACAAATATTGTATATTAATGCCTATATGTGGAACCTAGAAAAATGGTAGAGATGAACTGGTTTGCAGGGCAGAAATAGAGACACAGAGGTAGAGAACAAACGTATGGACACAAAGTGGGGGAAGCCATGGGGTGGTGGTGGTGGGATGAGTTGGGAGATTAGGATTGACCTGTATACATGTCTATGCATAAGATAGATAACTAATAATAACCTACTGTATAAAAAAAATAACTAAAATTAAATTTCAAAATTTTAAAAAATAAAATGTAAAAATAAAACAGAAAAAAAGTTCTTCCATTCACACTGATGTATTTATACGAATGAATTATTTCCATGCTTATATCTATAAATACATAAATGAGGAATAAAATCTAACTTGAACCAAAAAAGAAAAAAAAACTGAACCTAAGAATTATACAGAGGAAAACACTATGAAGGCACTTGCTCCAGTGGTAAACAATTCTGAAATTGGTCAGAGGTGGGGAATCATCTCCCATACAGCCAGCAGCCCCGCCCGCCCACGCAAGGAGCATCCTCATTGCAAAGCTGGGAGACCGTGCCGAGGCCTCTGTGAGTAAACGTGAGCTGAGCCCCAGGCCAGATGCTGCTGAACTGTTCCCACCCTTCCCAGGTGAAACACCTGAATATGTACAAGGGCTTGAAAGCCTAGAGGAAGGGCCGTGGAGCCACACCAGCGACAGCACGCAGGCCAACTTGGTGCCTGCAGGTCAGCCAGGATGGTACTGGCCACGGGCGCTCTTCTGGAAGCTTTCTATTGCCCTGCCTGAGATACCCCTCCTGTCCCGGCCCCCACTCCTTTTTTTCCTTCCTCACCTCAGCCCGGAGAGATATTCCAGTGGAAGTTATGGGTGACACATCCTCTTCTTTACAGGTGGCAGCCTGGCAACTCCTGCCGAAAGTCCAGCAGAGCCCCACTCACACCGGGCCACCCACAAAGCCGTGGACCCTCACACCCTCCCACCAGCACAGCCCCGAGACTGCTGACGGGGCAGAGAATATGGAGTAAGGCACAGCTGCAGGGGCTATTGCTGCCTGGAGTGCTGTTTTTATTGACCTCAACCCACGCACACCTGGGGAGGGCTTGCCGGCAGGGTCAGGCTGCCCAGGTCAGCTAATCCTCAGCCCTCAGGGAATCACATTGCAGAAAATGGACCTCGCTAAGACAGAATATTCGCCAAGGAGAAAAAGGACACAATGCCATTTGCAGCACCGTAGATGAGTCTCGAGGTAATCACGTGACTTGGAGTAAGTCAGAAAGTGAAAGACAAATATCATATCATAGCACTTATACGTGTTACCTATAAATTGATACCAGGGCAGATATTTCCACGGAGAAGGGCAATCACAGATTCATTAAACAAACTTATGGTTCACCAAAGGAAAGGTGTGAGGATTGAATTCATTACGATATTGGGGTTAACAGACATATACAAACACAGTAGACGTATATAATCACCAAAGACCTACGGAGTACCAAGAGAAGACTACTCAACATTCTGTCATAACGTACATGGGAAAAGGATCCCAGGAAGAACAGACATATGTATATGTGTAAAAGAACCACCTCTTGCACACCTACAACAAGCTAAACGTTGTACTCAAACTTGCTGTAATAAAAAATAAAAAATTAAATTAAGAACACGAACAAGAAGTAGTGAGACAAACTTGAGGGGCTTTCTCCTGGCACATTCCGTTCTACATTCCAATCTAGAACACGACTTCCATTGAGTCTCTGCTGCCCTAGTAACCAGAATTGGTAAGGGAGAACTGCGGCCATCTTGTGGCCGTTTCACACAACTGCAGGTTTAATGCCAGCGCTAATGGTCAGTGGATATTCCAAATCATTACAGGCCTGTAAATGACACCTGCCCTGAAAACAAATCCTGGGGTCATATATCGACCAAAAAATTCAAAAGACGTCCATATTTCAAAACGACAGTTTCAAGAGGCATATTACACGCACATTAGTGTTCTGCTTCTTTTGCTTTCTTTCTTTCTTTGTTAAAAAAAACGGGAATGGAGAAAGGCAACCCTCAGAATGGGCGAAAACGTTCACAAACGAATCAATGGACAAAGGTTTAATCTCCAATATATATAAACAGCTCATGCAGCTTAATATTAATAAAACAAACAACCCAATACAAAAATGGGCAGAAGATCTAAAGAGACGTTTCTTCAAAGAAGACACAGAGATGGCCAAGACGCACATGAAAAGCTGCTCAACATCACTAATTATTAGAGAAATGCAAATCAAAACTACAATGAGGTAAGACCTCACACCTGTTAGAATCGGCATCATCAGATAATCTACAAACAACAAACTCTGGGGAGGGTGTGGACAAAAGGAACCCTCTTCCGCTATTGGTGGGAATGTAAATTGATACAGTCACTATGGAGAACAGTATGGAGGTTCCTTTAAAAAACTAAAAAGAGAATTACCATAGGATCCAGCAATCCCACTTCTGGGCATATACCCAGAGAAAACCATAAATCACAGAGACACATTCACCACAATGTTCATTGCAGCACTATTTACAATAGCCAGGTTATGGAAGCAACATAAATGCCCACAGACAGACGAATGGAAAAAGATGTGGTACATATATAAAATGGAATATTACTCAGCCATAAAAAGGAATGAAACTGGGTCATTTGTAGAGAAGTTGATGGATCTAGGGACTGTCATACAGAGTGAAGTAAGCCAGAAAGAGAAAAACAAATATTGTATATTAATGCCTATATGTGGAACCTAGAAAAATGGTAGAGATGAACTGGTTTGCAGGGCAGAAATAGAGACACAGAGGTAGAGAACAAACGTATGGACACAAAGTGGGGGAAGCCATGGGGTGGTGGTGGTGGGATGAGTTGGGAGATTAGGATTGACCTGTATACATGTCTATGCATAAAATAGATAACTAATAATAACCTACTGTATAAAAAAAATAACTAAAATTAAATTTCAAAATTTTAAAAAATAAAATGTAAAAATAAAACAGAAAAAAAGTTCTTCCATTCACACTGATGTATTTATACGAATGAATTATTTCCATGCTTATATCTATAAATACATAAATGAGGAATAAAATCTAACTTGAACCAAAAAAGAAAAAAAAACTGAACCTAAGAATTATACAGAGGAAAACACTACGAAGGCACTTGCTCCAGTGGTAAACAATTCTGAAATTGGTCAGAGGTGGGGAATCATCTCCCATACAGCCAGCAGCCCCGCCCGCCCACGCAAGGAGCATCCTCATTGCAAAGCTGGGAGACCGTGCCGAGGCCTCTGTGAGTAAACGTGAGCTGAGCCCCAGGCCAGATGCTGCTGAACTGTTCCCACCCTTCCCAGGTGAAACACCTGAATATGTACAAGGGCTTGAAAGCCTAGAGGAAGGGCCGTGGAGCCACAGCAGCGACAGCACGCAGGCCAACTTGGTGCCTGCAGGTCAGCCAGGATGGTACTGGCCACGGGCGCTCTTCTGGAAGCTTTCTATTGCCCTGCCTGAGATACCCCTCCTGTCCCGGCCCCCACTCCTTTTTTTCCTTCCTCACCTCAGCCCGGAGAGATATTCCAGTGGAAGTTATGGGTGACACATCCTCTTCTTTACAGGTGGCAGCCTGGCAACTCCTGCCGAAAGTCCAGCAGAGCCCCACTCACACCGGGCCACCCACAAAGCCATGGACCCTCACACCCTCCCACCAGCACAGCCCCGAGACTGCTGACGGGGCAGAGGATATGGAGTCAGGCACAGCTGCAGGGACTATTGCTGCCTGGAGTGCTGTTTATATTGACCACAACCCAGGCACACCTGGGGAGGGCTTTCCGGCAGGGTCAGGCTGCCCTGGTCAGCTAATCCTCAGCCCTCAGGGAATCACATTGCAGAATATGGACCTCGCTAAGAGAGAATATTCGCCAAGGAAAAAATGGACACAATGCCATTTGCAGCACCGTAGATGAGTCTCGAGGTAATCACGTGACTTGGAGTAAGTCAGAAAGTGAAAGACACATATCATATCATATCACTTATAGGTGTTACCTATAAATTGATACCAGGGCAGATATTTCCACGGAGAAGGGCAATCACAGATTCATTAAACAAACTTATGCTTCACCAAAGGAAAGGTGTGAGGATTGAATTCATTACGATATTGGGGATAACAGACATATACAAACACAGTCGACGTATATAATCACCAAAGACCTACGAAGTACCAAGAGAAGACTACTCAACATTCTGTCATAATGTACATGGGAAAAGGATCCCAGGAAGAACAGACATATGTATATGTGTAAAAGAACCACCTCTTGCACACCTACAACAAGCTAAACGTTGTACTCAAACTTGCTGTAATAAAAAATAAAAAATTAAATTAAAAACACGAACAAGAAGTAGTGAGACAAACTTGAGGGGCTTTCTCCTGGCACATTCCGATCTACATTCCAATCTAGAACACGACTTCCATTGAGGCTCTGCTGCCCTAGTAAACAGATTTGGTAAGGGAGAACTGCTGCCACCTTGTGGCCGTTTCACACAACTGCAGGTTTAATGCCAGCGCTAATGGTCAGTGGATATTCCAAATCATTACAGGCCTGTAAATGACACCTGCCCTGAAAACAAATCCTGGGGTCATATATCGACCAAAAAATTCAAAAGACGTCCATATTTCAAAACGACAGTTTCAAGAGGCATATTTCACGCACATTAGTGTTCTGCTTCTTTTGCTTTCTTACTTTCTTTGTTAAAAAAAACGGGAATGGAGAAAGGCAACCCTCAGAATGGGCGAAAACCTTCACAAACGAATCAATGGACAAAGGTTTAATCTCCAATATATATAAACAGCTCATGCAGCTTAATATTAATAAAACAAACAACCCAATACAAAAATGGGCAGAAGATCTAAAGAGACGTTTCTTCAAAGAAGACACAGAGATGGCCAAGACGCACATGAAAAGCTGCTCAACATCACTAATTATTAGAGAAATGCAAATCAAAACTACAATGAGGTAAGACCTCACACCTGTTAGAATCGGCATCATCAGCTAATCTACAATCAACAAATTCTGGGGAGGGTGTGGACAAAAGGAAGCCTCTTCCGCTATTGGTGGGAATGTAAATTGATACAGTCACTATGGAGAACAGTATGGAGGTTCCTTTAAAAAACTAAAAAGAATTACCATAGGATCCAGCAATCCCACTTCTGGGCATATACCCAGAGAAAACCATAAATCACAAAGACACATTCACCACAATGTTCATTGCAGCACTATTTACAATAGCCAGGTAATGGAAGCAACCTAAATGCCCACAGACAGACGAATGGATAAAGATGTGGTACATATACAAAATGGAATATTACTCAGCCATAAAAAGGAATGAAACTGGGTCATTTGTAGAGAAGTTGATGGATCTAGAGACTGTCATACAGAGTGAAGTAAGCCAGAAAGAGAAAAACAAATATTGTATATTAATGCCTATATGTGGAACCTAGAAAAATGGTAGAGATGAACTGGTTTGCAGGGCAGAAATAGAGACACAGAGGTAGAGAACAAACGTATGGACACAAAGTGGGGGAAGCCATGGGGTGGTGGTGGTGGGATGAGTTGGGAGATTAGGATTGACCTGTATACATGTCTATGCATAAAATAGATAACTAATAATAACCTACTGTATAAAAAAAATAACTAAAATTAAATTTCAAAATTTTAAGAAATAAAATGTAAAAATAAAACAGAAAAAAAGTTCTTCCATTCACACTGTTGTATTTATACGAATGAATTATTTCCATGCTTATATCTATAAATACATAAATGAGGAATAAAATCTAACTTGAACCAAAAAAGAAAAAAAAACTGAACCTAAGAATTATACAGAGGAAAACACTACGAAGGCACTTGCTCCAGTGGTAAACAATTCTGAAATTGGTCAGAGGTGGGGAATCATCTCCCATACAGCCAGCAGCCCCGCCCGCCCACGCAAGGAGCATCCTCATTGCAAAGCTGGGAGACCGTGCCGAGGCCTCTGTGAGTAAACGTGAGCTGAGCCCCAGGCCAGATGCTGCTGAACTGTTCCCACCCTTCCCAGGTGAAACACCTGAATATGTACAAGGGCTTGAAAGCCTAGAGGAAGGCCGTGGAGCCACACCAGCGACAGCACGCAGGCCAACTTGGTGCCTGCAGGTCAGCCAGGATGGTACTGGCCACAGGCGCTCTTCTGGAAGCTTTCTATTGCCCTGCCTGAGATACCCCTCCTGTCCGGGCCCCAATTTTTTTTTTCTTTCCTTACCTCAGCCCGGAGAGATATTCCAGTGGATGTTATGGGTGACACATCCTCTTCTTTACAGGTGGCAGCCTGGCAACTCCTGCCGAAAGTCCAGCAGAGCCCCACTCACACCGGGACACCCACAAAGCCGTGGACCCTCACACCCTCCCACCAGCAGAGCCCCGAGACGGCTGACGGGGCAGAGAATATGGAGTAAGGCACAGCTGCAGGGGCTATTGCTGCCTGGAGTGCTGTTTATATTGACCTCAACCCAGGCACACCTGGGGAGGGCTTGCCGGCAGGGTCAGGCTGCCCAGGTCAGCTTATCCTCAGCCCTCAGGGAATCACATTGCAGAAAATGGACCTCGCTAAGACAGAATATTCGCCAAGGAAAAAAAGGACACAATGCCATTTGCAGCACCGTAGATGAGTCTCGAGGTAATCACGTGACTTGGAGTAAGTCAGAAAGTGAAAGAAACATATCATATCATATCACTTATAGGTGTTACCTATAAATTGATACCAGGGCAGATATTTCCACGGAGAAGGGCAATCACAGATTCATTAAACAAACTTATGGTTCACCAAAGGAAAGGTGTGAGGATTTAATTTATTACGATATTGGGGTTAACAGACATATACAAACACCGTAGACGTATATAATCACCAAAGACCTACGGAGTACCAAGAGAAGACTACTCAACATTCTGTCATAACGTACATGGGAAAAGGATCCCAGGAAGAACAGACATATGTATATGTGTAAAAGAACCACCTCTTGCACACCTACAACATGCTAAACGTTGTACTCAAACTTGCTGTAATAAAAAATAAAAAATTAAATTAAAAACACGAAAAAGAAGTAGTGAGACAAACTTGAGGGGCTTTCTCCTGGCACATTCCGTTCTACATTCCAATCTAGAACACGACTTCCATTGAGGCTCTGCTGCCCTAGTAACCAGATTTGGTAAGGGAGAACTGCTGCCACCTTGTGGCCGTTTCACACAACTGCAGGTTTAATGCCAGCGCTAATGGTCAGTGGATATTCCAAATCATTACAGGCCTGTAAATGACACCTGCCCTGAAAACAAATCCTGGGGTCATATATCGACCAAAAAATTCAAAAGACGTCCATATTTCAAAACGACAGTTTCAAGAGGCATATTTCACGCACATTAGTGTTCTGCTTCTTTTGCTTTCTTTCTTTCTTTGTTAAAAAAAACGGGAATGGAGAAAGGCAACCCAGAGAATGGGCGAAAACGTTCACAAACGAATCAATGGACAAAGGTTTAATCTCCAATATATATAAACAGCTCATGCAGCTTAATATTAATAAAACAAACAACCCAATACAAAAATGGGCAGAAGATCTAAAGAGACGTTTCTTCAAAGAAGACACAGAGATGGCCAAGACGCACATGAAAAGCTGCTCAACATCACTAATTATTAGAGAAATGCAAATCAAAACTACAATGAGGTAAGACCTCACACCTGTTAGAATCCGCAACATCAGATAATCTACAAACAACAAATTCTGGGGAGGGTGTGGACAAAAGGAACCCTCTTCCGCTATTGGTGGGAATGTAAATTGATACAGTCACTATGGAGAAGAGTATGGAGGTTCCTTTAAAAAACTAAAAAGAGAATTACCATAGGATCCAGCAATCCCACTTCTGGGCATATACCCAGAGAAAACCATAAATCACAGAGACACATTCACCACAATGTTCATTGCAGCACTATTTACAATAGCCAGGTTATGGAAGCAACAAAAATGCCCACAGACAGACGAATGGATAAAGATGTGGTACATATATAAAATGGAATATTACTCAGCCATAAAAAGGAATGAAACTGGGTCATTTGTAGAGAAGTTGATGGATCTAGAGACTGTCATACAGAGTGAAGTAAGCCAGAAAGAGAAAAACAAATATTGTATATTAATGCCTATATGTGGAACCTAGAAAAATGGTAGAGATGAACTGGTTTGCAGGGCAGAAATAGAGACACAGAGATAGAGAACAAACGTATGGACACAAAGTGGGGGAAGCCATGGGGTGGTGGTGGTGGGATGAGTTGGGAGATTAGGATTGAGCTGTATACATGTCTATTCATAAAATAGATAACTAATAATAACCTACTGTATAAAAAAATAAATAAAATTTAATTTCAAAATTTTTCAAAATAAAATGTAAAAATAAAACAGAAAAAAAGTTCTTCCATTTACACTGATGTATTTATACGAATGAATTATTTCCATGCTTATATCTATAAATACATAAATGAGGAATAAAATCTAACTTGAACCAAAAAAGAAAAAAAAAACTGAACCTAACAGTTATACAGAGGAAAACACTACCAAGGCACTTGCTCCAGTGGTAAACAATTCTGAAATTGGTCAGAGGTGGGGAATCATCTCCCATACAGCCAGCAGCCCCGCCCGCCCACGCAAGGAGCATCCTCATTGCAAAGCTGCGAGACCGTGCCGAGGCCTCTGTGAGTAAACGTGAGCTGAGCCCCAGGCCAGATGCTGCTGAACTCTTCCCACCCTTCCCAGGTGAAACACCTGAATATGTACAAGGGCTTGAAAGCCTAGAGGAAGGGCCGTGGAGCCACACCAGCGACAGCACGCAGACCAACTTGGTGCCTGCAGGTCAGCCAGGATGGTACTGGCCCCGGCTCTCTTCTGGAAGCTTTCTATTGCGCTGCCTTAGATACCCCTCCTGTCCCGGCCCCCACTCCTTTTTTTCCTTCCTCACCTCAGCCCGGAGAGATATTCCAGTGGAAGTTATGGGTGACACATCCTCTTCTTTACAGGTGGCAGCCTGGCAACTCCTGCCGAAAGTCCAGCAGAGCCCCACTCACACCGGGCCACCCACAATGCCGTGGACCCTCACACCCTCCCACCAGCACAGCCCCGAGACTGCTGACGGGGCAGAGAATATGGAGTAAGGCACAGCTGCAGGGGCTATTGCTGCCTGGAGTGCTGTTTATATTGACCTCAACCCAAGCAACCCTGGGGAGGGCTTGCCGGCAGGATCAGGCTGCCCAGGTCAGCTAATCCTCAGCCCACAGGGAATCACATTGCAGAATATGGACCTCGCTAAGACAGAATATTCGCCAAGGAAAAAAAGGACACAATGCCATTTGCAGCACCGTAGATGAGTCTCGAGGTAATCACGTGACTTGGAGTAAGTCAGAAAGTGAAAGACACATATCATATCATATCACTTATAGGTGTTACCTATAAATTGATACCAGGGCAGTTATTTCCACGGAGAAGGGCAATCACAGATTCATTAAACAAACTTATGGTTCACCAAAGGAAAGTTGTGAGGATTGAATTCATTACGATATTGGGGTTAACAGACATATACAAACACAGTAGACGTATAGAATCGCCAAAGACCTACGGAGTACCAAGAGAAGACTACTCAACATTCTGTCATAACGTACATGGGAAAAGGATCCCAGGAAGAACAGACATATGTATATGTGTAAAAGAACCACCTCTTGCACACCTACAACAAGCTAAACGTTGTACTCAAACTTGCTGTAATAAAAAATAAAAAATTAAATTAAAAACACGAACAAGAAGTAGTGAGACAAACTTGAGGGGCTTTCTCCTGGCACATTCCGTTCTACATTCCAATCTAGAACATGACTTCCATTGAGGCTCTGCTGCCCTAGTAACCAGATTTGGTAAGGGAGAACTGCTGCCACCTTGTGGCCGTTTCACACAACTGCAGGTTTAATGCCAGCGCTAATGGTCAGTGGATATTCCAAATCATTACAGGCCTGTAAATGACACCTGCCCTGAAAACAAATCCTGGGGTCATATATCGACCAAAAAATTCAAAAGACGTCCATATTTCAAAACGACAGTTTCAAGAGGCATATTACACGCACATTAGTATTCTGCTTCTTTTGCTTTCTTTCTTTCTTTGTTAAAAAAAACGGGAATGGAGAAAGGCAACCCTCAGAATGGGCGAAAACGTTCACAAACGAATCAATGGACAAAGGTTTAATCTGCAATATATATAAACAGCTCATGCAGCTTAATATTAATAAAACAAACAACCCAATACAAAAATGGGCAGAAGATCTAAAGAGACGTTTCTTCAAAGAAGACACAGAGATGGCCAAGACGCACATGAAAAGCTGCTCAACATCACTAATTATTAGAGAAATGCAACTCAAAACTACAATGAGGTAAGACCTCACACCTGTTAGAATCGGCATCATCAGATAATCTACAAACAACAAATTCTGGGGAGGGTGTGGACAAAAGGAAACCTCTTCCACTATTGGTGGGAATGTAAATTGATACAGTTACTGTGGAGAAGAGTATGGAGGTTCCTTTAAAAAACTAAAAAGAGAATTACCATAGGATCCAGCAATCCCACTTCTGGGCATATACCCAGAGAAAACCATAAATCACAGAGACACATTCACCACAATGTTCATTGCAGCACTATTTACAATAGCCAGGTTATGGAAGCAACCTAAATGCCCACAGACAGACGAATGGATAAAGATGTGGTACATATATAAAATGGAATATTACTCAGCCATAAAAAGGAATGAAACTGGGTCATTTGTAGAGAAGTTGATGGATCTAGAGACTGTCATACAGAGTGAAGTAAGCCAGAAAGAGAAAAACAAATATTGTATATTAATGCCTATATGTGGAACCTAGAAAAATGGTACAGATGAACTGGTTTCAGGGCAGAAATAGAGACACAGAGGTAGAGAACAAACGTATGGACACAAAGTGGGGGAAGCCATGGGGTGGTGGTGGTGGGATGAGTTGGGAGATTAGGATTGACCTGTATACATGTCTATGCATAAAATAGATAACTAATAATAACCTACTGTATAAAAAAATAACTAAAATTAAATTTCAAAATTTTAAAAAATAAAATGTAAAAATAAAACAGAAAAAAAGTTCTTCCATTCACACTGATGTATTTATACGAATGAATTATTTCCATGCTTATATCTATAAATACATAAATGAGGAATAAAATCTAACTTGAACCAAAAAAGAAAAAAAAAAAACTGAACCTAACAGTTATACAGAGGAAAACACTACCAAGGCACTTGCTCCACTGGTAAACAATTCTGAAATTGGTCAGAGGTGGGGAATCATCTCCCATACAGACAGCAGCCCCGCCCGCCCACGCCAGGAGCATCCTCATTGCAAAGCAGGGAGACCGTGCCGAGGCCTCTGTGAGTAAACGTGAGCTGAGCCCCAGGCCAGATGCTGCTGAACTGTTCCCACCCTTCCCAGGTGAAACACCTGAATATGTAAAAGGGCTTGAAAGCCTAGAGGAAGGGCCGTGGAGACACACCAGCGACTGCACGCAGGCCAACTTGGTGCCTGCAGGTCAGCCAGGATGGTACTGGCCACGGGCGCTCTTCTGGAAGCTTTCTATTGCCCTGCCTGAGATACCCCTCCTGTCCCGGCCCCCACTCCTTTTTTTCCTTCCTCACCTCAGCCTGGAGAGGTATTCTAGTGGAAGTTATGGGTGACAAATCCTCTTCTTTACAGGTGGCAGCCTGGCAACTCCTGCCGAAAGTCCAGCAGAGCCCCACTCACACCGGGCCACCCACAAAGCCGTGGACCCTCACACCCTCCCCCCAGCACAGCCCCGAGACTGCTGACGGGGCAGAGAATATGGTGTCAGGCACAGCTGCAGGGGCTATTGCTGCCTGGAGTGCTGTTTATATTGACCTCAACACAGGCACACCTGGGGAGGGCTTGCCGGCAGGGTCAGGCTGCCCAGGTCAGCTAATCCTCAGCCCTCAGGGAATCACATTGCAGAATATGGACCTCGCTAAGACAGAATATTCGCCAAGGAAAAAAAGGACACAATGCCATTTGTAGCACCGTAGATGAGTCTCGAGGTAATCACGTGACTTGGAGTAAGTCAGAAAGTGAAAGACACATATCATATCATATCACTTATAGGTGTTACCTATAAATTGATACCAGGGCAGATATTTCCACGGAGAAGGGCAATCACAGATTCATTAAACAAACTTATGGTTCACCAAAGGAAAGGTGTGAGGATTGAATTCATTACGATATTCGTGTTAACAGACAGATACAAACACAGTAGACGTATATAATCACCAAAGACCTACGGAGTACCAAGAGAAGACTACTCAACATTCTGTCATAACGTACATGGGAAAAGGATCCCAGGAAGAAAAGACATATGTATATGTGTAAAAGAACCACCTCTTGCACACCTACAACAAGCTAAACGTTGTACTCAAACTTGCTGTAATAAAAAATAAAAAATTAAATTAAAAACACGAACAAGAAGTAGTGAGACAAACTTGAGGGGCTTTCTCCTGGCACATTCCTTTCTACATTCCAATCTAGAACACGACTTCCATTGAGGCTCTGCTGCCCTAGTAACCAGATTGGTAAGGGAGAAATGCTGCCACCTTGTGGCCGTTTCACACAACTGCAGGTTTAATGCCAGCGCTAATGGTCAGTGGATATTCCAAATCATTACAGGCCTGTAAATGACACCTGCCCTGAAAACAAATCCTGGGGTCATATATCGACCAAAAAATACAAAAGACGTCCATATTTCAAAACGACAGTTTCAAGAGGCATATTTCACGCACATTAGTGTTCTGCTTCTTTTGCTTTCTTTCTTTCTTTGTTAAAAAAAACGGGAATGGAAAAAGGCAACCCTCAGAATGGGCGAAAACGTTCACAAACGAATCAATGGACAAAGGTTTAATCTCCAATATATATAAACAGCTCATGCAGCTTAATATTAATAAAACAAACATCCCAATACAAAAATGGGCAGAAGATCTAAAGAGACGTTTCTTCAAAGAAGACACAGAGATGGCCAAGACGCACATGAAAAGCTGCTCAACATCACTAATTATTAGAGAAATGCAAATCAAAACTACAATGAGGTAAGACCTCACACCTGTTAGAATCGGCAACATCAGATAATCTACAAACAACAAATTCTGGGGAGGGTGTGGACAAAAGGAACCCTCTGCCGCTATTGGTGGGAATGTAAATTGATACAGTCACTGTGGAGAAGAGTATGGAGGTTCCTTTAAAAAACTAAAAAGAGAATTACCATAGGATCCAGCAATCCCACTTCTGGGCATATACCCAGAGAAAACCATAAATCACAGAGACACATTCACCACAATGTTCATTGCAGCACTATTTACAATAGCCAGGTTATGGAAGCAACCTAAATGCCCACAGACAGACGAATGGATAAAGATGTGGTACATATATAAAATGGAATATTACTCAGCCATAAAAAGGAATGATACTGGGTCATTTGTAGAGAAGTTGATGGATCTAGAGACTGTCATACAGAGTGAAGTAAGCCAGAAAGAGAAAAACAAATATTGTATATTAATGCCTATATGTGGAACCTAGAAAAATGGTAAAGATGAACTGGTTTCAGGGCAGAAATAGAGACACAGAGGTAGAGAACAAACGTATGGACACAAAGTGGGGGAAGCCATGGGGTGGTGGTGGTGGGATGAGTTGGGAGATTAGGATTGACCTGTATACATGTCTATGCATAAAATAGATAACTAATAATAACCTACTGTATAAAAAAATAACTAAAATTAAATTTCAAAATTTTAAAAAATAAAATGTAAAAATAAAACAGAAAAAAAGTTCTTCCATTCACACTGATGTATTTATACGAATGAATTATTTCCATGCTTATATCTATAAATACATAAATGAGGAATAAAATCTAACTTGAACCAAAAAAGAAAAAAAAAAAACTGAACCTAACAGTTATACAGAGGAAAACACTACCAAGGCACTTGCTCCACTGGTAAACAATTCTGAAATTGGTCAGAGGTGGGGAATCATCTCCCATACAGCCAGCAGCCCCGCCCGCCCACGCCAGGAGCACCCTCATTGCAAAGCAGGGAGACCGTGCCGAGGCCTCTGTGAGTAAACGTGAGCTGAGCCCCAGGCCAGATGCTGCTGAACTGATCCCACCCTTCCCAGGTGAAACACCTGAATAAGTAAAAGGGATTGAAAGCCTAGAGGAAGGGCCGTGGAGACACACCAGCGACAGCACGCAGGCCAACTTGGTGCCTGCAGGTCAGCCAGGATGGTACTGGCCACGTGCGCTCTTCTGGAAGCTTTCTATTGCCCTGCCTGAGATACCCCTCCTGTCCCGGCCCCCACTCCTTTTTTTCCTTCCTCACCTCAGCCTGGAGAGGTATTCTAGTGGAAGTTATGGGTGACACATCCTCTTCTTTACAGGTGGCAGCCTGGCAACTCCTGCCGAAAGTCCAGCAGAGCCCCACTCACACCGGGCCACCCACAAAGCCGTGGACCCTCACACCCTCCCACCAGCACAGCCCCGAGACTGCTGACGAGGCAGAGAATATGGAGTCAGGCACAGCTGCAGGGGCTATTGCTGCCTGGAGTGCTGTTTATATTGACCTCAACACAGGCACACCTGGGGAGGGCTTGCCGGCAGGGTCAGGCTGCCCAGGTCAGCTAATCCTCAGCCCTCAGGGAATCACATTGCAGAATATGGACCTCGCTAAGACAGAATATTCGCCAAGGAAAAAAAGGACACAATGCCATTTGCAGCACCGTAGATGAGTCTCGAGGTAATCACGTGACTTGGAGTAAGTCAGAAAGTGAAAGACACATAGCATATCATATCACTTATAGGTGTTACCTATAAATTGATACCAGGGCAGATATTTCCACGGAGAAGGGCAATCACAGATTCATTAAACAAACTTATGGTTCACCAAAGGAAAGGTGTGAGGATGGAATTCATTACGATATTCGTGTTAACAGACAGATACAAACACAGTAGACGTATATAATCACCAAAGACCTACGGAGTACCAAGAGAAGACTACTCAACATTCTGTCATAACGTACATGGGAAAAGGATCCCAGGCAGAAAAGACATATGTATATGTGTAAAAGAACCACCTCTTGCACACCTACAACAAGCTAAACGTTGTACTCAAACTTGCTGTAATAAAAAATAAAAAATTAAATTAAAAACACGAACAAGAAGTAGTGAGACAAACTTGAGGGGCTTTCTCCTGGCACATTCCGTTCTACATTCCAATCTAGAACACGACTTCCATTGAGGCTCTGCTGCCCTAGTAACCAGATTTGGTAAGGGAGAACTGCTGCCACCTTGTGGCCGTTTCACACAACTGCAGGTTTAATGCCAGCGCTAATGGTCAGTGGATATTCCAAATCATTACAGGCCTGTAAATGACACCTGCCCTGAAAACAAATCCTGGGGTCATATATCGACCAAAAAATTCAAAAGACGTCCATATTTCAAAACGACAGTTTCAAGAGGCATATTACACGCACATTAGTGTTCTGCTTCTTTTGCTTTCTTTCTTTCTTTGTTAAAAAAAACGGGAATGGAAAAAGGCAAACCTCAGAATGGGCGAAAACGTTCACAAACGAATCAATGGACAAAGGTTTAATCTCCAATATATATAAACAGCTCATGCAGCTTAATATTAATAAAACAAAAATCCCAATACAAAAATGGGCAGAAGATCTAAAGAGACGTTTCTTCAAAGAAGACACAGAGATGGCCAAGACGCACATGAAAAGCTGCTCAACATCACTAATTATTAGAGAAATGCAAATCAAAACTACAATGAGGTAAGACCTCACACCTGTTAGAATCGGCAACATCAGATAATCTACAAACAACAAATTCTGGGGAGGGTGTGGACAAAAGGAACCCTCTTCCGCTATTGGTGGGAATGTAAATTGATACAGTCACTATGGAGAAGAGAATGGAGGTTCCTTTAAAAAACTTAAAAGAGAAGTACCATAGGATCCAGCAATCCCACTTCTGGGCATATACCCAGAGAAAACCATAAATCACAGAGACACATTCACCACAGTGTTCATTGCAGCACTATTTACAATAGCCAGGTTATGGAAGCAACATAAATGCCCACAGACAGACGAATGGATAAAGATGTGGTACATATATAAAATGGAATATTACTCAGCCATAAAAAGGAATGAAACTGGGTCATTTGTAGAGAAGTTGATGGATCTAGAGACTGTCATACAGAGTGAAGTAAGCCAGAAAGAGAAAAACAAATATTGTATATTAATGCCTATATGTGGAACCTAGAAAAATGGTAGAGATGAACTGGTTTGCAGGGCAGAAATAGAGACACAGAAGTAGAGAACAAACGTATGGACACAAAGTGGGGGAAGCCATGGGGTGGTGGTGGTGGGATGAGTTGGGAGATTAGGATTGACCTGTATACATGTCTATGCATAAAATAGATAACTAATAATAACCTACTGTATAAAAAAATAACTAAAATTAAATTTCAAAATTTTAAAAAATAAAATGTAAAAATAAAACAGAAAAAAAGTTCTTCCATTCACACTGATGTATTTATACGAATGAATTATTTCCATGCTTATATCTATAAATACATAAATGAGGAATAAAATCTAACTTGAACCAAAAAAGAAAAAAAAAAAACTGAACCTAACAGTTATACAGAGGAAAACACTACCAAGGCACTTGCTCCAGTGGTAAACAATTCTGAAATTGGTCAGAGGTGGGGAATCATCTCCCATACAGACAGCAGCCCCGCCCGCCCACGCAAGGAGCATCCTCATTGCAAAGCTGGGAGACCGTGCCGAGGCCTCTGTGAGTAAACGTGAGCTGAGCCCCAGGCCAGATGCTGCTGAACTGTTCCCACCCTTCCCAGGTGAAACACCTGAATATGTACAAGGGCTTGAAAGCCTAGAGGAAGGGCCGTGGAGCCACACCAGCGACAGCACGCAGGCCAACTTGGTGCCTGCAGGTCAGCCAGGATGGTACTGGCCACGGGCGCTCCTCTGGAAGCTTTCTATTGCCCTGCCTGAGATACCCCTCCTGTCCCGGCCCCCACTCCTTTTTTTCCTTCCTCACCTCAGCCCGGAGAGATATTCCAGTGGAAGTTATGGGTGACACATCCTCTTCTTTACAGGTGGCAGCCTGGCAACTCCTGCCGAAAGTCCAGCAGAGCCCCACTCACACCGGGCCACCCACAAAGAGGTGGACCCTCACACCCTCCCACCAGCACAGCCCCGAGACTGCTGACGGGGCAGAGGATATGGAGTCAGGCACAGCTGCAGGGGCTATTGCTGCCTGGAGTGCTGTTTATATTGACCTCAACCCAGGCAGACCTGGGGAGGGCTTGCCGGCAGGGTCAGGCTGCCCAGGTCAGCTAATCCTCAGCCCTCAGGGAATCACATTGCAGAAAATGGACCTCGCTAAGACAGAATATTCGCCAAGGAGAAAAAGGACACAATGCCATTTGCAGCACCGTAGATGAGTCTCGAGGTAATCACGTGACTTGGAGTAAGTCAGAAAGTGAAGACACATATCATATCATATCACTTATAGGTGTTACCTATAAATTGATACCAGGGCAGATATTTCCACGGAGAAGGGCAATCACAGATTCATTAAACAAACTTATGGTTCACCAAAGGAAAGGTGTGAGGATTGAATTCATTACGATATTGGGGTTAACAGACAGATACAAACACAGTAGACGTATATAATCACCAAAGACCTACGGAGTACCAAGAGAAGACTACTCAACATTCTGTCATAACGTACATGGGAAAAGGATCCCAGGAAGAACAGACATATGTATATGTGTAAAAGAACCACCTCTTGCACACCTACAACAAGCTAAACGTTGTACTCAAACTTGCTGTAATAAAAAATAAAAAATTAAATTAAAAACACGAACAAGAAGTAGTGAGACAAACTTGAGGGGCTTTCTCCTGGCACATTCCGTTCTACATTCCAATCTAGAACACGACTTCCATTGAGCCTCTGCTGCCCTAGTACCCAGATTTGGTAAAGGAGAACT
The DNA here is from genome assembly GCF_964165515.1 of Mesoplodon bidens. Classification (NCBI taxonomy): domain Eukaryota; kingdom Metazoa; phylum Chordata; class Mammalia; order Artiodactyla; family Ziphiidae; genus Mesoplodon; species Mesoplodon bidens. The sequence continues at coordinate 516,934 of NW_027671283.1, forward strand.
GCTGCCACCTTGTGGCCATTTCACACAACTGCAGGTTTAATGCCAGCGCTAATGGTCAGTGGATATTCCATATCATTACAGGCCTGTAAATGACACCTGCCCTGAAAACAAATCCTGGGATCATATATCGACCAAAAAATTCAAAACACGTCCATATTTCAAAACGACAGTTTCAAGAGGCATATTTCACGCACATTAGTGTTCTGCTTCTTTTGCTTTCTTTCTTTCTTTGTTAAAAAAAACGGGAATGGAGAAAGGCAACCCTCAGAATGGGCGAAAACGTTCACAAACGAATCAATGGACAAAGGTTTAATCTCCAATATATATAAACAGCTCATGCAGCTTAATATTAATAAAACAAACAACCCAATACAAAAATGGGCAGAAGATCTAAAGAGACGTTTCTTCAAAGAAGACACAGAGATGGCCAAGACGCACATGAAAAGCTGCTCAACATCACTAATTATTAGAGAAATGCAAATCAAATCTACAATGAGGTAAGACCTCACACCTGTTAGAATCGGCATCATCAGATAATCTACAATCAACAAATTCTGGGGACGGTGTGGACAAAAGGAACCCTCTTCCGCTATTGGTGGGAATGTAAATTGATACAGTCACTATGGAGAACAGTATGGAGGTTCCTTTAAAAAACTAAAAAGAGAATTACCATAGGATCCAGCAATCCCACTTCTGGGCATATACCCAGAGAAAACCATAAATCACAAAGACACATTCACCACAATGTTCATTGCAGCACTATTTACAATAGCCAGGTAATGGAAGCAACATAAATGCCCACAGACAGACGAATGGATAAAGATGTGGTACATATACAAAATGGAATATTACTCAGCCATAAAAAGGAATGAAACTGGGTCATTTGTAGAGAAGTTGATGGATCTAGAGACTGTCATACAGAGTGAAGTAAGCCAGAAAGAGAAAAACAAATATTGTATATTAATGCCTATATGTGGAACCTAGAAAAATGGTAGAGATGAACTGGTTTGCAGGGCAGAAATAGAGACACAGAGGTAGAGAACAAACGTATGGACACAAAGTGGGGGAAGCCATGGGGTGGTGGTGGTGGGATGAGTTGGGAGATTAGGATTGACCTGTATACATGTCTATGCATAAAATAGATAACTAATAATAACCTACTGTATAAAAAAATAACTAAAATTAAATTTCAAAATTTTAAAAAATAAAATGTAAAAATAAAACAGAAAAAAAGTTCTTCCATTCACACTGATGTATTTATACGAATGAATTATTTCCATGCTTATATCTATAAATACATAAATGAGGAATAAAATCTAACTTGAACCAAAAAAGAAAAAAAAACTGAACCTAAGAATTATACAGAGGAAAACACTACCAAGGCACTTGCTCCAGTGGTAAACAATTCTGAAATTGGTCAGAGGTGGGGAATCATCTCCCATACAGCCAGCAGCCCCGCCCGCCCACGCAAGGAGCATCCTCATTGCAAAGCTGGGAGACCATGCCGAGGCCTCTGTGAGTAAACGTGAGCTGAGCCCCAGGCCAGATGCTGCTGAACTGTTCCCACCCTTCCCAGGTGAAACACCTGAATATGTACAAGGGCTTGAAAGCCTAGAGGAAGGGCCGTGCAGCCACACCAGCGACAGCACGCAGGCCAACTTTGTGCCGGCAGGTCAGCCAGGATGGTACTGGCACGGGCGCTCTTCTGGAAGCTTTCTATTGCCCTGCCTGAGATACCCCTCCTGTCCCGGCCCCCACTCCTTTTTTTCCTTCCTCACCTCAGCCCGGAGAGATATTCCAGTGGAAGTTATGGGTGACACATCCTCTTCTTTACAGGTGGCAGCCTGGCAACTCCTGCCGAAAGTCCAGCAGAGCCCCACTCACACCGGGCCACCCACAAAGCCGTGGACCCTCACACCCTCCCACCAGCACAGCCCCGAGACTGCTGACGGGGCAGAGAATATGGAGTAAGGCACAGCTGCAGGCGCTATTGCTGCCTGGAGTGCTGTTTATATTGACCTCAACCCAGGCACACCTGGGGAGGGCTTGCCGGCAGGGTCAGGCTGCCCAGGTCAGCTAATCCTCAGCCCTCAGGGAATCACATTGCAGAAAATGGACCTCGCTAAGACAGAATATTCGCCAAGGAGAAAAAGGACACAATGCCATTTGCAGCACCGTAGATGAGTCTCGAGGTAATCACGTGACTTGGAGTAAGTCAGAAAGTGAAAGACACATATCATATCATATCACTTATAGGTGTTACCTATAAATTGATACCAGGGCAGATATTTCCACGGAGAAGGGCAATCACAGATTCATTAAACAAACTTATGGTTCACCAAAGGAAAGGTGTGAGGATTGAAGTCATTACGATATTCGTGATAACAGACAGATACAAACACAGTAGACGTATATAATCACCAAAGACCTACGGAGTACCAAGAGAAGACTACTCAACATTCTGTCATAACGTACATGGGAAAAGGATCCCAGGAAGAACAGACATATGTATATGTGTAAAAGAACCACCTCTTGCACACCTACAACAAGCTAAACGTTGTACTCAAACTTGCTGTAATAAAAAATAAAAAATTAAATTAAAAACACGAACAAGAAGTAGTGAGACAAACTTGAGGGGCTTTCTCCTGGCACATTCCGTTCTACATTCCAATCTAGAACACGACTTCCATTGAGCCTCTGCTGCCCTAGTAACCAGATTTGGTAAGGGAGAACTGCTGCCACCTTGTGGCCGTTTCACACAACTGCAGGTTTAATGCCAGCGCTAAAGGTCAGTGGATATTCCAAATCATTACAGGCCTGTAAATGACACCTGCCCTGAAAACAAATCCTGGGGTCATATATCGACCAAAAAATTCAAAAGACGTCCATATTTCAAAACGACAGTTTCAAGAGGCATATTTCACGCACATTAGTGTTCTGCTTCTTTTGCTTTCTTACTTTCTTTGTTAAAAAAAACGGGAATGGAGAAAGGCAACCCTCAGAATGGGCGAAAACGTTCACAAACGAATCAATGGACAAAGGTTTAATCTCCAATATATATAAACAGCTCATGCAGCTTAATATTAATAAAACAAACAACCCAATACAAAAATGGGCAGAAGATCTAAAGAGACGTTTCTTCAAAGAAGACACAGAGATGGCCACGACGCACATGAAAAGCTGCTCAACATCACTAATTATTAGAGAAATGCAAATCAAATCTACAATGAGGTAAGACCTCACACCTGTTAGAATCGGCATCATCAGATAATCTACAATCAACAAATTCTGGGGACGGTGTGGACAAAAGGAACCCTCTTCCGCTATTGGTGGGAATGTAAATTGATACAGTCACTATGGAGAACAGTATGGAGGTTCCTTTAAAAAACTAAAAAGAGAATTACCATAGGATCCAGCAATCTCACTTCTGGGCATATACCCAGAGAAAACCATAAATCACAGAGACACATTCACCACAATGTTCATTGCAGCACTATTTACAATAGCCAGGTTATGGAAGCAACATAAATGCCCACAGACAGACGAATGGATAAAGATGTGGTACATATATAAAATGGAATATTACTCAGCCATAAAAAGGAATGAAACTGGGTCATTTGTAGAGAAGTTGATGGATCTAGAGACTGTCATACAGAGTGAAGTAAGCCAGAAAGAGAAAAACAAATATTGTATATTAATGCCTATATGTGGAACCTAGAAAAATGGTAGAGATGAACTGGTTTGCAGGGCAGAAATAGAGACACAGAGGTAGAGAACAAACGTATGGACACAAAGTGGGGGAAGCCATGGGGTGGTGGTGGTGAGATGAGTTGGGAGATTAGGATTGACCTGTATACATGTCTATGCATAAAATAGATAACTAATAATAACCTACTGTATAAAAAAATAACTAAAATTAAATTTCAAAATTTTAAAAAATAAAATGTAAAAATAAAACAGAAAAAAAGTTCTTCCATTCACACTGATGTATTTATACGAATGAATTATTTCCATGCTTATATCTATAAATACATAAATGAGGAATAAAATCTAACTTGAACCAAAAAAGAAAAAAAAAAAACTGAACCTAACAGTTATACAGAGGAAAACACTACCAAGGCACTTGCTCCAGTGGTAAACAATTCTGAAATTGGTCAGAGGTGGGGAATCATCTCCCATACAGACAGCAGCCCCGCCCGCCCACGCAAGGAGCATCCTCATTGCAAAGCTGGGAGACCGTGCCGAGGCCTCTGTGAGTAAACGTGAGCTGAGCCCCAGGCCAGATGCTGCTGAACTGTTCCCACCCTTCCCAGGTGAAACACCTGAATATGTACAAGGGCTTGAAAGCCTAGAGGAAGGGACGTGGAGCCACACCAGCGACAGCACGCAGGCCAACTTGGTGCCTGCAGGTCAGCCAGGATGGTACTGGCCACGGGCGCTCCTCTGGAAGCTTTCTATTGCCCTGCCTGAGATACCCCTCCTGTCCTGGCCCCCACTCCTTTTTTTCCTTCCTCACCTCAGCCCGGAGAGATATTCCAGTGGAAGTTATGGGTGACACATCCTCTTCTTTACAGGTGGCAGCCTGGCAACTCCTGCCGAAAGTCCAGCAGAGCCCCACTCACACCGGGCCACCCACAAAGCCGTGGACCCTCACACCCTCCCACCAGCACAGCCCCGAGACTGCTGACGGGGCAGAGGATATGGAGTCAGGCACAGCTGCAGGGGCTATTGCTGCCTGGAGTGCTGTTTATATTGACCTCAACCCAGGCAGACCTGGGGAGGGCTTGCCGGCAGGGTCAGGCTGCCCAGGTCAGCTAATCCTCAGCCCTCAGGGAATCACATTGCAGAAAATGGACCTCGCTAAGACAGAATATTCGCCAAGGAGAAAAAGGACACAATGCCATTTGCAGCACCGTAGATGAGTCTCGAGGTAATCACGTGACTTGGAGTAAGTCAGAAAGTGAAGACACATATCATATCATATCACTTATAGGTGTTACCTATAAATTGATACCAGGGCAGATATTTCCACGGAGAAGGGCAATCACAGATTCATTAAACAAACTTATGGTTCACCAAAGGAAAGGTGTGAGGATTGAATTCATTACGATATTGGGGTTAACAGACAGATACAAACACAGTAGACGTATATAATCACCAAAGACCTACGGAGTACCAAGAGAAGACTACTCAACATTCTGTCATAACGTACATGGGAAAAGGATCCCAGGAAGAACAGACATATGTATATGTGTAAAAGAACCACCTCTTGCACACCTACAACAAGCTAAACGTTGTACTCAAACTTGCTGTAATAAAAAATAAAAAATTAAATTAAAAACACGAACAAGAAGTAGTGAGACAAACTTGAGGGGCTTTCTCCTGGCACATTCCGTTCTACATTCCAATCTAGAACACGACTTCCATTGAGCCTCTGCTGCCCTAGTACCCAGATTTGGTAAAGGAGAACTGCTGCCACCTTGTGGCCATTTCACACAACTGCAGGTTTAATGCCAGCGCTAATGGTCAGTGGATATTCCATATCATTACAGGCCTGTAAATGACACCTGCCCTGAAAACAAATCCTGGGATCATATATCGACCAAAAAATTCAAAACACGTCCATATTTCAAAACGACAGTTTCAAGAGGCATATTTCACGCACATTAGTGTTCTGCTTCTTTTGCTTTCTTTCTTTCTTTGTTAAAAAAAACGGGAATGGAGAAAGGCAACCCTCAGAATGGGCGAAAACGTTCACAAACGAATCAATGGACAAAGGTTTAATCTCCAATATATATAAACAGCTCATGCAGCTTAATATTAATAAAACAAACAACCCAATACAAAAATGGGCAGAAGATCTAAAGAGACGTTTCTTCAAAGAAGACACAGAGATGGCCAAGACGCACATGAAAAGCTGCTCAACATCACTAATTATTAGAGAAATGCAAATCAAATCTACAATGAGGTAAGACCTCACACCTGTTAGAATCGGCATCATCAGATAATCTACAATCAACAAATTCTGGGGACGGTGTGGACAAAAGGAACCCTCTTCCGCTATTGGTGGGAATGTAAATTGATACAGTCACTATGGAGAACAGTATGGAGGTTCCTTTAAAAAACTAAAAAGAGAATTACCATAGGATCCAGCAATCCCACTTCTGGGCATATACCCAGAGAAAACCATAAATCACAAAGACACATTCACCACAATGTTCATTGCAGCACTATTTACAATAGCCAGGTAATGGAAGCAACATAAATGCCCACAGACAGACGAATGGATAAAGATGTGGTACATATACAAAATGGAATATTACTCAGCCATAAAAAGGAATGAAACTGGGTCATTTGTAGAGAAGTTGATGGATCTAGAGACTGTCATACAGAGTGAAGTAAGCCAGAAAGAGAAAAACAAATATTGTATATTAATGCCTATATGTGGAACCTAGAAAAATGGTAGAGATGAACTGGTTTGCAGGGCAGAAATAGAGACACAGAGGTAGAGAACAAACGTATGGACACAAAGTGGGGGAAGCCATTGGGTGGTGGTGGTGGGATGAGTTGGGAGATTAGGATTGACCTGTATACATGTCTATGCATAAAATAGATAACTAATAATAACCTACTGTATAAAAAAAATAACTAAAATTAAATTTCAAAATTTTAAAAAATAAAATGTAAAAATAAAACAGAAAAAAAGTTCTTCCATTCACACTGATGTATTTATACGAATGAATTATTTCCATGCTTATATCTATAAATACATAAATGAGGAATAAAATCTAACTTGAACCAAAAAAGAAAAAAAAAACCGAACCTAAGAATTATACAGAGGAAAACACTACGAAGGCACTTGCTCCAGTGGTAAACAATTCTGAAATTGGTCAGAGGTGGGGAATCATCTCCCATACAGCCAGCAGCCCCGCCCGCCCACGCAAGGAGCATCCTCATTGCTAAGCTGGGAGACCGTGCCGAGGCCTCTGTGAGTAAACGTGAGCTGAGCCCCAGGCCAGATGCTGCTGAACTGTTCCCACCCTTCCCAGGTGAAACACCTGAATATGTACAAGTGCTTGAAAGCCTAGAGGAAGGGCCGTGGAGCCACACCAGCGACAGCACGCAGGCCAACTTGGTGCCTGCAGGACAGCCAGGATGGTACTGGCCACGGGCGCTCTTCTGGAAGCTTTCTATTGCCCTGCCTGAGATACCCCTCCTGTCCCGGCCCCCACTCCTTTTTTTCCTTCCTCACCTCAGCCCGGAGAGATATTCCAGTGGAAGTTATGGGTGACACATCCTCTTCTTTACAGGTGGCAGCCTGGCAACTCCTGCCGAAAGTCCAGCAGAGCCCCACTCACACCGGGCCACCCACAAAGCCGTGGACCCTCACACCCTCCCACCAGCACAGCCCCGAGACTGCTGACGGGGCAGAGGATATGGAGTCAGGCACAGCTGCAGGGGCTATTGCTGCCTGGAGTGCTGTTTATATTGACCTCAACCCAGGCAGACCTGGGGAGGGCTTGCCGGCAGGGTCAGGCTGCCCAGGTCAGCTAATCCTCAGCCCTCAGGGAATCACATTGCAGAAAATGGACCTCGCTAAGACAGAATATTCGCCAAGGAGAAAAAGGACACAATGCCATTTGCAGCACCGTAGATGAGTCTCGAGGTAATCACGTGACTTGGAGTAAGTCAGAAAGTGAAGACACATATCATATCATATCACTTATAGGTGTTACCTATAAATTGATACCAGGGCAGATATTTCCACGGAGAAGGGCAATCACAGATTCATTAAACAAACTTATGGTTCACCAAAGGAAAGGTGTGAGGATTGAATTCATTACGATATTGGGGTTAACAGACAGATACAAACACAGTAGACGTATATAATCACCAAAGACCTACGGAGTACCAAGAGAAGACTACTCAACATTCTGTCATAACGTACATGGGAAAAGGATCCCAGGAAGAACAGACATATGTATATGTGTAAAAGAACCACCTCTTGCACACCTACAACAAGCTAAACGTTGTACTCAAACTTGCTGTAATAAAAAATAAAAAATTAAATTAAAAACACGAACAAGAAGTAGTGAGACAAACTTGAGGGGCTTTCTCCTGGCACATTCCGTTCTACATTCCAATCTAGAACACGACTTCCATTGAGCCTCTGCTGCCCTAGTACCCAGATTTGGTAAGGGAGAACTGCTGCCACCTTGTGGCCGTTTCACACAACTGCAGGTTTAATGCCAGCGCTAATGGTCAGTGGATATTCCAAATCATTACAGGCCTGTCAATGACACCTGCCCTGAAAACAAATCCTGGGGTCATATATCGACCAAAAAATTCAAGAGACGTCCATATTTCAAAACGACAGTTTCAAGAGGCATATTTCACGCACATTAGTGTTCTGCTTCTTTTGCTTGCTTTCTTTCTTTGTTAAAAAAACGGGAATGGAAAAAGGCAACCCTCAGAATGGGCGAAAACGTTCACAAACGAATCAATGGACAAAGGTTTAATCTCCAATATATATAAACAGCTCATGCAGCTTAATATTAATAAAACAAACATCCCAATACAAAAATGGGCAGAAGATCTAAAGAGACGTTTCTTCAAAGAAGACACAGAGATGGCCAAGACGCACATGAAAAGCTGCTCAACATCACTAATTATTAGAGAAATGCAAATCAAAACTACAATGAGGTAAGACCTCACACCTGTTAGAATCGGCAACATCAGATAATCTACAAACAACAAATTCTGGGGAGGGTGTGGACAAAAGGAACCCTCTGCCGCTATTGGTGGGAATGTAAATTGATACAGTCACTGTGGAGAAGAGTATGGAGGTTCCTTTAAAAAACTAAAAAGAGAATTACCATAGGATCCAGCAATCCCACTTCTGGGCATATACCCAGAGAAAACCATAAATCACAGAGACACATTCACCACAATGTTCATTGCAGCACTATTTACAATAGCCAGGTTATGGAAGCAACCTAAATGCCCACAGACAGACGAATGGATAAAGATGTGGTACATATATAAAATGGAATATTACTCAGCCATAAAAAGGAATGATACTGGGCCATTTGTAGAGAAGTTGATGGATCTAGAGACTGTCATACAGAGTGAAGTAAGCCAGAAAGAGAAAAACAAATATTGTATATTAATGCCTATATGTGGAACCTAGAAAAATGGTAAAGATGAACTGGTTTCAGGGCAGAAATAGAGACACAGAGGTAGAGAACAAACGTATGGACACAAAGTGGGGGAAGCCATGGGGTGGTGGTGGTGGGATGAGTTGGGAGATTAGGATTGACCTGTATACATGTCTATGCATAAAATAGATAACTAATAATAACCTACTGTATAAAAAAATAACTAAAATTAAATTTCAAAATTTTAAAAAATAAAATGTAAAAATAAAACAGAAAAAAAGTTCTTCCATTCACACTGATGTATTTATACGAATGAATTATTTCCATGCTTATATCTATAAATACATAAATGAGGAATAAAATCTAACTTGAACCAAAAAAGAAAAAAAAAAACTGAACCTAACAGTTATACAGAGGAAAACACTACCAAGGCACTTGCTCCACTGGTAAACAATTCTGAAATTGGTCAGAGGTGGGGAATCATCTCCCATACAGCCAGCAGCCCCGCCCGCCCACGCCAGGAGCACCCTCATTGCAAAGCAGGGAGACCGTGCCGAGGCCTCTGTGAGTAAACGTGAGCTGAGCCCCAGGCCAGATGCTGCTGAACTGTTCCCACCCTTCCCAGGTGAAACACCTGAATAAGTAAAAGGGATTGAAAGCCTAGAGGAAGGGCCGTGGAGACACACCAGCGACAGCACGCAGGCCAACTTGGTGCCTGCAGGTCAGCCAGGATGGTACTGGCCACGTGCGCTCTTCTGGAAGCTTTCTATTGCCCTGCCTGAGATACCCCTCCTGTCCCGGCCCCCACTCCTTTTTTTCCTTCCTCACCTCAGCCTGGAGAGGTATTCTAGTGGAAGTTATGGGTGACACATCCTCTTCTTTACAGGTGGCAGCCTGGCAACTCCTGCCGAAAGTCCAGCAGAGCCCCACTCACACCGGGCCACCCACAAAGCCGTGGACCCTCACACCCTCCCACCAGCACAGCCCCGAGACTGCTGACGAGGCAGAGAATATGGAGTCAGGCACAGCTGCAGGGGCTATTGCTGCCTGGAGTGCTGTTTATATTGACCTCAACACAGGCACACCTGGGGAGGGCTTGCCGGCAGGGTCAGGCTGCCCAGGTCAGCTAATCCTCAGCCCTCAGGGAATCACATTGCAGAATATGGACCTCGCTAAGACAGAATATTCGCCAAGGAAAAAAAGGACACAATGCCATTTGCAGCACCGTAGATGAGTCTCGAGGTAATCACGTGACTTGGAGTAAGTCAGAAAGTGAAAGACACATAGCATATCATATCACTTATAGGTGTTACCTATAAATTGATACCAGGGCAGATATTTCCACGGAGAAGGGCAATCACAGATTCATTAAACAAACTTATGGTTCACCAAAGGAAAGGTGTGAGGATTGAATTCATTACGATATTCGTGTTAACAGACAGATACAAACACAGTAGACGTATATAATCACCAAAGACCTACGGAGTACCAAGAGAAGACTACTCAACATTCTGTCATAACGTACATGGGAAAAGGATCCCAGGCAGAAAAGACATATGTATATGTGTAAAAGAACCACCTCTTGCACACCTACAACAAGCTAAACGTTGTACTCAAACTTGCTGTAATAAAAAATAAAAAATTAAATTAAAAACACGAACAAGAAGTAGTGAGACAAACTTGAGGGGCTTTCTCCTGGCACATTCCGTTCTACATTCCAATCTAGAACACGACTTCCATTGAGGCTCTGCTGCCCTAGTAACCAGATTTGGTAAGGGAGAACTGCTGCCACCTTGTGGCCGTTTCACACAACTGCAGGTTTAATGCCAGCGCTAATGGTCAGTGGATATTCCAAATCATTACAGGCCTGTAAATGACACCTGCCCTGAAAACAAATCCTGGGGTCATATATCGACCAAAAAATTCAAAAGACGTCCATATTTCAAAACGACAGTTTCAAGAGGCATATTACACGCACATTAGTGTTCTGCTTCTTTTGCTTTCTTTCTTTCTTTGTTAAAAAAAACGGGAATGGAAAAAGGCAAACCTCAGAATGGGCGAAAACGTTCACAAACGAATCAATGGACAAAGGTTTAATCTCCAATATATATAAACAGCTCATGCAGCTTAATATTAATAAAACAAAAATCCCAATACAAAAATGGGCAGAAGATCTAAAGAGACGTTTCTTCAAAGAAGACACAGAGATGGCCAAGACGCACATGAAAAGCTGCTCAACATCACTAATTATTAGAGAAATGCAAATCAAAACTACAATGAGGTAAGACCTCACACCTGTTAGAATCGGCAACATCAGATAATCTACAAACAACAAATTCTGGGGAGGGTGTGGACAAAAGGAACCCTCTTCCGCTATTGGTGGGAATGTAAATTGATACAGTCACTATGGAGAAGAGAATGGAGGTTCCTTTAAAAAACTTAAAAGAGAAGTACCATAGGATCCAGCAATCCCACTTCTGGGCATATACCCAGAGAAAACCATAAATCACAGAGACACATTCACCACAGTGTTCATTGCAGCACTATTTACAATAGCCAGGTTATGGAAGCAACATAAATGCCCACAGACAGACGAATGGATAAAGATGTGGTACATATATAAAATGGAATATTACTCAGCCATAAAAAGGAATGAAACTGGGTCATTTGTAGAGAAGTTGATGGATCTAGAGACTGTCATACAGAGTGAAGTAAGCCAGAAAGAGAAAAACAAATATTGTATATTAATGCCTATATGTGGAACCTAGAAAAATGGTAGAGATGAACTGGTTTGCAGGGCAGAAATAGAGACACAGAAGTAGAGAACAAACGTATGGACACAAAGTGGGGGAAGCCATGGGGTGGTGGTGGTGGGATGAGTTGGGAGATTAGGATTGACCTGTATACATGTCTATGCATAAAATAGATAACTAATAATAACCTACTGTATAAAAAAATAACTAAAATTAAATTTCAAAATTTTAAAAAATAAAATGTAAAAATAAAACAGAAAAAAAGTTCTTCCATTCACACTGATGTATTTATACGAATGAATTATTTCCATGCTTATATCTATAAATACATAAATGAGGAATAAAATCTAACTTGAACCAAAAAAGAAAAAAAAAAAAACTGAACCTAACAGTTATACAGAGGAAAACACTACCAAGGCACTTGCTCCAGTGGTAAACAATTCTGAAATTGGTCAGAGGTGGGGAATCATCTCCCATACAGACAGCAGCCCCGCCCGCCCACGCAAGGAGCATCCTCATTGCAAAGCTGGGAGACCGTGCCGAGGCCTCTGTGAGTAAACGTGAGCTGAGCCCCAGGCCAGATGCTGCTGAACTGTTCCCACCCTTCCCAGGTGAAACACCTGAATATGTACAAGGGCTTGAAAGCCTAGAGGAAGGGCCGTGGAGCCACACCAGCGACAGCACGCAGGCCAACTTGGTGCCTGCAGGTCAGCCAGGATGGTACTGGCCACGGGCGCTCCTCTGGAAGCTTTCTATTGCCCTGCCTGAGATACCCCTCCTGTCCCGGCCCCCACTCCTTTTTTTCCTTCCTCACCTCAGCCCGGAGAGATATTCCAGTGGAAGTTATGGGTGACACATCCTCTTCTTTACAGGTGGCAGCCTGGCAACTCCTGCCGAAAGTCCAGCAGAGCCCCACTCACACCGGGCCACCCACAAAGAGGTGGACCCTCACACCCTCCCACCAGCACAGCCCCGAGACTGCTGACGGGGCAGAGGATATGGAGTCAGGCACAGCTGCAGGGGCTATTGCTGCCTGGAGTGCTGTTTATATTGACCTCAACCCAGGCAGACCTGGGGAGGGCTTGCCGGCAGGGTCAGGCTGCCCAGGTCAGCTAATCCTCAGCCCTCAGGGAATCACATTGCAGAAAATGGACCTCGCTAAGACAGAATATTCGCCAAGGAGAAAAAGGACACAATGCCATTTGCAGCACCGTAGATGAGTCTCGAGGTAATCACGTGACTTGGAGTAAGTCAGAAAGTGAAGACACATATCATATCATATCACTTATAGGTGTTACCTATAAATTGATACCAGGGCAGATATTTCCACGGAGAAGGGCAATCACAGATTCATTAAACAAACTTATGGTTCACCAAAGGAAAGGTGTGAGGATTGAATTCATTACGATATTGGGGTTAACAGACAGATACAAACACAGTAGACGTATATAATCACCAAAGACCTACGGAGTACCAAGAGAAGACTACTCAACATTCTGTCATAACGTACATGGGAAAAGGATCCCAGGAAGAACAGACATATGTATATGTGTAAAAGAACCACCTCTTGCACACCTACAACAAGCTAAACGTTGTACTCAAACTTGCTGTAATAAAAAATAAAAAATTAAATTAAAAACACGAACAAGAAGTAGTGAGACAAACTTGAGGGGCTTTCTCCTGGCACATTCCGTTCTACATTCCAATCTAGAACACGACTTCCATTGAGCCTCTGCTGCCCTAGTACCCAGATTTGGTAAAGGAGAACTGCTGCCACCTTGTGGCCATTTCACACAACTGCAGGTTTAATGCCAGCGCTAATGGTCAGTGGATATTCCATATCATTACAGGCCTGTAAATGACACCTGCCCTGAAAACAAATCCTGGGATCATATATCGACCAAAAAATTCAAAACACGTCCATATTTCAAAACGACAGTTTCAAGAGGCATATTTCACGCACATTAGTGTTCTGCTTCTTTTGCTTTCTTTCTTTCTTTGTTAAAAAAAACGGGAATGGAGAAAGGCAACCCTCAGAATGGGCGAAAACGTTCACAAACGAATCAATGGACAAAGGTTTAATCTCCAATATATATAAACAGCTCATGCAGCTTAATATTAATAAAACAAACAACCCAATACAAAAATGGGCAGAAGATCTAAAGAGACGTTTCTTCAAAGAAGACACAGAGATGGCCAAGACGCACATGAAAAGCTGCTCAACATCACTAATTATTAGAGAAATGCAAATCAAATCTACAATGAGGTAAGACCTCACACCTGTTAGAATCGGCATCATCAGATAATCTACAATCAACAAATTCTGGGGACGGTGTGGACAAAAGGAACCCTCTTCCGCTATTGGTGGGAATGTAAATTGATACAGTCACTATGGAGAACAGTATGGAGGTTCCTTTAAAAAACTAAAAAGAGAATTACCATAGGATCCAGCAATCCCACTTCTGGGCATATACCCAGAGAAAACCATAAATCACAAAGACACATTCACCACAATGTTCATTGCAGCACTATTTACAATAGCCAGGTAATGGAAGCAACATAAATGCCCACAGACAGACGAATGGATAAAGATGTGGTACATATACAAAATGGAATATTACTCAGCCATAAAAAGGAATGAAACTGGGTCATTTGTAGAGAAGTTGATGGATCTAGAGACTGTCATACAGAGTGAAGTAAGCCAGAAAGAGAAAAACAAATATTGTATATTAATGCCTATATGTGGAACCTAGAAAAATGGTAGAGATGAACTGGTTTGCAGGGCAGAAATAGAGACACAGAGGTAGAGAACAAACGTATGGACACAAAGTGGGGGAAGCCATGGGGTGGTGGTGGTGGGATGAGTTGGGAGATTAGGATTGACCTGTATACATGTCTATGCATAAAATAGATAACTAATAATAACCTACTGTATAAAAAAATAACTAAAATTAAATTTCAAAATTTTAAAAAATAAAATGTAAAAATAAAACAGAAAAAAAGTTCTTCCATTCACACTGATGTATTTATACGAATGAATTATTTCCATGCTTATATCTATAAATACATAAATGAGGAATAAAATCTAACTTGAACCAAAAAAGAAAAAAAAACTGAACCTAAGAATTATACAGAGGAAAACACTACCAAGGCACTTGCTCCAGTGGTAAACAATTCTGAAATTGGTCAGAGGTGGGGAATCATCTCCCATACAGCCAGCAGCCCCGCCCGCCCACGCAAGGAGCATCCTCATTGCAAAGCTGGGAGACCATGCCGAGGCCTCTGTGAGTAAACGTGAGCTGAGCCCCAGGCCAGATGCTGCTGAACTGTTCCCACCCTTCCCAGGTGAAACACCTGAATATGTACAAGGGCTTGAAAGCCTAGAGGAAGGGCCGTGCAGCCACACCAGCGACAGCACGCAGGCCAACTTTGTGCCGGCAGGTCAGCCAGGATGGTACTGGCACGGGCGCTCTTCTGGAAGCTTTCTATTGCCCTGCCTGAGATACCCCTCCTGTCCCGGCCCCCACTCCTTTTTTTCCTTCCTCACCTCAGCCCGGAGAGATATTCCAGTGGAAGTTATGGGTGACACATCCTCTTCTTTACAGGTGGCAGCCTGGCAACTCCTGCCGAAAGTCCAGCAGAGCCCCACTCACACCGGGCCACCCACAAAGCCGTGGACCCTCACACCCTCCCACCAGCACAGCCCCGAGACTGCTGACGGGGCAGAGAATATGGAGTAAGGCACAGCTGCAGGCGCTATTGCTGCCTGGAGTGCTGTTTATATTGACCTCAACCCAGGCACACCTGGGGAGGGCTTGCCGGCAGGGTCAGGCTGCCCAGGTCAGCTAATCCTCAGCCCTCAGGGAATCACATTGCAGAAAATGGACCTCGCTAAGACAGAATATTCGCCAAGGAGAAAAAGGACACAATGCCATTTGCAGCACCGTAGATGAGTCTCGAGGTAATCACGTGACTTGGAGTAAGTCAGAAAGTGAAAGACACATATCATATCATATCACTTATAGGTGTTACCTATAAATTGATACCAGGGCAGATATTTCCACGGAGAAGGGCAATCACAGATTCATTAAACAAACTTATGGTTCACCAAAGGAAAGGTGTGAGGATTGAAGTCATTACGATATTCGTGATAACAGACAGATACAAACACAGTAGACGTATATAATCACCAAAGACCTACGGAGTACCAAGAGAAGACTACTCAACATTCTGTCATAACGTACATGGGAAAAGGATCCCAGGAAGAACAGACATATGTATATGTGTAAAAGAACCACCTCTTGCACACCTACAACAAGCTAAACGTTGTACTCAAACTTGCTGTAATAAAAAATAAAAAATTAAATTAAAAACACGAACAAGAAGTAGTGAGACAAACTTGAGGGGCTTTCTCCTGGCACATTCCGTTCTACATTCCAATCTAGAACACGACTTCCATTGAGCCTCTGCTGCCCTAGTAACCAGATTTGGTAAGGGAGAACTGCTGCCACCTTGTGGCCGTTTCACACAACTGCAGGTTTAATGCCAGCGCTAAAGGTCAGTGGATATTCCAAATCATTACAGGCCTGTAAATGACACCTGCCCTGAAAACAAATCCTGGGGTCATATATCGACCAAAAAATTCAAAAGACGTCCATATTTCAAAACGACAGTTTCAAGAGGCATATTTCACGCACATTAGTGTTCTGCTTCTTTTGCTTTCTTTCTTTCTTTGTTAAAAAAAACGGGAATGGAGAAAGGCAACCCTCAGAATGGGCGAAAACGTTCACAAACGAATCAATGGACAAAGGTTTAATCTCCAATATATATAAACAGCTCATGCAGCTTAATATTAATAAAACAAACAACCCAATACAAAAATGGGCAGAAGATCTAAAGAGACGTTTCTTCAAAGAAGACACAGAGATGGCCACGACGCACATGAAAAGCTGCTCAACATCACTAATTATTAGAGAAATGCAAATCAAATCTACAATGAGGTAAGACCTCACACCTGTTAGAATCGGCATCATCAGATAATCTACAATCAACAAATTCTGGGGACGGTGTGGACAAAAGGAACCCTCTTCCGCTATTGGTGGGAATGTAAATTGATACAGTCACTATGGAGAACAGTATGGAGGTTCCTTTAAAAAACTAAAAAGAGAATTACCATAGGATCCAGCAATCTCACTTCTGGGCATATACCCAGAGAAAACCATAAATCACAGAGACACATTCACCACAATGTTCATTGCAGCACTATTTACAATAGCCAGGTTATGGAAGCAACATAAATGCCCACAGACAGACGAATGGATAAAGATGTGGTACATATATAAAATGGAATATTACTCAGCCATAAAAAGGAATGAAACTGGGTCATTTGTAGAGAAGTTGATGGATCTAGAGACTGTCATACAGAGTGAAGTAAGCCAGAAAGAGAAAAACAAATATTGTATATTAATGCCTATATGTGGAACCTAGAAAAATGGTAGAGATGAACTGGTTTGCAGGGCAGAAATAGAGACACAGAGGTAGAGAACAAACGTATGGACACAAAGTGGGGGAAGCCATGGGGTGGTGGTGGTGAGATGAGTTGGGAGATTAGGATTGACCTGTATACATGTCTATGCATAAAATAGATAACTAATAATAACCTACTGTATAAAAAAATAACTAAAATTAAATTTCAAAATTTTAAAAAATAAAATGTAAAAATAAAACAGAAAAAAAGTTCTTCCATTCACACTGATGTATTTATACGAATGAATTATTTCCATGCTTATATCTATAAATACATAAATGAGGAATAAAATCTAACTTGAACCAAAAAAGAAAAAAAAAAAAACTGAACCTAACAGTTATACAGAGGAAAACACTACCAAGGCACTTGCTCCAGTGGTAAACAATTCTGAAATTGGTCAGAGGTGGGGAATCATCTCCCATACAGACAGCAGCCCCGCCCGCCCACGCAAGGAGCATCCTCATTGCAAAGCTGGGAGACCGTGCCGAGGCCTCTGTGAGTAAACGTGAGCTGAGCCCCAGGCCAGATGCTGCTGAACTGTTCCCACCCTTCCCAGGTGAAACACCTGAATATGTACAAGGGCTTGAAAGCCTAGAGGAAGGGACGTGGAGCCACACCAGCGACAGCACGCAGGCCAACTTGGTGCCTGCAGGTCAGCCAGGATGGTACTGGCCACGGGCGCTCCTCTGGAAGCTTTCTATTGCCCTGCCTGAGATACCCCTCCTGTCCTGGCCCCCACTCCTTTTTTTCCTTCCTCACCTCAGCCCGGAGAGATATTCCAGTGGAAGTTATGGGTGACACATCCTCTTCTTTACAGGTGGCAGCCTGGCAACTCCTGCCGAAAGTCCAGCAGAGCCCCACTCACACCGGGCCACCCACAAAGCCGTGGACCCTCACACCCTCCCACCAGCACAGCCCCGAGACTGCTGACGGGGCAGAGGATATGGAGTCAGGCACAGCTGCAGGGGCTATTGCTGCCTGGAGTGCTGTTTATATTGACCTCAACCCAGGCAGACCTGGGGAGGGCTTGCCGGCAGGGTCAGGCTGCCCAGGTCAGCTAATCCTCAGCCCTCAGGGAATCACATTGCAGAAAATGGACCTCGCTAAGACAGAATATTCGCCAAGGAGAAAAAGGACACAATGCCATTTGCAGCACCGTAGATGAGTCTCGAGGTAATCACGTGACTTGGAGTAAGTCAGAAAGTGAAGACACATATCATATCATATCACTTATAGGTGTTACCTATAAATTGATACCAGGGCAGATATTTCCACGGAGAAGGGCAATCACAGATTCATTAAACAAACTTATGGTTCACCAAAGGAAAGGTGTGAGGATTGAATTCATTACGATATTGGGGTTAACAGACAGATAAAAACACAGTAGACGTATATAATCACCAAAGACCTACGGAGTACCAAGAGAAGACTACTCAACATTCTGTCATAACGTACATGGGAAAAGGATCCCAGGAAGAACAGACATATGTATATGTGTAAAAGAACCACCTCTTGCACACCTACAACAAGCTAAACGTTGTACTCAAACTTGCTGTAATAAAAAATAAAAAATTAAATTAAAAACACGAACAAGAAGTAGTGAGACAAACTTGAGGGGCTTTCTCCTGGCACATTCCGTTCTACATTCCAATCTAGAACACGACTTCCATTGAGCCTCTGCTGCCCTAGTACCCAGATTTGGTAAGGGAGAACTGCTGCCACCTTGTGGCCATTTCACACAACTGCAGGTTTAATGCCAGCGCTAATGGTCAGTGGATATTCCATATCATTACAGGCCTGTAAATGACACCTGCCCTGAAAACAAATCCTGGGGTCATATATCGACCAAAAAATTCAAAAGACGTCCATATTTCAAAACGACAGTTTCAAGAGGCATATTTCACGCACATTAGTGTTCTGCTTCTTTTGCTTTCTTTCTTTCTTTGTTAAAAAAAACGGGAATGGAGAAAGGCAACCCTCAGAATGGGCGAAAACGTTCACAAACGAATCAATGGACAAAGGTTTAATCTCCAATATATATAAACAGCTCATGCAGCTTAATATTAATAAAACAAACAACCCAATACAAAAATGGGCAGAAGATCTAAAGAGACGTTTCTTCAAAGAAGACACAGAGATGGCCAAGACGCACATGAAAAGCTGCTCAACATCACTAATTATTAGAGAAATGCAAATCAAATCTACAATGAGGTAAGACCTCACACCTGTTAGAATCGGCATCATCAGATAATCTACAATCAACAAATTCTGGGGACGGTGTGGACAAAAGGAACCCTCTTCCGCTATTGGTGGGAATGTAAATTGATACAGTCACTATGGAGAACAGTATGGAGGTTCCTTTAAAAAACTAAAAAGAGAATTACCATAGGATCCAGCAATCCCACTTCTGGGCATATACCCAGAGAAAACCATAAATCACAAAGACACATTCACCACAATGTTCATTGCAGCACTATTTACAATAGCCAGGTAATGGAAGCAACATAAATGCCCACAGACAGACGAATGGATAAAGATGTGGTACATATACAAAATGGAATATTACTCAGCCATAAAAAGGAATGAAACTGGGTCATTTGTAGAGAAGTTGATGGATCTAGAGACTGTCATACAGAGTGAAGTAAGCCAGAAAGAGAAAAACAAATATTGTATATTAATGCCTATATGTGGAACCTAGAAAAATGGTAGAGATGAACTGGTTTGCAGGGCAGAAATAGAGACACAGAGGTAGAGAACAAACGTATGGACACAAAGTGGGGGAAGCCATTGGGTGGTGGTGGTGGGATGAGTTGGGAGATTAGGATTGACCTGTATACATGTCTATGCATAAAATAGATAACTAATAATAACCTACTGTATAAAAAAAATAACTAAAATTAAATTTCAAAATTTTAAAAAATAAAATGTAAAAATAAAACAGAAAAAAAGTTCTTCCATTCACACTGATGTATTTATACGAATGAATTATTTCCATGCTTATATCTATAAATACATAAATGAGGAATAAAATCTAACTTGAACCAAAAAAGAAAAAAAAAACCGAACCTAAGAATTATACAGAGGAAAACACTACGAAGGCACTTGCTCCAGTGGTAAACAATTCTGAAATTGGTCAGAGGTGGGGAATCATCTCCCATACAGCCAGCAGCCCCGCCCGCCCACGCAAGGAGCATCCTCATTGCTAAGCTGGGAGACCGTGCCGAGGCCTCTGTGAGTAAACGTGAGCTGAGCCCCAGGCCAGATGCTGCTGAACTGTTCCCACCCTTCCCAGGTGAAACACCTGAATATGTACAAGTGCTTGAAAGCCTAGAGGAAGGGCCGTGGAGCCACACCAGCGACAGCACGCAGGCCAACTTGGTGCCTGCAGGACAGCCAGGATGGTACTGGCCACGGGCGCTCTTCTGGAAGCTTTCTATTGCCCTGCCTGAGATACCCCTCCTGTCCCGGCCCCCACTCCTTTTTTTCCTTCCTCACCTCAGCCCGGAGAGATATTCCAGTGGAAGTTATGGGTGACACATCCTCTTCTTTACAGGTGGCAGCCTGGCAACTCCTGCCGAAAGTCCAGCAGAGCCCCACTCACACCGGGCCACCCACAAAGCCGTGGACCCTCACACCCTCCCACCAGCACAGCCCCGAGACTGCTGACGGGGCAGAGGATATGGAGTCAGGCACAGCTGCAGGGGCTATTGCTGCCTGGAGTGCTGTTTATATTGACCTCAACCCAGGCAGACCTGGGGAGGGCTTGCCGGCAGGGTCAGGCTGCCCAGGTCAGCTAATCCTCAGCCCTCAGGGAATCACATTGCAGAAAATGGACCTCGCTAAGACAGAATATTCGCCAAGGAGAAAAAGGACACAATGCCATTTGCAGCACCGTAGATGAGTCTCGAGGTAATCACGTGACTTGGAGTAAGTCAGAAAGTGAAGACACATATCATATCATATCACTTATAGGTGTTACCTATAAATTGATACCAGGGCAGATATTTCCAGGGAGAAGGGCAATCACAGATTCATTAAACAAACTTATGGTTCACCAAAGGAAAGGTGTGAGGATTGAATTCATTACGATATTGGGGTTAACAGACAGATACAAACACAGTAGACGTATATAATCACCAAAGACCTACGGAGTACCAAGAGAAGACTACTCAACATTCTGTCATAACGTACATGGGAAAAGGATCCCAGGAAGAACAGACATATGTATATGTGTAAAAGAACCACCTCTTGCACACCTACAACAAGCTAAACGTTGTACTCAAACTTGCTGTAATAAAAAATAAAAAATTAAATTAAAAACACGAACAAGAAGTAGTGAGACAAACTTGAGGGGCTTTCTCCTGGCACATTCCGTTCTACATTCCAATCTAGAACACGACTTCCATTGAGCCTCTGCTGCCCTAGTACCCAGATTTGGTAAGGGAGAACTGCTGCCACCTTGTGGCCGTTTCACACAACTGCAGGTTTAATGCCAGCGCTAATGGTCAGTGGATATTCCAAATCATTACAGGCCTGTAAATGACACCTGCCCTGAAAACAAATCCTGGGGTCATATATCGACCAAAAAATTCAAAAGACGTCCATATTTCAAAACGACTGTTTCAAGAGGCGTATTTCACGCACATTATTGTTCTGCTTCTTTTGCTTTCTTTCTTTCTTTGTTAAAAAAACGGGAATGGAAAAAGGCAACCCTCAGAATGGGCGAAAACGTTCACAAACGAATCAATGGACAAAGGTTTAATCTCCAATATATATAAACAGCTCATGCAGCTTAATATTAATAAAACAAACAACCCAATACAAAAATGGCAGAAGATCTAAAGAGACGTTTCTTCAAAGAAGACACAGAGATGGCCAAGACGCACATGAAAAGCTGCTCAACATCACTAATTATTAGAGAAATGCAAATCAAAACTACAATGAGGTAAGACCTCACACCTGTTAGAATCGGCATCATCAGATAATCTACAAACAACAAATTCTGGGGAGGGTGTGGACCAAAGTAACCCTCTTCCGCTATTGGTGGGAATGTAAATTGATACAGTCACTATGGAGAACAGTATGGAGGTTCCTTTAAAAAACTAAAAAGAGAATTACCATAGGACCCAGCAATCCCACTTCTGGGCATATACCCTGAGAAAACCATAAATCACAGAGACACATTCACCACAATGTTCTTTGCAGCACTATTTACAATAGCCAGGTTATGGAAGCAACCTTAATGCCCACAGACAGACGAATGGATAAAGATGTGGTACATATATAAAATGGAATATTACTCAGCCATAAAAAGGAATGAAACTGGGTCATTTGTAGAGAAGTTGATGGATCTAGAGACTGTCATACAGAGTGAAGTAAGCCAGAAAGAGAAAAACAAATATTGTATATTAATGCCTATATGTGGAACCTAGAAATATGGTAGAGATGAACTGGTTTGCAGGGCAGAAATAGAGACACAGAGGTAGAGAACAAACGTATGGACACAAAGTGGGGGAAGCCATTGGGTGGTGGTGGTGGGATGAGTTGGGAGATTAGGATTGACCTGTATACATGTCTATGCATAAAATAGATAACTAATAATAACCTACTGTATAAAAAAATAACTAAAATTAAATTTCAAAATTTTAAAAAATAAAATGTAAAAATAAAACAGAAAAAAAGTTCTTCCATTCACACTGATGTATTTATACGAATGAATTATTTCCATGCTTATATCTATAAATACATAAA
This sequence comes from Mesoplodon bidens, assembly GCF_964165515.1. Classification (NCBI taxonomy): domain Eukaryota; kingdom Metazoa; phylum Chordata; class Mammalia; order Artiodactyla; family Ziphiidae; genus Mesoplodon; species Mesoplodon bidens. The sequence goes on from NW_027671283.1 coordinate 540,123, forward strand.
TGAGGAATAAAATCTAACTTGAACCAAAAAAGAAAAAAAAAACCGAACCTAAGAATTATACAGAGGAAAACACTACGAAGGCACTTTCTCCAGTGGTAAACAATTCTGAAATTGGTCAGAGATGGGGAATCATCTCCCATACAGCCAGCAGCCCCGCCCGCCCACGCAAGGAGCATCCTCATTGCTAAGCTGGGAGACCGTGCCGAGGCCTCTGTGAGTAAACGTGAGCTGAGCCCCAGGCCAGATGCTGCTGAACTGTTCCCACCCTTCCCAGGTGAAACACCTGAATATGTACAAGGGCTTGAAAGCCTAGAGGAAGGGCCGTGGAGCCACACCAGCGACAGCACGCAGGCCAACTTGGTGCCTGCAGGTCAGCCAGGATGGTACTGGCCACGGGCGCTCTTCTGGAAGCTTTCTATTGCCCTGCCTGAGATACCCCTCCTGTCCCGGCCCCCACTCCTTTTTTTCCTTCCTCACCTCAGCCCGGAGAGATATTCCAGTGGAAGTTATGGGTGACACATCCTCTTCTTTACAGGTGGCAGCCTGGCAACTCCTGCCGAAAGTCCAGCAGAGCCCCACTCACACCGGGCCACCCACAAAGCCGTGGACCCTCACACCCTCCCACCAGCACAGCCCCGAGACTGCTGACGGGGCAGAGGATATGGAGTCAGGCACAGCTGCAGGGGCTATTGCTGCCTGGAGTGCTGTTTATATTGACCTCAACCCAGGCACACCTGGGGAGGGCTTGCCGGCAGGGTCAGGCTGCCCAGGTCAGCTAATCCTCAGCCCTCAGGGAATCACATTGCAGAAAATGGACCTTGCTAAGACAGAATATTCGCCAAGGAGAAAAAGGACACAATGCCATTTGCAGCACCGTAGATGAGTCTCGAGGTAATCACGTGACTTGGAGTAAGTCAGAAAGTGAAGACACATATCATATCATATCACTTATAGGTGTTACCTATAAATTGATACCAGGGCAGATATTTCCACGGAGAAGGGCAATCACAGATTCATTAAACAAACTTATGGTTCACCAAAGGAAAGGTGTGAGGATTGAATTCATTACGATATTGGGGTTAACAGACAGATACAAACACAGTAGACGTATATAATCACCAAAGACCTACGGAGTACCAAGAGAAGACTACTCAACATTCTGTCATAACGTACATGGGAAAAGGATCCCAGGAAGAACAGACATATGTATATGTGTAAAAGAACCACCTCTTGCACACCTACAACAAGCTAAACGTTGTACTCAAACTTGCTGTAATAAAAAATAAAAAATTAAATTAAAAACACGAACAAGAAGTAGTGAGACAAACTTGAGGGGCTTTCTCCTGGCACATTCCGTTCTACATTCCAATCTAGAACACGACTTCCATTGAGCCTCTGCTGCCCTAGTACCCAGATTTGGTAAGGGAGAACTGCTGCCACCTTGTGGCCGTTTCACACAACTGCAGGTTTAATGCCAGCGCTAATGGTCAGTGGATATTCCAAATCATTACAGGCCTGTAAATGACACCTGCCCTGAAAACAAATCCTGGGGTCATATATCGACCAAAAAATTCAAAAGACGTCCATATTTCAAAACGACTGTTTCAAGAGGCGTATTTCACGCACATTAGTGTTCTGCTTCTTTTGCTTTCTTTCTTTCTTTGTTAAAAAAAACGGGAATGGAAAAAGGCAACCCTCAGAATGGGCGAAAACGTTCACAAACGAATCAATGGACAAAGGTTTAATCTCCAATATATATAAACAGCTCATGCAGCTTAATATTAATAAAACAAACAACCCAATACAAAAATGGGCAGAAGATCTAAAGAGACGTTTCTTCAAAGAAGACACAGAGATGGCCAAGACGCACATGAAAAGCTGCTCAACATCACTAATTATTAGAGAAATGCAAATCAAAACTACAATGAGGTAAGACCTCACACCTGTTAGAATCGGCATCATCAGATAATCTACAAACAACAAATTCTGGGGAGGGTGTGGAGAAAAGGAACCCTCTTCCGCTATTGGTGGGAATGTAAATTGATACAGTCACTATGGAGAACAGTATGGAGGTTCCTTTAAAAAACTAAAAAGAGAATTACCATAGGACCCAGCAATCCCACTTCTGGGCATATACCCTGAGAAAACCATAAATCACAGAGACACATTCACCACAATGTTCTTTGCAGCACTATTTACAATAGCCAGGTTATGGAAGCAACATAAATGCCCACAGACAGACGAATGGATAAAGATGTGGTACATATATAAAATGGAATATTACTCAGCCATAAAAAGGAATGAAACTGGGTCATTTGTAGAGAAGTTGATGGATCTAGAGACTGTCATACAGAGTGAAGTAAGCCAGAAAGAGAAAAACAAATATTGTATATTAATGGCTATATGTGGAACCTAGAAATATGGTGGAGATGAACTGGTTTGCAGGGCAGAAATAGAGACACAGAGGTAGAGAACAAACGTATGGACACAAAGTGGGGGAAGCCATTGGGTGGTGGTGGTGGGATGAGTTGGGAGATTAGGATTGACCTGTATACATGTCTATGCATAAAATAGATAACTAATAATAACCTACTGTATAAAAAAATAACTAAAATTAAATTTCAAAATTTTAAAAAATAAAATGTAAAAATAAAACAGAAAAAAAGTTCTTCCATTCACACTGATGTATTTATACGAATGAATTATTTCCATGCTTATATCTATAAATACATAAATGAGGAATAAAATCTAACTTGAACCAAAAAAAAAAAAAAAAAAACTGAACCTAACAGTTATACAGAGGAAAACACTACCAAGGCACTTGCTCCTGTGGTAAACAATTCTGAAATTGGTCAGAGGTGGGGAATCATCTCCCATACAGCCAGCAGCCCCGCCCGCCCACGCAAGGAGCATCCTCATTGCAAAGCTGGGAGACCGTGCCGAGGCCTCTGTGAGTAAACGTGAGCTGAGCCCCAGGCCAGATGCTGCTGAACTGTTCCCACCCTTCCCAGGTGAAACACCTGAATATGTACAAGGGCTTGAAAGCCTAGAGGAAGGGCCGTGGAGCCACACCAGCGACAGCACGCAGGCCAACTTGGTGCCTGCAGGACAGCCAGGATGGTACTGGCCACGGGCGCTCTTCTGGAAGCTTTCTATTGCCCTGCCTGAGATACCCCTCCTGTCCCGGCCCCCACTCCTTTTTTTCCTTCCTCACCTCAGCCCGGAGAGATATTCCAGTGGAAGTTATGGGTGACACATCCTCTTCTTTACAGGTGGCAGCCTGGCAACTCCTGCCGAAAGTCCAGCAGAGCCCCACTCACACCGGGCCACCCACAAAGCCGTGGACCCTCACACCCTCCCACCAGCACAGCCCCGAGACTGCTGACGGGGCAGAGGATATGGAGTCAGGCACAGCTGCAGGGGCTATTGCTGCCTGGAGTGCTGTTTATATTGACCTCAACCCAGGCACACCTGGGGAGGGCTTGCCGGCAGGGTCAGGCTGCCCAGGTCAGCTAATCCTCAGCCCTCAGGGAATCACATTGCAGAAAATGGACCTCGCTAAGACAGAATATTCGCCAAGGAGAAAAAGGACACAATGCCATTTGCAGCACCGTAGATGAGTCTCGAGGTAATCACGTGACTTGGAGTAAGTCAGAAAGTGAAGACACATATCATATCATATCACTTATAGGTGTTACCTATAAATTGATACCAGGGCAGATATTTCCACGGAGAAGGGCAATCACAGATTCATTAAACAAACTTATGGTTCACCAAAGGAAAGGTGTGAGGATTGAATTCATTACGATATTGGGGTTAACAGACAGATACAAACACAGTAGACGTATATAATCACCAAAGACCTACGGAGTACCAAGAGAAGACTACTCAACATTCTGTCATAACGTACATGGGAAAAGGATCCCAGGAAGAACAGACATATGTATATGTGTAAAAGAACCACCTCTTGCACACCTACAACAAGCTAAACGTTGTACTCAAACTTGCTGTAATAAAAAATAAAAAATTAAATTAAAAACACGAACAAGAAGTAGTGAGACAAACTTGAGGGGCTTTCTCCTGGCACATTCCGTTCTACATTCCAATCTAGAACACGACTTCCATTGAGCCTCTGCTGCCCTAGTACCCAGATTTGGTAAGGGAGAACTGCTGCCACCTTGTGGCCGTTTCACACAACTGCAGGTTTAATGCCAGCGCTAATGGTCAGTGGATATTCCAAATCATTACAGGCCTGTAAATGACACCTGCCCTGAAAACAAATCCTGGGGTCATATATCGACCAAAAAATTCAAAAGACGTCCATATTTCAAAACGACTGTTTCAAGAGGCGTATTTCACGCACATTATTGTTCTGCTTCTTTTGCTTTCTTTCTTTCTTTGTTAAAAAAAACGGGAATGGAAAAAGGCAACCCTCAGAATGGGCGAAAACGTTCACAAACGAATCAATGGACAAAGGTTTAATCTCCAATATATATAAACAGCTCATGCAGCTTAATATTAATAAAACAAACAACCCAATACAAAAATGGGCAGAAGATCTAAAGAGACGTTTCTTCAAAGAAGACACAGAGATGGCCAAGACGCACATGAAAAGCTGCTCAACATCACTAATTATTAGAGAAATGCAAATCAAAACTACAATGAGGTAAGACCTCACACCTGTTAGAATCGGCATCATCAGATAATCTACAAACAACAAATTCTGGGGAGGGTGTGGACAAAAGGAACCCTCTTCCGCTATTGGTGGGAATGTAAATTGATACAGTCACTATGGAGAACAGTATGGAGGTTCCTTTAAAAAACTAAAAAGAGAATTACCATAGGACCCAGCAATCCCACTTCTGGGCATATACCCTGAGAAAACCATAAATCACAGAGACACATTCACCACAATGTTCTTTGCAGCACTATTTACAATAGCCAGGTTATGGAAGCAACATAAATACCCACAGACAGACGAATGGATAAAGATGTGGTACATATATAAAATGGAATATTACTCAGCCATAAAAAGGAATGAAACTGGGTCATTTGTAGAGAAGTTGATGGATCTAGAGACTGTCATACAGAGTGAAGTAAGCCAGAAAGAGAAAAACAAATATTGTATATTAATGCCTATATGTGGAACCTAGAAATATGGTAGAGATGAACTGGTTTGCAGGGCAGAAATAGAGACACAGAGGTAGAGAACAAACGTATGGACACAAAGTGGGGGAAGCCATTGGGTGGTGGTGGTGGGATGAGTTGGGAGATTAGGATTGACCTGTATACATGTCTATGCATAAAATAGATAACTAATAATAACCTACTGTATAAAAAAATAACTAAAATTAAATTTCAAAATTTTAAAAAATAAAATGTAAAAATAAAACAGAAAAAAAGTTCTTCCATTCACACTGATGTATTTATATGAATGAATTATTTCCATGCTTATATCTATAAATACATAAATGAGGAATAAAATCTAACTTGAACCAAAAAAGAAAAAAAAAAACTGAACCTAACAGTTATACAGAGGAAAACACTACCAAGGCACTTGCTCCAGTGGTAAACAATTCTGAAATTGGTCAGAGGTGGGGAATCATCTCCCATACAGCCAGCAGCCCCGCCCGCCCACGCCAGGAGCATCCTCATTTCAAAGCTGGGAGACCGTGCCGAGGGCTCTGTGAGTAAACGTGAGCTGAGCCCCAGGCCAGATGCTGCTGAACTGTTCCCACCCTTCCCAGGTGAAACACCTGAATATGTACAAGTGCTTGAAAGCCTAGAGGAAGGGCCGTGGAGCCACACCAGCGACAGCACGCAGGCCAACTTGGTGCCTGCAGGACAGCCAGGATGGTACTGGCCACGGGCGCTCTTCTGGAAGCTTTCTATTGCCCTGCCTGAGATACCCCTCCTGTCCCGGCCCCCACTCCTTTTTTTCCTTCCTCACCTCAGCCCGGAGAGATATTCCAGTGGAAGTTATGGGTGACACATCCTCTTCTTTACAGGTGGCAGCCTGGCAACTCCTGCCGAAAGTCCAGCAGAGCCCCACTCACACCGGGCCACCCACAAAGCCGTGGACCCTCACACCCTCCCACCAGCACAGCCCCGAGACTGCTGACGGGGCAGAGAATATGGAGTCAGGCACAGCTGCAGGGGCTATTGCTGCCTGGAGTGCTGTTTATATTGACCTCAACCCAGGCACACCTGCGGAGGGCTTGCCGGCAGGGTCAGGCTGCCCAGGTCAGCTAATCCTCAGCCCTCAGGGAATCACATTGCAGAATATGGACCTCGCTAAGACAGAATATTCGCCAAGGAGAAAAAGGACACAATGCCATTTGCAGCACCGTAGATGAGTCTCGAGGTAATCACGTGACTTGGAGTAAGTCAGAAAGTGAAAGACACATATCATATCATATCACTTATAGGTGTTACCTATAAATTGATACCAGGGCAGATATTTCCACGGAGAAGGGCAATCACAGATTCATTAAACAAACTTATGGTTCACCAAAGGAAAGGTGTGAGGATTGAATTCATTACGATATTGGGGTTAACAGACAGATACAAACACAGTAGACGTATATAATCACCAAAGACCTACGGAGTACCAAGAGAAGACTACTCAACATTCTGTCATAACGTACATGGGAAAAGGATCCCAGGAAGAACAGACATATGTATATGTGTAAAAGAACCACCTCTTGCACACCTACAACAAGCTAAACGTTGTACTCAAACTTGCTGTAATAAAAAATAAAAAATTAAATTAAAAACACGAACAAGAAGTAGTGAGACAAACTTGAGGGGCTTTCTCCTGGCACATTCCGTTCTACATTCCAATCTAGAACACGACTTCCATTGAGCCTCTGCTGCCCTAATACCCAGATTTGGTAAGGGAGAACTGCTGCCACCTTGTGGCCGTTTCACACAACTGCAGGATTAATGCCAGCGCTAATGGTCAGTGGATATTCCAAATCATTACAGGCCTGTAAATGACACCTGCCCTGAAAACAAATCCTGGGGTCATATATCGACCAAAAAATTCAAAAGACGTCCATATTTCAAAACGACAGTTTCAAGAGGCATATTTCACGCACATTAGTGTTCTGCTTCTTTTGCTTTCTTTCTTTCTTTGTTAAAAAAAACGGGAATGGAGAAAGGCAACCCTCAGAATGGGCGAAAACGTTCACAAACGAATCAATGGACAAAGGTTTAATCTCCAATATATATAAACAGCTCATGCAGCTTAATATTAATAAAACAAACAACCCAATACAAAAATGGGCAGAAGATCTAAAGAGACGTTTCTTCAAAGAAGACACAGAGATGGCCAAGACGCACATGAAAAGCTGCTCAACATCACTAATTATTAGAGAAATGCAAATCAAAACTACAATGAGGTAAGACCTCACACCTGTTAGAATCGGCATCATCAGATAATCTACAATCAACAAATTCTGGGGACGGTGTGGAGAAAAGGAACCCTCTTCCGCTATTGGTGGGAATGTAAATTGATACAGTCACTATGGAGAACAGTATGGAGGTTCCTTTAAAAAACTAAAAAGAGAATTACCATAGGATCCAGCAATCCCACTTCTGGGCATATACCCAGAGAAAACCATAAATCACAAAGACACATTCACCACAATGTTCATTGCAGCACTATTTACAATAGCCAGGTAATGGAAGCAACCTAAATGCCCACAGACAGACGAATGGATAAAGATGTGGTACATATACAAAATGGAATATTACTCAGCCATAAAAAGGAATGAAACTGGGTCATTTGTAGAGAAGTTGATGGATCTAGAGACTGTCATACAGAGTGAAGTAAGTCAGAAAGAGAAAAACAAATATTGTATATTAATGCCTATATGTGGAACCTAGAAAAATGGTAGAGATGAACTGGTTTGCAGGGCAGAAATAGAGACACAGAGGTAGAGAACAAACGTATGGACACAAAGTGGGGGAAGCCATGGGGTGGTGGTGGTGGGATGAGTTGGGAGATTAGGATTGACCTGTATACATGTCTATGCATAAAATAGATAACTAATAATAACCTACTGTATAAAAAAAATAACTAAAATTAAATTTCAAAATTTTAAAAAATAAAATGTAAAAATAAAACAGAAAAAAAGTTCTTCCATTCACACTGATGTATTTATACGAATGAATTATTTCCATGCTTATATCTATAAATACATAAATGAGGAATAAAATCTAACTTGAACCAAAAAAGAAAAAAAAAAACCGAACCTAAGAATTATACAGAGGAAAACACTACCAAGGCACTTGCTCCAGTGGTAAACAATTCTGAAATTGGTCAGAGGTGGGGAATCATCTCCCATACAGCCAGCAGCCCCGCCCGCCCACGCAAGGAGCATCCTCATTGCAAAGCTGGGAGACCGTGCCGAGGCCTCTGTGAGTAAACGTGAGCTGAGCCCCAGGCCAGCTGCTGCTTAACTGTTCCCACCCTTCCCAGGTGAAACAGCTGAATATGTACAAGGGCTTGAAAGCCTAGAGGAAGGGCCGTGGAGCCACACCAGCCACAGCACGCAGGCCAACTTGGTGCCTGCATGTCAGCCAGGATGGTACTGGCCACGGGCGCTCTTCTGGAAGCTTTCTATTGCCCTGCCTGAGATACCCCTCTTGTCCCGGCCCCCACTCCTTTTTTTCCTTCCTCACCTCAGCCTGGAGAGGTATTCCAGTGGAAGTTATGGGTGACACATCCTCTTCTTTACAGGTGGCAGCCTGGCAACTCCTGCCGAAAGTCCAGCAGAGCCCCACTCACACCGGGCCACCCACAAAGCCGTGGACCCTCACACCCTCCCACCAGCACAGCCCCGAGACTGCTGACGGGGCAGAGAATATGGAGTCAGGCACAGCTGCAGGGGCTATTGCTGCCTGGAGTGCTGTTTATATTGACCTCAACCCAGGCACACCTGCGGAGGGCTTGCTGGCAGGGTCAGGCTGCCCAGGTCAGCTAATCCTCAGCCCTCAGGGAATCACATTGCAGAATATGGACCTCGCTAAGACAGAATATTCGCCAAGGAGAAAAAGGACACAATGCCATTTGCAGCACCGTAGATGAGTCTCGAGGTAATCACGTGACTTGGAGTAAGTCAGAAAGTGAAAGACACATATCATATCATATCACTTATAGGTGTTACCTATAAATTGATACCAGGGCAGATATTTCCACGGAGAAGGGCAATCACAGATTCATTAAACAAACTTATGGTTCACCAAAGGAAAGGTGTGAGGATTGAATTCATTACGATATTGGGGTTAACAGACAGATACAAACACAGTAGACGTATATAATCACCAAAGACCTACGGAGTACCAAGAGAAGACTACTCAACATTCTGTCATAACGTACATGGGAAAAGGATTCCAGGAAGAACAGACATATGTATATGTGTAAAAGAACCACCTCTTGCACACCTACAACAAGCTAAACGTTGTACTCAAACTTGCTGTAATAAAAAATAAAAAATTAAATAAAGAACACGAACAAGAAGTAGTGAGACAAACTTGAGGGGCTTTCTCCTGGCACATTCCGTTCTACATTCCAATCTAGAACAGGACTTCCATTGAGTCTCTGCTGCCCTAGTAACCAGATTTGGTAAGGGAGAACTGCTGCCACCATGTGGCCGTTTCACACAACTGCAGGTTTAATGCCAGCGCTAATGGTCAGTGGATATTCCAAATCATTACAGGCCTGTAAATGACACCTGCCCTGAAAACAAATCCTGGGGTCATATATCGACCAAAAAATTCAAAAGACGTCCATATTTCAAAACGACAGTTTCAAGAGGCATATTACACGCACATTAGTGTTCTGCTTCTTTTGCTTTCTTTCTTTCTTTGTTAAAAAAAACGGGAATGGAGAAAGGCAACCCTCGGAATGGGCGAAAACGTTCACAAACGAATCAATGGACAAAGGTTTAATCTCCAATATATATAAACAGCTCATGCAGCTTAATATTAATAAAACAAACAACCCAATACAAAAATGGGCAGAAGATGTAAAGAGACGTTTCTTCAAAGAAGACACAGAGATGGCCAAGACGCACATGAAAAGCTGCTCAACATCACTAATTATTAGAGAAATGCAAATCAAAACTACAATGAGGTAAGACCTCACACCTGTTAGAATCGGCATCATCAGATAATCTACAAACAACAAATTCTGGGGATGGTGTGGACAAAAGGAACCCTCTTCCACTATTGGTGGGAATGTAAATTGATACAGTCACTATGGAGAACAGTATGGAGGTTCCTTTAAAAAACTAAAAAGAGAATTACCATAGGATCCAGCAATCCCACTTCTGGGCATACACCCAGAGAAAACCATAAATCACAAAGACACATTCACCACAATGTTCATTGCAGCACTATTTACAATAGCCAGGTAATGGAAGCAACCTAAATGCCCACAGACAGACGAATGGATAAAGATGTGGTACATATACAAAATGGAATATTACTCAGCCATAAAAAGGAATGAAACTGGGTCATTTGTAGAGAAGTTGATGGATCTAGAGACTGTCATACAGAGTGAAGTAAGTCAGAAAGAGAAAAACAAATATTGTATATTAATGCCTATATGTGGAACCTAGAAAAATGGTAGAGATGAACTGGTTTGCAGGGCAGAAATAGAGACACAGAGGTAGAGAACAAACGTATGGACACAAAGTGGGGGAAGCCATGGGGTGGTGGTGGTGGGATGAGTTGGGAGATTAGGATTGACCTGTATACATGTCTATGCATAAAATAGATAACTAATAATAACCTACTGTATAAAAAATAACTAAAATTAAATTTCAAAATTTTAAAAAATAAAATGTAAAAATAAAACAGAAAAAAAGTTCTTCCATTCACACTGATGTATTTATACGAATGAATTATTTCCATGCTTATATCTATAAATACATAAATGAGGAATAAAATCTAACTTGAACCAAAAAAGAAAAAAAAAAACTGAACCTAACAGTTATACAGAGGAAAACACTACCAAGGCACTTGCTCCACTGGTAAACAATTCTGAAATTGGTCAGAGGTGGGGAATCATCTCCCATACAGCCAGCAGCCCCGCCCGCCCACGCAAGGAGCATCCTCATTGCAAAGCTGGGAGACCGTGCCGAGGCCTCTGTGAGTAAACGTGAGCTGAGCCCCAGGCCAGATGCTGCTGAACTGTTCCCACCCTTCCCAGGTGAAACACCTGAATATGTACAAGGGCTTGAAAGCCTAGAGGAAGGGCCGTGGAGCCACACCAGCGACAGCACGCAGGCCAACTTGGTGCCTGCAGGTCAGCCAGGATGGTACTGGCCATGGGCGCTCTTCTGGAAGCTTTCTATTGCCCTGCCTGAGATACCCCTCCTGTCCCGGCCCCCACTCCTTTTTTTCCTTCGTCACCTCAGCCCGGAGAGATATTCCAGTGGAAGTTATGGGTGACACATCCTCTTCTTTACAGGTGGCAGCCTGGCAACTCCTGCCGAAAGTCCAGCAGAGCCCCACTCACACCGGGCCACCCACAAAGCCCTGGACCCTCACACCCTCCCACCAGCACAGCCCCGAGACTGCTGACGGGGCAGAGAATATGGAGTAAGGCACAGCTGCAGGGGCTATTGCTGCCTGGAGTGCTGTTTATATTGACCTCAACCCAGGCACACCTGGGGAGGGCTTGCCGGCAGGGTCAGGCTGCCCAGGTCAGCTAATCCTCAGCCCTCAGGGAATCACATTGCAGAAAATGGACCTCGCTAAGACAGAATATTCGCCAAGGAAAAAAAGGACACAATGCCATTTGCAGCACCGTAGATGAGTCTCGAGGTAATCACGTGACTTGGAGTAAGTCAGAAAGTGAAAGACACATATCATATCATATCACTTATAGGTGTTACCTATAAATTGATACCAGGGCAGATATTTCCACGGAGAAGGGCAATCACAGATTCATTAAACAAACTTATGGTTCACTAAAGGAAAGGTGTGAGGATTGAATTCATTACGATATTGGGGTTAACAGACAGATACAATCACAGTAGACGTATATAATCACCAAAGACCTACGGAGTACCAAGAGAAGACTACTCAACATTCTGTCATAACGTACATGGGAAAAGGATCCCAGGAAGAACAGACATATGTATATGTGTAAAAGAACCACCTCTTGCACACCTACAACAAGCTAAACGCTGTACTCAAACTTGCTGTAATAAAAAATAAAAAATTAAATTAAAAACACGAACAAGAAGTAGTGAGACAAACTTGAGGGGCTTTCTCCTGGCACATTCCGTTCTACATTCCAATCTAGAACACGACTTCCATTGAGCCTCTGCTGCCCTAGTAACCAGATTTGGTAAGGGAGAACTGCTGCCACCATGTGGCCGTTTCACACAACTGCAGGTTTAATGCCAGCGCTAATGGTCAGTGGATATTCCAAATCATTACAGGCCTGTAAATGACACCTGCCCTGAAAACAAATCCTGGGGTCATATATCGACCAAAAAATTCAAAAGACGTCCATATTTCAAAACGACAGTTTCAAGAGGCATATTTCACGCACATTAGTGTTCTGCTTCTTTTGCATTCTTTCTTTCTTTGTTAAAAAAACGGGAATGGAAAAAGGCAACCCTCAGAATGGGCGAAAACGTTCACAAATGAATCAATGGACAAAGGTTTAATCTCCAATATATATAAACAGCTCATGCAGCTTAATATTAATAAAACAAACAACCCAATACAAAAATGGGCAGAAGATCTAAAGAGACGTTTCTTCAAAGAAGACACAGAGATGGCCAAGACGCACATGAAAAGCTGCTCAACATCACTAATCATTAGAGAAATGCAAATCAAAACTACAATGAGGTAAGACCTCACACCTGTTAGAATCGGCATCATCAGATAATCTACAAACAACAAATTCTGGGGAGGGTGTGGACAAAAGGAACCCTCTTCCGCTATTGGTGGGAATGTAAATTGATACAGTCACTATGGAGAACAGTATGGAGGTTCCTTTAATAAACTAAAAAGAGAATTACCATAGGATCCAGCAATCCCACTTCTGGGCATATACCCAGAGAAAACCATAAATCACAGAGACACATTCACCACAATGTTCATTGCAGCACTATTTACAATAGCCAGGTTATGGAAGCAACATAAATGCCCACAGACAGACGAATGGATAAAGATGTGGTACATATATAAAATGGAATATTACTCAGCCATAAAAAGGAATGAAACTGGGTCATTTGTAGAGAAGTTGATGGATCTAGAGACTGTCATACAGAGTGAAGTAAGCCAGAAAGAGAAAAACAAATATTGTATATTAATGCCTATATGTGGAACCTAGAAAAATGGTAGAGATGAACTGGATTGCAGGGCAGAAATAGAGACACAGAGGTAGAGAACAAACGTATGGACACAAAGTGGGGGAAGCCATGGGGTGGTGGTGGTGGGATGAGTTGGGAGATTAGGATTGACCTGTATACATGTCTATGCATAAAATAGATAACTAATAATAACCTACTGTATAAAAAAATAACTAAAATTTAATTTCAAAATTTTTAAAAATAAAATTTAAAAATAAAACAGAAAAAAAGTTCTTCCATTCACACTGATGTATTTATACGAATGAATTATTTCCATGCTTATATCTATAAATACATAAATGAGGAATAAAATCTAACTTGAACCAAAAAAGAAAAAAAAAACTGAACCTAACAGTTATACAGAGGAAAACACTACCAAGGCACTTGCTCCAGTGGTAAACAATTCTGAAATTGGTCAGAGGTGGGGAATCATCTCCCATACAGCCAGCAGCCCCGCCCGCCCACGCAAGGAGCATCCTCATTGCAAAGCTGGGAGACCGTGCCAAGACCTCTGTGAGTAAACGTGAGCTGAGCCCCAGGCCAGATGCTGCTGAACTGTTCCCACCCTTCCCAGGTGAAACACCTGAATATGTACAAGGGCTTGAAAGCCTAGAGGAAGGGCCATGGAGCCACACCAGCGACAGCACGCAGGCCAACTTGGTGCCTGCAGGTCAGCCAGGATGGTACTGGCCATGGGCGCTCTTCTGGAAGCTTTCTATTGCCCTGCCTGAGATACCCCTCCTGTCCCGGCCCCCACTCCTTTTTTTCCTTCCTCACCTCAGCCCGGACAGATATTCCAGTGGAAGTTATGGGTGACACATCCTCTTCTTTACAGGTGGCAGCCTGGCAACTCCTGCCGAAAGTCCAGCAGAGCCCCACTCACACCGGGCCACCCACAAAGCCGTGGACCCTCACACCCTCCCACCAGCACAGCCCCGAGACTGCTGACGGGGCAGAGGATATGGAGTCAGGCACAGCTGCAGGGGCTATTGCTGCCTGGAGTGCTGTTTATATTGACCTCAACCCAGGCACACCTGGGGAGGGCTTGCCGGCAGGGTCAGGCTGCCCAGGTCAGCTAATCCTCAGCCCTCAGGGAATCACATTGCAGAATATGGACCTCGCTAAGACAGAATATTCGCCAAGGAAAAAAAGGACACAATGCCATTTGCAGCACCGTAGATGAGTCTCGAGGTAATCACGTGACTTGGAGTAAGTCAGAAAGTGAAAGACACATATCATATCATATCACTTATAGGTGTTACCTATAAATTGATACCAGGGCAGATATTTCCACGGAGAAGGGCAATCACAGATTCATTAAACAAACTTATGGTTCACCAAAGGAAAGGTGTGAGGATTGAATTCATTACGATATTGGGGTTAACAGACAGATACAAACACAGTGGACGTATATAATCACCAAAGACCTACGGAGTACCAAGAGAAGACTACTCAACATTCTGTCATAACGTACATGGGAAAAGGATCCCAGGAAGAACAGACATATGTATATGTGTAAAAGAACCACCTCTTGCACACCTACAACAAGCTAAACGTTGTACTCAAACTTGCTGTAATAAAAAATAAAAAATTAAATTAAGAACACGAACAAGAAGTAGTGAGACAAACTTGAGGGGCTTTCTCCTGGCACATTCCGTTCTACATTCCAATCTAGAACACGACTTCCATTGAGTCTCTGCTGCCCTAGTAACCAGAATTGGTAAGGGAGAACTGCTGCCACCTTGTGGCCGTTTCACACAACTGCAGGTTTAATGCCAGCGCTAATGGTCAGTGGATATTCCAAATCATTACAGGCCTGTAAATGACACCTGCCCTGAAAACAAATCCTGGGGTCATATATCGACCAAAAAATTCAAAAGACGTCCATATTTCAAAACGACAGTTTCAAGAGGCATATTACACGCACATTAGTGTTCTGCTTCTTTTGCTTTCTTTCTTTCTTTGTTAAAAAAAACGGGAATGGAGAAAGGCAACCCTCAGAATGGGCGAAAACGTTCACAAACGAATCAATGGACAAAGGTTTAATCTGCAATATATATAAACAGCTCATGCAGCTTAATATTAATAAAACAAACAACCCAATACAAAAATGGGCAGAAGATCTAAAGAGACGTTTCTTCAAAGAAGACACAGAGATGGCCAAGACGCACATGAAAAGCTGCTCAACATCACTAATTATTAGAGAAATGCAAATCAAAACTACAATGAGGTAAGACCTCACACCTGTTAGAATCGGCATCATCAGATAATCTACAAACAACAAACTCTGGGGAGGGTGTGGACAAAAGGAACCCTCTTCCGCTATTGGTGGGAATGTAAATTGATACAGTCACTATGGAGAACAGTATGGAGGTTCCTTTAAAAAACTAAAAAGAGAATTACCATAGGATCCAGCAATCCCACTTCTGGGCATATACCCAGAGAAAACCATAAATCACAAAGACACATTCACCACAATGTTCATTGCAGCACTATTTACAATAGCCAGGTAATGGAAGCAACCTAAATGCCCACAGACAGACGAATGGATAAAGATGTGGTACATATACAAAATGGAATATTACTCAGCCATAAAAAGGAATGAAACTGGGTCATTTGTAGAGAAGTTGATGGATCTAGAGACTGTCATACAGAGTGAAGTAAGTCAGAAAGAGAAAAACAAATATTGTATATTAATGCCTATATGTGGAACCTAGAAAAATGGTGGAGATGAACTGGTTTGCAGGGCAGAAATAGAGACACAGAGGTAGAGAACAAACGTATGGACACAAAGTGGGGGAAGCCATGGGGTGGTGGTGGTGGGATGAGTTGGGCGATTAGGATTGACCTGTATACATGTCTATGCATAAAATAGATAACTAATAATAACCTACTGTATAAAAAAATAACTAAAATTAAATTTCAAAATTTTAAAAAATAAAATGTAAAAATAAAACAGAAAAAAAGTTCTTCCATTCACACTGATGTATTTATACGAATGAATTATTTCCATGCTTATATCTATAAATACATAAATGAGGAATAAAATCTAACTTGAACCAAAAAAGAAAAAAAAACTGAACCTAAGAATTATACAGAGGAAAACACTACGAAGGCACTTGCTCCAGTGGTAAACAATTCTGAAATTGGTCAGAGGTGGGGAATCATCTCCCATACAGCCAGCAGCCCCGCCCGCCCACGCAAGGAGCATCCTCATTGCAAAGCTGGGAGACCGTGCCGAGGCCTATGTGAGTAAACGTGAGCTGAGCCCCAGGCCAGATGCTGCTGAACTGTTCCCACCCTTCCCAGGTGAAACACCTGAATATGTACAAGGGCTTGAAAGCCTAGAGGAAGGGCCGTGGAGCCACACCAGCGACAGCACGCAGGCCAACTTGGTGCCTGCAGGTCAGCCAGGATGGTACTGGCCACGGGCGCTCTTCTGGAAGCTTTCTATTGCCCTGCCTGAGATACCCCTCCTGTCCCGGCCCCCACTCCTTTTTTTCCTTCCTCACCTCAGCCTGGAGAGGTATTCCAGTGGAAGTTATGGGTGACACATCCTCTTCTTTACAGGTGGCAGCCTGGCAACTCCTGCCGAAAGTCCAGCAGAGCCCCACTCACACCGGGCCACCCACAAAGCCGTGGACCCTCACACCCTCCCACCAGCACAGCCCCGAGACTGCTGACGGGGCAGAGAATATGGAGTCAGGCACAGCTGCAGGGGCTATTGATGCCTGGAGTGCTGTTTATATTGACCTCAACCCAGGCAACCCTGGGGAGGGCTTGCCGGCAGGGTCAGGCTGCCCAGGTCAGCTAATCCTCAGCCCTCAGGGAATCACATTGCAGAAAATGGACCTCGCTAAGACAGAATATTCGCCAAGGAGAAAAAGGGCACAATGCCATTTGCAGCACCGTAGATGAGTCTCGAGGTAATCACGTGACTTGGAGTAAGTCAGAAAGTGAAAGACACATATCATATCCTATCACTTATAGGTGTTACCTATAAATTGATACCAGGGCAGATATTTCCACGGAGAAGGGCAATCACAGATTCATTAAACAAACTTATGGTTCACCAAAGGAAAGGTGTGAGGATTGAATTCATTACGATATTGGGGTTAACAGACAGATACAAACACAGTAGACGTATATAATCACCAAAGACCTACGGAGTACCAAGAGAAGACTACTCAACATTCTGTCATAACGTACATGGGAAAAGGATCCCAGGAAGAACAGACATATGTATATGTGTAAAAGAACCACCTCTTGCACACCTACAACAAGCTAAACGTTGTACTCAAACTTGCTGTAATAAAAAATAAAAATATAAATTAAAAACACGAACAAGAAGTAGTGAGACAAACTTGAGGGGCTTTCTCCTGGCACATTCCGTTCTACATTCCAATCTAGAACACGACTTCCATTGAGGCTCTGCTGCCCTAGTAACCAGATTTGGTAAGGGAGAACTGCTGCCACCTTGTGACCGTTTCACACAACTGCAGGTTTAATGCCAGCGCTAATGGTCAGTGGATATTCCAAATCATTACAGGCCTGTAAATGACACCTGCCCTGAAAACAAATCCTGGGGTCATATATCGACCAAAAAATTCAAAAGACGTCCATATTTCAAAACGACAGTTTCAAGAGGCATATTTCACGCACATTAGTGTTCTGCTTCTTTTGCTTTCTTTCTTTCTTTCTTAAAAGAACGGGAATGGAAAAAGGCAACCCTCAGAATGGGCAAAAACGTTCACAAACGAATCAATGGACAAAGGTTTAATCTCCAATATGTATAAACAGCTCATGCAGCTTAATATTAATAAAACAAACAACCCAATACAAAAATGGGCAGAAGATCTAAAGAGACGTTTCTTCAAAGAAGACACAGAGATGGCCAAGACGCACATGAAAAGCTGCTCAACATCACTAATTATTAGAGAAATGCAAATCAAAACTACAATGAGGTAAGACCTCACACCTGTTAGAATCGGCATCATCAGATAATCTACAAACAACAAACTCTGGGGAGGGTGTGGACAAAAGGAACCCTCTTCCGCTATTGGTGGGAATGTAAATTGATACAGTCACTATGGAGAACAGTATGGAGGTTCCTTTAAAAAACTAAAAAGAGAATTACCATAGGATCCAGCAATCCCACTTCTGGGCATATACCCAGAGAAAACCATAAATCACAGAGACACATTCACCACAATGTTCTTTGCAGCACTATTTACAATAGCCAGGTTATGGAAGCAACATAAATGCCCACAGACAGACGAATGGATAAAGATGTGGTACATATATAAAATGGAATATTACTCAGCCATAAAAAGGAATGAAACTGGGTCATTTGTAGAGAAGTTGATGGATCTAGAGACTGTCATACAGAGTGAAGTAAGCCAGAAAGAGAAAAACAAATATTGTATATTAATGCCTATATGTGGAACCTAGAAAAATGGTAGAGATGAACTGGTTTGCAGGGCAGAAATAGAGACACAGAGGTAGAGAACAAACGTATGGACACAAAGTGGGGGAAGCCATTGGGTGGTGGTGGTGGGATGAGTTGGGAGATTAGGATTGACCTGTATACATGTCTATGCATAAAATAGATAACTAATAATAACCTACTGTATAAAAAAATAACTAAAATTAAATTTCAAAATTTTAAAAAATAAAATGTAAAAATAAAACAGAAAAAAAGTTCTTCCATTCACACTGATGTATTTATACGAATGAATTATTTCCATGCTTATATCTATAAATACATAAATGAGGAATAAAATCTAACTTGAACCAAAAAAGAAAAAAAAAAAACTGAACCTAACAGTTATACAGAGGAAAACACTACCAAGGCACTTGCTCCAGTGGTAAACAATTCTGAAATTGGTCAGAGGTGGGGAATCATCTCCCATACAGCCAGCAGCCCCGCCCGCCCACGCAAGGAGCATCCTCATTTCAAAGCTGGGAGACCGTGCCGAGGGCTCTGTGAGTAAACGTGAGCTGAGCCCCAGGCCAGATGCTGCTGAACTGTTCCCACCCTTCCCAGGTGAAACACCTGAATATGTACAAGTGCTTGAAAGCCTAGAGGAAGGGCCGTGGAGCCACACCAGCGACAGCACGCAGGCCAACTTGGTGCCTGCAGGACAGCCAGGATGGTACTGGCCACGGGCGCTCTTCTGGAAGCTTTCTATTGCCCTGCCTGAGATACCCCTCCTGTCCCGGCCCCCACTCCTTTTTTTCCTTCCTCACCTCAGCCCGGAGAGATATTCCAGTGGAAGTTATGGGTGACACATCCTCTTCTTTACAGGTGGCAGCCTGGCAACTCCTGCCGAAAGTCCAGCAGAGCCCCACTCACACCGGGCCACCCACAAAGCCGTGGACCCTCACACCCTCCCACCAGCACAGCCCCGAGACTGCTGACGGGGCAGAGGATATGGAGTCAGGCACAGCTGCAGGGGCTATTGCTGCCTGGAGTGCTGTTTATATTGACCTCAACCCAGGCACACCTGGGGAGGGCTTGCCGGCAGGGTCAGGCTGCCCAGGTCAGCTAATCCTCAGCCCTCAGGGAATCACATTGCAGAAAATGGACCTCGCTAAGACAGAATATTCGCCAAGGAGAAAAAGGACACCATGCCATTTGCAGCACCGTAGATGAGTCTCGAGGTAATCACGTGACTTGGAGTAAGTCAGAAAGTGAAAGACACATATCATATCATATCACTTATAGGTGTTACCTATAAATTGATACCAGGGCAGATATTTCCAGGGAGAAGGGCAATCACAGATTCATTAAACAAACTTATGGTTCACCAAAGGAAAGGTGTGAGGATTGAATTCATTACGATATTGGGGTTAACAGACATATACAAACACAGTAGACGTATATAATCACCAAAGACCTACGGAGTACCAAGAGAAGACTACTCAACATTCTGTCATAACGTACATGGGAAAAGGATCCCAGGAAGAACAGACATATGTATATGTGTAAAAGAACCACCTCTTGCACACCTACAACAAGCTAAACGTTGTACTCAAACTTGCTGTAATAAAAAATAAAAAATTAAATTAAAAACACGAACAAGAAGTAGTGAGACAAACTTGAGGGGCTTTCTCCTGGCACATTCCGTTCTACATTCCAATCTAGAACACGACTTCCATTGAGCCTCTGCTGCCCTAATACCCAGATTTGGTAAGGGAGAACTGCTGCCACCTTGTGGCCGTTTCACACAACTGCAGGATTAATGCCAGCGCTAATGGTCAGTGGATATTCCAAATCATTACAGGCCTGTAAATGACACCTGCCCTGAAAACAAATCCTGGGGTCATATATCGACCAAAAAATTCAAAAGACGTCCATATTTCAAAACGACAGTTTCAAGAGGCATATTTCATGCACATTAGTGTTCTGCTTCTTTTGCTTTCTTTCTTTCTTTGTTAAAAAAAACGGGAATGGAGAAAGGCAACCCTCAGAATGGGCGAAAACGTTCACAAACGAATCAATGGACAAAGGTTTAATCTCCAATATATATAAACAGCTCATGCAGCTTAATATTAATAAAACAAACAACCCAATACAAAAATGGGCAGAAGATCTAAAGAGACGTTTCTTCAAAGAAGACACAGAGATGGCCAAGACGCACATGAAAAGCTGCTCAACATCACTAATTATTAGAGAAATGCAAATCAAAACTACAATGAGGTAAGACCTCACACCTGTTAGAATCGGCATCATCAGATAATCTACAATCAACAAATTCTGGGGACGGTGTGGAGAAAAGGAACCCTCTTCCGCTATTGGTGGGAATGTAAATTGATACAGTCACTATGGAGAACAGTATGGAGGTTCCTTTAAAAAACTAAAAAGAGAATTACCATAGGATCCAGCAATCCCACTTCTGGGCATATACCCAGAGAAAACCATAAATCACAAAGACACATTCACCACAATGTTCATTGCAGCACTATTTACAATAGCCAGGTAATGGAAGCAACCTAAATGCCCACAGACAGACGAATGGATAAAGATGTGGTACATATACAAAATGGAATATTACTCAGCCATAAAAAGGAATGAAACTGGGTCATTTGTAGAGAAGTTGATGGATCTAGAGACTGTCATACAGAGTGAAGTAAGTCAGAAAGAGAAAAACAAATATTGTATATTAATGCCTATATGTGGAACCTAGAAAAATGGTAGAGATGAACTGGTTTGCAGGGCAGAAATAGAGACACAGAGGTAGAGAACAAACGTATGGACACAAAGTGGGGGAAGCCATGGGGTGGTGGTGGTGGGATGAGTTGGGAGATTAGGATTGACCTGTATACATGTCTATGCATAAAATAGATAACTAATAATAACCTACTGTATAAAAAAAATAACTAAAATTAAATTTCAAAATTTTAAAAAATAAAATGTAAAAATAAAACAGAAAAAAAGTTCTTCCATTCACACTGATGTATTTATACGAATGAATTATTTCCATGCTTATATCTATAAATACATAAATGAGGAATAAAATCTAACTTGAACCAAAAAAGAAAAAAAAAACCGAACCTAAGAATTATACAGAGGAAAACACTACCAAGGCACTTGCTCCAGTGGTAAACAATTCTGAAATTGGTCAGAGGTGGGGAATCATCTCCCATACAGCCAGCAGCCCCGCCCGCCCACGCAAGGAGCATCCTCATTGCAAAGCTGGGAGACCGTGCCGAGGCCTCTGTGAGTAAACGTGAGCTGAGCCCCAGGCCAGCTGCTGCTGAACTGTTCCCACCCTTCCCAGGTGAAACAGCTGAATATGTACAAGGGCTTGAAAGCCTAGAGG
This sequence comes from Mesoplodon bidens, assembly GCF_964165515.1. Classification (NCBI taxonomy): domain Eukaryota; kingdom Metazoa; phylum Chordata; class Mammalia; order Artiodactyla; family Ziphiidae; genus Mesoplodon; species Mesoplodon bidens. The sequence continues at coordinate 562,330 of NW_027671283.1, forward strand.
AAGGGCCGTGGAGCCACACCAGCCACAGCACGCAGGCCAACTTGGTGCCTGCATGTCAGCCAGGATGGTACTGGCCACGGGCGCTCTTCTGGAAGCTTTCTATTGCCCTGCCTGAGATACCCCTCTTGTCCCGGCCCCCACTCCTTTTTTTCCTTCCTCACCTCAGCCTGGAGAGGTATTCCAGTGGAAGTTATGGGTGACACATCCTCTTCTTTACAGGTGGCAGCCTGGCAACTCCTGCCGAAAGTCCAGCAGAGCCCCACTCACACCGGGCCACCCACAAAGCCGTGGACCCTCACACCCTCCCACCAGCACAGCCCCGAGACTGCTGACGGGGCAGAGAATATGGAGTCAGGCACAGCTGCAGGGGCTATTGCTGCCTGGAGTGCTGTTTATATTGACCTCAACCCAGGCACACCTGCGGAGGGCTTGCCGGCAGGGTCAGGCTGCCCAGGTCAGCTAATCCTCAACCCTCAGGGAATCACATTGCAGAATATGGACCTCGCTAAGACAGAATATTCGCCAAGGAGAAAAAGGACACAATGCCATTTGCAGCACCGTAGATGAGTCTCGAGGTAATCACGTGACTTGGAGTAAGTCAGAAAGTGAAAGACACATATCATATCATATCACTTATAGGTGTTACCTATAAATTGATACCAGGGCAGATATTTCCACGGAGAAGGGCAATCACAGATTCATTAAACAAACTTATGGTTCACCAAAGGAAAGGTGTGAGGATTGAATTCATTACGATATTGGGGTTAACAGACAGATACAAACACAGTAGACGTATATAATCACCAAAGACCTACGGAGTACCAAGAGAAGACTACTCAACATTCTGTCATAACGTACATGGGAAAAGGATTCCAGGAAGAACAGACATATGTATATGTGTAAAAGAACCACCTCTTGCACACCTACAACAAGCTAAACGTTGTACTCAAACTTGCTGTAATAAAAAATAAAAAATTAAATTAAATACACGAACAAGAAGTAGTGAGACAAACTTGAGGGGCTTTCTCCTGGCACATTCCGTTCTACATTCCAATCTAGAACACGACTTCCATTGAGGCTCTGCTGCCCTAGTAACCAGATTTGGTAAGGGAGAACTGCTGCCACCATGTGGCCGTTTCACACAACTGCAGGTTTAATGCCAGCGCTAATGGTCAGTGGATATTCCAAATCATTACAGGCCTGTAAATGACACCTGCCCTGAAAACAAATCCTGGGGTCATATATCGACCAAAAAATTCAAAAGACGTCCATATTTCAAAACGACAGTTTCAAGAGGCATATTACACGCACATTAGTGTTCTGCTTCTTTTGCTTTCTTTCTTTCTTTGTTAAAAAAAACGGGAATGGAGAAAGGCAACCCTCGGAATGGGCGAAAACGTTCACAAACGAATCAATGGACAAAGGTTTAATCTCCAATATATATAAACAGCTCATGCAGCTTAATATTAATAAAACAAACAACCCAATACAAAAATGGGCAGAAGATGTAAAGAGACGTTTCTTCAAAGAAGACACAGAGATGGCCAAGACGCACATGAAAAGCTGCTCAACATCACTAATTATTAGAGAAATGCAAATCAAAACTACAATGAGGTAAGACCTCACACCTGTTAGAATCGGCATCATCAGATAATCTACAAACAACAAACTCTGGGGATGGTGTGGACAAAAGGAACCCTCTTCCACTATTGGTGGGAATGTAAATTGATACAGTCACTATGGAGAACAGTATGGAGGTTCCTTTAAAAAACTAAAAAGAGAATTACCATAGGATCCAGCAATCCCACTTCTGGGCATACACCCAGAGAAAACCATAAATCACAAAGACACATTCACCACAATGTTCATTGCAGCACTATTTACAATAGCCAGGTAATGGAAGCAACCTAAATGCCCACAGACAGACGAATGGATAAAGATGTGGTACATATACAAAATGGAATATTACTCAGCCATAAAAAGGAATGAAACTGGGTCATTTGTAGAGAAGTTGATGGATCTAGAGACTGTCATACAGAGTGAAGTAAGTCAGAAAGAGAAAAACAAATATTGTATATTAATGCCTATATGTGGAACCTAGAAAAATGGTAGAGATGAACTGGTTTGCAGGGCAGAAATAGAGACACAGAGGTAGAGAACAAACGTATGGACACAAAGTGGGGGAAGCCATGGGGTGGTGGTGGTGGGATGAGTTGGGAGATTAGGATTGACCTGTATACATGTCTATGCATAAAATAGATAACTAATAATAACCTACTGTATAAAAAAAATAACTAAAATTAAATTTCAAAATTTTAAAAAATAAAATGTAAAAATAAAACAGAAAAAAAGTTCTTCCATTCACACTGATGTATTTATACGAATGAATTATTTCCATGCTTATATCTATAAATACATAAATGAGGAATAAAATCTAACTTGAACCAAAAAAGAAAAAAAAAAAAACTGAACCTAACAGTTATACAGAGGAAAACACTACCAAGGCACTTGCTCCACTGGTAAACAATTCTGAAATTGGTCAGAGGTGGGGAATCATCTCCCATACAGCCAGCAGCCCCGCCCGCCCACGCAAGGAGCATCCTCATTGCAAAGCTGGGAGACCGTGCCGAGGCCTCTGTGAGTAAACGTGAGCTGAGCCCCAGGCCAGATGCTGCTGAACTGTTCCCACCCTTCCCAGGTGAAACACCTGAATATGTACAAGGGCTTGAAAGCCTAGAGGAAGGGCCGTGGAGCCACACCAGCGACAGCACGCAGGCCAACTTGGTGCCTGCAGGTCAGCCAGGATGGTACTGGCCATGGGCGCTCTTCTGGAAGCTTTCTATTGCCCTGCCTGAGATACCCCTCCTGTCCCGGCCCCCACTCCTTTTTTTCCTTCGTCACCTCAGCCCGGAGAGATATTCCAGTGGAAGTTATGGGTGACACATCCTCTTCTTTACAGGTGGCAGCCTGGCAACTCCTGCCGAAAGTCCAGCAGAGCCCCACTCACACCGGGCCACCCACAAAGCCCTGGACCCTCACACCCTCCCACCAGCACAGCCCCGAGACTGCTGACGGGGCAGAGAATATGGAGTAAGGCACAGCTGCAGGGGCTATTGCTGCCTGGAGTGCTGTTTATATTGACCTCAACCCAGGCACACCTGGGGAGGGCTTGCCGGCAGGGTCAGGCTGCCCAGGTCAGCTAATCCTCAGCCCTCAGGGAATCACATTGCAGAAAATGGACCTCGCTAAGACAGAATATTCGCCAAGGAAAAAAAGGACACAATGCCATTTGCAGCACCGTAGATGAGTCTCGAGGTAATCACGTGACTTGGAGTAAGTCAGAAAGTGAAAGACACATATCATATCATATCACTTATAGGTGTTACCTATAAATTGATACCAGGGCAGATATTTCCACGGAGAAGGGCAATCACAGATTCATTAAACAAACTTATGGTTCACTAAAGGAAAGGTGTGAGGATTGAATTCATTACGATATTGGGGTTAACAGACAGATACAATCACAGTAGACGTATATAATCACCAAAGACCTACGGAGTACCAAGAGAAGACTACTCAACATTCTGTCATAACGTACATGGGAAAAGGATCCCAGGAAGAACAGACATATGTATATGTGTAAAAGAAAGACCTCTTGCACACCTACAACAAGCTAAACGCTGTACTCAAACTTGCTGTAATAAAAAATAAAAAATTAAATTAAAAACACGAACAAGAAGTAGTGAGACAAACTTGAGGGGCTTTCTCCTGGCACATTCCGTTCTACATTCCAATCTAGAACACGACTTCCATTGAGCCTCTGCTGCCCTAGTAACCAGATTTGGTAAGGGAGAACTGCTGCCACCATGTGGCCGTTTCACACAACTGCAGGTTTAATGCCAGCGCTAATGGTCAGTGGATATTCCAAATCATTACAGGCCTGTAAATGACACCTGCCCTGAAAACAAATCCTGGGGTCATATATGGACCAAAAAATTCAAAAGACGTCCATATTTCAAAACGACAGTTTCAAGAGGCATATTTCACGCACATTAGTGTTCTGCTTCTTTTGCTTTCTTTCTTTCTTTGTTAAAAAAACGGGAATGGAAAAAGGCAACCCTCAGAATGGGCGAAAACGTTCACAAATGAATCAATGGACAAAGGTTTAATCTCCAATATATATAAACAGCTCATGCAGCTTAATATTAATAAAACAAACAACCCAATACAAAAATGGGCAGAAGATCTAAAGAGACGTTTCTTCAAAGAAGACACAGAGATGGCCAAGACGCACATGAAAAGCTGCTCAACATCACTAATCATTAGAGAAATGCAAATCAAAACTACAATGAGGTAAGACTTCACACCTGTTAGAATCGGCATCATCAGATAATCTACAAACAACAAATTCTGGGGAGGGTGTGGACAAAAGGAACCCTCTTCCGCTATTGGTGGGAATGTAAATTGATACAGTCACTATGGAGAACAGTATGGAGGTTCCTTTAATAAACTAAAAAGAGAATTACCATAGGATCCAGCAATCCCACTTCTGGGCATATACCCAGAGAAAACCATAAATCACAGAGACACATTCACCACAATGTTCATTGCAGCACTATTTACAATAGCCAGGTTATGGAAGCAACATAAATGCCCACAGACAGACGAATGGATAAAGATGTGGTACATATATAAAATGGAATATTACTCAGCCATAAAAAGGAATGAAACTGGGTCATTTGTAGAGAAGTTGATGGATCTAGAGACTGTCATACAGAGTGAAGTAAGCCAGAAAGAGAAAAACAAATATTGTATATTAATGCCTATATGTGGAACCTAGAAAAATGGTAGAGATGAACTGGATTGCAGGGCAGAAATAGAGACACAGAGGTAGAGAACAAACGTATGGACACAAAGTGGGGGAAGCCATGGGGTGGTGGTGGTGGGATGAGTTGGGAGATTAGGATTGACCTGTATACATGTCTATGCATAAAATAGATAACTAATAATAACCTACTGTATAAAAAAATAACTAAAATTTAATTTCAAAATTTTTAAAAATAAAATGTAAAAATAAAACAGAAAAAAAGTTCTTCCATTCACACTGATGTATTTATACGAATGAATTATTTCCATGCTTATATCTATAAATACATAAATGAGGAATAAAATCTAACTTGAACCAAAAAAGAAAAAAAAACTGAACCTAACAGTTATACAGAGGAAAACACTACCAAGGCACTTGCTCCAGTGGTAAACAATTCTGAAATTGGTCAGAGGTGGGGAATCATCTCCCATACAGCCAGCAGCCCCGCCCGCCCACGCAAGGAGCATCCTCATTGCAAAGCTGGGAGACCGTGCCAAGACCTCTGTGAGTAAACGTGAGCTGAGCCCCAGGCCAGATGCTGCTGAACTGTTCCCACCCTTCCCAGGTGAAACACCTGAATATGTACAAGGGCTTGAAAGCCTAGAGGAAGGGCCATGGAGCCACACCAGCGACAGCACGCAGGCCAACTTGGTGCCTGCAGGTCAGCCAGGATGGTACTGGCCATGGGCGCTCTTCTGGAAGCTTTCTATTGCCCTGCCTGAGATACCCCTCCTGTCCCGGCACCCACTCCTTTTTTTCCTTCCTCACCTCAGCCCGGAGAGATATTCCAGTGGAAGTTATGGGTGACACATCCTCTTCTTTACAGGTGGCCGCCTGGCAACTCCTGCCGAAAGTCCAGCAGAGCCCCACTCACACCGGGCCACCCACAAAGCCGTGGACCCTCACACCCTCCCACCAGCACAGCCCCGAGACTGCTGACGGGGCAGAGAATATGGAGTCAGGCACAGCTGCAGGGGCTATTGATGCCTGGAGTGCTGTTTATATTGACCTCAACCCAGGCAACCCTGGGGAGGGCTTGCCGGCAGGGTCAGGCTGCCCAGGTCAGCTAATCCTCAGCCCTCAGGGAATCACATTGCAGAAAATGGACCTCGCTAAGACAGAATATTCACCAAGGAGAAAAAGGACACAATGCCATTTGCAGCACCGTAGATGAGTCTCGAGGTAATCACGTGACTTGGAGTAAGTCAGAAAGTGAAAGACACATATCATATCCTATCACTTATAGGTGTTACCTATAAATTGATACCAGGGCAGATATTTCCACGGAGAAGGGCAATCACAGATTCATTAAACAAACTTATGGTTCACCAAAGGAAAGGTGTGAGGATTGAATTCATTACGATATTGGGGTTAACAGACAGATACAAACACAGTAGACGTATATAATCACCAAAGACCTACGGAGTACCAAGAGAAGACTACTCAACATTCTGTCATAACGTACATGGGAAAAGGATCCCAGGAAGAACAGACATATGTATATGTGTAAAAGAACCACCTCTTGCACACCTACAACAAGCTAAACGTTGTACTCAAACTTGCTGTAATAAAAAATAAAAAATTAAATTAAAAACACGAACAAGAAGTAGTGAGACAAACTTGAGGGGCTTTCTCCTGGCACATTCCGTTCTACATTCCAATCTAGAACACGACTTCCATTGAGCCTCTGCTGCCCTAATACCCAGATTTGGTAAGGGAGAACTGCTGCCACCTTGTGGCCGTTTCACACAACTGCAGGATTAATGCCAGCGCTAATGGTCAGTGGATATTCCAAATCATTACAGGCCTGTAAATGACACCTGCCCTGAAAACAAATCCTGGGGTCATATATCGACCAAAAAATTCAAAAGACGTCCATATTTCAAAACGACAGTTTCAAGAGGCATATTTCATGCACATTAGTGTTCTGCTTCTTTTGCTTTCTTTCTTTCTTTGTTAAAAAAAACGGGAATGGAGAAAGGCAACCCTCAGAATGGGCGAAAACGTTCACAAACGAATCAATGGACAAAGGTTTAATCTCCAATATATATAAACAGCTCATGCAGCTTAATATTAATAAAACAAACAACCCAATACAAAAATGGGCAGAAGATCTAAAGAGACGTTTCTTCAAAGAAGACACAGAGATGGCCAAGACGCACATGAAAAGCTGCTCAACATCACTAATTATTAGAGAAATGCAAATCAAAACTACAATGAGGTAAGACCTCACACCTGTTAGAATCGGCATCATCAGATAATCTACAATCAACAAATTCTGGGGACGGTGTGGAGAAAAGGAACCCTCTTCCGCTATTGGTGGGAATGTAAATTGATACAGTCACTATGGAGAACAGTATGGAGGTTCCTTTAAAAAACTAAAAAGAGAATTACCATAGGATCCAGCAATCCCACTTCTGGGCATATACCCAGAGAAAACCATAAATCACAAAGACACATTCACCACAATGTTCATTGCAGCACTATTTACAATAGCCAGGTAATGGAAGCAACCTAAATGCCCACAGACAGACGAATGGATAAAGATGTGGTACATATACAAAATGGAATATTACTCAGCCATAAAAAGGAATGAAACTGGGTCATTTGTAGAGAAGTTGATGGATCTAGAGACTGTCATACAGAGTGAAGTAAGTCAGAAAGAGAAAAACAAATATTGTATATTAATGCCTATATGTGGAACCTAGAAAAATGGTAGAGATGAACTGGTTTGCAGGGCAGAAATAGAGACACAGAGGTAGAGAACAAACGTATGGACACAAAGTGGGGGAAGCCATGGGGTGGTGGTGGTGGGATGAGTTGGGAGATTAGGATTGACCTGTATACATGTCTATGCATAAAATAGATAACTAATAATAACCTACTGTATAAAAAAAATAACTAAAATTAAATTTCAAAATTTTAAAAAATAAAATGTAAAAATAAAACAGAAAAAAAGTTCTTCCATTCACACTGATGTATTTATACGAATGAATTATTTCCATGCTTATATCTATAAATACATAAATGAGGAATAAAATCTAACTTGAACCAAAAAAGAAAAAAAAAACCGAACCTAAGAATTATACAGAGGAAAACACTACCAAGGCACTTGCTCCAGTGGTAAACAATTCTGAAATTGGTCAGAGGTGGGGAATCATCTCCCATACAGCCAGCAGCCCCGCCCGCCCACGCAAGGAGCATCCTCATTGCAAAGCTGGGAGACCGTGCCGAGGCCTCTGTGAGTAAACGTGAGCTGAGCCCCAGGCCAGCTGCTGCTGAACTGTTCCCACCCTTCCCAGGTGAAACAGCTGAATATGTACAAGGGCTTGAAAGCCTAGAGGAAGGGCCGTGGAGCCACACCAGCCACAGCACGCAGGCCAACTTGGTGCCTGCATGTCAGCCAGGATGGTACTGGCCACGGGCGCTCTTCTGGAAGCTTTCTATTGCCCTGCCTGAGATACCCCTCTTGTCCCGGCCCCCACTCCTTTTTTTCCTTCCTCACCTCAGCCTGGAGAGGTATTCCAGTGGAAGTTATGGGTGACACATCCTCTTCTTTACAGGTGGCAGCCTGGCAACTCCTGCCGAAAGTCCAGCAGAGCCCCACTCACACCGGGCCACCCACAAAGCCGTGGACCCTCACACCCTCCCACCAGCACAGCCCCGAGACTGCTGACGGGGCAGAGAATATGGAGTCAGGCACAGCTGCAGGGGCTATTGCTGCCTGGAGTGCTGTTTATATTGACCTCAACCCAGGCACACCTGCGGAGGGCTTGCCGGCAGGGTCAGGCTGCCCAGGTCAGCTAATCCTCAGCCCTCAGGGAATCACATTGCAGAATATGGACCTCGCTAAGACAGAATATTCGCCAAGGAGAAAAAGGACACAATGCCATTTGCAGCACCGTAGATGAGTCTCGAGGTAATCACGTGACTTGGAGTAAGTCAGAAAGTGAAAGACACATATCATATCATATCACTTATAGGTGTTACCTATAAATTGATACCAGGGCAGATATTTCCACGGAGAAGGGCAATCACAGATTCATTAAACAAACTTATGGTTCACCAAAGGAAAGGTGTGAGGATTGAATTCATTACGATATTGGGGTTAACAGACAGATACAAACACAGTAGACGTATATAATCACCAAAGACCTACGGAGTACCAAGAGAAGACTACTCAACATTCTGTCATAACGTACATGGGAAAAGGATTCCAGGAAGAACAGACATATGTATATGTGTAAAAGAACCACCTCTTGCACACCTACAACAAGCTAAACGTTGTACTCAAACTTGCTGTAATAAAAAATAAAAAATTAAATTAAATACACGAACAAGAAGTAGTGAGACAAACTTGAGGGGCTTTCTCCTGGCACATTCCGTTCTACATTCCAATCTAGAACACGACTTCCATTGAGCCTCTGCTGCCCTAGTAACCAGATTTGGTAAGGGAGAACTGCTGCCACCATGTGGCCGTTTCACACAACTGCAGGTTTAATGCCAGCGCTAATGGTCAGTGGATATTCCAAATCATTACAGGCCTGTAAATGACACCTGCCCTGAAAACAAATCCTGGGGTCATATATGGACCAAAAAATTCAAAAGACGTCCATATTTCAAAACGACAGTTTCAAGAGGCATATTTCACGCACATTAGTGTTCTGCTTCTTTTGCTTTCTTTCTTTCTTTGTTAAAAAAACGGGAATGGAAAAAGGCAACCCTCAGAATGGGCGAAAACGTTCACAAATGAATCAATGGACAAAGGTTTAATCTCCAATATATATAAACAGCTCATGCAGCTTAATATTAATAAAACAAACAACCCAATACAAAAATGGGCAGAAGATCTAAAGAGACGTTTCTTCAAAGAAGACACAGAGATGGCCAAGACGCACATGAAAAGCTGCTCAACATCACTAATCATTAGAGAAATGCAAATCAAAACTACAATGAGGTAAGACTTCACACCTGTTAGAATCGGCATCATCAGATAATCTACAAACAACAAATTCTGGGGAGGGTGTGGACAAAAGGAACCCTCTTCCGCTATTGGTGGGAATGTAAATTGATACAGTCACTATGGAGAACAGTATGGAGGTTCCTTTAATAAACTAAAAAGAGAATTACCATAGGATCCAGCAATCCCACTTCTGGGCATATACCCAGAGAAAACCATAAATCACAGAGACACATTCACCACAATGTTCATTGCAGCACTATTTACAATAGCCAGGTTATGGAAGCAACATAAATGCCCACAGACAGACGAATGGATAAAGATGTGGTACATATATAAAATGGAATATTACTCAGCCATAAAAAGGAATGAAACTGGGTCATTTGTAGAGAAGTTGATGGATCTAGAGACTGTCATACAGAGTGAAGTAAGCCAGAAAGAGAAAAACAAATATTGTATATTAATGCCTATATGTGGAACCTAGAAAAATGGTAGAGATGAACTGGATTGCAGGGCAGAAATAGAGACACAGAGGTAGAGAACAAACGTATGGACACAAAGTGGGGGAAGCCATGGGGTGGTGGTGGTGGGATGAGTTGGGAGATTAGGATTGACCTGTATACATGTCTATGCATAAAATAGATAACTAATAATAACCTACTGTATAAAAAAATAACTAAAATTTAATTTCAAAATTTTTAAAAATAAAATGTAAAAATAAAACAGAAAAAAAGTTCTTCCATTCACACTGATGTATTTATACGAATGAATTATTTCCATGCTTATATCTATAAATACATAAATGAGGAATAAAATCTAACTTGAACCAAAAAAGAAAAAAAAACTGAACCTAACAGTTATACAGAGGAAAACACTACCAAGGCACTTGCTCCAGTGGTAAACAATTCTGAAATTGGTCAGAGGTGGGGAATCATCTCCCATACAGCCAGCAGCCCCGCCCGCCCACGCAAGGAGCATCCTCATTGCAAAGCTGGGAGACCGTGCCAAGACCTCTGTGAGTAAACGTGAGCTGAGCCCCAGGCCAGATGCTGCTGAACTGTTCCCACCCTTCCCAGGTGAAACACCTGAATATGTACAAGGGCTTGAAAGCCTAGAGGAAGGGCCATGGAGCCACACCAGCGACAGCACGCAGGCCAACTTGGTGCCTGCAGGTCAGCCAGGATGGTACTGGCCATGGGCGCTCTTCTGGAAGCTTTCTATTGCCCTGCCTGAGATACCCCTCCTGTCCCGGCACCCACTCCTTTTTTTCCTTCCTCACCTCAGCCCGGAGAGATATTCCAGTGGAAGTTATGGGTGACACATCCTCTTCTTTACAGGTGGCCGCCTGGCAACTCCTGCCGAAAGTCCAGCAGAGCCCCACTCACACCGGGCCACCCACAAAGCCGTGGACCCTCACACCCTCCCACCAGCACAGCCCCGAGACTGCTGACGGGGCAGAGAATATGGAGTCAGGCACAGCTGCAGGGGCTATTGATGCCTGGAGTGCTGTTTATATTGACCTCAACCCAGGCAACCCTGGGGAGGGCTTGCCGGCAGGGTCAGGCTGCCCAGGTCAGCTAATCCTCAGCCCTCAGGGAATCACATTGCAGAAAATGGACCTCGCTAAGACAGAATATTCACCAAGGAGAAAAAGGACACAATGCCATTTGCAGCACCGTAGATGAGTCTCGAGGTAATCACGTGACTTGGAGTAAGTCAGAAAGTGAAAGACACATATCATATCCTATCACTTATAGGTGTTACCTATAAATTGATACCAGGGCAGATATTTCCACGGAGAAGGGCAATCACAGATTCATTAAACAAACTTATGGTTCACCAAAGGAAAGGTGTGAGGATTGAATTCATTACGATATTGGGGTTAACAGACAGATACAAACACAGTAGACGTATATAATCACCAAAGACCTACGGAGTACCAAGAGAAGACTACTCAACATTCTGTCATAACGTACATGGGAAAAGGATCCCAGGAAGAACAGACATATGTATATGTGTAAAAGAACCACCTCTTGCACACCTACAACAAGCTAAACGTTGTACTCAAACTTGCTGTAATAAAAAATAAAAAATTAAATTAAAAACACGAACAAGAAGTAGTGAGACAAACTTGAGGGGCTTTCTCCTGGCACATTCCGTTCTACATTCCAATCTAGAACACGACTTCCATTGAGCCTCTGCTGCCCTAATACCCAGATTTGGTAAGGGAGAACTGCTGCCACCTTGTGGCCGTTTCACACAACTGCAGGATTAATGCCAGCGCTAATGGTCAGTGGATATTCCAAATCATTACAGGCCTGTAAATGACACCTGCCCTGAAAACAAATCCTGGGGTCATATATCGACCAAAAAATTCAAAAGACGTCCATATTTCAAAACGACAGTTTCAAGAGGCATATTTCATGCACATTAGTGTTCTGCTTCTTTTGCTTTCTTTCTTTCTTTGTTAAAAAAAACGGGAATGGAGAAAGGCAACCCTCAGAATGGGCGAAAACGTTCACAAACGAATCAATGGACAAAGGTTTAATCTCCAATATATATAAACAGCTCATGCAGCTTAATATTAATAAAACAAACAACCCAATACAAAAATGGGCAGAAGATCTAAAGAGACGTTTCTTCAAAGAAGACACAGAGATGGCCAAGACGCACATGAAAAGCTGCTCAACATCACTAATTATTAGAGAAATGCAAATCAAAACTACAATGAGGTAAGACCTCACACCTGTTAGAATCGGCATCATCAGATAATCTACAATCAACAAATTCTGGGGACGGTGTGGAGAAAAGGAACCCTCTTCCGCTATTGGTGGGAATGTAAATTGATACAGTCACTATGGAGAACAGTATGGAGGTTCCTTTAAAAAACTAAAAAGAGAATTACCATAGGATCCAGCAATCCCACTTCTGGGCATATACCCAGAGAAAACCATAAATCACAAAGACACATTCACCACAATGTTCATTGCAGCACTATTTACAATAGCCAGGTAATGGAAGCAACCTAAATGCCCACAGACAGACGAATGGATAAAGATGTGGTACATATACAAAATGGAATATTACTCAGCCATAAAAAGGAATGAAACTGGGTCATTTGTAGAGAAGTTGATGGATCTAGAGACTGTCATACAGAGTGAAGTAAGTCAGAAAGAGAAAAACAAATATTGTATATTAATGCCTATATGTGGAACCTAGAAAAATGGTAGAGATGAACTGGTTTGCAGGGCAGAAATAGAGACACAGAGGTAGAGAACAAACGTATGGACACAAAGTGGGGGAAGCCATGGGGTGGTGGTGGTGGGATGAGTTGGGAGATTAGGATTGACCTGTATACATGTCTATGCATAAAATAGATAACTAATAATAACCTACTGTATAAAAAAAATAACTAAAATTAAATTTCAAAATTTTAAAAAATAAAATGTAAAAATAAAACAGAAAAAAAGTTCTTCCATTCACACTGATGTATTTATACGAATGAATTATTTCCATGCTTATATCTATAAATACATAAATGAGGAATAAAATCTAACTTGAACCAAAAAAGAAAAAAAAAACCGAACCTAAGAATTATACAGAGGAAAACACTACCAAGGCACTTGCTCCAGTGGTAAACAATTCTGAAATTGGTCAGAGGTGGGGAATCATCTCCCATACAGCCAGCAGCCCCGCCCGCCCACGCAAGGAGCATCCTCATTGCAAAGCTGGGAGACCGTGCCGAGGCCTCTGTGAGTAAACGTGAGCTGAGCCCCAGGCCAGCTGCTGCTGAACTGTTCCCACCCTTCCCAGGTGAAACAGCTGAATATGTACAAGGGCTTGAAAGCCTAGAGGAAGGGCCGTGGAGCCACACCAGCCACAGCACGCAGGCCAACTTGGTGCCTGCATGTCAGCCAGGATGGTACTGGCCACGGGCGCTCTTCTGGAAGCTTTCTATTGCCCTGCCTGAGATACCCCTCTTGTCCCGGCCCCCACTCCTTTTTTTCCTTCCTCACCTCAGCCTGGAGAGGTATTCCAGTGGAAGTTATGGGTGACACATCCTCTTCTTTACAGGTGGCAGCCTGGCAACTCCTGCCGAAAGTCCAGCAGAGCCCCACTCACACCGGGCCACCCACAAAGCCGTGGACCCTCACACCCTCCCACCAGCACAGCCCCGAGACTGCTGACGGGGCAGAGAATATGGAGTCAGGCACAGCTGCAGGGGCTATTGCTGCCTGGAGTGCTGTTTATATTGACCTCAACCCAGGCACACCTGCGGAGGGCTTGCCGGCAGGGTCAGGCTGCCCAGGTCAGCTAATCCTCAGCCCTCAGGGAATCACATTGCAGAATATGGACCTCGCTAAGACAGAATATTCGCCAAGGAGAAAAAGGACACAATGCCATTTGCAGCACCGTAGATGAGTCTCGAGGTAATCACGTGACTTGGAGTAAGTCAGAAAGTGAAAGACACATATCATATCATATCACTTATAGGTGTTACCTATAAATTGATACCAGGGCAGATATTTCCACGGAGAAGGGCAATCACAGATTCATTAAACAAACTTATGGTTCACCAAAGGAAAGGTGTGAGGATTGAATTCATTACGATATTGGGGTTAACAGACAGATACAAACACAGTAGACGTATATAATCACCAAAGACCTACGGAGTACCAAGAGAAGACTACTCAACATTCTGTCATAACGTACATGGGAAAAGGATTCCAGGAAGAACAGACATATGTATATGTGTAAAAGAACCACCTCTTGCACACCTACAACAAGCTAAACGTTGTACTCAAACTTGCTGTAATAAAAAATAAAAAATTAAATTAAATACACGAACAAGAAGTAGTGAGACAAACTTGAGGGGCTTTCTCCTGGCACATTCCGTTCTACATTCCAATCTAGAACACGACTTCCATTGAGGCTCTGCTGCCCTAGTAACCAGATTTGGTAAGGGAGAACTGCTGCCACCATGTGGCCGTTTCACACAACTGCAGGTTTAATGCCAGCGCTAATGGTCAGTGGATATTCCAAATCATTACAGGCCTGTAAATGACACCTGCCCTGAAAACAAATCCTGGGGTCATATATCGACCAAAAAATTCAAAAGACGTCCATATTTCAAAACGACAGTTTCAAGAGGCATATTACACGCACATTAGTGTTCTGCTTCTTTTGCTTTCTTTCTTTCTTTGTTAAAAAAAACGGGAATGGAGAAAGGCAACCCTCGGAATGGGCGAAAACGTTCACAAACGAATCAATGGACAAAGGTTTAATCTCCAATATATATAAACAGCTCATGCAGCTTAATATTAATAAAACAAACAACCCAATACAAAAATGGGCAGAAGATGTAAAGAGACGTTTCTTCAAAGAAGACACAGAGATGGCCAAGACGCACATGAAAATCTGCGCAACATCACTAATTATTAGAGAAATGCAAATCAAAACTACAATGAGGTAAGACCTCACACCTGTTAGAATCGGCATCATCAGATAATCTACAAACAACAAACTCTGGGGATGGTGTGGACAAAAGGAACCCTCTTCCACTATTGGTGGGAATGTAAATTGATACAGTCACTATGGAGAACAGTATGGAGGTTCCTTTAAAAAACTAAAAAGAGAATTACCATAGGATCCAGCAATCCCACTTCTGGGCATACACCCAGAGAAAACCATAAATCACAAAGACACATTCACCACAATGTTCATTGCAGCACTATTTACAATAGCCAGGTAATGGAAGCAACCTAAATGCCCACAGACAGACGAATGGATAAAGATGTGGTACATATACAAAATGGAATATTACTCAGCCATAAAAAGGAATGAAACTGGGTCATTTGTAGAGAAGTTGATGGATCTAGAGACTGTCATACAGAGTGAAGTAAGTCAGAAAGAGAAAAACAAATATTGTATATTAATGCCTATATGTGGAACCTAGAAAAATGGTAGAGATGAACTGGTTTGCAGGGCAGAAATAGAGACACAGAGGTAGAGAACAAACGTATGGACACAAAGTGGGGGAAGCCATGGGGTGGTGGTGGTGGGATGAGTTGGGAGATTAGGATTGACCTGTATACATGTCTATGCATAAAATAGATAACTAATAATAACCTACTGTATAAAAAAAATAACTAAAATTAAATTTCAAAATTTTAAAAAATAAAATGTAAAAATAAAACAGAAAAAAAGTTCTTCCATTCACACTGATGTATTTATACGAATGAATTATTTCCATGCTTATATCTATAAATACATAAATGAGGAATAAAATCTAACTTGAACCAAAAAAGAAAAAAAAAAAACTGAACCTAACAGTTATACAGAGGAAAACACTACCAAGGCACTTGCTCCACTGGTAAACAATTCTGAAATTGGTCAGAGGTGGGGAATCATCTCCCATACAGCCAGCAGCCCCGCCCGCCCACGCAAGGAGCATCCTCATTGCAAAGCTGGGAGACCGTGCCGAGGCCTCTGTGAGTAAACGTGAGCTGAGCCCCAGGCCAGATGCTGCTGAACTGTTCCCACCCTTCCCAGGTGAAACACCTGAATATGTACAAGGGCTTGAAAGCCTAGAGGAAGGGCCGTGGAGCCACACCAGCGACAGCACGCAGGCCAACTTGGTGCCTGCAGGTCAGCCAGGATGGTACTGGCCATGGGCGCTCTTCTGGAAGCTTTCTATTGCCCTGCCTGAGATACCCCTCCTGTCCCGGCCCCCACTCCTTTTTTTCCTTCGTCACCTCAGCCCGGAGAGATATTCCAGTGGAAGTTATGGGTGACACATCCTCTTCTTTACAGGTGGCAGCCTGGCAACTCCTGCCGAAAGTCCAGCAGAGCCCCACTCACACCGGGCCACCCACAAAGCCCTGGACCCTCACACCCTCCCACCAGCACAGCCCCGAGACTGCTGACGGGGCAGAGAATATGGAGTAAGGCACAGCTGCAGGGGCTATTGCTGCCTGGAGTGCTGTTTATATTGACCTCAACCCAGGCACACCTGGGGAGGGCTTGCCGGCAGGGTCAGGCTGCCCAGGTCAGCTAATCCTCAGCCCTCAGGGAATCACATTGCAGAAAATGGAACTCGCTAAGACAGAATATTCGCCAAGGAAAAAAAGGACACAATGCCATTTGCAGCACCGTAGATGAGTCTCGAGGTAATCACGTGACTTGGAGTAAGTCAGAAAGTGAAAGACACATATCATATCCTATCACTTATAGGTGTTACCTATAAATTGATACCAGGGCAGATATTTCCACGGAGAAGGGCAATCACAGATTCATTAAACAAACTTATGGTTCACCAAAGGAAAGGTGTGAGGATTGAATTCATTACGATATTGGGGTTAACAGACAGATACAAACACAGTAGACATATATAATCACCAAAGACCTACGGAGTACCAAGAGAAGACTACTCAACATTCTGTCATAACGTACATGGGAAAAGGATCCCAGGAAGAACAGACATATGTATATGTGTAAAAGAACCACCTCTTGCACACCTACAACATGCTAAACGTTGTACTCAAACTTGCTGTAATAAAAAATAAAAATATAAATTAAAAACACGAACAAGAAGTAGTGAGACAAACTTGAGGGGCTTTCTCCTGGCACATTCCGTTCTACATTCCAATCTAGAACACGACTTCCATTGAGGCTCTGCTGCCCTAGTAACCAGATTTGGTAAGGGAGAACTGCTGCCACCTTGTGACCGTTTCACACAACTGCAGGTTTAATGCCAGCGCTAATGGTCAGTGGATATTCCAAATCATTACAGGCCTGTAAATGACACCTGCCCTGAAAACAAATCCTGGGGTCATATATCGACCAAAAAATTCAAAAGACGTCCATATTTCAAAACGACAGTTTCAAGAGGCATATTTCACGCACATTAGTGTTCTGCTTCTTTTGCTTTCTTTCTTTCTTTCTTAAAAGAACGGGAATGGAAAAAGGCAACCCTCAGAATGGGCAAAAACGTTCACAAACGAATCAATGGACAAAGGTTTAATCTCCAATATATATAAACAGCTCATGCAGCTTAATATTAATAAAACAAACAACCCAATACAAAAATGGGCAGAAGATCTAAAGAGACGTTTCTTCAAAGAAGACACAGAGATGGCCAAGACGCACATGAAAAGCTGCTCAACATCACTAATTATTAGAGAAATGCAAATCAAAACTACAATGAGGTAAGACCTCACACCTGTTAGAATCGGCATCATCAGATAATCTACAAACAACAAACTCTGGGGAGGGTGTGGACAAAAGGAACCCTCTTCCGCTATTGGTGGGAATGTAAATTGATACATTCACTATGGAGAACAGTATGGAGGTTCCTTTAAAAAACTAAAAAGAGAATTACCATAGGATCCAGCAATCCCACTTCTGGGCATATACCCAGAGAAAACCATAAATCACAGAGACACATTCACCACAGTGTTCATTGCAGCACTATTTACAATAGCCAGGTTATGGAAGCAACATAAATGCCCACAGACAGACGAATGGATAAAGATGTGGTACATATACAAAATGGAATATTACTCAGCCATAAAAAGGAATGAAACTGGGTCATTTGTAGAGAAGTTGATGGATCTAGAGACTGTCATACAGAGTGAAGTAAGTCAGAAAGAGAAAAACAAATATTGTATATTAATGCCTATATGTGGAACCTAGAAAAATGGTGGAGATGAACTGGTTTGCAGGGCAGAAATAGAGACACAGAGGTAGAGAACAAACGTATGGACACAAAGTGGGGGAAGCCATGGGGTGGTGGTGGTGGGATGAGTTGGGCGATTAGGATTGACCTGTATACATGTCTATGCATAAAATAGATAACTAATAATAACCTACTGTATAAAAAAATAACTAAAATTAAATTTCAAAATTTTAAAAAATAAAATGTAAAAATAAAACAGAAAAAAAGTTCTTCCATTCACACTGATGTATTTATACGAATGAATTATTTCCATGCTTATATCTATAAATACATAAATGAGGAATAAAATCTAACTTGAACCAAAAAAGAAAAAAAAACTGAACCTAAGAATTATACAGAGGAAAACACTACGAAGGCACTTGCTCCAGTGGTAAACAATTCTGAAATTGGTCAGAGGTGGGGAATCATCTCCCATACAGCCAGCAGCCCCGCCCGCCCACGCAAGGAGCATCCTCATTGCAAAGCTGGGAGACCGTGCCGAGGCCTATGTGAGTAAACGTGAGCTGAGCCCCAGGCCAGATGCTGCTGAACTGTTCCCACCCTTCCCAGGTGAAACACCTGAATATGTACAAGGGCTTGAAAGCCTAGAGGAAGGGCCGTGGAGCCACACCAGCGACAGCACGCAGGCCAACTTGGTGCCTGCAGGTCAGCCAGGATGGTACTGGCCACGGGCGCTCTTCTGGAAGCTTTCTATTGCCCTGCCTGAGATACCCCTCCTGTCCCGGCCCCCACTCCTTTTTTTCCTTCCTCACCTCAGCCCGGAGAGATATTCCAGTGGAAGTTATGGGTGACACATCCTCTTCTTTACAGGTGGCAGCCTGGCAACTCCTGCCGAAAGTCCAGCAGAGCCCCACTCACACCGGGCCACCCACAAAGCCGTGGACCCTCACACCCTCCCACCAGCACAGCCCTGAGACTGCTGACGGGGCAGAGAATATGGAGTCAGGCACAGCTGCAGGGGCTATTGATGCCTGGAGTGCTGTTTATATTGACCTCAACCCAGGCAACCCTGGGGAGGGCTTGCCGGCAGGGTCAGGCTGCCCAGGTCAGCTAATCCTCAGCCCTCAGGGAATCACATTGCAGAAAATGGACCTCGCTAAGACAGAATCTTCGCCAAGGAGAAAAAGGACACAATGCCATTTGCAGCACCGTAGATGAGTCTCGAGGTAATCACGTGACTTGGAGTAAGTCAGAAAGTGAAAGACACATATCATATCCTATCACTTATAGGTGTTACCTATAAATTGATACCAGGGCAGATATTTCCACGGAGAAGGGCAATCACAGATTCATTAAACAAACTTATGGTTCACCAAAGGAAAGGTGTGAGGATTGAATTCATTACGATATTGGGGTTAACAGACAGATACAAACACAGTAGACGTATATAATCACCAAAGACCTACGGAGTACCAAGAGAAGACTACTCAACATTCTGTCATAACGTACATGGGAAAAGGATCCCAGGAAGAACAGACATATGTATATGTGTAAAAGAACCACCTCTTGCACACCTACAACAAGCTAAACGTTGTACTCAAACTTGCTGTAATAAAAAATAAAAATATAAATTAAAAACACGAACAAGAAGTAGTGAGACAAACTTGAGGGGCTTTCTCCTGGCACATTCCGTTCTACATTCCAATCTAGAACACGACTTCCATTGAGGCTCTGCTGCCCTAGTAACCAGATTTGGTAAGGGAGAACTGCTGCCACCTTGTGACCGTTTCACACAACTGCAGGTTTAATGCCAGCGCTAATGGTCAGTGGATATTCCAAATCATTACAGGCCTGTAAATGACACCTGCCCTGAAAACAAATCCTGGGGTCATATATCGACCAAAAAATTCAAAAGACGTCCATATTTCAAAACGACAGTTTCAAGAGGCATATTTCACGCACATTAGTGTTCTGCTTCTTTTGCTTTCTTTCTTTCTTTCTTAAAAGAACGGGAATGGAAAAAGGCAACCCTCAGAATGGGCAAAAACGTTCACAAACGAATCAATGGACAAAGGTTTAATCTCCAATATGTATAAACAGCTCATGCAGCTTAATATTAATAAAACAAACAACCCAATACAAAAATGGGCAGAAGATCTAAAGAGACGTTTCTTCAAAGAAGACACAGAGATGGCCAAGACGCACATGAAAAGCTGCTCAACATCACTAATTATTAGAGAAATGCAAATCAAAACTACAATGAGGTAAGACCTCACACCTGTTAGAATCGGCATCATCAGATAATCTACAAACAACAAACTCTGGGGAGGGTGTGGACAAAAGGAACCCTCTTCCGCTATTGGTGGGAATGTAAATTGATACATTCACTATGGAGAACAGTATGGAGGTTCCTTTAAAAAACTAAAAAGAGAATTACCATAGGATCCAGCAATCCCACTTCTGGGCATATACCCAGAGAAAACCATAAATCACAGAGACACATTCACCACAATGTTCATTGCAGCACTATTTACAATAGCCAGGTTATGGAAGCAAAATAAATGCCCACAGACAGACGAATGGATAAAGATGTGGTACATATACAAAATGGAATATTACTCAGCCATAAAAAGGAATGAAACTGGGTCATTTGTAGAGAAGTTGATGGATCTAGAGACTGTCATACAGAGTGAAGTAAGTCAGAAAGAGAAAAACAAATATTGTATATTAATGCCTATATGTGGAACCTAGAAAAATGGTGGAGATGAACTGGTTTGCAGGGCAGAAATAGAGACACAGAGGTAGAGAACAAACGTATGGACACAAAGTGGGGGAAGCCATGGGGTGGTGGTGGTGGGATGAGTTGGGCGATTAGGATTGACCTGTATACATGTCTATGCATAAAATAGATAACTAATAATAACCTACTGTATAAAAAAATAACTAAAATTAAATTTCAAAATTTTAAAAAATAAAATGTAAAAATAAAACAGAAAAAAAGTTCTTCCATTCACACTGATGTATTTATACGAATGAATTATTTCCATGCTTATATCTATAAATACATAAATGAGGAATAAAATCTAACTTGAACCAAAAAAGAAAAAAAAACTGAACCTAAGAATTATACAGAGGAAAACACTACGAAGGCACTTGCTCCAGTGGTAAACAATTCTGAAATTGGTCAGAGGTGGGGAATCATCTCCCATACAGCCAGCAGCCCCGCCCGCCCACGCAAGGAGCATCCTCATTGCAAAGCTGGGAGACCGTGCCGAGGCCTATGTGAGTAAACGTGAGCTGAGCCCCAGGCCAGATGCTGCTGAACTGTTCCCACCCTTCCCAGGTGAAACACCTGAATATGTACAAGGGCTTGAAAGCCTAGAGGAAGGGCCGTGGAGCCACACCAGCGACAGCACGCAGGCCAACTTGGTGCCTGCAGGTCAGCCAGGATGGTACTGGCCACGGGCGCTCTTCTGGAAGCTTTCTATTGCCCTGCCTGAGATACCCCTCCTGTCCCGGCCCCCACTCCTTTTTTTCCTTCCTCACCTCAGCCCGGAGAGATATTCCAGTGGAAGTTATGGGTGACACATCCTCTTCTTTACAGGTGGCAGCCTGGCAACTCCTGCCGAAAGTCCAGCAGAGCCCCACTCACACCGGGCCACCCACAAAGCCGTGGACCCTCACACCCTCCCACCAGCACAGCCCCGAGACTGCTGACGGGGCAGAGAATATGGTGCAAGGCACAGCTGCAGGGGCTATTGCTGCCTGGAGTGCTGTTTATATTGACCTCAACCCAGGCACACCTGGGGAGGGCTTGCCGGCAGGGTCAGGCTGCCCAGGTCAGCTAATCCTCAGCCCTCAGGGAATCACATTGCAG
This sequence comes from Mesoplodon bidens, assembly GCF_964165515.1. Classification (NCBI taxonomy): domain Eukaryota; kingdom Metazoa; phylum Chordata; class Mammalia; order Artiodactyla; family Ziphiidae; genus Mesoplodon; species Mesoplodon bidens. The sequence continues at coordinate 584,711 of NW_027671283.1, forward strand.
AATATGGACCTCGCTAAGACAGCATATTCGCCAAGGAAAAAAAGGACACAATGCCATTTGCAGCACCGTAGATGAGTCTCGAGGTAATCACGTGACTTGGAGTAAGTCAGAAAGTGAAAGACACATATCATATCCTATCACTTATAGGTGTTACCTATAAATTGATACCAGGGCAGATATTTCCACGGAGAAGGGCAATCACAGATTCATTAAACAAACTTATGGTTCACCAAAGGAAAGGTGTGAGGATTGAATTCATTACGATATTGGGGTTAACAGACATATACAAACACAGTAGACGTATATAATCACCAAAGACCTACGGAGTACCAAGAGAAGACTACTCAACATTCTGTCATAACGTACATGGGAAAAGGATCCCAGGAAGAACAGATATATGTATATGTGTAAAAGAACCACCTCTTGCACACCTACAACAAGCTAAACGTTGTACTCAAACTTGCTGTAATAAAAAATAAAAATATAAATTAAAAACACGAACAAGAAGTAGTGAGACAAACATGAGGGGCTTTCTCCTGGCACATTCCGTTCTACATTCCAATCTAGAACACGACTTCCATTGAGGCTCTGCTGCCCTAGTAACCAGATTTGGTAAGGGAGAACTGCTGCCACCTTGTGACCGTTTCACACAACTGCAGGTTTAATGCCAGCGCTAATGGTCAGTGGATATTCCAAATCATTACAGGCCTGTAAATGACACCTGCCCTGAAAACAAATCCTGGGGTCATATATCGACCAAAAAATACAAAAGACGTCCATATTTCAAAACGACAGTTTCAAGAGGCATATTTCACGCACATTAGTGTTCTGCTTCTTTTGCTTTCTTTCTTTCTTTCTTAAAAGAACGGGAATGGAAAAAGGCAACCCTCAGAATGGGCAAAAACGTTCACAAACGAATCAATGGACAAAGGTTTAATCTCCAATATGTATAAACAGCTCATGCAGCTTAATATTAATAAAACAAACAACCCAATACAAAAATGGGCAGAAGATCTAAAGAGACGTTTCTTCAAAGAAGACACAGAGATGGCCAAGACGCACATGAAAAGCTGCTCAACATCACTAATTATTAGAGAAATGCAAATCAAAACTACAATGAGGTAAGACCTCACACCTGTTAGAATCGGCATCATCAGATAATCTACAAACAACAAACTCTGGGGAGGTTGTGGACAAAAGGAACCCTCTTCCGCTATTGGTGGGAATGTAAATTGATACAGTCACTATGGAGAACAGTATGGAGGTTCCTTTAAAAAACTAAAAAGAGAATTACCATAGGATCCAGCAATCCCACTTCTGGGCATATACCCAGAGAAAACCATAAATCACAGAGACACATTCACCACAATGTTCATTGCATCATTATTTACAATAGCCAGGTTATGGAAGCAACATAAATGCCCACAGACAGACGAATGGATAAAGATGTGGTACATATATAAAATGGAATATTACTCAGCCATAAAAAGGAATGAAACTGGGTCATTTGTAGAGAAGTTGATGGATCTAGAGACTGTCATACAGAGTCAAGTAAGCCAGAAAGAGAAAAACAAATATTGTATATTAATGCCTATATGTGGAACCTAGAAAAATGGTAGAGATGAACTGGTTTGCAGGTCAGAAATAGAGACACAGAGGTAGAGAACAAACGTATGGACACAAAGTGGGGGAAGCCATGGGGTGGTGGTGGTGGGATGAGTTGGGAGATTAGGATTGACCTGTATACATGTCTATGCATAAAATAGATAACTAATAATAACCTACTGTATAAAAAAATAATTAAAATTAAATTTCAAAATTTTAAAAAATAAAATGTAAAAATAAAACAGAAAAAAAGTTCTTCCATTCACACTGATGTATTTATACGAATGAATTATTTCCATGCTTATATCTATAAATACATAAATGAGGAATAAAATCTAACTTGAACCAAAAAAGAAAAAAAAAACTGAACCTAAGAATTATACAGAGGAAAACACTACCAAGGCACTTGCTCCAGTGGTAAACAATTCTGAAATTGGTCAGAGGTGGGGAATCATCTCCCATACAGCCAGCAGCCCCGCCCGCCCACGCCAGGAGCATCCTCATTGCAAAGCTGGGAGACCGTGCCGAGGCCTCTGTGAGTAAACGTGAGCTGAGCCCCAGGCCAGATGCTGCTGAACTGTTCCCACCCTTCCCAGGTGAAACACCTGAATATGTACAAGGGCTTGAAAGCCTAGAGGAAGGGCCGTGGAGCCACACCAGCGACAGCACGCAGGCCAACTTGGTGCCTGCATGTCAGCCAGGATGGTACTGGCCACGGGCGCTCTTCTGGAAGCTTTCTATTGCCCTGCCTGAGATACCCCTCCTGTCCCGGCCCCCACTCCTTTTTTTCCTTCCTCACCTCAGCCCGGAGAGATATTCCAGTGGAAGTTATGGGTGACACATCCTCTTCTTTACAGGTGGCAGCCTGGCAACTCCTGCTCAAAGTCCAGCAGAGCCCCACTCACACCGGGCCCCCCACAAAGCCGTGGACACTCACACCCTCCCACCAGCACAGCCCCGAGACTGCTGACGGGGCAGAGAATATGGTGCAAGGCACAGCTGCAGGGGCTATTGCTGCCTGGAGTGCTGTTTATATTGACCTCAACCCAGGCACACCTGGGGAGGGCTTGCCGGCAGGGTCAGGCTGCCCAGGTCAGCTAATCCTCAGCCCTCAGGGAATCACATTGCAGAATATGGACCTCGCTAAGACAGCATATTCGCCAAGGAGAAAAAGGACACAATGCCATTTGCAGCACCGTAGATGAGTCTCGAGGTAATCACGTGACTTGGAGTAAGTCAGAAAGTGAAAGACACATATCATATCCTATCACTTATAGGTGTTACCTATAAATTGATACCAGGGCAGATATTTCCACGGAGAAGGGCAATCACAGATTCATTAAACAAACTTATGGTTCACCAAAGGAAAGGTGTGAGGATTGAATTCATTACGATATTGGGGTTAACAGACAGATACAAACACAGTAGACGTATATAATCACCAAAGACCTACGGAGTACCAAGAGAAGACTACTCAACATTCTGTCATAACGTACATGGGAAAAGGATCCCAGGAAGAACAGACATATGTATATGTGTAAAAGAACCACCTCTTGCACACCTACAACATGCTAAACGTTGTACTCAAACTTGCTGTAATAAAAAATAAAAATATAAATTAAAAACACGAACAAGAAGTAGTGAGACAAACTTGAGGGGCTTTCTCCTGGCACATTCCGTTCTACATTCCAATCTAGAACACGACTTCCATTGAGGCTCTGCTGCCCTAGTAACCAGATTTGGTAAGGGAGAACTGCTGCCACCTTGTGACCGTTTCACACAACTGCAGGTTTAATGCCAGCGCTAATGGTCAGTGGATATTCCAAATCATTACAGGCCTGTAAATGACACCTGCCCTGAAAACAAATCCTGGGGTCATATATCGACCAAAAAATTCAAAAGACGTCCATATTTCAAAACGACAGTTTCAAGAGGCATATTTCACGCACATTAGTGTTCTGCTTCTTTTGCTTTCTTTCTTTCTTTCTTAAAAGAACGGGAATGGAAAAAGGCAACCCTCAGAATGGGCAAAAACGTTCACAAACGAATCAATGGACAAAGGTTTAATCTCCAATATATATAAACAGCTCATGCAGCTTAATATTAATAAAACAAACAACCCAATACAAAAATGGGCAGAAGATCTAAAGAGACGTTTCTTCAAAGAAGACACAGAGATGGCCAAGACGCACATGAAAAGCTGCTCAACATCACTAATTATTAGAGAAATGCAAATCAAAACTACAATGAGGTAAGACCTCACACCTGTTAGAATCGGCATCATCAGATAATCTACAAACAACAAACTCTGGGGAGGGTGTGGACAAAAGGAACCCTCTTCCGCTATTGGTGGGAATGTAAATTGATACATTCACTATGGAGAACAGTATGGAGGTTCCTTTAAAAAACTAAAAAGAGAATTACCATAGGATCCAGCAATCCCACTTCTGGGCATATACCCAGAGAAAACCATAAATCACAGAGACACATTCACCACAGTGTTCATTGCAGCACTATTTACAATAGCCAGGTTATGGAAGCAACATAAATGCCCACAGACAGACGAATGGATAAAGATGTGGTACATATACAAAATGGAATATTACTCAGCCATAAAAAGGAATGAAACTGGGTCATTTGTAGAGAAGTTGATGGATCTAGAGACTGTCATACAGAGTGAAGTAAGTCAGAAAGAGAAAAACAAATATTGTATATTAATGCCTATATGTGGAACCTAGAAAAATGGTGGAGATGAACTGGTTTGCAGGGCAGAAATAGAGACACAGAGGTAGAGAACAAACGTATGGACACAAAGTGGGGGAAGCCATGGGGTGGTGGTGGTGGGATGAGTTGGGCGATTAGGATTGACCTGTATACATGTCTATGCATAAAATAGATAACTAATAATAACCTACTGTATAAAAAAATAACTAAAATTAAATTTCAAAATTTTAAAAAATAAAATGTAAAAATAAAACAGAAAAAAAGTTCTTCCATTCACACTGATGTATTTATACGAATGAATTATTTCCATGCTTATATCTATAAATACATAAATGAGGAATAAAATCTAACTTGAACCAAAAAAGAAAAAAAAACTGAACCTAAGAATTATACAGAGGAAAACACTACGAAGGCACTTGCTCCAGTGGTAAACAATTCTGAAATTGGTCAGAGGTGGGGAATCATCTCCCATACAGCCAGCAGCCCCGCCCGCCCACGCAAGGAGCATCCTCATTGCAAAGCTGGGAGACCGTGCCGAGGCCTATGTGAGTAAACGTGAGCTGAGCCCCAGGCCAGATGCTGCTGAACTGTTCCCACCCTTCCCAGGTGAAACACCTGAATATGTACAAGGGCTTGAAAGCCTAGAGGAAGGGCCGTGGAGCCACACCAGCGACAGCACGCAGGCCAACTTGGTGCCTGCAGGTCAGCCAGGATGGTACTGGCCACGGGCGCTCTTCTGGAAGCTTTCTATTGCCCTGCCTGAGATACCCCTCCTGTCCCGGCCCCCACTCCTTTTTTTCCTTCCTCACCTCAGCCCGGAGAGATATTCCAGTGGAAGTTATGGGTGACACATCCTCTTCTTTACAGGTGGCAGCCTGGCAACTCCTGCCGAAAGTCCAGCAGAGCCCCACTCACACCGGGCCACCCACAAAGCCGTGGACCCTCACACCCTCCCACCAGCACAGCCCTGAGACTGCTGACGGGGCAGAGAATATGGAGTCAGGCACAGCTGCAGGGGCTATTGATGCCTGGAGTGCTGTTTATATTGACCTCAACCCAGGCAACCCTGGGGAGGGCTTGCCGGCAGGGTCAGGCTGCCCAGGTCAGCTAATCCTCAGCCCTCAGGGAATCACATTGCAGAAAATGGACCTCGCTAAGACAGAATCTTCGCCAAGGAGAAAAAGGACACAATGCCATTTGCAGCACCGTAGATGAGTCTCGAGGTAATCACGTGACTTGGAGTAAGTCAGAAAGTGAAAGACACATATCATATCCTATCACTTATAGGTGTTACCTATAAATTGATACCAGGGCAGATATTTCCACGGAGAAGGGCAATCACAGATTCATTAAACAAACTTATGGTTCACCAAAGGAAAGGTGTGAGGATTGAATTCATTACGATATTGGGGTTAACAGACAGATACAAACACAGTAGACGTATATAATCACCAAAGACCTACGGAGTACCAAGAGAAGACTACTCAACATTCTGTCATAACGTACATGGGAAAAGGATCCCAGGAAGAACAGACATATGTATATGTGTAAAAGAACCACCTCTTGCACACCTACAACAAGCTAAACGTTGTACTCAAACTTGCTGTAATAAAAAATAAAAATATAAATTAAAAACACGAACAAGAAGTAGTGAGACAAACTTGAGGGGCTTTCTCCTGGCACATTCCGTTCTACATTCCAATCTAGAACACGACTTCCATTGAGGCTCTGCTGCCCTAGTAACCAGATTTGGTAAGGGAGAACTGCTGCCACCTTGTGACCGTTTCACACAACTGCAGGTTTAATGCCAGCGCTAATGGTCAGTGGATATTCCAAATCATTACAGGCCTGTAAATGACACCTGCCCTGAAAACAAATCCTGGGGTCATATATCGACCAAAAAATTCAAAAGACGTCCATATTTCAAAACGACAGTTTCAAGAGGCATATTTCACGCACATTAGTGTTCTGCTTCTTTTGCTTTCTTTCTTTCTTTCTTAAAAGAACGGGAATGGAAAAAGGCAACCCTCAGAATGGGCAAAAACGTTCACAAACGAATCAATGGACAAAGGTTTAATCTCCAATATGTATAAACAGCTCATGCAGCTTAATATTAATAAAACAAACAACCCAATACAAAAATGGGCAGAAGATCTAAAGAGACGTTTCTTCAAAGAAGACACAGAGATGGCCAAGACGCACATGAAAAGCTGCTCAACATCACTAATTATTAGAGAAATGCAAATCAAAACTACAATGAGGTAAGACCTCACACCTGTTAGAATCGGCATCATCAGATAATCTACAAACAACAAACTCTGGGGAGGGTGTGGACAAAAGGAACCCTCTTCCGCTATTGGTGGGAATGTAAATTGATACATTCACTATGGAGAACAGTATGGAGGTTCCTTTAAAAAACTAAAAAGAGAATTACCATAGGATCCAGCAATCCCACTTCTGGGCATATACCCAGAGAAAACCATAAATCACAGAGACACATTCACCACAATGTTCATTGCAGCACTATTTACAATAGCCAGGTTATGGAAGCAAAATAAATGCCCACAGACAGACGAATGGATAAAGATGTGGTACATATACAAAATGGAATATTACTCAGCCATAAAAAGGAATGAAACTGGGTCATTTGTAGAGAAGTTGATGGATCTAGAGACTGTCATACAGAGTGAAGTAAGTCAGAAAGAGAAAAACAAATATTGTATATTAATGCCTATATGTGGAACCTAGAAAAATGGTGGAGATGAACTGGTTTGCAGGGCAGAAATAGAGACACAGAGGTAGAGAACAAACGTATGGACACAAAGTGGGGGAAGCCATGGGGTGGTGGTGGTGGGATGAGTTGGGCGATTAGGATTGACCTGTATACATGTCTATGCATAAAATAGATAACTAATAATAACCTACTGTATAAAAAAATAACTAAAATTAAATTTCAAAATTTTAAAAAATAAAATGTAAAAATAAAACAGAAAAAAAGTTCTTCCATTCACACTGATGTATTTATACGAATGAATTATTTCCATGCTTATATCTATAAATACATAAATGAGGAATAAAATCTAACTTGAACCAAAAAAGAAAAAAAAACTGAACCTAAGAATTATACAGAGGAAAACACTACGAAGGCACTTGCTCCAGTGGTAAACAATTCTGAAATTGGTCAGAGGTGGGGAATCATCTCCCATACAGCCAGCAGCCCCGCCCGCCCACGCAAGGAGCATCCTCATTGCAAAGCTGGGAGACCGTGCCGAGGCCTATGTGAGTAAACGTGAGCTGAGCCCCAGGCCAGATGCTGCTGAACTGTTCCCACCCTTCCCAGGTGAAACACCTGAATATGTACAAGGGCTTGAAAGCCTAGAGGAAGGGCCGTGGAGCCACACCAGCGACAGCACGCAGGCCAACTTGGTGCCTGCAGGTCAGCCAGGATGGTACTGGCCACGGGCGCTCTTCTGGAAGCTTTCTATTGCCCTGCCTGAGATACCCCTCCTGTCCCGGCCCCCACTCCTTTTTTTCCTTCCTCACCTCAGCCCGGAGAGATATTCCAGTGGAAGTTATGGGTGACACATCCTCTTCTTTACAGGTGGCAGCCTGGCAACTCCTGCCGAAAGTCCAGCAGAGCCCCACTCACACCGGGCCACCCACAAAGCCGTGGACCCTCACACCCTCCCACCAGCACAGCCCCGAGACTGCTGACGGGGCAGAGAATATGGTGCAAGGCACAGCTGCAGGGGCTATTGCTGCCTGGAGTGCTGTTTATATTGACCTCAACCCAGGCACACCTGGGGAGGGCTTGCCGGCAGGGTCAGGCTGCCCAGGTCAGCTAATCCTCAGCCCTCAGGGAATCACATTGCAGAATATGGACCTCGCTAAGACAGCATATTCGCCAAGGAAAAAAAGGACACAATGCCATTTGCAGCACCGTAGATGAGTCTCGAGGTAATCACGTGACTTGGAGTAAGTCAGAAAGTGAAAGACACATATCATATCCTATCACTTATAGGTGTTACCTATAAATTGATACCAGGGCAGATATTTCCACGGAGAAGGGCAATCACAGATTCATTAAACAAACTTATGGTTCTCCAAAGGAAAGGTGTGAGGATTGAATTCATTACGATATTGGGGTTAACAGACATATACAAACACAGTAGACGTATATAATCACCAAAGACCTACGGAGTACCAAGAGAAGACTACTCAACATTCTGTCATAACGTACATGGGAAAAGGATCCCAGGAAGAACAGATATATGTATATGTGTAAAAGAACCACCTCTTGCACACCTACAACAAGCTAAACGTTGTACTCAAACTTGCTGTAATAAAAAATAAAAATATAAATTAAAAACACGAACAAGAAGTAGTGAGACAAACATGAGGGGCTTTCTCCTGGCACATTCCGTTCTACATTCCAATCTAGAACACGACTTCCATTGAGGCTCTGCTGCCCTAGTAACCAGATTTGGTAAGGGAGAACTGCTGCCACCTTGTGACCGTTTCACACAACTGCAGGTTTAATGCCAGCGCTAATGGTCAGTGGATATTCCAAATCATTACAGGCCTGTAAATGACACCTGCCCTGAAAACAAATCCTGGGGTCATATATCGACCAAAAAATACAAAAGACGTCCATATTTCAAAACGACAGTTTCAAGAGGCATATTTCACGCACATTAGTGTTCTGCTTCTTTTGCTTTCTTTCTTTCTTTCTTAAAAGAACGGGAATGGAAAAAGGCAACCCTCAGAATGGGCAAAAACGTTCACAAACGAATCAATGGACAAAGGTTTAATCTCCAATATGTATAAACAGCTCATGCAGCTTAATATTAATAAAACAAACAACCCAATACAAAAATGGGCAGAAGATCTAAAGAGACGTTTCTTCAAAGAAGACACAGAGATGGCCAAGACGCACATGAAAAGCTGCTCAACATCACTAATTATTAGAGAAATGCAAATCAAAACTACAATGAGGTAAGACCTCACACCTGTTAGAATCGGCATCATCAGATAATCTACAAACAACAAACTCTGGGGAGGTTGTGGACAAAAGGAACCCTCTTCCGCTATTGGTGGGAATGTAAATTGATACAGTCACTATGGAGAACAGTATGGAGGTTCCTTTAAAAAACTAAAAAGAGAATTACCATAGGATCCAGCAATCCCACTTCTGGGCATATACCCAGAGAAAACCATAAATCACAGAGACACATTCACCACAATGTTCATTGCATCATTATTTACAATAGCCAGGTTATGGAAGCAACATAAATGCCCACAGACAGACGAATGGATAAAGATGTGGTACATATATAAAATGGAATATTACTCAGCCATAAAAAGGAATGAAACTGGGTCATTTGTAGAGAAGTTGATGGATCTAGAGACTGTCATACAGAGTCAAGTAAGCCAGAAAGAGAAAAACAAATATTGTATATTAATGCCTATATGTGGAACCTAGAAAAATGGTAGAGATGAACTGGTTTGCAGGTCAGAAATAGAGACACAGAGGTAGAGAACAAACGTATGGACACAAAGTGGGGGAAGCCATGGGGTGGTGGTGGTGGGATGAGTTGGGAGATTAGGATTGACCTGTATACATGTCTATGCATAAAATAGATAACTAATAATAACCTACTGTATAAAAAAATAATTAAAATTAAATTTCAAAATTTTAAAAAATAAAATGTAAAAATAAAACAGAAAAAAAGTTCTTCCATTCACACTGATGTATTTATACGAATGAATTATTTCCATGCTTATATCTATAAATACATAAATGAGGAATAAAATCTAACTTGAACCAAAAAAGAAAAAAAAAACTGAACCTAAGAATTATACAGAGGAAAACACTACCAAGGCACTTGCTCCAGTGGTAAACAATTCTGAAATTGGTCAGAGGTGGGGAATCATCTCCCATACAGCCAGCAGCCCCGCCCGCCCACGCCAGGAGCATCCTCATTGCAAAGCTGGGAGACCGTGCCGAGGCCTCTGTGAGTAAACGTGAGCTGAGCCCCAGGCCAGATGCTGCTGAACTGTTCCCACCCTTCCCAGGTGAAACACCTGAATATGTACAAGGGCTTGAAAGCCTAGAGGAAGGGCCGTGGAGCCACACCAGCGACAGCACGCAGGCCAACTTGGTGCCTGCATGTCAGCCAGGATGGTACTGGCCACGGGCGCTCTTCTGGAAGCTTTCTATTGCCCTGCCTGAGATACCCCTCCTGTCCCGGCCCCCACTCCTTTTTTTCCTTCCTCACCTCAGCCCGGAGAGATATTCCAGTGGAAGTTATGGGTGACACATCCTCTTCTTTACAGGTGGCAGCCTGGCAACTCCTGCTCAAAGTCCAGCAGAGCCCCACTCACACCGGGCCCCCCACAAAGCCGTGGACCCTCACACCCTCCCACCAGCACAGCCCCGAGACTGCTGACGGGGCAGAGAATATGGTGCAAGGCACAGCTGCAGGGGCTATTGCTGCCTGGAGTGCTGTTTATATTGACCTCAACCCAGGCACACCTGGGGAGGGCTTGCCGGCAGGGTCAGGCTGCCCAGGTCAGCTAATCCTCAGCCCTCAGGGAATCACATTGCAGAATATGGACCTCGCTAAGACAGCATATTCGCCAAGGAAAAAAAGGACACAATGCCATTTGCAGCACCGTAGATGAGTCTCGAGGTAATCACGTGACTTGGAGTAAGTCAGAAAGTGAAAGACACATATCATATCCTATCACTTATAGGTGTTACCTATAAATTGATACCAGGGCAGATATTTCCACGGAGAAGGGCAATCACAGATTCATTAAACAAACTTATGGTTCACCAAAGGAAAGGTGTGAGGATTGAATTCATTACGATATTGGGGTTAACAGACAGATACAAACACAGTAGACGTATATAATCACCAAAGACCTACGGAGTACCAAGAGAAGACTACTCAACATTCTGTCATAACGTACATGGGAAAAGGATCCCAGGAAGAACAGACATATGTATATGTGTAAAAGAACCACCTCTTGCACACCTACAACATGCTAAACGTTGTACTCAAACGTGCTGTAATAAAAAATAAAAAATTAAATTAAAAACACGAACAAGAAGTAGTGAGACAAACTTGAGGGGCTTTCTCCTGGCACATTCCGTTCTACATTCCAATCTAGAACACGACTTCCATTGAGGCTCTGCTGCCCTAGTAACCAGATTTGGTAAGGGAGAACTGCTGCCACCTTGTGGCCGTTTCACACAACTGCAGGTTTAATGCCAGCCCTAATGGTCAGTGGATATTCCAAATCATTACAGGCCTGTAAATGACACCTGCCCTGAAAACAAATCCTGGGGTCATATATCGACCAAAAAATTCAAAAGACGTCCATATTTCAAAACGACAGTTTCAAGAGGCATATTTCACGCACATTAGTGTTCTGCTTCTTTTGCTTTCTTTCTTTCTTTGTTAAAAAAAACGGGAATGGAGAAAGGCAGCCCTCAGAATGGGCGAAAACGTTCACAAACGAATCAATGGACAAAGGTTTAATCTCCAATATATATAAACAGCTCATGCAGCTTAATACTAATAAAACAAACATCCCAATACAAAAATTGGCAGAAGATCTAAAGAGACGTTTCTTCAAAGAAGACACAGAGATGGCCAAGACGCACATGAAAAGCTGCTCAACATCACTAATTATTAGAGAAATGCAAATCAAAACTACAATGAGGTAAGACCTCACACCTGTTAGAATCGGCATCATCAGATAATCTACAAACAACAAATTCTGGGGAGGGTGTGGACAAAAGGAACCCTCTTCCGCTATTGGTGGGAATGTAAATTGATACAGTCACTATGGAGAACAGTATGGAGGTTCCTTTAAAAAACTAAAAAGAGAATTACCATAGGATCCAGCAATCCCACTTCTGGGCATATACCCAGAGAAAACCATAAATCACAGAGACACATTCACCACAATGTTCATTGCAGCACTATTTACAATAGCCAGGTTATGGAAGCAACCTAAATGCCCACAGACAGACGAATGGATAAAGATGTGGTACATATACAACATGGAATATTACTCAGCCATAAAAAGGAATGAAACTGGGTCATTTGTAGAGAAGTTGATGGATCTAGAGACTGTCATACAGAGTGAAGTAAGCCAGAAAGAGTAAAACAAATATTGTATATTAATGCCTATATGTGGAACCTAGAAAAATGGTAGAGATGAACTGGTTTGCAGGGCAGAAATAGAGACACAGAGGTAGAGAACAAACGTATGGACACAAAGTGGGGGAAGCCATGGGGTGGTGGTGGTGGGATGAGTTGGGAGATTAGGATTGACCTGTATACATGTCTATGCATAAAATAGATAACTAATAATAACCTACTGTATAAAAAATAACTAAAATTAAGTTTCAAAATTTTAAAAAATAAAATGTAAAAATAAAACAGAAAAAAAGTTCTTCCATTCACACTGATGTATTTATACGAATGAATTATTTCCATGCTTATATCTATAAATACATAAATGAGGAATAAAATCTAACTTGAACCAAAAAAGAAAAAAAAAAACTGAACCTAACAGTTATACAGAGGAAAACACTACCAAGGCACTTGCTCCATTGGTAAACAATTCTGAAATTGGTCAGAGGTGGGGAATCATCTCCCATACAGCCAGCAGCCCCGCCCGCCCACGCAAGGAGCATCCTCATTGCAAAGCTGGGAGACCGTGCCGAGGTCTCTGTGAGTAAACGTGAGCTGAGCCCCAGGCCAGATGCTGCTGAACTCTTCCCACCCTTCCCAGGTGAAACACCTGAATATGTACAAGGGCTTGAAAGCCTAGAGGAAGGGCCGTGGAGCCACACCAGCGACAGCACGCAGGCCAACTTGGTGCCTGCAGGTCAGCCAGGATGGTACTGGCCACGGGCGCTCTTCTGGAAGCTTTCTATTGCCCTGCCTGAGATACCCCTCCTGTCCCGGCCCCCACTCCTTTTTTTCCTTCGTCACCTCAGCCCGGAGAGATATTCCAGTGGAAGTTATGGGTGACACATCCTCTTCTTTACAGGTGGCAGCCTGGCAACTCCTGCCGAAAGTCCAGCAGAGCCCCACTCACACCGGGCCACCCACAAAGCCGTGGACCCTCACACCCTCCCACCAGCACAGCCCCGAGACTGCTGACGGGGCAGAGAATATGGTGCAAGGCACAGCTGCAGGGGCTATTGCTGCCTGGAGTGCTGTTTATATTGACCTCAACCCAGGCACACCTGGGGAGGGCTTGCCGGCAGGGTCAGGCTGCCCAGGTCAGCTAATCCTCAGCCCTCAGGGAATCACATTGCAGAATATGGACCTCGCTAAGACAGCATATTCGCCAAGGAAAAAAAGGACACAATGCCATTTGCAGCACCGTAGATGAGTCTCGAGGTAATCACGTGACTTGGAGTAAGTCAGAAAGTGAAAGACACATATCATATCATATCACTTATAGGTGTTACCTATAAATTGATACCAGGGCAGATATTTCCACGGAGAAGGGCAATCACAGATTCATTAAACAAACTTATGGTTCACCAAAGGAAAGGTGTGAGGATTGAATTCATTACGATATTGGGGTTAACAGACAGATACAAACACAGTAGACGTATATAATCACCAAAGACCTACGGAGTACCAAGAGAAGACTACTCAACATTCTGTCATAACGTACATGGGAAAAGGATCCCAGGAAGAACAGACATATGTATATGTGTAAAAGAACCACCTCTTGCACACCTACAACATGCTAAACGTTGTACTCAAACGTGCTGTAATAAAAAATAAAAAATTAAATTAAAAACACGAACAAGAAGTAGTGAGACAAACTTGAGGGGCTTTCTCCTGGCACATTCCGTTCTACATTCCAATCTAGAACACGACTTCCATTGAGGCTCTGCTGCCCTAGTAACCAGATTTGGTAAGGGAGAACTGCTGCCACCTTGTGGCCGTTTCACACAACTGCAGGTTTAATGCCAGCCCTAATGGTCAGTGGATATTCCAAATCATTACAGGCCTGTAAATGACACCTGCCCTGAAAACAAATCCTGGGGTCATATATCGACCAAAAAATTCAAAAGACGTCCATATTTCAAAACGACAGTTTCAAGAGGCATATTTCACGCACATTAGTGTTCTGCTTCTTTTGCTTTCTTTCTTTCTTTGTTAAAAAAAACGGGAATGGAGAAAGGCAACCCTCAGAATGGGCGAAAACGTTCACAAACGAATCAATGGACAAAGGTTTAATCTCCAATATATATAAACAGCTCATGCAGCTTAATACTAATAAAACAAACATCCCAATACAAAAATGGGCAGAAGATCTAAAGAGACGTTTCTTCAAAGAAGACACAGAGATGGCCAAGACGCACATGAAAAGCTGCTCAACATCACTAATTATTAGAGAAATGCAAATCAAAACTACAATGAGGTAAGACCTCACACCTGTTAGAATCGGCATCATCAGATAATCTACAAACAACAAATTCTGGGGAGGGTGTGGACAAAAGGAACCCTCTTCCGCTATTGGTGGGAATGTAAATTGATACAGTCACGATGGAGAACAGTATGGAGGTTCCTTTAAAAAACTAAAAAGAGAATTACCATAGGATCCAGCAATCCCACTTCTGGGCATATACCCAGAGAAAACCATAAATCACAGAGACACATTCACCACAATGTTCATTGCAGCACTATTTACAATAGCCAGGTTATGGAAGCAACCTAAATGCCCACAGACAGACGAATGGATAAAGATGTGGTACATATACAACATGGAATATTACTCAGCCATAAAAAGGAATGAAACTGGGTCATTTGTAGAGAAGTTGATGGATCTAGAGACTGTCATACAGAGTGAAGTAAGCCAGAAAGAGAAAAACAAATATTGTATATTAATGCCTATATGTGGAACCTAGAAAAATGGTAGAGATGAACTGGTTTGCAGGTCAGAAATAGAGACACAGAGGTAGAGAACAAACGTATGGACACAAAGTGGGGGAAGCCATGGGGTGGTGGTGGTGGGATGAGTTGGGAGATTAGGATTGACCTGTATACATGTCTATGCATAAAATAGATAACTAATAATAACCTACTGTATAAAAAAATAATTAAAATTAAATTTCAAAATTTTAAAAAATAAAATGTAAAAATAAAACAGAAAAAAAGTTCTTCCATTCACACTGATGTATTTATACGAATGAATTATTTCCATGCTTATATCTATAAATACATAAATGAGGAATAAAATCTAACTTGAACCAAAAAAGAAAAAAAAAACTGAACCTAAGAATTATACAGAGGAAAACACTACCAAGGCACTTGCTCCAGTGGTAAACAATTCTGAAATTGGTCAGAGGTGGGGAATCATCTCCCATACAGCCAGCAGCCCCGCCCGCCCACGCCAGGAGCATCCTCATTGCAAAGCTGGGAGACCGTGCCGAGGCCTCTGTGAGTAAACGTGAGCTGAGCCCCAGGCCAGATGCTGCTGAACTGTTCCCACCCTTCCCAGGTGAAACACCTGAATATGTACAAGGGCTTGAAAGCCTAGAGGAAGGGCCGTGGAGCCACACCAGCGACAGCACGCAGGCCAACTTGGTGCCTGCATGTCAGCCAGGATGGTACTGGCCACGGGCGCTCTTCTGGAAGCTTTCTATTGCCCTGCCTGAGATACCCCTCCTGTCCCGGCCCCCACTCCTTTTTTTCCTTCCTCACCTCAGCCCGGAGAGATATTCCAGTGGAAGTTATGGGTGACACATCCTCTTCTTTACAGGTGGCAGCCTGGCAACTCCTGCTCAAAGTCCAGCAGAGCCCCACTCACACCGGGCCCCCCACAAAGCCGTGGACCCTCACACCCTCCCACCAGCACAGCCCCGAGACTGCTGACGGGGCAGAGAATATGGTGCAAGGCACAGCTGCAGGGGCTATTGCTGCCTGGAGTGCTGTTTATATTGACCTCAACCCAGGCACACCTGGGGAGGGCTTGCCGGCAGGGTCAGGCTGCCCAGGTCAGCTAATCCTCAGCCCTCAGGGAATCACATTGCAGAATATGGACCTCGCTAAGACAGCATATTCGCCAAGGAAAAAAAGGACACAATGCCATTTGCAGCACCGTAGATGAGTCTCGAGGTAATCACGTGACTTGGAGTAAGTCAGAAAGTGAAAGACACATATCATATCCTATCACTTATAGGTGTTACCTATAAATTGATACCAGGGCAGATATTTCCACGGAGAAGGGCAATCACAGATTCATTAAACAAACTTATGGTTCACCAAAGGAAAGGTGTGAGGATTGAATTCATTACGATATTGGGGTTAACAGACAGATACAAACACAGTAGACGTATATAATCACCAAAGACCTACGGAGTACCAAGAGAAGACTACTCAACATTCTGTCATAACGTACATGGGAAAAGGATCCCAGGAAGAACAGACATATGTATATGTGTAAAAGAACCACCTCTTGCACACCTACAACATGCTAAACGTTGTACTCAAACGTGCTGTAATAAAAAATAAAAAATTAAATTAAAAACACGAACAAGAAGTAGTGAGACAAACTTGAGGGGCTTTCTCCTGGCACATTCCGTTCTACATTCCAATCTAGAACACGACTTCCATTGAGGCTCTGCTGCCCTAGTAACCAGATTTGGTAAGGGAGAACTGCTGCCACCTTGTGGCCGTTTCACACAACTGCAGGTTTAATGCCAGCCCTAATGGTCAGTGGATATTCCAAATCATTACAGGCCTGTAAATGACACCTGCCCTGAAAACAAATCCTGGGGTCATATATCGACCAAAAAATTCAAAAGACGTCCATATTTCAAAACGACAGTTTCAAGAGGCATATTTCACGCACATTAGTGTTCTGCTTCTTTTGCTTTCTTTCTTTCTTTGTTAAAAAAAACGGGAATGGAGAAAGGCAGCCCTCAGAATGGGCGAAAACGTTCACAAACGAATCAATGGACAAAGGTTTAATCTCCAATATATATAAACAGCTCATGCAGCTTAATACTAATAAAACAAACATCCCAATACAAAAATTGGCAGAAGATCTAAAGAGACGTTTCTTCAAAGAAGACACAGAGATGGCCAAGACGCACATGAAAAGCTGCTCAACATCACTAATTATTAGAGAAATGCAAATCAAAACTACAATGAGGTAAGACCTCACACCTGTTAGAATCGGCATCATCAGATAATCTACAAACAACAAATTCTGGGGAGGGTGTGGACAAAAGGAACCCTCTTCCGCTATTGGTGGGAATGTAAATTGATACAGTCACTATGGAGAACAGTATGGAGGTTCCTTTAAAAAACTAAAAAGAGAATTACCATAGGATCCAGCAATCCCACTTCTGGGCATATACCCAGAGAAAACCATAAATCACAGAGACACATTCACCACAATGTTCATTGCAGCACTATTTACAATAGCCAGGTTATGGAAGCAACCTAAATGCCCACAGACAGACGAATGGATAAAGATGTGGTACATATACAACATGGAATATTACTCAGCCATAAAAAGGAATGAAACTGGGTCATTTGTAGAGAAGTTGATGGATCTAGAGACTGTCATACAGAGTGAAGTAAGCCAGAAAGAGAAAAACAAATATTGTATATTAATGCCTATATGTGGAACCTAGAAAAATGGTAGAGATGAACTGGTTTGCAGGGCAGAAATAGAGACACAGAGGTAGAGAACAAACGTATGGACACAAAGTGGGGGAAGCCATGGGGTGGTGGTGGTGGGATGAGTTGGGAGATTAGGATTGACCTGTATACATGTCTATGCATAAAATAGATAACTAATAATAACCTACTGTATAAAAAATAACTAAAATTAAATTTCAAAATTTTAAAAAATAAAATGTAAAAATAAAACAGAAAAAAAGTTCTTCCATTCACACTGATGTATTTATACGAATGAATTATTTCCATGCTTATATCTATAAATACATAAATGAGGAATAAAATCTAACTTGAACCAAAAAAGAAAAAAAAAAACTGAACCTAACAGTTATACAGAGGAAAACACTACCAAGGCACTTGCTCCATTGGTAAACAATTCTGAAATTGGTCAGAGGTGGGGAATCATCTCCCATACAGCCAGCAGCCCCGCCCGCCCACGCAAGGAGCATCCTCATTGCAAAGCTGGGAGACCGTGCCGAGGTCTCTGTGAGTAAACGTGAGCTGAGCCCCAGGCCAGATGCTGCTGAACTCTTCCCACCCTTCCCAGGTGAAACACCTGAATATGTACAAGGGCTTGAAAGCCTAGAGGAAGGGCCGTGGAGCCACACCAGCGACAGCACGCAGGCCAACTTGGTGCCTGCAGGTCAGCCAGGATGGTACTGGCCACGGGCGCTCTTCTGGAAGCTTTCTATTGCCCTGCCTGAGATACCCCTCCTGTCCCGGCCCCCACTCCTTTTTTTCCTTCGTCACCTCAGCCCGGAGAGATATTCCAGTGGAAGTTATGGGTGACACATCCTCTTCTTTACAGGTGGCAGCCTGGCAACTCCTGCCGAAAGTCCAGCAGAGCCCCACTCACACCGGGCCACCCACAAAGCCGTGGACCCTCACACCCTCCCACCAGCACAGCCCCGAGACTGCTGACGGGGCAGAGAATATGGTGCAAGGCACAGCTGCAGGGGCTATTGCTGCCTGGAGTGCTGTTTATATTGACCTCAACCCAGGCACACCTGGGGAGGGCTTGCCGGCAGGGTCAGGCTGCCCAGGTCAGCTAATCCTCAGCCCTCAGGGAATCACATTGCAGAATATGGACCTCGCTAAGACAGCATATTCGCCAAGGAAAAAAAGGACACAATGCCATTTGCAGCACCGTAGATGAGTCTCGAGGTAATCACGTGACTTGGAGTAAGTCAGAAAGTGAAAGACACATATCATATCATATCACTTATAGGTGTTACCTATAAATTGATACCAGGGCAGATATTTCCACGGAGAAGGGCAATCACAGATTCATTAAACAAACTTATGGTTCACCAAAGGAAAGGTGTGAGGATTGAATTCATTACGATATTGGGGTTAACAGACAGATACAAACACAGTAGACGTATATAATCACCAAAGACCTACGGAGTACCAAGAGAAGACTACTCAACATTCTGTCATAACGTACATGGGAAAAGGATCCCAGGCAGAACAGACATATGTATATGTGTAAAAGAACCACCTCTTGCACACCTACAACATGCTAAACGTTGTACTCAAACGTGCTGTAATAAAAAATAAAAAATTAAATTAAAAACACGAACAAGAAGTAGTGAGACAAACTTGAGGGGCTTTCTCCTGGCACATTCCGTTCTACATTCCAATCTAGAACACGACTTCCATTGAGGCTCTGCTGCCCTAGTAACCAGATTTGGTAAGGGAGAACTGCTGCCACCTTGTGGCCGTTTCACACAACTGCAGGTTTAATGCCAGCCCTAATGGTCAGTGGATATTCCAAATCATTACAGGCCTGTAAATGACACCTGCCCTGAAAACAAATCCTGGGGTCATATATCGACCAAAAAATTCAAAAGACGTCCATATTTCAAAACGACAGTTTCAAGAGGCATATTTCACGCACATTAGTGTTCTGCTTCTTTTGCTTTCTTTCTTTCTTTGTTAAAAAAAACGGGAATGGAGAAAGGCAACCCTCAGAATGGGCGAAAACGTTCACAAACGAATCAATGGACAAAGGTTTAATCTCCAATATATATAAACAGCTCATGCAGCTTAATACTAATAAAACAAACATCCCAATACAAAAATGGGCAGAAGATCTAAAGAGACGTTTCTTCAAAGAAGACACAGAGATGGCCAAGACGCACATGAAAAGCTGCTCAACATCACTAATTATTAGAGAAATGCAAATCAAAACTACAATGAGGTAAGACCTCACACCTGTTAGAATCGGCATCATCAGATAATCTACAAACAACAAATTCTGGGGAGGGTGTGGACAAAAGGAACCCTCTTCCGCTATTGGTGGGAATGTAAATTGATACAGTCACGATGGAGAACAGTATGGAGGTTCCTTTAAAAAACTAAAAAGAGAATTACCATAGGATCCAGCAATCCCACTTCTGGGCATATACCCAGAGAAAACCATAAATCACAGAGACACATTCACCACAATGTTCATTGCAGCACTATTTACAATAGCCAGGTTATGGAAGCAACCTAAATGCCCACAGACAGACGAATGGATAAAGATGTGGTACATATACAACATGGAATATTACTCAGCCATAAAAAGGAATGAAACTGGGTCATTTGTAGAGAAGTTGATGGATCTAGAGACTGTCATACAGAGTGAAGTAAGCCAGAAAGAGAAAAACAAATATTGTATATTAATGCCTATATGTGGAACCTAGAAAAATGGTAGAGATGAACTGGTTTGCAGGGCAGAAATAGAGACACAGAGGTAGAGAACAAACGTATGGACACAAAGTGGGGGAAGCCATGGGGTGGTGGTGGTGGGATGAGTTGGGAGATTAGGATTGACCTGTATACATGTCTATGCATAAAATAGATAACTAATAATAACCTACTGTATAAAAAATAACTAAAATTAAATTTCAAAATTTTAAAAAATAAAATGTAAAAATAAAACAGAAAAAAAGTTCTTCCATTCACACTGATGTATTTATACGAATGAATTATTTCCATGCTTATATCTATAAATACATAAATGAGGAATAAAATCTAACTTGAACCAAAAAAGAAAAAAAAAAACTGAACCTAACAGTTATACAGAGGAAAACACTACCAAGGCACTTGCTCCATTGGTAAACAATTCTGAAATTGGTCAGAGGTGGGGAATCATCTCCCATACAGCCAGCAGCCCCGCCCGCCCACACAAGGAGCATCCTCATTGCAAAGCTGGGAGACCGTGCCGAGGTCTCTGTGAGTAAACGTGAGCTGAGCCCCAGGCCAGATGCTGCTGAACTCTTCCCACCCTTCCCAGGTGAAACACCTGAATATGTACAAGGGCTTGAAAGCCTAGAGGAAGGGCCGTGGAGCCACACCAGCGACAGCACGCAGGCCAACTTGGTGCCTGCAGGTCAGCCAGGATGGTACTGGCCACGGGCGCTCTTCTGGAAGCTTTCTATTGCCCTGCCTGAGATACCCCTCCTGTCCCGGCCCCCACTCCTTTTTTTCCTTCCTCACCTCAGCCCGGAGAGATATTCCAGTGGAAGTTATGGGTGACACATCCTCTTCTTTACAGGTGGCAGCCTGGCAACTCCTGCCGAAAGTCCAGCAGAGCCCCACTCACACCGGGCCACCCACAAAGCCGTGGACCCTCACACCCTCCCACCAGCACAGCCCCGAGACTGCTGACGGGGCAGAGAATATGGTGCAAGGCACAGCTGCAGGGGCTATTGCTGCCTGGAGTGCTGTTTATATTGACCTCAACCCAGGCACACCTGGGGAGGGCTTGCCGGCAGGGTCAGGCTGCCCAGGTCAGCTAATCCTCAGCCCTCAGGGAATCACATTGCAGAATATGGACCTCGCTAAGACAGCATATTCGCCAAGGAAAAAAAGGACACAATGCCATTTGCAGCACCGTAGATGAGTCTCGAGGTAATCACGTGACTTGGAGTAAGTCAGAAAGTGAAAGACACATATCATATCCTATCACTTATAGGTGTTACCTATAAATTGATACCAGGGCAGATATTTCCACGGAGAAGGGCAATCACAGATTCATTAAACAAACTTATGGTTCACCAAAGGAAAGGTGTGAGGATTGAATTCATTACGATATTGGGGTTAACAGACAGATACAAACACAGTAGACGTATATAATCACCAAAGACCTACGGAGTACCAAGAGAAGACTACTCAACATTCTGTCATAACGTACATGGGAAAAGGATCCCAGGAAGAACAGACATATGTATATGTGTAAAAGAACCACCTCTTGCACACCTACAACAAGCTAAACGTTGTACTCAAACTTGCTGTAATAAAAAATAAAAAATTAAATTAAAAACACGAACAAGAAGTAGTGAGACAAACTTGAGGGGCTTTCTCCTGGCACATTCCGTTCTACATTCTAATCTAGAACACGACTTCCATTGAGGCTCTGCTGCCCTAGTAACCAGATTTGGTAAGGGAGAACTGCTGCCACCTTGTGGCCGCTTCACACAACTGCAGTTTTAATGCCAGCGCTAATGGTCAGTGGATATTCCAAATCATTACAGGCCTGTAAATGACACCTGCCCTGAAAACAAATCCTGGGGTCATATATCGACCAAAAAATTCAAAAGACGTCCATATTTCAAAACGACAGTTTCAAGAGGCATATTTCACGCACATTAGTGTTCTGCTTCTTTTGCTTTCTTTCTTTCTTTGTTAAAAAAAACGGGAATGGAGAAAGGCAACCCTCAGAATGGGCGAAAACGTTCACAAACGAATCAATGGACAAAGGTTTAATCTGCAATATATATAAACAGCTCATGCAGCTTAATATTAATAAAACAAACAACCCAATACAAAAATGGGCAGAAGATCTAAAGAGACGTTTCTTCAAAGAAGACACAGAGATGGCCAAGACGCACATGAAAAGCTGCTCAACATCACTAATTATTAGAGAAATGCAAATCAAAACTACAATGAGGTAAGACCTCACACCTGTTAGAATCGGCATCATCAGATAATCTACAATCAACAAATTCTGGGGACGGTGTGGACAAAAGGAACCCTCTTCCGCTATTGGTGGGAATGTAAATTGATACAGTCACTATGGAGAACAGTATGGAGGTTCCTTTAAAAAACTAAAAAGAGAATTACCATAGGATCCAGCAATCCCACTTCTGGGCATATACCCAGAGGAAACCATAAATCACAAAGACACATTCACCACAATGTTCATTGCAGCACTATTTACAATAGCCAGGTAATGGAAGCAACCTAAATGCCCACAGACAGACGAATGGATAAAGATGTGGTACATATACAAAATGGAATATTACTCAGCCATAAAAAGGAATGAAACTGGGTCATTTGTAGAGAAGTTGATGGATCTAGAGACTGTCATACAGAGTGAAGTAAGTCAGAAAGAGAAAAACAAATATTGTATATTAATGCCTATATGTGGAACCTAGAAAAATGGTAGAGATGAACTGGTTTGCAGGGCAGAAATAGAGACACAGAGGTAGAGAACAAACGTATGGACACAAAGTGCGGGAAGCCATGGGGTGGTGGTGGTGGGATGAGTTGGGAGATTAGGATTGACCTGTATACATGTCTATGCATAAAATAAATAACTAATAATAACCTACTGTATAAAAAATAACTAAAATTAAATTTCAAAATTTTAAAAAATAAAATGTAAAAATAAAACAGAAAAAAAGTTCTTCCATTCACACTGATGTATTTATACGAATGAATTATTTCCATGCTTATATCTATAAATACATAAATGAGGAATAAAATCTAACTTGAACCAAAAAAGAAAAAAAAAAAACTGAACCTAACAGTTATACAGAGGAAAACACTACCACGGCACTTGCTCCACTGGTAAACAATTCTGAAATTGGTCAGAGGTGGGGAATCATCTCCCATACAGCCAGCAGCCCCGCCCGCCCACGCAAGGAGCATCCTCATTGCAAAGCTGGGAGACCGTGCCGAGGCCTCTGTGAGTAAACGTGAGCTGAGCCCCAGGCCAGATGCTGCTGAACTGTTCCCACCCTTCCCAGGTGAAACACCTGAATATGTACAAGGGCTTGAAAGCCTAGAGGAAGGGCCGTGGAGCCACACCAGCGACAGCACGCAGGCCAACTTGGTGCCTGCAGGTCAGCCAGGATGGTACTGGCCATGGGCGCTCTTCTGGAAGCTTTCTATTGCCCTGCCTGAGATACCCCTCCTGTCCCGGCCCCCACTCCATTTTTCCTTCCTCACCTCAACCCGGAGAGATATTCCAGTGGAAGTTATGGGTGACACATCCTCTTCTTTACAGGTGGCAGCCTGGCAACTCCTGCCGAAAGTCCAGCAGAGCCCCACTCACACCGTGCCACCCACAAAGCCCTGGACCCTCACACCCTCCCACCAGCACAGCCCCGAGACTGCTGACGGGGCAGAGAATATGGAGTCAGGCACAGCTGCAGGGGCTATTGCTGCCTGGAGTGCTGTTTATATGGACCTCAACCCAGGCACACCTGGGGAGGGCTTGCCGGCAGGGTCAGGCTGCCCAGGTCAGCTAATCCTCAGCCCTCAGGGAATCACATTGCAGAAAATGGACCTCGCTAAGACAGAATATTCGCCAAGGAGAAAAAGGACACAATGCCATTTGCAGCACCGTAGATGAGTCTCGAGGTAATCACGTGACTTGGAGTAAGTCTGAAAGTGAAAGACACATATCATATCATATCACTTATAGGTGTTACCTATAAATTGATACCAGGGCAGATATTTCCACGGAGAAGGGCAATCACAGATTCATTAAACAAACTTATGGTTCACCAAAGGAAAGGTGTGAGGATTGAATTCATTACGATATTGGGGTTAACAGACAGATACAAACACAGTAGACGTATATAATCACCAAAGACCTACGGAGTACCAAGAGAAGACTACTCAACATTCTGTCATAACGTACATGGGAAAAGGATCCCAGGAAGAACAGACATATATATATGAGTAAAAGAACCACCTCTTGCACACCTACAACAAGCTAAACGTTGTACTCAAACTTGCTGTAATAAAAAATAAAAAATTAAATTAAAAACACGAACAAGAAGTAGTGAGACAAACTTGAGGGGCTTTCTCCTGGCACATTCCGTTCTACATTCCAATCTAGAACACGACTTCCATTGAGGCTCTGCTGCCCTAGTAACCAGATTTGGTAAGGGAGAACTGCTGCCACCATGTGGCCGTTTCACACAACTGCAGGTTTAATGCCAGCGCTAAAGGTCAGTGGATATTCCAAATCATTACAGGCCTGTAAATGACACCTGCCCTGAAAACAAATCCTGGGGTCATATATCGACCAAAAAATTCAAAAGACGTCCATATTTCAAAACGACAGTTTCAAGAGGCATATTTCACGCACATTAGTGTTCTGCTTCTTTTGCTTTCTTTCTTTCTTTGTTAAAAAAACGGGAATGGACAAAGGCAACCCTCAGAATGGGCGAAAACGTTCACAAACGAATCAATGGACAAAGGTTTAATCTCCAATATATATAAACAGCTCATGCAGCTTAATATTAATAAAACAAACAACCCAATACAAAAATGGGCAGAAGATCTAAAGAGACGTTTCTTCAAAGAAGACACAGAGATGGCCAAGACGCACATGAAAAGCTGCTCAACATCACTAATCATTAGAGAAATGCAAATCAAAACTACAATGAGGTAAGACCTCACACCTGTTAGAATCGGCATCATCAGATAATCTACAAACAACAAATTCTGGGAAGGGTGTGGACAAAAGGAACCCTCTTCCGCTATTGGTGGGAATGTAAATTGATACAGTCACTATGGAGAACAGTATGGAGGTTCCTTTAAAAAACTAAAAAGAGAATTACCATAAGATCCAGCAATCCCACTTCTGGGCATATACCCAGAGAAAACCATAAATCACAGAGACACATTCACCACAATGTTCATTGCAGCACTATTTACAATAGCCAGGTTATGGAAGCAACATAAATGCCCACAGACAGACGAATGGATAAAGATGTGGTACATATATAAAATGGAATATTACTCAGCCATAAAAAGGAATGAAACTGGGTCATTTGTAGAGAAGTTGATGGATCTAGAGACTGTCATACAGAGTCAAGTAAGCCAGAAAGAGAAAAACAAATATTGTATATTAATGCCTATATGTGGAACCTAGAAAAATGGTGGAGATGAACTGGTTTGCAGGGCAGAAATAGAGACACAGAGGTAGAGAACAAACGTATGGACACAAAGTGGGGGAAGCCATGGGGTGGTGGTGGTGGGATGAGTTGGGAGATTAGGATTGACCTGTATACATGTCTATGCATAAAATAGATAACTAATAATAACCTACTGTATAAAAAATAACTAAAATTAAATTTCAAAATTTTAAAAAATAAAATGTAAAAATAAAACAGAAAAAAAGTTCTTCCATTCACACTGATGTATTTATACGAATGAATTATTTCCATGCTTATATCTATAAATACATAAATGAGGAATAAAATCTAACTTGAACCAAAAAAGAAAAAAAAAAAACTGAACCTAACAGTTATACAGAGGAAAACACTACCAAGGCACTTGCTCCACTGGTAAACAATTCTGAAATTGGTCAGAGGTGGGGAATCATCTCCCATACAGCCAGCAGCCCCGCCCGCCCACGCAAGGAGCATCCTCATTGCAAAGCTGGGAGACCGTGCCGAGGCCTCTGTGAGTAAACGTGAGCTGAGCCCCAGGCCAGATGCTGCTGAACTGTTCCCACCCTTCCCAGGTGAAACACCTGAATATGTACAAGGGCTTGAAAGCCTAGAGGAAGGGCCGTGGAGCCACAGCAGCGACAGCACGCAGGCCAACTTGGTGCCTGCAGGTCAGCCAGGATGGTACTGGCCACGGGCGCTCTTCTGGAAGCTTTCTATTGCCCTGCCTGAGATACCCCTCCTGTCCCGGCCCCCACTCCTTTTTTTCCTTCCTCACCTCAGCCCGGAGAGATATTCCAGTGGAAGTTATGGGTGACACATCCTCTTCTTTACAGGTGGCAGCCTGGCAACTCCTGCCGAAAGTCCAGCAGAGCCCCACTCACACCGGGCCACCCACAAAGCCGTGGACCCTCACACCCTCCCACCAGCACAGCCCCGAGACTGCTGACGGGGCAGAGAATATGGTGCAAGGCACAGCTGCAGGGGCTATTGCTGCCTGGAGTGCTGTTTATATTGACCTCAACCCAGGCACACCTGGGGAGGGCTTGCCGGCAGGGTCAGGCTGCCCAGGTCAGCTAATCCTCAGCCCTCAGGGAATCACATTGCAGAAAATGGACCTCGCTAAGACAGAATATTCGCCAAGGAGAAAAAGGACACAATGCCATTTGCAGCACCGTAGATGAGTCTCGAGGTAATCACGTGACTTGGAGTAAGTCAGAAAGTGAAAGACACATATCATATCATATCACTTATAGGTGTTACCTATAAATTGATACCAGGGCAGATATTTCCACGGAGAAGGGCTATCACAGATTCATTAAACAAACTTATGGTTCACCAAAGGAAAGGTGTGAGGATTGAATTCATTACGATATTGGGGTTAACAGACAGATACAAACACAGTAGACGTATATAATCACCAAAGACCTACGGAGTACCAAGAGAAGACTACTCAACATTCTGTCATAACGTACATGGGAAAAGGATCCCAGGAAGAACAGACATATGTATATGTGTAAAAGAACCACCTCTTGCACACCTACAACAAGCTAAACGTTGTACTCAAACTTGCTGTAATAAAAAATAAAAAATTAAATTAAAAACACGAACAAGAAGTAGTGAGACAAACTTGAGGGGCTTTCTCCTGGCACATTCCGTTCTACATTCTAATCTAGAACACGACTTCCATTGAGGCTCTGCTGCCCTAGTAACCAGATTTGGTAAGGGAGAACTGCTGCCACCTTGTGGCCGTTTCACACAACTGCAGTTTTAATGCCAGTGCTAATGGTCAGTGGATATTCCAAATCATTACAGGCCTGTAAATGACACCTGCCCTGAAAACAAATCCTGGGGTCATATATCGACCAAAAAATTCAAAAGACGTCCATATTTCAAAACGACAGTTTCAAGAGGCATATTTCACGCACATTAGTGTTCTGCTACTTTTGCTTTCTTTCTTTCTTTGTTAAAAAAAACGGGAATGGAGAAAGGCAACCCTCAGAATGGGCGAAAACGTTCACAAACGAATCAATGGACAAAGGTTTAATCTGCAATATATATAAACAGCTCATGCAGCTTAATATTAATAAAACAAACAACCCAATACAAAAATGGGCAGAAGATCTAAAGAGACGTTTCTTCAAAGAAGACACAGAGATGGCCAAGACGCACATGAAAAGCTGCTCAACATCACTAATTATTAGAGAAATGCAAATCAAAACTACAATGAGGTAAGACCTCACACCTGTTAGAATCGGCATCATCAGATAATCTACAATCAACAAATTCTGGGGACGGTGTGGACAAAAGGAACCCTCTTCCGCTATTGGTGGGAATGTAAATTGATACAGTCACTATGGAGAACAGTATGGAGGTTCCTTTAAAAAACTAAAAAGAGAATTACCATAGGATCCAGCAATCCCACTTCTGGGCATATACCCAGAGAAAACCATAAATCACAAAGACACATTCACCACAATGTTCATTGCAGCACTATTTACAATAGCCAGGTAATGGAAGCAACCTAAATGCCCACAGACAGACGAATGGATAAAGATGTGGTACATATACAAAATGGAATATTACTCAGCCATAAAAAGGAATGAAACTGGGTCATTTGTAGAGAAGTTGATGGATCTAGAGACTGTCATACAGAGTGAAGTAAGTCAGAAAGAGAAAAACAAATATTGTATATTAATGCCTATATGTGGAACCTAGAAAAATGGTAGAGATGAACTGGTTTGCAGGGCAGAAATAGAGACACAGAGGTAGAGAACAAACGTATGGACACAAAGTGCGGGAAGCCATGGGGTGTTGGTGGTGGGATGAGTTGGGAGATTAGGATTGACCTGTATACATGTCTATGCATAAAATAAATAACTAATAATAACCTACTGTATAAAAAATAACTAAAATTAAATTTCAAAATTTTAAAAAATAAAATGTAAAAATAAAACAGAAAAAAAGTTCTTCCATTCACACTGATGTATTTATACGAATGAATTATTTCCATGCTTATATCTATAAATACATAAATGAGGAATAAAATCTAACTTGAACCAAAAAAGAAAAAAAAAAACTGAACCTAACAGTTATACAGAGGAAAACACTACCAAGGCACTTGCTCCACTGGTAAACAATTCTGAAATTGGTCAGAGGTGGGGAATCATCTCCCATACAGCCAGCAGCCCCGCCCGCCCACGCAAGGAGCATCCTCATTGCAAAGCTGGGAGACCGTGCCGAGGCCTCTGTGAGTAAACGTGAGCTGAGCCCCAGGCCAGATGCTGCTGAACTGTTCCCACCCTTCCCAGGTGAAACACCTGAATATGTACAAGGGCTTGAAAGCCTAGAGGAAGGGCCGTGGAGCCACACCAGCGACAGCACGCAGGCCAACTTGGTGCCTGCAGGTCAGCCAGGATGGTACTGGCCACGGGCACTCTTCTGGAAGCTTTCTATTGCCCTGCCTGAGATACCCCTCCTGTCCCGGCCCCCACTCCTTTTTTTCCTTCCTCACCTCAGCCCGGAGAGATATTCCAGTGGAAGTTATGGGTGACACATCCTCTTCTTTACAGGTGGCAGCCTGGCAACTCCTGCCGAAAGTCCAGCAGAGCCCCACTCACACCGGGCCACCCACAAAGCCATGGACCCTCACACCCTCCCACCAGCAGAGCCCCGAGACTGCTGACGGGGCAGAGAATATGGAGTAACTCACAGCTGCAGGGGCTATTGCTGCCTGGAGTGCTGTTTATATTGACCTCAACCCAGGCACACCTGGGGAGGGCTTGCCGGCAGGGTCAGGCTGCCCAGGTCAGCTAATCCTCAGCCCTCAGGGAATCACATTGCAGAAAATGGACCTCGCTAAGACAGAATATTCGCCAAGGAAAAAAAGGACACAATGCCATTTGCAGCACCGTAGATGAGTCTCGAGGTAATCACGTGACTTGGAGTAAGTCTGAAAGTGAAAGACACATATCATATCATATCACTTATAGGTGTTACCTATAAATTGATACCAGAGCAGATATTTCCACGGAGAAGGGCAATCACAGATTCATTAAACAAACTTATGGTTCACCAAAGGAAAGGTGTGAGGATTGAATTCATTACGATATTGGGGTTAACAGACAGATACAAACACAGTAGACGTATATAATCACCAAAGACCTACGGAGTACCAAGAGAAGACTACTCAACATTCTGTCATAACGTACATGGGAAAAGGATCCCAGGAAGAACAGACATATGTATATGTGTAAAAGAACCACCTCTTGCACACCTACAACAAGCTAAACGTTGTACTCAAACTTGCTGTAATAAAAAATAAAAAATTAAATTAAAAACACGAACAAGAAGTAGTGAGACAAACTTGAGGGGCTTTCTCCTGGCACATTCTGTTCTACATTCCAATCTAGAACACGACTTCCATTGAGGCTCTGCTGCCCTAGTAACCAGATTTGGTAAGGGAGAACTGCTGCCACCATGTGGCCGTTTCACACAACTGCAGGTTTAATGCCAGCGCTAAAGGTCAGTGGATATTCCAAATCATTACAGGCCTGTAAATGACACCTGCCCTGAAAACAAATCCTGGGGTCATATATCGACCAAAAAATTCAAAAGACGTCCATATTTCAAAACGACAGTTTCAAGAGGCATATTTCACGCACATTAGTGTTCTGCTTCTTTTGCTTTCTTTCTTTCTTTGTTAAAAAAACGGGAATGGACAAAGGCAACCCTCAGAATGGGCGAAAACGTTCACAAACGAATCAATGGACAAAGGTTTAATCTCCAATATATATAAACAGCTCATGCAGCTTAATATTAATAAAACAAACAACCCAATACAAAAATGGGCAGAAGATCTAAAGAGACGTTTCTTCAAAGAAGACACAGAGATGGCCAAGACGCACATGAAAAGCTGCTCAACATCACTAATCATTAGAGAAATGCAAATCAAAACTACAATGAGGTAAGACCTCACACCTGTTAGAATCGGCATCATCAGATAATCTACAAACAACAAATTCTGGGAAGGGTGTGGACAAAAGGAACCCTCTTCCGCTATTGGTGGGAATGTAAATTGATACAGTCACTATGGAGAACAGTATGGAGGTTCCTTTAAAAAACTAAAAAGAGAATTACCATAAGATCCAGCAATCCCACTTCTGGGCATATACCCAGAGAAAACCATAAATCACAGAGAAACATTCACCACAATGTTCATTGCAGCACTATTTACAATAGCCAGGTTATGGAAGCAACATAAATGCCCACAGACAGACGAATGGATAAAGATGTGGTACATATATAAAATGGAATATTACTCAGCCATAAAAAGGAATGAAACTGGGTCATTTGTAGAGAAGTTGATGGATCTAGAGACTGTCATACAGAGTCAAGTAAGCCAGAAAGAGAAAAACAAATATTGTATATTAATGCCTATATGTGGAACCTAGAAAAATGGTGGAGATGAACTGGTTTGCAGGGCAGAAATAGAGACACAGAGGTAGAGAACAAACGTATGGACACAAAGTGGGGGAAGCCATGGGGTGGTGGTGGTGGGATGAGTTGGGAGATTAGGATTGACCTGTATACATGTCTATGCATAAAATAGATAACTAATAATAACCTACTGTATAAAAAAATAACTAAAATTAAATTTCAAAATTTTAAAAAATAAAATGTAAAAATAAAACAGAAAAAAAGTTCTTCCATTCACACTGATGTATTTATACGAATGAATTATTTCCATGCTTATATCTATAAATACATAAATGAGGAATAAAATCTAACTTGAACCAAAAAAGAAAAAAAAACTGAACCTAAGAATTATACAGAGGAAAACACTACGAAGGCACTTGCTCCAGTGGTAAACAATTCTGAAATTGGTCAGAGGTGGGGAATCATCTCCCATACAGCCAGCAGCCCCGCCCGCCCACGCAAGGAGCATCCTCATTGCAAAGCTGGGAGACCGTGCCGAGGCCTCTGTGAGTAAACGTGAGCTGAGCCCCAGGCCAGATGCTGCTGAACTGTTCCCACCCTTCCCAGGTGAAACACCTGAATATGTACAAGGGCTTGAAAGCCTAGAGGAAGGGCCGTGGAGCCACAGCAGCGACAGCACGCAGGCCAACTTGGTGCCTGCAGGTCAGCCAGGATGGTACTGGCCACGGGCACTCTTCTGGAAGCTTTCTATTGCCCTGCCTGAGATACCCCTCCTGTCCCGGCCCCCACTCCTTTTTTTCCTTCCTCACCTCAGCCCGGAGAGATATTCCAGTGGAAGTTATGGGTGACACATCCTCTTCTTTACAGGTGGCAGCCTGGCAACTCCTGCCGAAAGTCCAGCAGAGCCCCACTCACACCGGGCCACCCACAAAGCCCTGGACCCTCACACCCTCCCACCAGCACAGCCCCGAGACTGCTGACGGGGCAGAGAATATGGAGTCAGGCACAGCTGCAGGGGCTATTGCTGCCTGGAGTGCTGTTTATATTGACCTCAACCCAGGCACACCTGGGGAGGGCTTGCCGGCAGGGTCAGGCTGCCCAGGTCAGCTAATCCTCAGCCCTCAGGGAATCACATTGCAGAAAATGGACCTCGCTAAGACAGAATATTCGCCAAGGAGAAAAAGGACACAATGCCATTTGCAGCACCGTAGATGAGTCTCGAGGTAATCACGTGACTTGGAGTAAGTCAGAAAGTGAAAGACACATATCATATCATATCACTTATAGGTGTTACCTATAAATTGATACCAGGGCAGATATTTCCACGGAGAAGGGCTATCACAGATTCATTAAACAAACTTATGGTTCACCAAAGGAAAGGTGTGAGGATTGAATTCATTACGATATTGGGGTTAACAGACAGATACAAACACAGTAGACGTATATAATCACCAAAGACCTACGGAGTACCAAGAGAAGACTACTCAACATTCTGTCATAACGTACATGGGAAAAGGATCCCAGGAAGAACAGACATATGTATATGTGTAAAAGAACCACCTCTTGCACACCTACAACAAGCTAAACGTTGTACTCAAACGTGCTGTAATAAAAAATAAAAAATTAAATTAAAAACACGAACAAGAAGTAGTGAGACAAACTTGAGGGGCTTTCTCCTGGCACATTCCGTTCTACATTCCAATCTAGAACACGACTTCCATTGAGGCTCTGCTGCCCTAGTAACCAGATTTGGTAAGGGAGAACTGCTGCCACCTTGTGGCCGTTTCACACAACTGCAGGTTTAATGCCAGCCCTAATGGTCAGTGGATATTCCAAATCATTACAGGCCTGTAAATGACACCTGCCCTGAAAACAAATCCTGGGGTCATATATCGACCAAAAAATTCAAAAGACGTCCATATTTCAAAACGACAGTTTCAAGAGGCATATTTCACGCACATTAGTGTTCTGCTTCTTTTGCTTTCTTTCTTTCTTTGTTAAAAAAAACGGGAATGGAAAAAGGCAACCCTCAGAATGGGCGAAAACGTTCACAAACGAATCAATGGACAAAGGTTTAATCTCCAATATATATAAACAGCTCATGCAGCTTAATACTAATAAAACAAACATCCCAATACAAAAATGGGCAGAAGATCTAAAGAGACGTTTCTTCAAAGAAGACACAGAGATGGCCAAGACGCACATGAAAAGCTGCTCAACATCACTAATTATTAGAGAAATGCAAATCAAAACTACTATGAGGTAAGACCTCACACCTGTTAGAATCGGCATCATCAGATAATCTAGAAACAACAAATTCTGGGGAGGGTGTGGACAAAAGGAACCCTCTTCCGCTATTGGTGGGAATGTAAATTGATACAGTCACTATGGAGAACAGTATGGAGGTTCCTTTAAAAAACTAAAAAGAGAATTACCATAGGATCCAGCAATCCCACTTCTGGGCATATACCCAGAGAAAACCATAAATCACAGAGACACATTCACCACAATGTTCATTGCAGCACTATTTACAATAGCCAGGTTATGGAAGCAACCTAAATGCCCACAGACAGACGAATGGATAAAGATGTGGTACATATACAAAATGGAATATTACTCAGCCATAAAAAGGAATGAAACTGGGTCATTTGTAGAGAAGTTGATGGATCTAGAGACTGTCATACAGAGTGAAGTAAGCCAGAAAGAGAAAAACAAATATTGTATATTAATGCCTATATGTGGAACCTAGAAAAATGGTAGAGATGAACTGGTTTGCAGGGCAGAAATAGAGACACAGAGGTAGAGAACAAACGTATGGACACAAAGTGGGGGAAGCCATGGGGTGGTGGTGGTGGGATGAGTTGGGAGATTAGGATTGACCTGTATACATGTCTATGCATAAAATAGATAACTAATAATAACCTACTGTATAAAAAATAACTAAAATTAAATTTCAAAATTTTAAAAAATAAAATGTAAAAATAAAACAGAAAAAAAGTTCTTCCATTCACACTGATGTATTTATACGAATGAATTATTTCCATGCTTATATCTATAAATACATAAATGAGGAATAAAATCTAACTTGAACCAAAAAAGAAAAAAAAAACTGAACCTAACAGTTATACAGAGGAAAACATTACCAAGGCACTTGCTCCATTGGTAAACAATTCTGAAATTGGTCAGAGGTGGGGAATCATCTCCCATACAGCCAGCAGCCCCGCCCGCCCATGCAAGGAGCATCCTCATTGCAAAGCTGGGAGACCGTGCCGAGGTCTCTGTGAGTAAACGTGAGCTGAGCCCCAGGCCAGATGCTGCTGAACTCTTCCCACCCTTCCCAGGTGAAACACCTGAATATGTACAAGGGCTTGAAAGCCTAGAGGAAGGGCCGTGGAGCCACAGCAGCGACAGCACGCAGGCCAACTTGGTGCCTGCAGGTCAGCCAGGATGGTACTGGCCACGGGCGCTCT
This sequence comes from Mesoplodon bidens, assembly GCF_964165515.1. Classification (NCBI taxonomy): domain Eukaryota; kingdom Metazoa; phylum Chordata; class Mammalia; order Artiodactyla; family Ziphiidae; genus Mesoplodon; species Mesoplodon bidens. The sequence continues at coordinate 619,865 of NW_027671283.1, forward strand.
TCTGGAAGCTTTCTATTGCCCTGCCTGAGATACCCCTCCTGTCCCGGCCCCCACTCCTTTTTTTCCTTCCTCACCTCAGCCCGGAGAGATATTCCAGTGGAAGTTATGGGTGACACATCCTCTTCTTTACAGGTGGCAGCCTGGCAACTCCTGCCGAAAGTCCAGCAGAGCCCCACTCACACCGGGCCACCCACAAAGCCGTGGACCCTCACACCCTCCCACCAGCACAGCCCCGAGACTGCTGACGGGGCAGAGAATATGGTGCAAGGCACAGCTGCAGGGGCTATTGCTGCCTGGAGTGCTGTTTATATTGACCTCAACCCAGGCACACCTGGGGAGGGCTTGCCGGCAGGGTCAGGCTGCCCAGGTCAGCTAATCCTCAGCCCTCAGGGAATCACATTGCAGAAAATGGACCTCGCTAAGACAGAATATTCGCCAAGGAGAAAAAGGACACAATGCCATTTGCAGCACCGTAGATGAGTCTCGAGGTAATCACGTGACTTGGAGTAAGTCAGAAAGTGAAAGACACATATCATATCATATCACTTATAGGTGTTACCTATAAATTGATACCAGGGCAGATATTTCCACGGAGAAGGGCTATCACAGATTCATTAAACAAACTTATGGTTCACCAAAGGAAAGGTGTGAGGATTGAATTCATTACGATATTGGGGTTAACAGACAGATACAAAAACAGTAGACGTATATAATCACCAAAGACCTACGGAGTACCAAGAGAAGACTACTCAACATTCTGTCATAACGTACATGGGAAAAGGATCCCAGGAAGAACAGACATATGTATATGTGTAAAAGAACCACCTCTTGCACACCTACAACAAGCTAAACGTTGTACTCAAACTTGCTGTAATAAAAAATAAAAAATTAAATTAAAAACACGAACAAGAAGTAGTGAGACAAACTTGAGGGGCTTTCTCCTGGCACATTCCGTTCTACATTCTAATCTAGAACACGACTTCCATTGAGGCTCTGCTGCCCTAGTAACCAGATTTGGTAAGGGAGAACTGCTGCCACCTTGTGGCCGTTTCACACAACTGCAGTTTTAATGCCAGCGCTAATGGTCAGTGGATATTCCAAATCATTACAGGCCTGTAAATGACACCTGCCCTGAAAACAAATCCTGGGGTCATATATCGACCAAAAAATTCAAAAGACGTCCATATTTCAAAACGACAGTTTCAAGAGGCATATTTCACTCACATTAGTGTTCTGCTTCTTTTGCTTTCTTTCTTTCTTTGTTAAAAAAAACGGGAATGGAGAAAGGCAACCCTCAGAATGGGCGAAAACGTTCACAAACGAATCAATGGACAAAGGTTTAATCTGCAATATATATAAACAGCTCATGCAGCTTAATATTAATAAAACAAACAACCCAATACAAAAATGGGCAGAAGATCTAAAGAGACGTTTCTTCAAAGAAGACACAGAGATGGCCAAGACGCACATGAAAAGCTGCTCAACATCACTAATTATTAGAGAAATGCAAATCAAAACTACAATGAGGTAAGACCTCACACCTGTTAGAATCGGCATCATCAGATAATCTACAATCAACAAATTCTGGGGACGGTGTGGACAAAAGGAACCCTCTTCCGCTATTGGTGGGAATGTAAATTGATACAGTCACTATGGAGAACAGTATGGAGGTTCCTTTAAAAAACTAAAAAGAGAATTACCATAGGATCCAGCAATCCCACTTCTGGGCATATACCCAGAGAAAACCATAAATCACAAAGACACATTCACCACAATGTTCATTGCAGCACTATTTACAATAGCCAGGTAATGGAAGCAACCTAAATGCCCACAGACAGACGAATGGATAAAGATGTGGTACATATACAAAATGGAATATTACTCAGCCATAAAAAGGAATGAAACTGGGTCATTTGTAGAGAAGTTGATGGATCTAGAGACTGTCATACAGAGTGAAGTAAGTCAGAAAGAGAAAAACAAATATTGTATATTAATGCCTATATGTGGAACCTAGAAAAATGGTAGAGATGAACTGGTTTGCAGGGCAGAAATAGAGACACAGAGGTAGAGAACAAACGTATGGACACAAAGTGCGGGAAGCCATGGGGTGGTGGTGGTGGGATGAGTTGGGAGATTAGGATTGACCTGTATACATGTCTATGCATAAAATAAATAACTAATAATAACCTACTGTATAAAAAATAACTAAAATTAAATTTCAAAATTTTAAAAAATAAAATGTAAAAATAAAACAGAAAAAAAGTTCTTCCATTCACACTGATGTATTTATACGAATGAATTATTTCCATGCTTATATCTATAAATACATAAATGAGGAATAAAATCTAACTTGAACCAAAAAAGAAAAAAAAAAAACTGAACCTAACAGTTATACAGAGGAAAACACTACCAAGGCACTTGCTCCACTGGTAAACAATTCTGAAATTGGTCAGAGGTGGGGAATCATCTCCCATACAGCCAGCAGCCCCGCCCGCCCACGCAAGGAGCATCCTCATTGCAAAGCTGGGAGACCGTGCCGAGGCCTCTGTGAGTAAACGTGAGCTGAGCCCCAGGCCAGATGCTGCTGAACTGTTCCCACCCTTCCCAGGTGAAACACCTGAATATGTACAAGGGCTTGAAAGCCTAGAGGAAGGGCCGTGGAGCCACACCAGCGACAGCACGCAGGCCAACTTGGTGCCTGCAGGTCAGCCAGGATGGTACTGGCCATGGGCGCTCTTCTGGAAGCTTTCTATTGCCCTGCCTGAGATACCCCTCCTGTCCCGGCCCCCACTCCTTTTTTTCCTTCCTCACCTCAGCCCGGAGAGATATTCCAGTGGAAGTTATGGGTGACACATCCTCTTCTTTACAGGTGGCAGCCTGGCAACTCCTGCCGAAAGTCCAGCAGAGCCCCACTCACACCGGGCCACCCACAAAGCCCTGGACCCTCACACCCTCCCACCAGCACAGCCCCGAGACTGCTGACGGGGCAGAGAATATGGAGTCAGGCACAGCTGCAGGGGCTATTGCTGCCTGGAGTGCTGTTTATATTGACCTCAACCCAGGCACACCTGGGGAGGGCTTGCCGGCAGGGTCAGGCTGCCCAGGTCAGCTAATCCTCAGCCCTCAGGGAATCACATTGCAGAAAATGGACCTCGCTAAGACAGAATATTCGCCAAGGAAAAAAAGGACACAATGCCATTTGCAGCACCGTAGATGAGTCTCGAGGTAATCACGTGACTTGGAGTAAGTCTGAAAGTGAAAGACACATATCATATCATATCACTTATAGGTGTTACCTATAAATTGATACCAGGGCAGATATTTCCACGGAGAAGGGCAATCACAGATTCATTAAACAAACTTATGGTTCACCAAAGGAAAGGTGTGAGGATTGAATTCATTACGATATTGGGGTTAACAGACAGATACAAACACAGTAGACGTATATAATCACCAAAGACCTACGGAGTACCAAGAGAAGACTACTCAACATTCTGTCATAACGTACATGGGAAAAGGATCCCAGGAAGAACAGACATATGTATATGTGTAAAAGAACCACCTCTTGCACACCTACAACAAGCTAAACGTTGTACTCAAACTTGCTGTAATAAAAAATAAAAAATTAAATTAAAAACACGAACAAGAAGTAGTGAGACAAACTTGAGGGGCTTTCTCCTGGCACATTCCGTTCTACATTCCAATCTAGAACACGACTTCCATTGAGGCTCTGCTGCCCTAGTAACCAGATTTGGTAAGGGAGAACTGCTGCCACCATGTGGCCGTTTCACACAACTGCAGGTTTAATGCCAGCGCTAAAGGTCAGTGGATATTCCAAATCATTACAGGCCTGTAAATGACACCTGCCCTGAAAACAAATCCTGGGGTCATATATCGACCAAAAAATTCAAAAGACGTCCATATTTCAAAACGACAGTTTCAAGAGGCATATTTCACGCACATTAGTGTTCTGCTTCTTTTGCTTTCTTTCTTTCTTTGTTAAAAAAACGGGAATGGACAAAGGCAACCCTCAGAAGGGGCGAAAACGTTCACAAATGAATCAATGGACAAAGGTTTAATCTCCAATATATATAAACAGCTCATGCAGCTTAATATTAATAAAACAAACAACCCAATACAAAAATGGGCAGAAGATCTAAAGAGACGTTTCTTCAAAGAAGACACAGAGATGGCCAAGACGCACATGAAAAGCTGCTCAACATCACTAATCATTAGAGAAATGCAAATCAAAACTACAATGAGGTAAGACCTCACACCTGTTAGAATCGGCATCATCAGATAATCTACAAACAACAAATTCTGGGAAGGGTGTGGACAAAAGGAACCCTCTTCCGCTATTGGTGGGAATGTAAATTGATACAGTCACTATGGAGAACAGTATGGAGGTTCCTTTAAAAAACTAAAAAGAGAATTACCATAAGATCCAGCAATCCCACTTCTGGGCATATACCCAGAGAAAACCATAAATCACAGAGACACATTCACCACAATGTTCATTGCAGCACTATTTACAATAGCCAGGTTATGGAAGTAACATAAATGCCCACAGACAGACGAATGGATAAAGATGTGGTACATATATAAAATGGAATATTACTCAGCCATAAAAAGGAATGAAACTGGGTCATTTGTAGAGAAGTTGATGGATCTAGAGACTGTCATACAGAGTCAAGTAAGCCAGAAAGAGAAAAACAAATATTGTATATTAATGCCTATATGTGGAACCTAGAAAAATGGTGGAGATGAACTGGTTTGCAGGGCAGAAATAGAGACACAGAGGTAGAGAACAAACGTATGGACACAAAGTGGGGGAAGCCATGGGGTGGTGGTGGTGGGATGAGTTGGGAGATTAGGATTGACCTGTATACATGTCTATGCATAAAATAGATAACTAATAATAACCTACTGTATAAAAAAATAACTAAAATTAAATTTCAAAATTTTAAAAAATAAAATGTAAAAATAAAACAGAAAAAAAGTTCTTCCATTCACACTGATGTATTTATACGAATGAATTATTTCCATGCTTATATCTATAAATACATAAATGAGGAATAAAATCTAACTTGAACCAAAAAAGAAAAAAAAACTGAACCTAAGAATTATACAGAGGAAAACACTACGAAGGCACTTGCTCCAGTGGTAAAGAATTCTGAAATTGGTCAGAGGTGGGGAATCATCTCCCATACAGCCAGCAGCCCCGCCCGCCCACGCAAGGAGCATCCTCATTGCAAAGCTGGGAGACCGTGCCGAGGCCTCTGTGAGTAAACGTGAGCTGAGCCCCAGGCCAGATGCTGCTGAACTGTTCCCACCCTTCCCAGGTGAAACACCTGAATATGTACAAGGGCTTGAAAGCCTAGAGGAAGGGCCGTGGAGCCACACCAGCGACAGCACGCAGGCCAACTTGGTGCCTGCAGGTCAGCCAGGATGGTACTGGCCACGGGCACTCTTCTGGAAGCTTTCTATTGCCCTGCCTGAGATACCCCTCCTGTCCCGGCCCCCACTCCTTTTTTTCCTTCCTCACCTCAGCCCGGAGAGATATTCCAGTGGAAGTTATGGGTGACACATCCTCTTCTTTACAGGTGGCAGCCTGGCAACTCCTGCCGAAAGTCCAGCAGAGCCCCACTCACACCGGGCCACCCACAAAGCCATGGACCCTCACACCCTCCCACCAGCAGAGCCCCGAGACTGCTGACGGGGCAGAGAATATGGAGTAACTCACAGCTGCAGGGGCTATTGCTGCCTGGAGTGCTGTTTATATTGACCTCAACCCAGGCACACCTGGGGAGGGCTTGCCGGCAGGGTCAGGCTGCCCAGGTCAGCTAATCCTCAGCCCTCAGGGAATCACATTGCAGAAAATGGACCTCGCTAAGACAGAATATTCGCCAAGGAGAAAAAGGACACAATGCCATTTGCAGCACCGTAGATGAGTCTCGAGGTAATCACGTGACTTGGAGTAAGTCAGAAAGTGAAAGACACATATCATATCCTATCACTTATAGGTGTTACCTATAAATTGATACCAGGGCAGATATTTCCACGGAGAAGGGCAATCACAGATTCATTAAACAAACTTATGGTTCACCAAAGGAAAGGTGTGAGGATTGAATTCATTACGATATTGGGGTTAACAGACAGATACAAACACAGTAGACGTATATAATCACCAAAGACCTACAGAGTACCAAGAGAAGACTACTCAACATTCTGTCATAACGTACATGGGAAAAGGATCCCAGGAAGAAAAGACATATGTATATGTGTAAAAGAACCACCTCTTGCACACCTACAACAAGCTAAACGTTGTACTCAAACGTGCTGTAATAAAAAATAAAAAATTAAATTAAAAACACGAACAAGAAGTAGTGAGACAAACTTGAGGGGCTTTCTCCTGGCACATTCCGTTCTACATTCCAATCTAGAACACGACTTCCATTGAGGCTCTGCTGCCCTAGTAACCAGATTTGGTATGGAGAACTGCTGCCACCTTGTGGCCGTTTCACACAACTGCAGGTTTAATGCCAGCGCTAATGGTCAGTGGATATTCCAAATCATTACAGGCCTGTAAATGACACCTGCCCTAAAAACAAATCCTGGGGTCATATATCGACCAAAAAATTCAAAAGACGTCCATATTTCAAAACGACAGTTTCAAGAGGCATATTTCACGCACATTAGTGTTCTGCTTCTTTTGCTTTCTTTCTTTCTTTGTTAAAAAAAACGGGAATGGAAAAAGGCAACCCTCAGAATGGGCGAAAACGTTCACAAACGAATCAATGGACAAAGTTTTAATCTCCAATATATATAAACAGCTCATGCAGCTTAATATTAATAAAACAAACAACCCAATACAAAAATGGGCAGAAGATCTAAAGAGACGTTTCTTCAAAGAAGACACAGAGATGGCCAAGACGCACATGAAAAGCTGCTCAACATCACTAATTATTAGAGAAATGCAAATCAAAACTACAATGAGGTAAGACCTCACACCTGTTAGAATCGGCATCATCAGATAACCTACAAACAACAAATTCTGGGGAGGGTGTGGACAAAAGGAACCCTCTTCCGCTATTGGTGGGAATGTAAATTGATACAGTCACTATGGAGAACAGTATGGAGGTTCCTTTAAAAAACTAAAAAGAGAATTACCATAGGATCCAGCAATCCCACTTCTGGGCATATACCCAGAGAAAACCATAAATCACAGAGACACATTCACCACAATGTTCATTGCAGCACTATTTACAATAGCCAGGTAATGGAAGCAACCTAAATGCCCACAGACAGACGAATGGATAAAGATGTGGTACATATATAAAATGGAATATTACTCAGCCATAAAAAGGAATGAAACTGGGTCATTTGTAGAGAAGTTGATGGATCTAGAGACTGTCATACAGAGTCAAGTAAGCCAGAAAGAGAAAAACAAATATTGTATATTAATGCCTATATGTGGAACCTAGAAAAATGGTAGAGATGAACTGGTTTGCAGGGCAGAAATAGAGACACAGAGGTAGAGAACAAACGTATGGACACAAAGTGGGGGAAGCCATGGGGTGGTGGTGGTGGGATGAGTTGGGAGATTAGGATTGACCTGTATACATGTCTATGCATAAAATAGATAACTAATAATAACCTACTGTATAAAAAAATAACTAAAATTAAATTTCAAAATTTTAAAAAATAAAATGTAAAAATAAAACAGAAAAAAAGTTCTTCCATTCACACTGATGTATTTATACGAATGAATTATTTCCATGCTTATATCTATAAATACATAAATGAGGAATAAAATCTAACTTGAACCAAAAAAGAAAAAAAAAACTGAACCTAACAGTTATACAGAGGAAAACACTACGAAGGCACTTGCTCCAGTGGTAAACAATTCTGAAATTGGTCAGAGGTGGGGAATCATCTCCCATACAGCCAGCAGCCCCGCCCGCCCACGCAAGGAGCATCCTCATTGCAAAGCCGGGAGACCGTGCCGAGGCCTCTGTGAGTAAACGTGAGCTGAGCCCCAGGCCAGATGCTGCTGAACTGTTCCCACCCTTCCCAGGTGAAACACCTGAATTTGTACAAGGGCTTGAAAGCCTAGAGGAAGGGCCGTGGAGCCACACCAGCGACAGCACGCAGGCCAACTTGGTGCCTGCAGGTCAGCCAGGATGGTACTGGCCACGGGCGCTCTTCTGGAAGCTTTCTATTGCCCTGCCTGAGATACCCCTCCTGTCCCGGCCCCCACTCCTTTTTTTCCTTCCTCACCTCAGCCCGGAGAGATATTCCAGTGGAAGTTATGGGTGACACATCCTCTTCTTTACAGGTGGCAGCCTGGCAACTCCTGCCGAAAGTCCAGCAGAGCCCCACTCACACCGGGCCACCCACAAAGCCATGGACCCTCACACCCTCCCACCAGCACAGCCCCGAGACTGCTGACGGGGCAGAGGATATGGAGTAAGGCACAGCTGCAGGGGCTATTGCTGCCTGGAGTGCTGTTTATATTGACCTCAACCCAGGCACACCTGGGGAGGGCTTGCCGGCAGGGTCAGGCTGCCCAGGTCAGCTAATCCTCAGCCCTCAGGGAATCACATTGCAGAAAATGGACCTCGCTAGACAGAATATTCGCCAAGGAGAAAAAGGACACAATGCCATTTGCAGCACCGTAGATGAGTCTCGAGGTAATCACGTGACTTGGAGTAAGTCAGAAAGTGAAAGACACATATCATATCATATCACTTATAGGTGTTACGTATAAATTGATACCAGGGCAGATATTTCAACGGAGAAGGGCAATCACAGATTCATTAAACAAACTTATGGTTCACCAAAGGAAAGGTGTGAGGATTGAATTCATTACGATATTGGGGTTAACAGACATATACAAACACAGTAGACGTATATAATCACCAAAGACCTACGGAGTACCAAGAGAAGACTACTCAACATTCTGTCATAACGTACATGGGAAAAGGATCCCAGGAAGAACAGACATATGTATATGTGTAAAAGAAACACCTCTTGCACACCTACAACATGCTAAACGTTGTACTCAAACTTGCTGTAATAAAAAATAAAAAATTAAATTAAAAACACGAACAAGAAGTAGTGAGACAAACTTGAGGGGCTTTCTCCTGGCACATTCCGTTCTACATTCCAATTTAGAACACGACTTCCATTGAGGCTCTGCTGCCCTAGTAACCAGATTTGGTAAGGGAGAACTGCTGCCACCTTGTGGCCGTTTCACACAACTGCAGGTTTAATGCCAGCGCTAATGGTCAGTGGATATTCCAAATCATTACAGGCCTGTAAATGACACCTGCCCTGAAAACAAATCCTGGGGTCATATATCGACCAAAAAATTCAAAAGACGTCCATATTTCAAAACGACAGTTTCAAGAGGCATATTTCACGCACATTAGTGTTCTGCTTCTTTTGCTTTCTTTCTTTCTTTGTTAAAAAAAACGGGAATGGAAAAAGGCAACCCTCAGAATGGGCGAAAACGTTCACAAACGAATCAATGGACAAAGGTTTAATCTCCAATATATATAAACAGCTCATGCAGCTTAATATTAATAAAACAAACAACCCAATACAAAAATGGGCAGAAGATCTAAAGAGACGTTTCTTCAAAGAAGACACAGAGATGGCCAAGACGCACATGAAAAGCTGCTCAACATCACTAATTAGTAGAGAAATGCAAATCAAAACTGCAATGAGGTAAGACCTCACACCTGTTAGAATCGGCATCATCAGATAATCTACAAACAACAAATTCTGGGGAGGGTGTGGACAAAAGGAACCCTCTTCCGCTATTGGTGGGAATGTAAATTGATACAGTCACTATGGAGAACAGTATGGAGGTTCCTTTAAAAAACTAAAAAGAGAATTACAATAGGATCCAGCAATCCCACTTCTGGGCATATACCCTGAGAAAACCATAAATCACAGGGACACATTCACCACAATGTTCATTGCAGCACTATTTACAATAGCCAGGTTATGGAAGCAACCTAAATGGCCACAGACAGACGAATGGATAAAGATGTGGTACATATATAAAATGGAATATTACTCAGCCATAAAAAGGAATGAAACTGGGTCATTTGTAGAAAAGTTGATGGATCTAGAGACTGTCATACAGAGTGAAGTAAGCCAGAAAGAGAAAAACAAATATTGTATATTAATGCCTATATGTCGAACCTAGAAAAATGGTAGAGATGAACTGGTTTGCAGGGCAGAAATAGAGACACAGAGGTAGAGAACAAACGTATGGACACAAAGTGGGGGAAGCCATGGGGTGGTGGTGGTGGGATGAGTTGGGAGATTAGGATTGACCTGTATACATGTCTATGCATAAAATAGATAACTAATAATAACCTACTGTATAAAAAAATAACTAAAATTAAATTTCAAAATTTTTAAAAATAAAATGTAAAAATAAAACAGAAAAAAGTTCTTCCATTCACACTGATGTATTTATACGAATGAATTATTTCCATGCTTATATCTATAAATACATAAATGAGGAATAAAATCTAACTTGAACCAAAAAAGAAAAAAAAAAAAACTGAACCTAACAGTTATACAGAGGAAAACACTACCAAAGCACTTGCTCCAGTGGTAAACAATTCTGAAATTGGTCAGAGGTGGGGAATCATCTCCCATACAGCCAGCAGCCCCGCCCGCCCACGCAAGGAGCATCCTCATTGCAAAGCTGGGAGACCGTGCCGAGGCCTCTGTGAGTAAACGTGAGCTGAGCCCCAGGCCAGATGCTGCTGAACTGTTCCCACCCTTCCCAGGTGAAACACCTGAATATGTACAAGGGCTTGAAAGCCTAGAGGAAGGGCCGTGGAGCCACACCAGCCACAGCACGCAGGCCAACTTGGTGCCTGCAGGTCAGCCAGGATGGTACTGGCCACGGGCGCATTTCTGGAAGCTTTCTATTGCCCTGCCTGAGATACCCCTCCTGTCCCGGACCCTACTCCTTTTTTTCCTTCCTCACCTCAGCCCGGAGAGATATTCCAGTGGAAGTTATGGGTGACACATCCTCTTCTTTACAGGTGGCAGCCTGGCAACTCCTGCCGAAAGTCCAGCAGAGCCCCACTCACACCGGGCCACCCACAAAGCCGTGGACCCTCACACCCTCCCACCAGCACAGCCCCGAGACTGCTGACGGGCAGAGAATATGGAGTAAGGCACAGCTGCAGGGGCTATTGCTGCCTGGAGTGCTGTTTATATTGACCTCAACCCAGGCACACCTGGGGAGGGCTTGCCGGCAGGGTCAGGCTGCCCACGTCAGCTAATCCTCAGCCCTCAGGGAATCACATTGCAGAAAATGGACCTCGCTAAGACAGAATATTCGCCAAGGAGAAAAAGGACACAATGCCATTTGCAGCACCGTAGATGAGTCTCGAGGTAATCACGTGACTTGGAGTAAGTCAGAAAGTGAAAGACACATATCATATCATATCACTTATAGGTGTTACGTATAAATTGATACCAGGGCAGATATTTCCACGGAGAAGGGCAATCACAGATTCATTAAACAAACTTATGGTTCACCAAAGGAAAGGTGTGAGGATTGAATTCATTACGATATTGGGGTTAACAGACATATACAAACACAGTAGACGTATATAATCACCAAAGACCTACGGAGTACCAAGAGAAGACTACTCAACATTCTGTCATAACGTACATGGGAAAAGGATCCCAGGAAGAACAGACATATGTATATGTGTAAAAGAACCACCTCTTGCACACCTACAACAAGCTAAACGTTGTACTCAAACTTGCTGTAATAAAAAATAAAAAATTAAATTAAAAACACGAACAAGAAGTAGTGAGACAAACTTGAGGGGCTTTCTCCTGGCACATTCCGTTCTACATTCCAATCTAGAACACGACTTCCATTGAGGCTCTGCTGCCCTAGTAACCAGATTTGGTAAGGGAGAACTGCTGCCACCTTGTGGCCGTTTCACACAACTGCAGGTTTAATGCCAGCGCTAATGGTCAGTGGATATTCCAAATCATTACAGGCCTGTAAATGACACCTGCCCTGAAAACAAATCCTGGGGTCATATATCGACCAAAAAATTCAAAAGACGTCCATATTTCAAAACGACAGTTTCAAGAGGCATATTTCACGCACATTAGTGTTCTGCTTCTTTTGCTTTCTTTCTTTCTTTGTTAAAAAAAAACGGGAATGGAAAAAGGCAACCCTCAGAATGGGCGAAAACGTTCACAAACGAATCAATGGACAAAGGTTTAATCTCCAATATATATAAACAGCTCATGCAGCTTAATATTAATAAAACAAACAACCCAATACAAAAATGGGCAGAAGATCTAAAGAGACGTTTCTTCAAAGAAGACACAGAGATGGCCAAGACGCACATGAAAAGCTGCTCAACATCACTAATTATTAGAGAAATGCAAATCAAAACTACAATGAGGTAAGACCTCACACCTGTTAGAATTGGCAACATCAGATAATCTACAAACAACAAATTCTGGGGAGGGTGTGGACAAAAGGAACCCTCTTCTGCTATTTGTGGGAATGTAAATTGTTACAGTCACTATGGAGAAGAGTATGGAGGTTCCTTTAAAAAACTAAAAAGAGAATTACCATAGGATCCAGCAATCCCACTTCTGGGCATATACCCAGAGAAAACCATAAATCACAGAGACACATTCACCACAATGTTCATTGCAGCACTATTTACCATAGCCAGGTTATGGAAGCAACATAAATGGCCACAGACAGACGATTGGATAAAGATGTGGTACATATATAAAATGGAATATTACTCAGCCATAAAATGGAATGAAACAGGGTCATTTGTAGAGAAGTTGATGGATCTAGAGACTGTCATACAGAGTGATGTAAGCCAGAAAGAAAAAAACAAATATTGTATATTAATGCCTATATGTGGAACCTAGAAAAATGGTAGAGATGAACTGGTTTGCAGGGCAGAAATAGAGACACAGATGTACAGAACAAACGTATGGACACAAAGTGGGGGAAGCCATGGGGTGGTGGTGGTGGGATGAGTTGGGAGATTAGGATTGACCTGTATACATGTCTATGCAAAATAGATAACTAATAATAACCTACTGTATAAAAAAATAATTAAATTAAATTAAAAAATTTTTAAAAATAAAATGTAAAAATAAAACAGAAAAAAAGTTCTTCCATTCACACTGATGTATTTATACGAATGAATTATTTCCATGCTTATATCTATAAATACATAAATGAGGAATAAAATCTAACTTGAACCAAAAAAGAAAAAAAAAAACTGAACCTAACAGTTATACAGAGGAAAACACTACCAAGGCACTTGCTCCAGTGGTAAACAATTCTGAAATTGGTCAGAGGTGGGGAATCATCTCCCATACAGCCAACAGCCCCGCCCACCCACGCAAGGAGCATCCTCATTGCAAAGCTGGGAGACCGTGCCGAGGCCTCTGTGAGTAAACGTGAGCTGAGCCCCAGGCCAGATGCTGCTGAACTGTTCCCACCCTTCCCAGGTGAAACACCTGAATATGTACAAGGGCTTGAAAGCCTAGAGGAAGGGCCGTGGAGCCACACCAGCGACAGCACGCAGGCCAACTTGGTGCCTGGAGGTCAGCCAGGATGGTACTGGCCACGGGCGCTCCTCTGGAAGCTTTCTATTACCCTGCCTGAGATACCCCTCCTGTCCCGGCCCCCACTCCTTTTTTTCTTTCCTCACCTCAGCCCGGAGAGATATTCCAGTGGAAGTTATGGGTGACACATCCTCTTCTTTATAGGTGGCAGCCTGGCAACTCCTGCCGAAAGTCCAGCAGAGCCCCACTCACACCGGGCCACCCACAAAGCCGTGGACCCTCACACCCTCCCTTCAGCACAGCCCCGAGACTGCTGACGGGGCAGAGAATATGGAGTCAGGCACAGCTGCAGGGGCTATAGCTGCCTGGAGTGCTGTTTATATTGACCTCAACCCAGGCACACCTGGGGAGGGCTTGCCGGCAGGGTCAGGCTGCCCAGGTCAGCTAATCCTCAGCCCTCAGGGAATCACATTGCAGAAAATGGACCTCGCTAAGACAGAATATTCGCCAAGGAGAAAAAGGACACAATGCCATTTGCAGCACCGTAGATGAGTCTCGAGGTAATCACGTGACTTGGAGTAAGTCAGAAAGTGAAAGACACATATCATATCATATCACTTATAGGTGTTACCTATAAATTGATACCAGGGCAGATATTTCCACGGAGAAGGGCAATCACAGATTCATTAAACAAACTTATGGTTCACCAAAGGAAAGGTGTGAGGATTGAATTCATTACGATATTGGGGTTAACAGACATATACAAACACAGTAGACGTATATAATCACCAAAGACCTACGGAGTACCAAGAGAAGACTACTCAACATTCTGTCATAACGTACATGGGAAAAGGATCCCAGGAAGAACAGACATATGTATATGTGTAAAAGAACCACCTCTTGCACACCTACAACAAGCTAAACGTTGTACTCAAACTTGCTGTAATAAAAAATAAAAAATTAAATTAAAAACACGAACAAGAAGTAGTGAGACAAACTTGAGGGGCTTTCTCCTGGCACATTCCGTTCTACATTCCAATCTAGAACACAACTTCCATTGAGGCTCTGCTGCCCTAGTAACCAGATTTGGTAAGGGAGAACTGCTGCCACCTTGTGGCCGTTTCACACAACTGCAGGTTTAATGCCAGCGCTAATGGTCAGTGGATATTCCAAATCATTACAGGCCTGTAAATGACACCTGCCCTGAAAACAAATCCTGGGGTCATATATCGACCAAAAAATTCAAAAGACGTCCATATTTCAAAACGACAGTTTCAAGAGGCATATTTCACGCACATTAGTGTTCTGCTTCTTTTGCTTTCTTTCTTTCTTTGTTAAAAAAACGGGAATGGAGAAAGGCAACCCTCAGAATGGGCGAAAACGTTCACAAACGAATCAATGGACAAAGGTTTAATCTCCAATATATATAAACAGCTCATGCAGCTTAATATTAATAAAACAAACAACCCAATACAAAAATGGGCAGAAGATCTAAAGAGACGTTTCTTCAAAGAAGACACAGAGATGGCCAAGACGCACATGAAAAGCTGCTCAACATCACTAATTATTAGAGAAATGCAAATCAAAACTACAATGAGGTAAGACCTCACACCTGTTAGAATCGGCATCATCTGATAATCTACAATCAACAAATTCTGGGGACGGTGTGGACAAAAGGAACCCTCTTCCGCTATTGGTGGGAATGTAAATTGATACAGTCACTATGGAGAACAGTATGGAGGTTCCTTTAAAAAACTAAAAAGAGAATTACCATAGGATCCAGCAATCCCACTTCTGGGCATATACCCAGAGAAAACCATAAATCACAAAGACACATTCACCACAATGTTCATTGCAGCACTATTTACAATAGCCAGGTAATGGAAGCAACCTAAATGCCCACAGACAGACGAATGGATAAAGATGTGGTACATATACAAAATGGAATATTACTCAGCCATAAAAAGGAATGAAACTGGGTCATTTGTAGAGAAGTTGATGGATCTAGAGACTGTCATACAGAGTGAAGTAAGTCAGAAAGAGAAAAACAAATATTGTATATTAATGCCTATATGTGGAACCTAGAAAAATGGTAGAGATGAACTGGTTTGCAGGGCAGAAATAGAGACACAGAGGTAGAGAACAAACGTATGGACACAAAGTGGGGGAAGCCATGGGGTGGTGGTGGTGGGATGAGTTGGGAGATTAGGATTGACCTGTATACATGTCTATGCATAAAATAGATAACTAATAATAACCTACTGTATAAAAAAATAACTAAAATTAAATTTCAAAATTTTAAAAAATAAAATGTAAAAGTAAAACAGAAAAAACGTTCTTCCATTCACACTGATGTATTTATACGAATGAATTATTTCCATGCTTATATCTATAAATACATAAATGAGGAATAAAATCTAACTTGAACCAAAAAAGAAAAAAAAAACTGAACCTAAGAATTATACAGAGGAAAACACTACCAAGGCACTTGCTCCAGTGGTAAAGAATTCTGAAATTGGTCAGAGGTGGGGAATCATCTCCCATACAGCCAGCAGCCCCGCCCGCCCACGCAAGGAGCATCCTCATTGCAAAGCTGGGAGACCGTGCCGAGGCCTCTGTGAGTAAACATGAGCTGAGCCCCAGGCCAGATGCTGCTGAACTGTTCCCACCCTTCCCAGGTGAAACACCTGAA